>NC_090933.1:1024937870-1025562870 GCF_040938575.1 Ambystoma mexicanum
CCGACCAGGGCCCCTCCCAGCAGTGCCACGTCATGACGCTGCTCTTCGTGATGGCGTGCGTTCTCCGCCCAGGAACAACGCACGTCATCACGAATGTCACGTGTGCGCAACGCGACACCCACCAGGATAGATCCCATATGGTTGCGGGACCCCTTGCCCGCAGGTAGTGGAGAGGCAGGTGATATGGCACTCTCCCCTGCCTGCGGACGGGCCTGGGACAGGGCCTCCCTGCTGGTGCATGATGGTGCAGTCACAGGGTCAAGGACAGCGACATGCACAGGCCCCTCCGTGGTGACCTGTGCTGCCTCCTGACCCTGGCCCTGGACTGTACCACTTGCACCAGTGGTACTACCCTCACCAGGCCCCATGTGCGGCTCAGTAGCGGGCTCCTCCTCCTCTGTGGAGACCACCAACCTGGATGTCTCCACACCGTCTTCCACCATTGGAAGCCCCTGTGGGGGCTCACCTGGCCCTTCCGCCACAGCCGTTGTGGCAGCCGCAGCACCAGCCCCCTCGCTCCCGGATGATGGTAATTCCTGGGAGGGTGGCTGGGCCTTGCGTCGCCGCCTGATGGAGGCATCCCCGCTGCTTGCTCCACAGCGCGGTCTCCGCCCTCTTCTTCACTTGACGCTGCGTAGAGACATAGAACACAAGCATCAGGGTACAGCACAAAATACCCTAGACAGGAAGCAAAAACACATGAGTGGCACTGTCAAATGTCACTTCCATCCTGTCCTTCCACAACACATGGGTCAATGCATGCAGCACAAATGCAGAAACACTCCCGGCGCCTGCAATCAACATCAACAACCATGTACAAGGCTCCTGTAAACCAAGATGTTGCCTTCAAAGTCAAATGCATCCATGGCGTTTCAAAGTCAAACACACACTTCTCTGGCGCACACACACACACACACACACACACACACACACACACACACATGCACCATACACGTACATAACATCAGCACCCATTCCTCACCCCCCCTCCATGTCCAGGAACAGAGACTGGCATGCTTTTAGGTGTGCATTCTGCATAGAGGTCCCCATGTTGCATTAAAACACATGCACCTACCATGTGGTTCACACATAACTGGTCCCACATGCATGACCATGATGTCCCTGCACACACACACATCCTGTCTCACACAGCAATGCTTGGCCACTTACCGCTCAACTCCAGATGGGTCTGCCTCCGAAGGATCTGGGCGTGGAGCGCTGGGCCTACGCGTTCCAGGGCCCTCATCTGGATGTTGCTCAGGCTGACCCAGCCCCCCTCCGTGAGGTGCCGGGCCTTGTTGAGAGTCCTGGACCTGAAGTCCTCCCAGCGCTTCTTGACATGTTGGTAGTTGAAGGGTTCCACCCCCTCCGCGTTGATGGCAACTACTGCGTGATCCCAGATCCTCTCCCGTCCTTCCTTGTTGGCGCGTCTTGTTCCGAAGAGGGCATCATAATGCCCCAGGACAAGCTCCACCAGGACACCAACTTCAGTGGCAGTGAAGCTGGTGGCCCTCTGCCTCTTTGGCTGGGGGTTGCCAGTAGTGCCAGATGGAGATGTGCCCGACATGGCAACCCCAGAGGCAGGAGTGGGTGGGCAACTTGGTCCTGGGGCTGGGCTGTGGAGCGATGGAATCCCAGTCGGGAGTCTTCTGTTCCAGCAGGGGTGGACACAGCAACTGGACCCCTGCAGATGGCTGACGTGCAGGAACCAAATAGCAGGGCACGTGGGCAGCAGGCAGACAGGCAGCAGCAGATGGCTGGTGGGAGCGTGCTCGGGGCTCTTGGGGGCAGGAAAATGGCCTTCAGGGCAGGAGCGTGGTCAGGTATGTGTACGCGTGGCCAGCTTGATACAGAGTGATTTGGCACGTGAAAATCTTGCACGTCAGCGTGTAATTCGAGGAAAGGCCCTTAGCGCATAAGCGCATCAGCACACGTACGTGATATCATTGGACAGATGGCCCTTAGCGCGTAAGCGCGTCTGTGACGTATTGTGCATGGGCGTTGCCCTTTCGCGTGTAAAACTTGCCGGGCACCCCTGAAATACATGTACTCCCTCGAACATGGCCCTTTCGCGTGTGAAACTTCACGCGTACCCCGTAATACACGTACCCTGCTGAAATCGCAGGTGAAACTTCACGCGAACCCCATTAATACACGTACCCTGCTGAAATCGCAGGTGAAACTTCACGCGGACCCCGTAATACACGTACCCTGCTAAAATTGCGGGTGAAACTTCACGCGAACCCCAGGAATACACGTACCCAGCTGAAATCGCGGGTGAAACTTCACGCGAACCCCGTAATACACGTACCCTGCTGAAATCACGGGTGAAACTTCACGTGAACCCCAGGAATACAAGTACCCTGCTGAAATCGCAGGTTTAACTTCACGCGAACCCCGTAATACACTACCCTGCTGAAATCACGGGTGAAACTTCACGCGAACCCCAGGAATACATGTACCCAGCTGAAATCGCAGGTGAAACTTCCCACAAACCCCAGGAATACACGTACCCAGCTGAAATCGCGGGTGAAACTTCCCGCAAACCCCAGGAATACACGTACTCCGCTCAACAGGGCCCTTTCGCATGTAAAACTTCACGCTGTACCCCAGAACTACAGGTACCCTGCTCGTCCGCACAGGGCCAATATTCCTCAGGTTCGCGTGAAGTTTCACACGCGATAGGCCTTGTGCGAGTGGGGTACGTGTATTACTGTGGTTCGTAGGAAGTTTCACACGCGACAGGCCCTGTGCGAGTGGGGTACGTGTATTACTGGGGTTTGCAGGAAGTTTCACACGTGATAGGCCCTGTGTGAGTGGGGTACGTGTATTACTGGGGTTTGCGGGAAGTTTCACACGCGATAGGCCCTGTGCGAGTGGGGTATGTGTATTACTGGGGTTCGCTGGAAGTTTCACACGCAATAGGCCCTGTGCGAGTGGGGTACGTGTATTACTGGGGTTCGCAGGAAGTTTCACACGCGATAGGCCCTGTGCGAGTAGGGTACGTGTATTACTGGGGTTCGTGGGAAGTTTCACACGCAATAGTCCCTGTGCGAGTGGGGTACATGTATTACTGGGGTTCACGGGAATTTTCACATGCGATAGGCCCTGTGTGAGTGGGGTACGTGTATTTCAGGGGTTCGTGGGAAGTTTCACATGCGATTTAGCTGTCAGAGCGGGGTACGTGAATTTCGGGGGTGCGCGGGGAGTCCTACACGTGAATTGGCAGGGTGGGTCCTCCCAGGTGTTCCCTCTACACCCTCCACGGCTACTGCAGGCAGACCACACCACAGGGGACTACCCCGCATTCCTGGTCATTTCCCGCAGGGCTGCCCATCCACCATGGGCATGCACCCCAGCCAAGCCACCTTTCTGCTTGCACCACTGATCACCAACTCATGTCCCTCTGCACCCCCACCCCCCAGCAGTGCGGGGCACATGCCAGCAGGCCCCCACTCATGTCCCCTTGCACCCCCACCCCCCAGCAGTGCAGGGCACCTGCCAGCATGCCCCCACACATGTCCCACTCATGTCCCCCTACACCCCCACCCACCAGCAGTGCAGGGCACCTGCCAGCAGGCCCCCACTCATGTCCCACTCATGTCCCCCTGCACCCCCACCCCCCAGCAGTGTGGGGCACCTGCCAGCAGGCCCCTACTCATGTCCCCTTGCACCCCCACCCCCCAGCAGTGCAGGGCACCAGCCAGCAGGTCCCAACTCATGTCCCTCTCGTGTCCCCCTGCACCCCCACCCCCCGGCAGTGCAGGGCACCTGCCAGCAGGCCCCCACTCATGTCCCACTCATGTCCCCCTGCACCCCCACTCCCCAGCAGTGCAGGGTACCTGCCAGCAGGCCACAACTCATCTACCCTTGCACCCCCACCCCCCAGCAGTGCAGGACACCTGCCAGCAGGCACCCACTCATGTCCCACTCATGTCCCCCTGCACCCCCACCCCCCAGCAGTGCAGGGCACCTGTCAGCAGGCCCCCACTCATGTCCCACTCATGTCCCCCTGCATCCCTACCCCCAGCAGTGCAGGGCACGTGCCAGCAGGCACCCACTCATGTCCCCCTCAACATGTCATCACGATCCACAATCATGGGCCTAATGACCACCCAAATCCCAACCCACGCCACCCCAGTCGAAACACACAACCAAGTATTATATACACCCCACATTGAAATCCCCATCACATGAAACATCCCAAATGACAAGTATGCACATCAATACATGTCCATCACACACACACAATGGGTGCAAGTGAATGAGAAAACATGCATCGTGACATGCAGGAAACCAAGGAAAGCATACCACACAATGAAGTATCAAATAAAAATGTATTAGACACAAACACAAGTGAATGAAATGAAATCACACAATAATGTAAATAATAAATAAAAAGCTGCATGTCCAAAATATGAAAAAGAAGATGTGTGAAACCAGAATAAAAATCAATCCAAAAGCAAATGGGTCCAAAGAGTCTGTCCTTCAAATCAAATCCAAAGTGAAAAAAAAGAAAAATCCATTGATCTCTGGTTAAAAAAAAAAAAGGCAAATGAAGTGAAATCCATTGTGGAACTATATACAAAGTACAAATCCAGGGTCCATGAGCCCAACCATTGAAAGGAAACCTACAAAAACCCTACATAATGAACAACAATATACAGAAATGTGGGGCATTGTCCAAGCGCCCCAAATGAAAAGAAAAAGAAAAGGAAACCTAACACTATATAACTATTTACAATGGCAGCAGGCTAGTCCAACGGCTCACTTTCTGATTTCCCGGGCCAGGGCATCATCAAACTTCTGCTCGACGTCCTGGAGGCGTTCCTCTTCCATGGCCCTGAGGGTTCACAGGGACAATGACATCTGGACCTCCAGGTCCCTGCGAATGGCCTCGAGGCACTCGGCCCGCCTCAGGGCCCTATGCATGTACTTCTCCACCCTGACCATCGTGAGCCTTGCCTCTGCCGCCCGCTGCCGCTCCGCATCTATAGCATGCCCAACCGCTGCCACACGGAAGACACTTCCCATCCTGGGTCCTCCTGCCCTCTGGCCGATGCCTGCCCCTCCGATGTTGAAGGCCCTGAGCCATCATGGCTCCCACCTTTTTGCTGCTGCTGCTGTGCCTCTGCCTGTGCCCTGGCTCCTGCTGCCTTTCCTTCCTCCTCCGTCTGGGGTGCAGTTGTTGATGTGGCCACCCCTGCTGGACGTCCGACTCCCGACTGTGGCAGGGATGTGTCCTCCACCAGCCTGGCCACAGGGTCAGAGGCAGCTCCACAGGGCACCCAGGTGACACATGGGTGGGAAGATGGCACGGAGAACGACTGGCGCATAGGGGGTTCAGTTGAGGAGGGGGTCGGAACAAGGTCCAGAAAATGGAGTAATCCGGCCCTGGTGACCTGTCCCAGTGGGTCAATGCGGTCAACGAACCATGCGAGAGACGTGCAGTCTCCTCATGAAAAGACTGCAGGTCAGCTCGCATGACACGTTGACACAACGCCACCCCACCCAGACACGTTGACACAACGCCACCCCACCCAGGACAGGCTCAACCCGGTGCCGGATAGCCACATCCGCAGGGAGAGGAAGGCCAGTTGGTGTAAGCCGATCCCCTCCCTGAGAATGGGTCTGGACGTAGGTATCCCTGCTGTTGCAAGATGATGCAGTCACAGGATCGGGACAGGATTACAGACAGGCACCTCTGCGGTGGCCTGTGCTGCCTCCTGTCCCTGCCCCTGCACTGCACCACTAGCACCAGTGGAATCCCCACCTCCAGACCCGTCTCTGTCCCTTGCACGGCCTCCTCCTCCTCCAAACCCCCCACCAACCTGGATGACTCCAAGCCATCTTCCTCTGTCGGGCCCTGTGGGGTCTCAGCTGCCCCTTTGGCTGCCGAGGAGTCCAACTCCAACCTCCGCCTCTTGGACCTCCCCTCGGCAGCTGCGACCTGGGATGCGGCACTGGACTCCTCACTCCCTGACGAGATGACAACCTGGGAGGGGAGCCGGGCCTTGCGTCTCCGGCTGGCGGTGCGATCCCCGCCGCTATGCTCCACAGCACCCTCTCCGCCCTCTTCATCAGTTGACGCTGCAGACAGGGAGAGATAGGACACAGGCATCAGGGCACTGTACAATGGACTCATACACACATGACAGTTGCACACAAGTGTCATTGTCAAGCTTAAGACATGGCATCACAATCCCCAACACACATGTCATTTCAAATCACACACATGAGCCATTCCACAGCCATATCTCAACAGCCAGCACCATCCATACACATAAAACAGCATGAGCAGGCAAAGGTGAGCCAGACATCACATGAGACACAGGTAGTGCACTAGACATGCACACACGCCACCACACTTACATGCATGTGTACACCTCCACCAAGTGTCGCAGTGATGAGATCGGCATCCATGCAACATCTGGCAATCAGTCTTCTACATATCAGTCTCACATGCATCCATGTTGCATGACAGTTGCACACTTGTCAGATACACATACATGCACATGTACATAGTGCAGATACATGCAGCTGGAACCAACATCCATGTGTGACACCACAACCTTGACAACTGACATACACAGTCATTCAAACATGTGTGCTCACACATCTGCATTTGGCCTGCCTGCTTACCCACAAATACACCATCCATGTGCCTCACACATGAAAGGACTTTCATGTGTCAGCCTCATGGCCCTGTACATACACATCCATACATGTCCCTACAAAACCACATGTGCAACCTGCACACTACTGGCACACCACCACACACACAGCTTCCAATCAGTATGCATGTACACTTACCGCTCGACTCCAGACGGGTCTGCCTCTCAAGGACCTGGACATGGAGCGCTGGGCATACGCGTTCCAGGACCCTCATTTGGTCTTCCGACAGGTGGCCCCGGCGCCCCTTAGCATCCGCTGCCTTCAAGAGGCACCGGGCCTTGTTGAGGGTCCTGGACCTGAAGTCCTCCCAGCGCTTCTTGACATGATGGAATTCGCGGACTGCGGCGCGCGACCTTCCGAAGAGGGCATCATATTGCCCCAGGACTTGCTCCACCGGGACACCAACTTCGGTGGCAGTGAAGATGGTGGCCCTCTGCCTCTCTGGCTGGGGGTTACCAGCGCCGCCAGATGGTGTAGTGCTGGACATGGCAACCCCAGAGGCAGGAGTGGGTGGGCAACTGAGTCCTGGGGCTGGGCTGTGGAGCGATGGAATCGCAGACGGGAGTTTTCGGTTCCAGCAGGGTTGGTCACAGCAACAGCACCCCTGGCTGATGTGCAGGCAGCAAATGGCAGGGCACGTGGGCAGCAGGCAGGCAGGCAGCAGCAGATGGCATGTGGGAGCGTACTCGGGGCTCTGGGGGGGCAGTAATTCAGCCTTCTGGGCAGGAGCGTGGTCTTCCGTGTGTTTTCGCGTGGCCAGCTTGATACGGAGTGATTTGGCACGTGAAAATTTTGCACGTCAGCGTGTAATTCGAGGAAAGACCCTTAGCGCGTGAGCACGTCAGCGATTTCATTGGACCAAAGGCCCTTTGTGTATAAGTGCTTCTGTGACGTGAGGCGCGGGGGCGTGCGCGGGCCTTTCCCCCGTGACGTGGGCATAGTGGATTAGCACGTGCGCGAAAAAAATGCACGTCCCCGTGTGAATGTGTGTAATCCGAGGAAAGGGCCTACGCACGTAAGTGATGTGACACGCGCGGGCGTATCCCACAGCATGGGTTAAAGGTAAGCGGGGCCAGCAGTTCGCTGTACGTGCCTTTCGTGGAGACCGACGTGTGTTGCTGCTTCCTGTTGTTTCGCACTCCATCACAACTTCACAGCTATCAAGGACGTATCTCTTCTTTTGGCGGGGGATTGGCTACGCATGTTTTTCTGCATCACGTTAATCAGAGGGTGAGTCGTGCATGCT
Source organism: Ambystoma mexicanum (assembly GCF_040938575.1). Lineage (NCBI taxonomy): Eukaryota > Metazoa > Chordata > Amphibia > Caudata > Ambystomatidae > Ambystoma > Ambystoma mexicanum. The sequence continues at coordinate 1,024,945,792 of NC_090933.1, forward strand.
ATTTTTCCCACTGCGGGTGCCCCTTTGTATCGCACTGTTTTTGATGTCATAGTAGCCTGCGTGTCCCACGCGTACGCGATTTTCGTGTTACTGGGTGCCACTGCGTACTGCGGGAGGTTGATTCCACGCACGTAGGCTGCAGGATTGCGTGCACGGTTTTCCAGCAGTTTTGGGGTGCCTGAGCGTTGCGTGACCCGTCACTACATCAACGGGGTCACATACAGCCTTGCAGGTGCAGGTGGGCTGTTAACATCTTGCTTCCCACCCCCTTCACCCAATTGCCCAGGTCAATTGTGGTGTACACCTCCCATTGGCACAACTCCATCTGTGCCGGCACTACTACATCTGTGCCATGCTTGGGAGGCCACCAAAGGTGAGGGGCGCCTCAGCTGGGCGTACTCCTCATGGTGGGCGTGGTCAGGGACATGGCTGGGGTGACCAGGGAGTAGGGGGACTCCAGGGTGTCCAGAGCAGCCACAGAGGGGGAAGAGGCAGGGGTGTGCCACTTGAGCACGATGTCGTGCCATGTGTCGGTGCAGTCATGCCACCACCCCCTGTGGTTCCGGGAGATGCAGCTTCTGCATCTGGCACTGGCACCCGTGTGACCCGGCAGTCCGTTCCATCGACTGCCACGGGCCCAAGGGTAGTGGTAGCTGCAGGTGCAGCTGTGGACACCACCCCCCAGGCTCAGGGTCTGCCAGCGCAGCCAGCGTTGGCACTGGAGGAATTCTTGGAAGATTTCCAACAGGCCAGGAGGGAAACCATAGGGGCACGCAGGGCTGCCCTGACCAAGACACGTGTCCCTGGGGCAGTTATGTCATCTGCTGCCCCAAACAGCCGGGTGTTGGCAAGTGCAGGGGTAGATGCACTCAACAACACCCCGGTTGTGAGTCTGCCAATGAGGACAATTGCGGTCAATGACCCTGCCACAGCGGATGTTGCTGCACAGGGTCATTAGAGGGCACCCACCTGCCACTGACAGAAGTCAGGCCTTTGGTCGTCCCTCCACCTGCCACTCCCTTGGCTCAATCTACCGAACCCACTGGCCATACTGGTCAGGGCGGCATTAGCCTGCCAGGGTCTGAGCCACATTCCAAGAGGAGGAAGGTTGCACCTGCAGCACAGGCTGGGACCTCATACACAGCAACGACCTCCTGCACGTCGAGGAAGAAGCCTTTCTGCAACCAGGAACTGGACTTCCTCGTGGGCTACGTGAGGGGCCACAGCCGTGACATGCTATTGGGTGCCAATAGTCAGACTACGGCTGCCCAACGTGATACCCACTGGAAGCATGTTGCGGAAAATGTCAGTGCATTCGGCCAGAAGGTGCGCACGGCGCAAGAGTGCAAAAAGCGTTGGAATGATATCAAACGCAGCGCTAAGGCTAAGCGTGCCTCTAATTACAACTTGACTCTGGTGACTGGCGGTGGGCCTGCACCAGAGGAGGAAGTCCTCACTCCGCATGAGTCACTTGTTGCAGAGTTCATACCATCTGAATCGGTCGAAGGAGTGGGAGAGATGCCGGACTTTGATGCCCAGTCCAGTGAGTGTTGATGCGTGTTTGTTGAGGACGTGTGTGTTTTACTTGTGGGATGTGTTGTGCATGATTGCCACTAAATGTGAGGTGTACATGGTTCGGATGTTCAAGTAATGCAATCCTTCCGTGATGCATGTCTGCTCTGCTGGATGGTGGACATGTGGAGCAGACGGGGACTGTCGGCATCAACACTATTGCATCCTACTCACATACTGGTTACCAGGATGCCCCACCAGTCCATGTCCCAGCTCACTGGCCCTTCTGCATGTAGCGTGGGGTGACCTTCCTCTCAGCCCAGGCACGATGTCATAGCATGACTGATGTGCATGTGTCCTGTGCCTGCATGCTGTTACTCCATTTAGGCATGCTCCATCCCCCTCCACCCCCGCTCTGCACCCCAATTCCACCTTTGCACTGGTCTGCTTCAATATTGCCGTTGGGTACTTCCCTGTTAATGCTTCCTGTGTACATGCTAACTTCCCGCAACCAATCTGCCAGACATATGCTGTGTGGTACAGCCTTAGTTCTTGATGCAGGGTATCTCACTTATACTGTGCAGAGGTCAGATGCCCCGCAGGGACATGAGTGCCCATTCATGCTCCATGTGCATTGCACGCATGCCCCTATGTGTCCTTGACTGGATGATCACTGTAATACAAGTCCTGGGTGACATACATTGCATGGCATTTCATCAGCCTTCCCATGTATACTGTGGCTCAGTACTGTGTTGCACACATGTTTAGGGTTTGACAATCTGGGTGGGTCACAGGCCTCAGCCTGTTTAATGGCCAATGACTCTGTCCAACTGGTGTAGTGTCCTCTTCACACGTGGCTGGCCTCCAGACATTTCATCATGTGTACTGCTTACTGTCCCATCATCATTTGCAGTGTTGTCACTTGACTCACATGAAGATGTTGATGCTAGTTAACACTGTCTGTCAATACAAAGGTCTATGGTCAGCCTTTTGATACCATGCTAGGCATCCCTGCTTTTGCACTTGGGTGGAGGGGTGCTTTGCTTGTAGATATGCTACCCATTGAATGCACATTGCACGTGATGCCTGAAGTTGACCTTGCACTGCCTTCACATTTTCTGACACACACCATGGAGTCCTTGTACATGTAGGTAGTGAGTAACATACATATTTGCTGTACTGCATAGACCCACTTCAATGCAGACTGCCACCTTTCAACAGGTCTGATCACAGAAGCAATTCCAATTTGACCCAGCATGCATGCCAAGTTCTATTTTGTGTGTCACATGTCTGCCTGATGTTGTCGGTGTGTGTGTGTGTGTGTGTTGTGTGCTTCTGATATGTGTAGTGACCTTTTTTCTCTCTATTTTTCAGATGATGACGCAATGGAGCCGGAGGATGGTGTTGTCATGCCAGGCACAGGGTTGGTATCACTACATCAACCCGGCAGAAGCGGGGGCCGTGGGGTGGCAGGCCACGAAAACCCCCAAGTGCTACAGGCCATCTTGTCTCTGGCTGCCTATGAGTCCAGCCCTGATGACGACTCTGACGTCCATGTCGAGTTGGATGAGCATCAAGTCCATGTGTCAGGGGTGAGTGATTCTGATGTGGACACTGCTCTGTCTGAGACACCTGCACTGAGGGGTCAGACAGTCTTGGAACCTCCGCCCATGGTGGATCGGGACGCAGGGTCACCCTCCACACCAGTCACTGATTTGCCTGGGACATCACGTCGACGGGGGCATGTAGTCATGCAGCCGCGGGCGGTGCAAACACGACAAGGACAACCGGTCCTTGGGTCCCACAAGGGTCAAGCCCAGCAACGCGGTCGCTGCGCGCAACCACTGGATACTGCGTGGGAGCAAGACATGACTGCCAATTCTGAACGGCAGGGGGCAACAATGGAGAACATCGCTGAGAGCATGGAGCGTGTGGCCCAATCCGTGCTCCCCCCTGCTAGGCAGGTGCTTCTCCAGCAGCAGGCGGCACGGTCCACGGCCCGCTCGCTCAGGCTGGGCATGGCAGCCTCAGACAGGCTGAAATGTCGTCTCTGCATCAAGCAATTGCTGCTCACGCAGAGGCACACATGGAGGCCCTGAGGGGAGTATGCTTCCCTCAGATCCACTCTGGGTGTCCTTCTGATGTCCCAGAGGGAGCGGTCAGAGGAGAGGTTTGCACAGCTTGAGCGTACCATCTCAGCTGAGCTACAGGCTTGCTGGGAGGTGCAGCGGTTGTCAAGCCAGGCCTTGCAGGAGGAACTCCCTGTTACACGTGCTACCTTGCAAGTGGAAGCACGTGTATCACAGGAGGTTCTGCATGCAGACCTACGTGTCATCGCCACACAGACCAGGCTCACCTGTCCGGCAGACTTGCTGCCGATGAGGGGCAAGCTGCGGCTAGGCGTGGCCAGGCTACTGTGCCACGTCCTCCTTTCCAGGATGAGCCAGACTCGGACGACCATCTATCTCCCACATAGGTCAGGCTGTGCAGGGGTTGAGCCCATGGAGGTTTTTGTTTTGGCTCAGCATCATCGCAAGGGGGTGTTGAGCAGCACCCTGTACCTCCCCCCTCCTGGGAGCACCCTCCCGACCCCCGGGTTGTATGTGGCCATTTTTGATTTTTCTTTTAGTTTAGTTAGTTCAGTTTCTGTTTGATAGTTAGTTTAATTAGGTAAAGTAGGTTTTTCGTAGTTAGTGTAATTAGTTAATATAGTTTAAAATTGCTTGTCTATTGTGCTTTAATGTGACAGTGTGGTGGTTTGTGGCTATTGAAAGCATCCACTGTCTGTTCCAGCTGGGCCCTTCAGGCTTGTATTGTGTATTTGTTTGCTGCTTGGGGTCCTTGACTCACATATGCCACTCCTGCTTCCCTTATCCATGGGCTCGCAAGGATGGTTCAGTGTAATAGCCTATTACACAAGGGCTTTGGACTGTCATATCTGTGGCATGTCTGATGCTGTGGAACTTGTGTTAACACCCCTAGTGGGGATGATTGGGGTGTTATTGACCACTGTTCTGCTTTTGCTAGATGCGGTGTTTCATGATTCATGTGCACATTCATTGCCATGCATTGTATAGTATGTTTCTTATCTTTACTGTACATGTGCTTGTTGCAATTCATGCCGTAGATAGCGTGTTCCACACTTTGGCTGTGAAAGACGGACTGTGGTGTGATTTCTGATGTACATCTCTGACATGGTCCAGTGATGTGATGCCTGAAGAGACACACACAGATTAATCTAATGCATTAATCATGTGTTTCATGCCCTTTCTGCAGGGGGATGAGCCTCCAGACCACCTTTGCCAGCAGATATGGGTCATTAGACGTCTGGAATCTGGACACGTTTGGTGGTGCTCACATGCACATTGTGCGCAAGCAGAGGCACAGGGTTTGCAATCATACATCCGAAAACTGCTGATGTGTTTCAAGGGACTCCAGGCAAGGTGAGCAGCACAGGGGGGCCACAACACAGCAAACCTGCCACCAGGCCAGTTGCACCTGCATGCTTAGTAGCAGCACTGAGAGTGAGCTTGGACGAATATTGGTGTTGAAAAGCACAATACAGCTCAGATGTGTTGGTGGACTCATGGCTAGTTGATTGTAAGGTTGTCTGGGGCACCTGCAGGGGCAGTGGCACATTCCCTCCGGTCCCCCATGGTCCATTGAGGCACTTGTATCACCCAAGTAGAGTTCCGAGACATGGAAAGAAGCAGCTGACAGGGACAGATGGCAAGAGACAGACTCGGATGCAGTGCATTTCATTTCCATGTAGAATTTGAAACATGCACTCATTAATTGGTTTCATGGTGGAACACAACTTGTTTGGAAGTCATACCTTGCTATATGCGTCTGTCTGCTTACCCAGGGAACATTGCATGTTGTGTGATTCGTGACACATTGGTTTTCCATTTGCCACGCACCCACCGGCGCCTGCCTTACTGCATTGACTATGTATGAACCATCAGAGGGGTACTGTTACGTATGGGTACAAAGCATCCACACCAGATTGTCTGTTTGTAGAGTAGTTTGTTACTTTGGGGCATATTTGGTGGTGTGTTTGTGTGTTATGGGCACGCACAGATTTTTAACTGTGGCTCTCTTTGCAGCATTGAGGTGCTCCTGTTACCGGACCTGAGAGTGTGCAGGCAGGAGGCCAGCACTCACCCCAGAGATAAGTTTCTCTTTGACTTCCATTTCAGTGAATTGCTGCTATGTTTATGATGAACAAGTTTGGTATGATTGTGTATGTGTTAATGTGAGTACTACATTCTTAGCCATTCCCTACATTCCTGTGTCAATCCTTCTCCCCTCTCCTGCCCCTCATTCCAGTTATCCAATATGCCAACGCCTGTCCCGACTCCATATACCTGACCCTCTTTCCCCACCAGGGTCTCAGAGGCCTGTGTGAGTTTGACCTTGCAGCCACCCAGACTACGGTGGGGGTGGTTGGTTCGTGCCACTCCTGCATCTGTACACGGGAGCAGTGACAGTACACATCCGTTTGTGGTGCCTCATTCCATGTTATGTACCACACATGGTACACATCCTGTTGTGACATTGTTTTACTGTGCTACCTTGGTTGTTACGTCATTGTGGTAGTACTTGGCCTTTGTGAGGTACAGCTACTTCAAGTCATCTACTGGAGGCTGTTCTGGTTAGTTTTTCTGCCTGCAAGCTTTTTGCTTGGCTTCTGTGTTGGCCTGCTTTGAGTTCTCTTTGATGTAGTGTTTTTGCAAATCAAGGTGGACTCTGAGGGTGCAGGCAACTTTTTACACACAAGGTGGGAGATGGTGATAAAGGGGAAGGGTGATCCTGTGGCCAGGTGAAATTGAAGGATGTAGGCTCCATAACCCCAGTGCAGTTGTTCAGTGGGTCATGGTGATTTGTGAGGGAGGGGTGGTGCTTGGTTGGTGATAGTTGCTTTGCCCTGCAGTGTGATGGGAACCCTGACATTGTAATTGTGGTATCCTATGTACATGATGTGTTCTGCTGATCAATGCCTGTTCATGTGTTCTGTTTACCTTTCAGGTGTGAGGGGATAGTTGTGGTTTGACATGCTGGGGTGTACACATGGTGAATGTTCACATGTGATGTGTAGAGGACACTGATGGTCACTTGATTGCACATGCACATGTTGAGTGCATGTCCCTACTGACCCACACACTCGCACTACAATGCACTGCATGTAAAACCACCCTTCCATGTCCACATGTACACTCTGTTTTCCTTCTGGTGCCCACTGTGTCCCTGCAGCACATATCCTATGACCAATTGGGGATCCTGTACATGCCTAATTTGCTTTTTGATGTGGTTTGTCGCTTAGATGTGCTGCTCAGGGTGTGCATCACACGCAATGGCTGTTAACTGTGCTGTGCACTGAGCAGTGTGTTGCAGGAGGTGGACACGGCACACAGAAGCTGAAGTATTGATTTTTCAATGCACAATGTGCATGTAGACAGGCATTCATTGTTATGTTACAACTTCGACTTTTGGAATGCATTTGGGTATGACTTCTTTTGGGTGGGAGGTTGTTGGTCAGTCATTTCATCTGATTCCATGTCAGGCATCATTGTCTGATGCCAATTTACATTTTTCACATGGCAATGTGTACCTTATTGGTACTGTGTTGGTGTATGGCTATTGCTTGCCATGTCATGATGTGCTTTGGGAGGGTTTGAGTGACATACCAGTGAAAGTCATGGCCTGTTTTGCAGGTGTGTGTGATTGAGACCTTGCATGTGTGCCTTTTGGTCACACAGGATTGCTTGTGTTTAAGTAGCTAGCGATGCACACAATGTGGCACTTCCATGGCAACAATCTCAGGGTGGTAAGGTTGTGACAGTTGACTGTCTCTTTGTCATCATTGATTGTCACCTGGTATGTGCCAGGCCTGTGTGCACTCCGCAGTGGTGGGAGTTTAGGTGAAGAATGTGTCCACAAGCTGGGTCCGGGCATCCTCGCGACATGCACTATCCCCACCCATGGGCAGCGCCTGTGCCTGTGGTTGGGGATGTGGGGGCACCACCATGTCCACCGGTACGCCCTGCCGTTTTGCAACATTGTGCAGGACACATGCTGCCACAATGATCCTGCACACTAATGGGGGTGCATAGAGTAGCTGCCCACCAGAGCAGTCAAGGGAGCGGAAGCATGCCTTGAGCACTCCAAATGTGCGCTCCACTATGGCCCTGGTTGCAATATGGGCCGCGTTGTATCTTACCTGGGGTGGTGTGGTGGGTTCCGGATTGATGTCATCATGTGGTTTCTCAGAGGGTAGGCACTGTCCCCTGGAGAGGGGATAATGGTTGTTATTATTGGGGTTTGTGTATTTGTGTGTGTGTGTGTGTTAGGCGGAAACCTGTGCAGTTCCCTCTGGGACCATTGCAAAAGATTTAGGACTACAGGTGTTTGGCAGTAAACCCACTTGGTAGCAGTCTGTACCACACAGATTCACTTGGTAGCTGTGGCTGAGCAGTCAGACTTCCCTCAAGAAGAGTTAGACAGTATGTGGAGTATACAATATAGGGCAATCCTCACAGTAGAACAAGCAAACACGGAACAAGGCTTTGGTGTAAAGATATAAGGGTATTTATTTATAACAACACATCTATAGAAAACACTCTGGCACTATTACGGCAAACAACTTCAATCACAATACTATAAGAAGAAATAGATCAATCCCCCTAACAATAGTTCGACAAGTCTAGGTTCACCGGCATCACTTATTTGCAGACAGAGGTGTATGCGTTAACCTAGATGGCACTCTAGTATTCGTTAGGACGGGAGAGAAAAATAAGGCAGGTTATGAAATCAACTCGGTACCAATACTTTACGGACAAATACAAGGCAAGTAAGTCAGGGTCTACTGCAGATCACAAAGTTCAAAGGCCAGGCCCACTCGGAGAGAGGCAAGGCGATATGTCCCAAAAGTGTCTCAGTGGAAATGCGCTTCGAGTCTTTATCGCAAATTGTTATGGAAAGGTTGGACCAGTTCAGAACAGAAAAGTTAAAGAACGCTTGGAGGCGACCCAATGGAAAGGCGAGGATTCAGACACCTCACTCTATCCGGCAGAAAGGGAAGCCAGGCCGGTACGGTACCTTGTTTGTGGAGAGTCAGCTCCGGCGGGGGCAGTTGTTCCTGGTGGTGGATGCACGTCGGGTCTTTGCCAAGAGTAGAGAGGATCTCGTCGTCGAAGAAAAGTGAAGTCCGGTGCACCACCAGGGAAGAGACCAACCGCGGAGTGCTCCGTCACAAGGCACCACCTTTTGCACGGGCAATTCGACCACGGCGTCCTGGGCGAAGAAAAAGCAAAGGTGACTGGTTGTTCCCACCAGCCAGGGGAAGAGACTCTCCGGCAGGGAGATCTCCTCTGTCATCGGGAAGTGGTGAGTTGGTTCAGCAGGGCTCCACCGGAGGTGTCATCGTTGCAGGTCGGCTCAGCTTTACCCTCGTCGGATTCTTAGGACCTGTGGCGACTTCTGAAGATCCAGTCCCAAAAGCCCTGCTTTTATGCAGAAAACCCCCATTCATTCAGAATAGCTGTCAATCAACACATGCTAAGTGGTGAGCGGGGATGCTCACCACTTGGGCCAATCACTCCAGAGTGCGACCGGAGTTGGCAAGGCAACTCTGTCCAGGGTGCCTAAACCCCCTCCCACACCCTTGTGGTAACCACTTTGGAGGGTCTCTATACAGAAGCCAGCCAAAAGTGGAACAAAGGGCTCAACCTTTGGTTTAGGAGTCACAGAGACGAACACAGACGCCATTTTAAAAACCGAGTTCTGGCAGAAAATACCATCCGATAGACTTATTTAAGATAAGTAAACCGGTGGTATGTTAGAGATTAAAGGGAAAAAGGTATCAATCTCCAACAATGGGAAGAATCCCATAGGGTTATACTCGGGGTCGAATATAACAAGTAGTTTCCACTGCCACCAGCCAAAACTCGACGAGGGGGGACGGGACAGTGCCCCCTCGAATAACAGACCCAGGAGTAATCGAATTACCCCTACTAGTAGGCCCACAATAGGATGGTTTGTACTAGTTCTGTTAGTAAATTTAGGTCTAGTAAAGCCAATGGGGACTTTACATACACGCCCGGGGAGACAGTAGTCAGTCCCCGGGTATGGAGTCTATGATGGAGGTCCGCTAGGACGCCCCAGTGTTACGGCACGTAGGGTGCGGTGTAACACACATAGAAAAACATATGAGACCCTATGGAGTAAAAGACCCCATAGTCCATAGAACACATTGACATTAAAAGGAATTACACACATTCATGTCCAAGAGTGGGAGAAAAGAGTCTCACTCTTGGCAGGATGGAAAAAAAAACTCCAGAAATCCAGCAAAGCTGCTGGGGGACTCACTAGGTTGGGAAATTCAGCCTAAACAGAGAATTCTCCCTAACAGTGTTTGACATGCATGCATGTGCAATGGCATTTGTACTCACCTAGGAGCCATGTGTTGCCATGCTGCCCTGCTTCCAGGGCCCGGCTCAGGGCAGACATTCTGTATATCAAACTGTCATGGGTGGAGCCAGGGTAGTTTGCATAGACAGAGGTGATGATTCCCTTTGCATCGCATACCACCTGTACATTGATGGAATGCCAGTGCTTGCGGTTTCGGTAGATGTGCTCACTGGCCCTAGGTGGAAGTAGGGCCACATGGGTGCAATCTATGGCACCAAGCACTTTGGGGAAGTGTGCCACCCTATAAAAGTCCTGGACAATGGCCTGCCTTTCTGCGGGTGTTCTGGGCATGTACATGTGCCGGCGGACTGAGGGGCATGCAGTCATGATTGCCAACACCTCGTGTAGGCAGCATGACTGCGTGGCCTGTGAGACCCCCCCCACTATGCCAGTAGTCCGCTGAAATGACCCAGTGGCCAAAAAATGCAGGACATTGAGCACCTTCTCCAAGGGGCTTAATGCTTGGGAGCAAAGGGTGGGGGATGCAAGGTCATCTTCCCACTCCCTGACCAGGTCTAGGATGATACAGGGTGGAAACCTATACCTGCCGTAGACCTGGTAGTCAGGCATCCCAAAATGGCTTGTCCGTGGTGAAAAAATGCGTGCCCTGGCTATTCTCCTCCTCCTGCGGTGTCCCACGATCAGTGCTGCGACAAATGGGGCATTCATCATAGCTGTATATACGTGTTTGTTGTTTGTGCGCACTTTTATACTGTGCGCGGGGACGCTTCCGCCTGCCTTCGTGTGGCAGACACATTCACGCCTGTATGTGTCTTTTGCCGTGCGCAGGTTTCCCGTATTCGTATCCATGAATAAGGATTTTTTGCGTGCTTGTGGCCGTTCCGTGTAGTTCCCTGAAGTACTTCCCCAGTTAAGCCTTCTTTTTCACGCGTTATTCCCCATTCTGCGTGTTACGCCCACTGTTCCGCCTACTTTTGTTGTGTGCGCTGCGCTATGTGCGCTTTTGCTGAGCGCGTAGCGCACGCTGCTTGATGACGTGTGTGCCCGCATGGACATGCACCGATTTGGTGCACAACCAGTGGGAAACAAGTGCAGCACCTTCCTTGAATCGCACGCATGCGTGTGCGCTTGCTTTCTCACGCTTGCGCCACCTTGCGCATGCTTGCGCTGGGATATTCGGCGCACGTTTGTTCCATGAATCGGCCCCAAAGTGTTGACTCACAATACTTTTGTGGTTTGGGAATATTCCGTTCAGTAATTGTTGTAATATTTGACAGAGAAGTTGGTGCCCTCTTCTCCAAAATGAATAGTTATATCTCGGTTAAATCGCTAAAGAATAAAACAGCCGCCATCTTTTCTTTCTCTATGCGAGAGATAGACATGTTATAGCCAAAGGTATCGGAAAATGAAACACAGAAAAAAGGATTTTCCAGGTCAACAAATATGTAACTGCCATCAGCCTAGCTGTGAGGGGCGGAGGAAAGTGGATATCATGTGACATTTGGGAGTTGTAGGGGGGCTAGGGACCAACTTTGCAACACAAGGCTCAAACATTTTTCCCATACACTCGGCTATAACCTGGGGTACAGCCGCAAATAGCTAACATCTCAAAGAAAACAGAATCACAGAAACACTGAGTGTTGTGGGGGATTGAGAGGGCCCAGGGGAGGTTAGGAAGCCTTCAGGGGAGTGAGGGAAGCTGGAAAAGATGAGGGAAATTTGGAGGGCCTGGGGGCAATTGGTGAGGGCCTGGGGGGGCAAAAAAGCATTTTTATCACCCATTTTTCTGATTGTCGCAGCTATAAAACTACACATACACGTGGCTATCCGTAGTCCAGACTAAAATAGGCAGCTGGTTCTCCTTTCTATACAATAACTGGACCGAGCTTACTTAGCTTCAAATCGAGGAAGGTGCCGGCCCCATTAGGCCATGTTGCTTGATAAATTAGCAGAAGTTACAAGATCACTTAGAGCAACATGGCCTGAGGGTGCTGGCCCTTTCCTCGCTGTGAAGCTAGGCTCGGTTGGTCCCGGTTGCTGCACGGATGGAAGAGAGTCCACAGTCCAGAATGGCGTGTGTTTTCTTAGTTTTAAATATCTCATAACACACTAACAAAGCACACGCCATGTGCATTCTTTTTTTTTAAAACCGTGCTACTATCAGCTGTCAGTCCTTGAACATATTGCACTCTAAAGGTCAAGCTATCATGAGGCCCACATGAAAAGAGCAGCATCTCTGGGTACGGAAATGCTAATACATGCGCAATTGCAAATCCTGCTTGGACACGCAAGGCAGGCAAACTAGAATTACCTTTTGTTGTATATATCGACATACATAGTGAGGGGAAAAACCTTTTAAAGGAATGCTATGGTTACAAGTAAAATTGAAAAAAGTTAAGAAACCATAACTAATGCCATGACCATGCACTGCTAAGAATAACACGTCCCTTTAACAATGTTTTTTCATTGAATTTCATAGGTTTTTATTAGTGCAACTTAACCATAATGTCCCTTTAACAAAGTTTTTTTCAGTGAATGTATATATTTATATATGTATATATACTGCAGCCTTGTAGTTATGGTTAAGATGTTCAACCCATAGGAAGAACACTTTTTGGGCACCTTATAACTTCACCCCCCAGGATGAATCCTTACCAAACTTTGCAAAAAAAAAGTATATGGCCCCGTCCAGGCAAATGTGCAAGGGATCCCAAGATTTCTGGTTTTTCCATAGACAGAATAGAAAGAAAATGTTCCTCAAGTCTACAGCCCAAATCACTGGATGGATTTTCACAAAATTTGTGGCAGGAGTGGTGGCTTGAACCCGAAAGTCTGCTTTTGTAAACTTGGTGTGAATCCCGTCCAGTAGTTCTCTTTAAAACAGATGAAAAGTAAGTGAAAACAAATTATATCGGTCCGGTCAGCTGACTCACTTCACTGTTCACTCTGCGGACGGACCACCGATTGACCCATGGGGCAATGTGATGGTCTGCAGTATTTTAGCGCGACTGGTGATTGGATGGTGAAAAGCGTGAGGTGCATCACATTTTCAGAAACCAATGTTTTCGATGTTGTTTCTGTGGACTGACCGCTTGACATTGCAGTGGGGAAAAAGTATGGGAAAAACATTTTGGGTCATTTGGTGTTGGAAAGAGGGGCTGGGAAGGGTGTGGAAGTGAAAAACGATCATATGGGGCTCTTAGTTTAGGTGGAAGAAGAGCGTACGGGAGGCGGGGCAGTACGCGGTCATCGCAGTAGTCTGCAGACAGACTCTTGATCGAGCAGCTTGAGAAACACATTTGGGGTTATTTGGTGACTGCAAGTGGGCTTGTTCAGGGTAGGGGAGTGGAATCTAGATGATATTGGGAAATTTACACATGTGAAAGATAGGGTTGTCTGTCTGTTTCAATGTCTACAGATGTCATTTTAATTGGGGTGGTTGGGGCAAGTTGTGGTGTGGTGGTTGTGGCCAGTGGCCAGATTCTTTGGTGCATGGCCGTATTATGCTGTGGCGGTTGTGGCCAGTGGGCAGTAGGCCATGTGCCCAATAATCTAGGCACTGGTCACAACCACCACAGCATAATACGGCCACACACCCAAGACTCTGTCCATGGCCACAACCTTTGTAATACTATGTGTACAGAAATGTTTTCCAGCCATTGGAAACAACCATTTAATCATATGTGTGGTCAGTGTATAATATTTGTAACATGGTGACACAATACAATTGAGGTGCACATGGTACTTAGGATTGCTGTACCATTGGGGGTACAGGTTGAGTTTGATCTTTGCTTCTGTGAAAAAAACAGCACACTATGTTAGGTAGGATAGTTTACAATGTCACATTGCATACAATTTCACATATTCATGTACTGTTTAGACCCTTATAATCAGTACATTCTAAGTACTATGTTTGAAACAACATTACTGTGCGTTTTGCAGAGTTGCTGTTTTTGTTTGCATAATCATTGGGCCATTGGTAAAAACAATCCATACAGGATTAAAAAAAAAATACTACATTTATTTGATGTTACGTGTCACAATATGTTTGTTTGAAGTGTGCAGTACTTAAGGGAATGTTTTAGGTGCACATATAAGTGCATTCGTTATTACAAGCAGTGTTGCAGTAGGAAGAATCATAATGGTGTATTTGCAATGAAAGTAAATGAAGGGTATTTTTGAACTAGTTAGTTGGTGTATTGTAAGTGTTTTGCTTTTCAAAAGTTCTGGTGGACTCTTTTTTTTAAAGTAATTTTTGAAGTATCTGTTGGCGTATTGAATCTGTTTTCTCTTTCAAAAGCGGCATTGCAGTACTATAGATGTAGTTAGAGACCAGTTGGTGTATTATAACTGTTGATAGTTTTACAATTCTGAAGGGTATGTTTTGAAGCAGTTTGATTCCTGTTAGTGTATTCTAACTATTTTACTATCAGTATATTCTAAGTACTATGGTTGAAACAACATTACTGTGTGTTTTGCAAAGTTGTTGTTTCTGTTTGCATAATCATTGGGTCATTGGGAAAATATATATGGAGCATTAAAAAAGTACTACATGTATGTGAATGTAACTTTCACAGTATATTTGAAGTGTGCAGTACTTACAGCAAATGTCTAATGTGCACTAACTGTTGATAGTTTCACAGGTGAGTTACTACTTTTAGTTTTAAGGTATATTAAGTAGACATTTGTTAGATTTTCTGGTAATCTCTGTTTTAGTGTAATGGAAGTGTTGTTGCATTCAAACCAAACACATCTTTTTTAATGTATGCAGTATACTGACCTGCAGTGGTTGTGGCATCAGTGTGGTAGATTATGCCTACTGTTGCGGAGGATTTATTGCCAAGTGATATTTTCCCGTGTGTGAAGCTACTAAGCTCGCAATTGTTTTGGTACCATCTACGTTGTGCCTTAAAAGCATTAGTTTTACATATTGGCTATGTGAATTTATGTGTAAGGCGGAACGATTGTCTGAATTGCAAACAGTGTATAATATGGCATGATTTGAATTTTGCACCAGCTGATGAAATGGATTCACAATTTGGTATAGATATATGCACAAATCGTTCAATAGGGATGTGCTCTTGTGCAACATGGTTACAGAGTGTGCATGTATGTTTCCATGTGTATGAAATCTGGACGACTTCCTTTGTAGGTATGTTTTTGGTGTCCATTACTTGTAGTAAGTACATTAGAAATTTGTGTGTATCTTCCTGTGTGTTTATGGTGAATTTTACCATTCCTGCACAGTAGTCCAATTCTTGCCTTATTTCTGAGACACTGTAAGTGTTGTCAGGATTATTTGTGACATTTCTATGAAGGATGAGCATTTGTAAACACAACTGGTCTGAGCTGTTCAAGTAAATGTTTTGAACAATTGGTGGCAATTGGAACAGAAGATTTATTGCTACATTTGCATATCAATTTACACCAGTTATGTTGGAAAATGTAAATGGACCGGAGAGTTCTATCTCTGTCTCATTTGCTAGACCTCCACTTGTTTTTTTAGAAGAAATATTTCTCTTTATATCTACTGATGGACGTTTTAACTAGATAGTTTTGTAGCTGTAGTACTTGAGGGAGTAGCAGTTGTTTTTAGTTTCTTTGGTGGTATTGTTTGGAGATCTCTTATAAGTTCTGTTTGCATCAATTTCCTTTTCAAAACTTTTCCTTTTTCAGAAACAGGTCACATATCAAGATGGGGTGTGTAGAGTGCACATAGTCTGTTGTACTCTAGGACGATGGAATGCCAGCCTTGACTTTGTGTGCATAAAAACTGACTAGAAATGTTGCTTCGAGTGTACATAGACGTGAAAGTCCTACATTACTCATACCTTCTTTAAAGACTGTGCTGCCAATGTCAATTAATGCCTGATCTAGGTTTGGACTTTGTGATTTGTGAATAATGACTGCATATGCAAGAGACTGAGAGAATTGCTCTATGCGTACATACATGTCTTTGAAAAGAAGGAATCGTGCTGTTGAGCCTCCTATCCTTTTGACTTCAAAATGTTTATCAAAGTGCATGTTGAGAAACTGAATGTTGCTGTCATGTGGATACGTCTGGAAGTGTACCAATTGCTCCATTGACTAAACCTTGCTCCACATCAAGGTTACGTTTCAGAATTACTCTGCAGTTAAACACAACATTAACATTTTCTCCAAACCATCTGTGTTGGAGATACATTTTTCTAAGCTATTTAGTCGTGCTGTTGCTTGTTGACTCACAAGGAGAGTCATGACGTGCACTTCCTGTTTGTCTCCGGAGCTAATATGCTCTATTGGTTGCATTTTCTTTTTTTAACATTGTCTCATTGAATTGCTTACAGCTTGCTAGGGTTGGAATTAAAGACATACATTTTACATATTTTTGTGCTAAATGTTCCATGACATCAGGAGCAGATGTGTCATGCCCTTATAGCTCATGAATGAGTCTACTATTTAAGAGATGAAAAACGAGGAAGACGAGGCACGCACTCCAGTTCCCAGTCAAATATATGAAATGCGAGTAGTAACTGGGTTAAATCCTAAAATTCAACAAGTATTAACAGGGTTAAATCCCTTCTGCTGCAGTTCAGTTGCTCTGTTGTTCTTCTCCTCCTAGCACTTTCTTGTCACAAACAATCATCAGAGAGGCTGTATTTCTTTAAAGGTGTTACTAATTAGTTGCTTTTTCTGTCTCAAATGATTCTGGTAGCTGTAGTGATCACATTCTTACAATTTAGGTGACCAGGAACCAACACCCCTCCAAGAGCACAAATCTTTCCCAAAATTGGGGGAGGGGAGAAAAACATCAATATGGCTCTCTAAAGTGGGGCACAGTAACCCTGGTGCTGCTGCCTCTGGAGCCCAGGCCTCTCATAACATTATGTGAAAAAAGAGGGAGATGAGGCACGCACTCCAGTTCCCAGTCAAATATATCAAATGCAAGTAGTAACTGGGTTAAATCCCAAAATTCAACAAGTATTAACAGGGTTGAATCCCTTCTGATGCAGTTCAGTTGCTATGTTGTTCTTCTTCTCCTAGCACTTTCTTGTCACAAACAATCATCAGGGAGGCTGTATTTCTTTACAGGTGTTACTAATTAGTTGCTCTTTCAGTCTCAAAGGATGCTGGTAGCTGTAGTGATCAAGTCTTTACAATTCAGGTGACCAAGAACCAACACCCCTCCAAGAGCACAAATCTTTCCCAAAATTGGGGAGGGGAGAAAACCATCCATATGGCTCTCTAAAGTGGGGCACAGTAACCCTGGTGCTGCTGCCTCTGGAGCCTGGGACTCCCATAACATTATATGAAAAAAGAGGAAGGCCAGGCGTGCATTCCAGTTTCCAGTCAAATATATCAAATGCGAGTAGTAACTGGGTTAAATCCCAAAATTCAACAAGTATTAACAGGGTTGAATCCCTTCTGCTGCAGTTCAGATGCTCTGTTGTTCGTCTCGTCCTAGCGCTTTCTTGTCACAAACAATCATCATGGAGGCTGTTTTTCTTTACAATGTTACTAATTAGTTGCTCTTTCAGTCTCAAAGAATTCTGGTAGCTGTAGTGATCACATTTTTACAATTCAGGTGACCAGAAACCAACACCCCTCCAAGAGAACAAATCTTTATTTAAGATAGATTGTGCATCTTTAGAAAGAAGACCAGTCCTAATGCTTTTTTAAATGTTAACATAGGTCAGGTCTGCAGAATGGCACATGTTTTGAGTTAGTTTTCTGTATTGGAAATGTTTCCATAGATTTACATTTCCAATGCTGCCAAGTGTGTTGTGGCACTGTTTGTGTCCTAGGGTTTTAAAGAAAGGGTTCACCTTTCACTGGTGTTAATTGTAGGAGATCTCCGTAAACAATAGTGTGTTTTCCTCCAAAGAGTTCTTTGTAGTCCGTTTTTAAGGACTTCTTGTAATCTGAGGTGAATTAAAGCTAACATTATGTTGGAAACCATGCTAACCTCATCTATTAGGAGCATTTTCATTTGTTCCAGAATTCTGCGTACTTCAAGAGCAGCTTCTGTTGACAGTTTGTAGTATCTAATTTGTTTTGGTGTTCTACTGGAAGGAGCAGTAGTCGTCGTAAAGTAACAACTCCTATGTTGTTGGTTAACTTTTGTAGGAATGTGCTTATGATTTTAAATAAGAATGTTTTTCCAGAAGCAGCTTCATCACTTACATAGAGGGGTAGAGGTTTATAATTTTGACAGCTACAAGTTTTACTTTCATGATTCAAACCATGTTCAATTTCTTTAATCACTTCTATGAAAATGCTAAGTTGCTCATCATTTAGCTGCGATTTCAGCACTGACAAGTTTTCTTCTGACTGCTCATATTGATACATGGTGTTCTCTACTTCAGTCAAGGCTAATTTTTCTCCATTTACTATGAGTGACTCTCCAAGGTGTTCTTTAGTTGTGCTTGAACGTATTCCTCTTGTTGGCGTTTATTGTCCAACATGTTTTTGTATTACTTGACATTGACATTTGTTATACTGCTTTCATTTGTATTGAATGCAGATTTAAATGAGTCATGGTTGCCTAATAAGTCCTCTTCTATCTCTTTGGTTTAAAAGGTTGCAGTGTGGCCATGTAGTAAATTTCTCTATGTTGAGGAGTTTTTAATGATAACTTTGTAGGATTAATTAATCTGGGTTTGGTAAGTTTGATGAGGCTCCCTTCACAAGCTGAGATCACGCACTTTCATATTTTTCATCTGGTTTCACATTGCTTTTGTAGGATAAATTCTGGTACAGGCACATGTTTTCCAAAGCAGTACTTCTATTTGGGTAGTATGTGTCTAATACATTGCTTTAAAAAAATGTCCTGGCTGTTGGGATCATTTTTGGCTATTGTTTCTATGTCTTTGTAGGATTTCAGCACTCATTTTCTGGATGCAACTGGACCAAGGCTTAGCCAGACTATGTGTTCAGATTTGCCATATAAGGCTGTGCCTATTAAATGGTCTACAGCTTCGTAGCATCCACATTCTCTATGGGAGAGCATGTTTATGCCAAAGCTGTTCAATTTTTGTGACAGTGTTTTGTCAGATGATCATCCCAGAGGTGTTTTAGCTCTGTTTTCTCAGCGCTGTTTAGGTAGGCGGTGACATATCTTGCAAAAGTAGTGGAATAGTCTGCAAAATATTGTATTTCTATGTTTGCATTCCACAATAGGGCAATTATTACATTGTAATCATTCATGGACTTTGAAGGTTTCTTTCTTTTAATGCTGTATGTGTTTTAGGTGATTTGCCTTTCACTCACACTGTGTCTACCAGAAGACATGAAGCTGTTTACTTGTCCTTTTGCTGAAACTGGTCTAGGGAAACCAAAGCAGCATTTGTTGTGTTATGTTAATGAATTTTATAAAGTGCATGCACGCCAAAGCATCTTGGCGCTAGGAGGAAACCGGAGGTAAGAGGATTATATTAGCATAAAAGAAACCAGATTCTCTGTGGCCCTCAAGGAAACATGCAGGGAGTTCCACAACTTTGCTGCCGCCACAGAGAAAGCGCGACCACCCACTCGTTCACACTTATAGCAGGGAATCACCAGCAGCCAAGCGCCATTAGATCGCATTTCACGAGCAGGCACATAAGGACAAATGACTCCCAAATTCTTAACCTCCGAAACCAGGGAGGGACATGGGCCAAATTCCACAGGCCAAAAGGGCGGAGACCACACGGGACCAGGTACAGAAAAGACTGCACAAGGACCACATGGGGGGACACCATCAGGATCTCAGGCTTGTCCCCGTTAAACTTCGGCTAATTGCTGATCATCCACTTACTCACGGCCAACACGCAACTCCTAAACTGAGATGCGAGGCCCGGCTGGGAAGAATCGAGCTGGATGATGATTTGTATATCATCAGCATAGGAGTAACACCTGAAGCCAAAAGAGCAGATGAGCAGAACAAGAGGCTGAATATAGATGTTGAAAAGAGTGGGGGACAAGGTCGATCCCTGGGGCACCCCGCACAAGAAGACCAAAATGCCACAGAAAAAAGAGGGCAGTGTCAATGTTTGGCTGCAGTTGGCCAAAAAAGAAGCAAACCAGGCCAGAGCCTGACCTGGCAAGCCGGCCGCTGCCAAGTAATCCAGTAGTACCAGATGTTCAACTGTATCGAATACCGCCGATAAGTCTAACAAAATGAGTGCTCCTATACCCCCTTTATTGGCCAACAGACAAAGATCATCGTGCAGAGAGACCAAGACGCTTTCCATGCCTCGGCCTGAATGAAACCCGGACTGAAATTAACTCAGAAAGGAAGAATGCTCCAGGAAAGAAGTAAGCAGCAGGGAAACACAAGACTCCAGCAATTTCATAAAACAAGGTAGCAAAGAGAAAATTAGCCAAAATAGACGGGTCTGAAGAAGGCTTTTTCAATAGTGGAATAACAACCGCTTGTTTGAGGGCAGATGGAATGAAGCCAGTTTGACAAGAGTCATTTACCAATTCTGTTAGCCACGTGGGGATCTCTGGAGTGACAACCATAAAGATTCTTAGAGGAATGTCATCTGAGGATGATGCAGACTTTAATTTGCCAATCGCTGACTCAACCTCCTGAGTTGAAAAGAGAGGAAATGCCGACCATCACTGATCTGATGAGCCGAGAAAAGGTTGCGATTCTGAAGTAATAAACTTGGCAAGACGAATCACTTTCCGTATCAGATTAACTTTATTATAGAAAAACGTGTAGTATTTGGTCTAGTATTTACCTTTGTTTTTATATCTGTGTTGGCTGTATTTGCCATACTTACGTTTTTAAAAGTGTAAAATGTGTGTACATAGCTGAGTATGTTTGGTTTATGAAAGGATGTCGCATGGTTATGTTATTGTTAATAAACTGTAAAACAGTGGTTTCATTATCATGACCAAATGTAGGAGCATCTTTTTTCCATAAAAGCATGTGGATGTGTGGTGCTCCTCTGGGTTGATATTCTTTTCTCCAAAAGAAGTGTTCCACTTCTCTGAGGGGAGGGATATTTTTACTACAGGGGAAATGCAGCATGACAATAAAGTGGTGGTGAAAGTATCTTGATACATTTACAGGTTCAAGAGAGCAGAGTTCTCCTGGTGTTTTTATGTCTATTCCTTCTTTGTTTTGGTTTTCTATGCGTAGGAAATAATGCAAGTCACCCCATGCATATAGGGCACAACTTAAAATAACAAACAATGTGGGTGCGCCGAGGGTCCTTAGCATATACCGTACATCAGAGTGATGTCGGAACCAGTATTATTTTGTACCTGACATGTTTGCCAAGAGATTTGTGATACTTGACTGCAAAACATCATGTCTGCCTTTTATCTTTTGAAGTAGTTGGGTAGCAGACATGTTTAAGAAATTGGGGCCTGTTTTCAACGTGTTTGCAACTCTGCAACATACAGTTGCTAGTTCACTTTTGAACAGGAAGTGGAATATGTATTCAACATTTTGTCTGAATCTGGGGTCTTTAGAATACATTTGTAAAGAACGGTAGTCAGATCCTGTTATTTGTGTGCATTTTTCATCATTCCTTCCCCTTTTTCTTGTAGGAAAAAGTAGAGTAAAGACGTGTGCATCAACACTTTTCTCCCATAGGCTGATTGGATATCCTTTGGCTTTACACATTTGATATGTTTGTAATGCATCGTCTATGTGTCTTTGGAGTTTAGTGGGGGAATTGTATACTGGTCTAAAATACTGAAGGCATTAAGAGTATCTACAAGTGCACATTGGCCAGTTGGTGATGAATCCAGAATTATTTGGGTGGTTTCCCTTAAGTTCTTTTCAATGTTTATATCTTTGTAGTATTCATTGTTTTCTTTAAGATATTGTAGGGCTTTTCTAACTTTGTTTAAGTCTACTACTAATTTCTTTGTCTTTTGTTGGTACACCATTAACTAGGATAATCAAAGTTCAATCAATCTATTGGCTGCTGCACTCTTAGAGTTTCTACATTTTTGTTAAGATCTAATGGCAAATAAACTACTTTGCCACAAATGCCTTTTAGTAATTCAGAAGGAGGCAATTTGGCTGTTTTGGGTTGAAGGTGTATTATAGCTTGCAATGGGTGTACTCTTTGGATTATAATGCTCCCATACAAATGAGGCTGTTGGAGAGGTTTTGGAAGTGGGAATATTTCCAAGTTATTAGGTACAGCATGTGAAGCCATTTCATTATTATCAAGCTTTGTATTACAGTATGTGCAAATTATTCAGTGCTCACGTATTTTGTATTTGTTTTCTATTATAAGATATAGAGCTTATTGGAACCATTGAGATTCCTCATTGTCTTCTATTTTGCCTTCTATTTTCTAAGTCATATCTCCAATTGTTGTGCTCTTTTTATAAAATGTTCGTGAAAACACACACATACTTGGTTTGGTACTTTAGCAGATGTGTTTTGAAACTTTGCTATTTCTTTTTTGTATGTGTTAATTAGAAGATTGGTATTTATACGTTTTTTGCTAATGTTCTCTAAAGTTACTGACATTTCTAAGTCATCTTCACTACTTCAATATTTACTTTGGATGTGGTCTTTTTGTTGAAGGAGTTATTTTGCTGTCCCATGTAGGAGAATGTTATTAAAATGCTGCAGTCGTAAAGCAGGATTTTTTGCATAGTACAGTCCCTGCAGAAGATTTTATATAGTAGAATAGTGTGTTGCTATCATTTTGATGTGGTGGAAGGTGCTTTTGTAAGCAGGTCCTGAAAATCAGGCTAATGAATGTCCTCTCAGTCCAGTGTAGTTCTGCACCAGACATCAATCCATGGTTTGTAAAGTTTGTTTC
Organism: Ambystoma mexicanum; assembly: GCF_040938575.1. Classification (NCBI taxonomy): domain Eukaryota; kingdom Metazoa; phylum Chordata; class Amphibia; order Caudata; family Ambystomatidae; genus Ambystoma; species Ambystoma mexicanum. The sequence goes on from NC_090933.1 coordinate 1,024,968,495, forward strand.
TAATTTTGTCTTTTACTTTCACATAGCAATTGAGGAATTGTCTTGAAGGATTGTTTCCATATGTTACACATTGAGCTGGATGGCCATTTGTAGACTGGACGGATTGGTTGGGTGGAAGGAACAGTTGATTGTAAGTTTGTTTGGGATGTTTTTTCAGTAAGGGTTTCTTGTGCCATAATTGTGTTTTCTAGCATGCATACCCTCGGCCAGTACTACGTATGGCAATTGGGATTTTCTGTACTTGTTTATAAGCCTCTTCATTGAAATATGGTTTTGTGCTGCTTGTGTAAATGCATTCACCTTCACAGAAGTTCACAAAGTCATCTATGTTGACATTGTGTATGTTTAGAAGTACTTTTTGTAGTTCACTGATTAATTTTGTTAGTTTTTTCATTCTGGTTAAAATTAATATACATTTTTTTCTTTTGAGTAGAATTGTGCTGTCAATGACAACTTCCAGGATACTTCTTATACTGTCATTTGTAAGGGTTGAGCGTGACTTTTCTGCTGTTTTCATAACATTGTGAAGTACTCTACAGTGGAAGTTTATAAAATATATTTTTGGGAATGCTTAACTGTGACTATTATAACATTGGCAGTTTTATTTTTTGGAAGAGGGGCCCTAGTTTTTTTCAGTGCTAGCTGGTTCAGTTTTGTTGACTGACTGTATTAGCAGTTTTGTTTGAATATTTGCTGTATATTCTGCTAGAGGTGGATGAGTATTTTGGATGCTTTTATTTGTATCTGCTCTATTTTTCTTTGTTTTCTACAGAGTTGCTTTTTAGTAAGCATTCTGTTCTGTCTGTTGGAGAAAAAAGGAAATTATGGGTTTGAAAGTTGTGGAATATATTTGTGTGTATTGTGAATGAGTGCGTGATTATGAGGGCAGACATAAATAGAGGACTATGTGACTGTGAAATGGGCTGCAAGTTGTGGTTGGGAAGGTTGTAAGAGTAGCTGTATGTGTAGATGTGTGAAGGGCTTGGGTGAGTGTTTAAGAGAGTGGTAGTGTGAATGAATACGTAAGGGCATTACAATGTTTTCAGGATAATAGTGGGTGTTATGATAATGGTGTTCCGATGAGAATATGAACAGTGTACATGATGAGGTGCAATAAATAAGACTGAAGTAAATGTTGTTGATTTGAAAGGAATTTTGTGGGCTACTATGTGGCTACACTGTACTGTATGAGTAACAGAAAGAATACTACTACTTTAATACACTTACTTTGTAGGATGTGAAGAGTAGTTTTCTTCAGGTTGTTGTCTTTCAGGAGGTTGTTCTTCACTGCAATTGGGAAAGAAGGAAATTAGTGGGTATGTATGGTAATGGTGAAGTAATTCTAGTACAGGAAGATATTGTTTTTGAATGTAGGAGGAGTTGTTGGGAAGAAGAGTGAATAACATTGGGCTCATTACGAGTAATAATTTTTAGGCATCTAGTTTCCCGGTGCCACCAGGATATTATAGGTCCTGTTGGCTTGGAAAGTCGGGTGCCGGAAAATGTTAGTCCCTATTTCTGTGGAGTTGCATAGGACTCTATGGGAATGGGGACACAGGAGCACTGGCAGCATTGTTAATGGGGCCGGTGGTCCCATGATAAGTATGCCAAACGGGGCCATTGCATGAAAGTGTGACATTTTTATACAATTCAAAATGGAAAATGCTGAGTGTTTAAAAAGCTGTCCTTTTTGGGAGGCTGTACATGAAAGTAAAAAAAATGGTTTTGTGGATTTATAGCAGCACTGTGCGTAACTTTTTTCTACACTTTTAATTGGCACTTGTGTGAAGGTTTGCTATGTTGTCAGTACAAGCATACTTGCGAATGGGATGCATTTTAATGTGTAGTTGCTTTTTAAATGATGATTCAAGGAGCCAATTAGCATCTACAGATTAGAAAGGGGAATGTTAGCAAGTATGCATGTGTGGGAAAATTAATGAACTGAGGGTTATTGCAATATGTTGCAGAAATCGTTTCCATTTTCATTCATTTGCCTATAAAAATTACACACAGAACTGTCGTAAATGCATACACTCATTTATTTGTTTGACTTGAAATGGTGCTAAATTAAATATATGTATACACATAGCATTTTGGCATTTTTATTTGCATGCACATGCCTTGCTATGGTAACATACATGTAGTTTTCGTTTTGAGTTTGTATTGGTGGAGTTTTAGTGTAACTTTGTTAGTGGGAAAAGTGGTGTTGAACGTGATCGAATGAATGAAAAAATAGCACTTAGTGGATTGTAATGGGTCTTATTGGCAGGTATACATGTATTGGTAATATGTTGAACTTTGACACAGGATCTAGCACGTATACACACTGTGGAAATGTTTTAAATGTGGTTTTCTTTTCTTTCCCACAAAAGACACACAGAGTGCTGCTGAAATAGCAAATATGTGTTTTGAAACTGTTATAAAAATGCTCATTAAAAGAAAATGTTGCAACCACACAGACTTGTAAGAAATTGCCTGTTGATGTCAGGATGTGGGACACTTCAGAGTATGATTATTGAATAGGTTAATGCAGGGTGAGTGGTAGGAACACTGTTTAGATCCATTTGTAAAAGAGTTGGAAATGTAATTTTAAAAATATATGCATACCTTTACTTTGTGTTGATAGATGCATATGTGGTTGAATTTGCAGTAGGTATTGATGCTGGTGCTTGGGAGTAACAGGAGACATGAACACTGCGAGGCCGATTCATGGAATTAATGTGCGCCGAAATTTTCAGCGCAAGCGTGCGAAAGTGTGCGAATCGCAGTGCCAGTGCGAAAATCTCAGCGAAACCCGCGCACAGAGATTCATGGAAGTCTGTGCGCGTGAAAATCCATGGATGTGCGCTGAAATCCTGTTCCTCGCATGCTGGCACACACGCCTTCAAACAGTGTGCGCTAAGCGCACAGCGAAACCGCTCATAGCACAGTGCACACAACAAAAATAGGCGTAACACGGGGCGTGACATGCGGAATGGGGAGCAACGCGTGAAAATGTGGGCGTCACGGGGTAGTACAGGAGGCAAGTGCGCGGAACGCCCACACGGTCGCCTACAACACGTAGTCATGGAATCGAATAGGGCAAACCAGCGCACGGGCAAAGACGCGCACAGGCCTAAAAACGGCCGCCACACGAAGGTACGCGGCAGCATCCCTGCGCATGAAAAAAATGTGCGCTAACAAAAAGCATGTATATACAGCTATGATGAATGTCCCATACTGTGTCCCTCTAGGACAAATGACATGCAAAGGGGTAGGCAACAAACACAGACACCCGCTGTGTGAAAAATAGCGTGTGCGTGTATTTCGGGGGTGCGCAGGAAGTTTCACACATGATAGGCCTTGGGCGAACGGGGTACTTGTATAACTGGGGTTCGTGTGAATTCTCACATGCGATTGGATCCGGTTATGTGTATTTCTGGGGTTCGTGTGAAGTTTCACACAGCGATTGGCCCTTTGCAAGTGGGAATGTGTATTTCTGGGGTTTGCGTGAAGTTTCACTGCAATAGGCCTTGGGCGAGTGTGGTACGTGTATAACTGGAGTTCGCGTGGAGTTTCATACTCGATTGGATCCGGGTACGTGTATGTCTGGGGTGCGCAGGAAGTGTCACACGCGAAAGGGCCTGTGCGAGTGGGGTACGTGTATTTCTGGGGTGCGTGGGAAGTTTCACATGCGAAAGGGCCTGTGCGAGTGGGGTATGTGTATTTCTGGGGTACGCGAGGAGTTACACACGCGATAGGCCCTGTGCGAGTGGGGTACGTGTATCACTGGGGTTCGCGTGGAGTTTCATACGCGATTGGCCCTGTGCGAGTGGGGTACGTGTATTCCTGTGGTTCGGGGAAGTCTCACACGCGATTTCAGCAGGGTACGTGTATTTCGGGGGTGCTGGGGAGTCCTACACGTGAACTGGCAGTGTGGGTCCTCCCAGGTGATCCCTCTACACCCTCCACGCCCCCTGCAGGCAGCCCACACCACAGGGGACAACCCTGCACCCCTGGTCATGTCCCACAGGCAGCCCATCCACCATGGGCATGCCCACCAGCCAAGCCACATGTCACCTTGCACTATTGATCTCCAAGCATGACCCGCTGCACACCCACCTCCCAGCAGTGCAGGGCAGCTGCCAGCAGGCCCCCACACATGTCCCCCAGCACCCCCCCAGCAGTCAGGTGCACCTGCCAGCAGGCCCCCACACATGTCCCCCTGCACCCCCACCCTCCAGCAGTCAGGGGCACCTGCCAGCAGGTCCCCACACATGTCCCCCTGCACCCCCACCCCCCAGCAGTGCAGGGCACCTGCCAGCAGGCCCCCACTCATTTCCCACTCATGTCCCCCAGCACCCTCACCCCCCAGCAGTCAGGGGCACCTGCCGGCATGCCCCCACTCATGTCCCCCTGCACCCCGACCCCCCAGCAGTCAGGGGCACCTGCCAGCAGGCCCCCACACATGTCCCCCAGCGCCCTCACCCCCCAGCAGTGAGGGGCACCTGTCAGCAGGCCCCCACACATGTCCCCCTGCACCCCCACCACCCCAGCAGTCAGGGGCACCTGCCAGCAGGCCCCCACACATGCCCCCTGCACCCCCACCCCCCCAGCAGTCAGGGGCACCTGCCAGCAGGCCCCCACTCATGTCCCACTCATGTCCCCCAGCACCCCCACCCCCCAACAGTCAGGGGCACCTGCCAGCAGGCCCCCACACATGTCCCCCAGCACCTCCACCCCCCAGCAGTCAGGGGCACCTGCCAGCAGGCCCCCACACATGTCCCCCTGCACCCCCACCCCCAGCAGTCAGGGGCACCTGCCAGAAGGCCCCCACTCATGTCCCCCTGCACCCCCACCCCCCAGCAGTCAGGGGCACCTGCCAGCAGGCCCCCACACATGTCCCCCTGCACCCCCACGCCCCAGCAGTGCAGGGCAACTGCCAGCAGGCCCCCACTCATGTCCCACACATGTCCCCCAGCACCCCCCCCCCGCAGTCAGGGGCACCTGCCAGCAGGCCCCCACACATGTCCCTAGCACCCCCACCCCCCAGCAGTCAGGGGCACCTGCCAGCAGGCCCCCAATCATGTCCCACTCATGTCCCCCTGCACCCCAACCCCCCAGCAGTCAGGGGCACCTGCCAGCAGGGCCCCACACATGTCCCCCAGCGCCCCCACCCCCAGCAGTCAGGGACACCTGCCAGCAGGCCCCCACTCATGTCCCCCAGCACCGCCACCCCACAGCAGTCAGGGGCACCTGTCAGCAGGCCCCCATTCATGTCCCACTCATGTCCCCCAGCACCCCACCCTCCCAGCAGTCAGGGGCACCTGCCAGCAGGCCCCCCACACATGTCCCCCAGCACCCCCACCCCCCTGCAGTCAGGGGCACCTGCCAGCAGGCCCCCACTCATGTCCCACTCATGTCCCCATGCACCCCCACCCCCCCAGCAGTCAGGGGCACCTGCCAGCAGGTCCCCACACATGTCCCCCTGCACCCCATCCCCCAGCAGTCAGGGGCACCTGCCAGCAGGCCCCCACACATGTCCCACACATGTCCCCCTGCACCCCCACCCCCCTGCAGTCAGGGGCACCTGCCAGCAGGCCCCCACACATGTCCCACACATGTCCCCCTGCACCCCCACCCCCCTGCAGTCAGGGGCACCTGCCAGCAAGCCCCCACACATGTCTCCCTGCACCCCCACTCCCCAGCAGTCAGGGGCGCCTGCCAGCAGGCCCCCACTCATGCCCCACACATGTCCCCCTGCACCCCCACCCCCCAGCAGTCAGGGGCACCTGCCAGCTGGCCCCCACACATGTCCCACACATTGTCACCTGCACCCCCACCCCCAGCAGTCAGGGGCACCTGCCAGCAGGCCCCCACTCATGCCCCACACATGTCCCCCTGTACCCCGAACCCCCAGCAGTGCAGGGCACCTGCCAGCAGGCCCCCACTCATGCCCCACACATGTCCCCCTGCACCCCCACCCCCCAGCAGTCAGGGGCACCTGCCAGCTGGCCCCCACACATGTCCCACACATTGTCACCTGCACCCCCACCCCCAGCAGTCAGGGGCAACTGCCAGCAGGCCCCCACTCATGTCCCACACATGTCCCCCAGCACCCCCCCCCGCAGTCAGGGGCACCTGCCAGCAGGCCCCCACACATGTCCCTAGCACCCCCACCCCGCAGCAGTCAGGGGCACCTGCCAGCAGGCCCCCAATCATGTCCCACTCATGTCCCCCTGCACCCCAACCCCCCAGCAGTCAGGGGCACCTGCCAGCAGGGCCCCACACATGTCCCCCAGCGCCCCCACCCCCAGCAGTCAGGGACACCTGCCAGCAGGCCCCCACTCATGTCCCCCAGCACCGCCACCCCACAGCAGTCAGGGGCACCTGTCAGCAGGCCCCCATTCATGTCCCACTCATGTCCCCCAGCACCCCACCCTCCCAGCAGTCAGGGGCACCTGCCAGCAGGCCCCCCACACATGTCCCCCAGCACCCCCACCCCCCTGCAGTCACGGGCACCTGCCAGCAGGCCCCCACTCATGTCCCACTCATGTCCCCATGCACCCCCACCCCCCCAGCAGTCAGGGGCACCTGCCAGCAGGTCCCCACACATGTCCCCCTGCACCCCATCCCCCAGCAGTCAGGGGCACCTGCCAGCAGGCCCCCACACATGTCCCACACATGTCCCCCTGCACCCCCACCCCCCTGCAGTCAGGGGCACCTGCCAGCAAGCCCCCACACATGTCTCCCTGCACCCCCACTCCCCAGCAGTCAGGGGCGCCTGCCAGCAGGCCCCCACACATGTCCCACACATGTCCCCCTGCACCCCCACCCCCCAGCAGTGCAGGGCACCTGCCAGCAGGCCCCCACTCATGCCCCACACATGTCCCCCTGCACCCCCACCCCCCAGCAGTCAGGGGCACCTGCCAGCTGGCCCCCACACATGTCCCACACATTGTCACCTGCACCCCCACCCCCAGCAGTCAGGGGCACCTGCCAGCAGGCCCCCACTCATGCCCCACACATGTCCCCCTGTACCCCGAACCCCCAGCAGTCAGTGGCACCTGCCAGCAGGCCCCCACACATGTCCCACTCATGTCCCCCAGCACCCCCACCCCCAGCAGTCAGGGACACCTGCCAGCAGGCCCCCTCACATGTCTCCCTGCACCCCCACCCCCCAGCAGTGCAGGGCACCTGCCAGCAGGCCCCCACACATGTCCCCCTGCACCCCCACCCCCCAGCAGTCAGGGGCACCTGCCAGCAGGCCCCCACACATGTCCCATTGGTCCCCACCCCCCAGCAGTCAGGGGCACCTGCCAGCAGGCCCCAACACATGTCCCACACATGTCCCCCTGTACCCCCACCCCCCGCAGTCAGGGGCACCTGCCAGCAAGCCTCCACACATGTCTCCCTGCACCCCCACCCCCCAGCAGTCAGGGGCACCTGCCAGCAGGCCCCCACACATGTCCCACACATGTCCCCCTGCACCCCCACCCCCCAGCAGTGCAGGGCACCTGCCAGCAGGCCCCCCACTCATGCCCCACACATGTCCCCCTGCACCCCCACCCCCCAGCAGTCAGGGGCACCTGCCGGCAACCCCCCACACATCTCCCCCTGTACCTCCACACCCCAGCAGTCAGGGGCACCTGCCAGCAGGCCCCCACATATGTCCCACACATGGACCCCTGCACCCCCACCCCCAGAAGTCAGGGGCACCTGCCAGCAGGCCCCTACTCATGTCCCACACATGTCCCCCTGAACCCCCACCCCCCATCAGTCAGGGGCACCTGCCAGCAGGCCCCCACACATGTCCCACATATGTCCCCCTGCACCCCTACCGACCAGCAGTCAGGGGCACCTGCCAGCAGGCCCCCACACATGTCCCCCTGCACCCCCACCCCCAGCAGTCAGGGGCACCTGCCAGCAGGCCCCCACACATGTCCCATACATGTCCCCCTGCACCCCCACCCCCCAGCAGTCAGGGGCACCTGCCAGCAGGCCCCCACACATGTCCCACACATGTCCCACTGCACCTCCACCCCCAGCAGTGCAGGGCACCTGCCAGTAGGCCCCCACTCATGTCCCACACATGTCCCCCTGCACCCCCACCCCCCAGCAGTGCAGGGCACCTGCCAGCAGGCCCCCACACATGTCCCACACATGTCCCCCAGCACCCCCACCCCCCAGCAGTCAGGGGCACCTGCCAGCAGGCCCCCACACATGTCCCCCTGCACCCCTACCCCCTGCAGTCAGGGGCACCTGCCAGCAAGCCCCCACACATGTATCCCTGCACCCCCACCCCCCAGCAGTCAGGGGCACCTGCCAGCAGGCCTTCACACATGTCCCACACATGTCCCCCTGCACCCCCACCCCCCAGCAGTGCAGGGCACCTACCAGCAGGCCCCCACTCATGTCCCACACATGTCCCCCTGCACCCCCACCCCCCAGCAGTCAGGGGCACCTGCTAGCAGGCCCCCACACATGTCCCCCCGTACCCCCACGCCCCAGCAGTCAGGGGCACCTGCCAGCAGGCCCTCACATTTGTCCCACACATGGCCCCCTGCACCCTCACCCCCAGCAGTCATGGGCACCTGCCAGCAGGCCCCCACTCATGTCCCACACATGTCCCCCTGCACCCCCACCCCCAAGCAGTCAGGGGCATCTGCCAGCAGGCCCCTACACATGTCCCACATATGTCGCCCTGCACCCCTACCGCCCAGCAGTCAGGGGCACCTGCCAGCAGGCCCCCACACATGTCCCCCTGCACCCCCACCCCCAGCAGTCAGGGGCACCTGCCAGCAGGCCCCCACACATGTCCCATATATGTCCCCCTGCACCCCCACCCCCCAACAGTCAGGGGCACCTGCCAGCAGGCCCCCACACATGTCCCACACATGTCCCACTGCACCCCCACCCCCCAGCAGTGCAGGGCACCTGCCACAAGGCCCCCACTCATGTCCCACACATGTCCCCCTGCACCCCCCAGCAGTGCAGGGTACCTGCCAGCAGGCCCCCACACATGTCCCACACATGTCCCCCAGCACCCCCACCCCCCAGCAGTCAGGGACACCTGCCACCCACCAGCAGTCAGGGGCACCTGCCAGAAGGCCCCCACACATGTCCCAATGCACCCCACCCCCCAGCAGTCAGGGGCACCTGCCAGCATGCCCCCACACATGTCCCCCTGCACCCCCACCACCCAGCAGTCAGGGGCACCTGCCAGCAGGCCCCCACACATGTCCCACACATGTCCCCCTGCACCCCCACCCCCATCATTGACAGGCACCTGCCAGCAGGCCCTGACACATGTCCCCCAGCCAACACGTCATCACAATCCAGATCCCTGGCTCTTATGACCACACAAATCCCACCCCACAGCACCCCACTCATGTCCCACACATGTCCCCCTGCACCACCCAGCAGTGCAGGTTACCTGCCAGCAGGCCCCCACACATGTACCACACATGTCCCCCAGCACCCCCACCCCCCAGCAGTCAGGGACACCTGCCACCCACCAGCAGTCAGGGGCACCTGCCAGCAGGCCCCCACACATGTCCCAATGCACCCCACCCCCCAGCAGTCAGGGGCACCTGCCAGCATGCCCCCACACATGTCCCCCTGCACCCCCACCACCCAGCAGTCAGGGGCACCTGCCAGCAGGCCCCCACACATGTCCCCCTGCACCCCCACCCCCATCATTGACAGGCACCTGCCAGCAGGCCCTGACACATGTCCCCCAGCCAACACGTCATCACAATCCAGATCCCTGGCTCTTATGGCCACACAAATCCCACCCCACAGCACCCCAGTCCAAACACCCAACCAAGCTTTACATCCACTCCAAATTGAAATCCCCATTACATGATAGATCACAAATAAGCAGTTTGCGCACGAGTACAAGTCTGTCCGACCCACACAATGGCAACACATGACTGAGAAAACCCACATTGTGACATGCATGAAACCAATGAGAGAAGACCACACATTGAAGTAAGAAACAAAAATGTAATCAAGTCAAAATGAAGGGAATGAAATAAAAACACACAACAATGCCAATAATAATGAAAATGCAGCATGTTCCAAAAAATGATAAATAAAAAAAATGAGAATCCAAATTAATCCAAATGAAAATGTGTCCAAAGTCACCGTCCATCAAAGCAAATCCAAAGGGAAATAAAAGCGTAATATCCATTGCTCCATGGTGAAGAAAAAGAAAGATGAAGGAGAAAAATCCACTGTAAAACTATGTACAAATAGCAAATCCAGGGTCCATGAGCCCAACGACATAAATGAAACCTATAATGAAACCTACCTAATTACTAACTATATGCAAAAATGTGGGGCATAGTCCATGCGCCACAAATGAAAGAAAAAAGAAATGAAACTTAACACTAATGAACTATATACAATGGCGGCGGGCAAGTCCAATGGCTCACTTTTGGTGTCATGGGCCAGGGCATCATCGAACTCCTGTTCAATGTCTTGGAGGTGGGCCTGTTCTCTGGCACCGAGGTCTCACAGGGATAACACCATGTCCACCTCCAACTCCCTGTGAATTCCCTCGAGGCACTCAGCCCGCCTCAGCGCTCTGCACATGGAGTTCTCCGCCCTGACCATCGTGAGCCGTGCCTCCTCTGCCCGCCGCCGCTCCACACCTATCTGCTGGCCCAACCGCTGCCACACGGAACACACTCCCATTCCAGGGTCCTCCTGCCCTCCGGCCGATGCCTGCCCCTCTGATGTAGATTGCCCCGAGCCATGATGCCTCCCACATTGAGCCTGCCGCTGCCTCCGACGCAACTGCCTCTGCCAACACGACGGCATCCAGGCTGATGGAATCCACTGATGCCGTCGTGCACGTACCCTGCTCGATGATGCCGGCACATCCTCCATCTGCTGGGGTCCAGTTGCGGTGGTGTCCACCCCTGCTGGACCTCCGACTCCCGACTGTGGCAGGGATGGGATCCCCACCGAGCTGGCTGCGTTGGTCAGGGCAGGTCCACAGGGGGCCCTGGTGGCATCTGGGCCAGAGGACGTCATGGAGAACGACTGGTGCAGTCTCCACAGAGGAGGAGAGGGCCGCCAGAGTGGCCGACACATGTACAAAACCCCTGACCATGGACACTCCCAACTGGTCCACGTTGGCACGCTGCTCTTCGTGATGACGTGCGTGCTCCCCCCCGGGAAGCACGCACGTCATCACGAATGTCACACATGCGCAACGCGACACCAATCAGGACCTTCTCCATACGGCCAGGGGTCCCCTCGTCTGCAGGTAGAGGAGTGTCAGATGAGATGGGCATCCCCCCTACCTGCGGACGGGCCTGGGATGGGGCATCCCTGCTGGTGCATGGTGGTGCAGTAACAGGGTCAGGGACAGCGACATGCACAGGCCCCTCCGCGGTGACCTGTGCTGCCTCCTGCCCCTGGCCCTGGACTGCACCACTTGCACCAGTGGTACCACCCCCACCAGGCCCCATGTGCGGCTCAGTAGCAGCCTCCTCCTCCTCTGTGGAAACCACCAACCTGGATGGCTCCACACCGTCTTCCACCATTGCAAGCCCCTGTGGGGGCTCACCCGCCCCTTCCGCTGCAGCCGTAGTGGCAGACGCAGCACCAGTCCCCTCACTCCCGGACGATGATAAATTCTGGGAGGGTGACTGGGCCTTGCGTCGCCGGCCGGTGGGGGCATCCCCGCAGCTTTGCTCCACAGTGCCGTCTCCGCCCTCTTCATCACTTGCCGCTGTGTAGAGGGAGACATAGAACACAAGCATCATGGTACTGTACAAGGGTCCCCTAGACAGGAAGCAATAGCAGATGAGTGGGACTGTCAAACATCACTTCCATCATGTCCCTCCACAACACATGGGTCAGTGCAGGCAAAGCACATGCAGTAACAGGCATGGCGCATGCTATGAACATTAGCATACATGTCCAAGGGACTCTTGAAACATACAATGCTGTTTTGAAACTCACATGCATCATGGGCCATGCCTGTAACATGCACACACTTCACCCTAGTTTCATCCATCTGGCCTCGTACACCCCAGACACAGTGGATACAAGGATGAGTAGGCTGCATCAGTGAATCTGAACATTGTCACAGACATGTGTCATGCATCCATGGCATTTTCAAGTCACAGACACGAAAGTCAGACACACAGACATGGACACCATACATGTCCATGACAGCAGCACCCATCTCTCACACCCCATCCATGTCCAATAATAGAGACAGGCATACATTAATGTGTGCATTCCCCATGCTGCTCCGCATGTTGCAGTGTAACACATGCACCAACCATGTGGTTCACACATTACTGGTCTGACATGCATGACCATGATGTCCCTGCACACACACATAAGTACATGTCACACATACAGGCAAGTATCAGACAACCAGCACCCTGCAACATGCCCTGTCTCACACAGCAATGCTTGGCCACTTACCGCTCAACTCCGGACGGGTCTGCCTCCGAAGGATCTGGGTGTGGAGCGCTGGGCCTACACGTTCCAGGACCCTCATCTGGATGGTACTCATGCTGCCCCGGCCCCCCTCCACGAGGCGCCGGGCCTTGTTGAGGGTCCTGGACCTCAAGTCCTCCCTGCGCTTCTTGACTTGCTTGATGTTGCGGGTTACCACCCCCTCCGCGTTGATGGCAACCACAAAGTCATCCCAGATCCTATACCGTCCTTCCTTGTTGGCGCGTGATGTTCCGAAGAGGGCATCATAATGCCCCAGGACATGCGCCACCAGGACGCCAACTTCCTTCTGACTGAAGCTGGTGGCCATCTGCCCCTCTGGCTGGGGGTCGCCAGTGGTCTCAGATGGTGTTTGCCCCGACATGGGGGCCCCCGAGGCAGGCGTGCGTAGGCAACTGGGTCCTGGGGCTGGGTAGTGGAGCGATGGTATCCCAGTCGGGAGTCTTCTGTTCCAGCAGGGGTGGACACAGAACTGGACCCCTGCAGATGGCTGATGTGCAGGCACCAAATAGCAGGGCACGTGGGCAGCAGGCAGGCAGCAGCAGATGGCAGGTAGGAGCGTGCTTGGGGCTCTTGGGGGCAGGAAAATGGCCTTCAGGGCAGGAGCGTGGTCTTCTGTGTGTTTTCGCGTGGCCAGCTTGATAGGGAGGGATTTGGCTCGTGAAAAAATTGCACGTCATCGTGTAATTCGAGGAAAGGGCCTTAGCGCGTAAGTGCGTCAGCACACGCATGCGATTCCATTGGACCAAAGGCACTTATCGCGTAAGCGCGTAAGTTACATTACGCGCGCGGGTGTTTCCCTCATAGCATGTGATGATAGAGCACATGTGGAAGTGAAGTGTACGTGTGGGCCAGTTTAAAAGGTACGTGTAGGACGCCATTTTCGTGGAGAGCGAGTGGGTGAAATCTGTACTTCTTGTCGGTTTACACGCGATAGGCCTTGGGCGAGCGGGGTACGTGTATTTCTGGGGTGCGTGGGAAGTTTTACACACGATTGGGCCTGGGCGAGCGGGCTACCACTCACCGTCTGCCTTGCGTGTAGAAGAACGCGTAGCCAACACCCACGAGCTGTGAAGTAATAGCATGTGAACCCAACTCCTGGAAAACACACGCACAGCACCCCACGAAAAGCACGTACAGAGCAATGGAAATCCACGTGGGATCTTCAAGCCCTGCCAGGGCAACGCCCGTGCACGATACGTCACAGATGCGCTTACGCGCTAAGAGCCTTTGGTCCAATGGAATCGCGTGCGTGTGCTGACGTGCTCACGCGCTAAGGCACTTTCCTCGAATTACACGCTGACGTGCAATTTTTTCATGTGCCAAATCACTCCGTATCAAGCTGGCCACGCGAAAACACACGGAAGACCACGCTCCTTCCCTGAAGGCCATTTTCCTGCCCCCAAGAGCCCTGAGCACGCTCCCACCTGCCATCTGCTGCTGCCTGCCTGCCTGCTGCCCACGTGACCTGCTAATTGCTGCCTGCACATCAGCCAGGGATGCAGTTGCTGTGACCATCCCTGCTGGAACTGAAGACTCCCGACTGGGATACCATCGCTCCACAGCCCAGCCCCAGGACCCAGTTGCCCACCCACACCTGCCTCTGGGGTTGCCATTGTTAGGGAGAATTCTCTGTTTAGGCTGAATTTCCTAACCTAGTGAGTCCCCCAGCAGCTTTGCTGGATTTCTGGAGTTTGTTTTTTTCATCCTGCCAATAGTGAGACTCTTTTTCTCCCACTCTTGGACATGATTTGTGGTATTTCTTTGAATGTTAATGTGTTCTATGGGCTATGGGGTCTTTTACTCCATAGGGTCTCATGTGTTTTGCTATGTGTGTTACACAGCACCCTCTGTGACGTAACACTGGGGTGTCCTAGGTGACCCCCACCATAGACTCCATACCCTGGGACTGACTACTGTCTCCCAGGGCATGTAAAGTCACCATTGGCTTTACTAGACCCAAATTTACTAACAGAACCAGTACAAACCATCCTATTGTGGACGTACTGGTAGGGGTAATTCGATTACCCCTGGGTCTGTTGTTCGAGGGGGCACTGTCCTGTCCCCCATCGTCGAGTTTTGGCTGGTGGCAGTGGATACTACTTTTTATATTCGACCGCAAATATATTCCTATGGGATTTTCCCATTGTTCGAGGCTAATACTTTTTCTATGTAGCCTCGGTCATACCGCCGGTTTATTAAATTAAAATGAATTTACTGGTTGGTATTTTCTGCCAGAACTCGGTTTTTAAAATGGCGTATGTGTTCGCCTCTGTAACTCCAAACCAAAGGTTGAGCCCTTTGTTCCACTTTTGTTCCAGAGTAGTGCCATTCTGTCTGGGTACCACAGGGGGTGTGGGCGGGGGTTTAGGCACCCTCCACTGAGTTGCCTTGCCAACTCAAGTCGCACTCTGGTGTGATTGGCCCAAGTGGTGAGCCGCACCGCTCCCCACTTAGCACGTTTGATTGACAGCTAGGCTGAATGAATGGGGCTTTTCTGCATAAAAGCAGGGCTTTGGGGACTGGAACTTCAGAAGTCGCCACAGGACCTAAGAATCCGACGAGGGAGAAGCTGAGCTGACCTGCAACGATGACACCACCGGTGGAGCCCTGCTGAACCGACTCACCACTTCCCAACGACAGAGAAGATCTCCCTGCTGCAGAGACTTCTTCCCTTTGACTGGTGGGAACAACCAGTCCCTTGCTTTTTCTTCGCTTCCAGGACGTCTAGTGGTCGAATTGCCCATGCTGAGCACCCCAGCAACCGGATAGCCACTAACCACTGTACCGCGACCAAAAGGTGGTGCCTTGTGACTGAGCACTCCGCGGCTGGTCTCTTCCCTGGTGGTGCAACGATCTTCAACTTTCCTCTACGACGAGATCATCTCTTCTTCTGGCAAAGCTCCGACTTGCATCCACCACCAGGAACAACTGCCCCCGCCGGAGCTGTCTCTCCACTTCCAAGGTACTGTGTCCGCCTGGCTTCCCTTGAAACGGTTAGCGTGAGGTGTCTTAAATCCTTACCTTTCCACTGGGTCGCCTCTAGACCTTCTTAACTTTTGTTCTAAAACTGGTTCAACCTTTCTGTGACATTTTGCTACAAAGAATTGAAGTGCATTTCCACTGTGGTATTTTTGGGACATACCGCCTTGCTTCTCTCCGAGTGGGCCTGGCCTCTGAACTTTGTGATCTACAGTAGACCCTGCCTTGCTTGCCTTGCATTTGCTTCGTAAAAGTGTTGGTACTGAGTTGGTTTCATACCCTGCCTTTTTCTTTCCCGTTATAACGAATACTAGAGTGCCATCTAGGTTAAGCACTCAGCTCTGTCTGCAAATAAGTGGTGTCTTTGAACCTGGACTTGTTGAAATATTGTTATGGGATTGATATATACTTATAGTAACTGTGATTGAAGTTATTTGCCATATTAGTGCCAGTGTGTTTTTCATAGATGTGTTTTTACATAAATAATTATATATCTTTACACCCAAGCTCTGATCCGTGTCTGCTTGTTCTACTGTGTAAATTGCCCTATCTTGTATACTATATATACTGCCTAACTTGTCTTGAGAGAAGTCTGACTGCTCAGCCACAGCTAGCAGGTAAATCTAGGTGGTGAAGACTGCTACCAATTGGGTTTACTGCTAACTCCTGTAGTCTTAAACTTTTTGCAGTGGTCCCAGAGGGAACTGCACAGGTTTCTGCCTAACAGCCATGTCGGGCACACCACCATCTGAGACCACTGGCAACCCTCAGCCAGAGAGGCAGAGGGCCACCAGCTTCACTGCCACCGAAGTTGGTGTCCTGGTGGAGCAAGTCCTGGGGCAGTATGATGCCCTCTTCGGACGTCTGCGCGCCGACAAGGAAGGACGGGCCAGGATCTGGACGGACATCGTGACTGCCATCAACGCGGAGGGGGTGGCAGTCCGCAAATTCCAACATGTCAAGAAGCGCTGGGAGGACTTCAGGTCCAGGACCCTCAACAAGGCCCGGTGCCTCTTGAAGGCAGCGGATGCTAAGGGGCTCCAGGGCCACCTGTTGGAACATCAAATGAGGGTCCTGGAACGCATATCCCCAGCGCTCCATGTCCAGGTCCTTGAGATGCAGACCCGTCTGGAGTCGAGCGGTAAGTGTACATGCATACTGATTGTTAGCTCTGCATGTGGTGGTGAGCCAGTAGTGGGCCGGTTGCACATGTGGTTTTGTAGGGCCATGTATGGATGTGTATGTACAGGGCCGTGAGGCTAACACATGCAGGTCCTCTCATGTGTGAGACACATGGATGGTGCATGTGTGTGTAAGCTTGCATGCCAAATGCAGATGTGTGAGCCCACATGTTTGAATGACTGTGTATGTAAATTGGCATGGTTGTGGTGTCACACATGGATGTCGGTTCCAGCTGCATGTATCTGCACTGTGTACATGTGCATGCGTGTGTATTTCACAAGGGTGCAACAGTGATGCAACATGGATGCTTGGGACACTGATATGTAGAAGACTGATTGCCAGATGTGACACGGATGCCGATCTCATCACTGCGACAGTTGGTGGAGGTGTAAACATGCATGTACGTGTGGTGGCGTGTGTGCATGTCTAGTGCACTCCCTGTGTTTCATTTGATGTCTGGCTCACCTTTGGCTGCTCATGCTGTTGTATGTGTATGGATGGTGCTGGCTGTTGCCATATGGCTGTGGAATTGCTCATGTGTGTGAGTTGACATGCCATGTGTGTTGGGGATTGTGATGCCATGTCTGAAGTTTGACACTGCCACTCATGTGCAACTGGCATGTGTGTATCAGTCCATTGTACAGTGTCCTGATGCCTGTCTCCTATCTCTCCCTGTCTGCAGCGTCAACTGATGAAGAGGGCGGAGAGGGTGCTGTGGAGCACAGCAACGGGGATCACACCACCAGCCGGAGACGCAAGGCCCGGCTCCCGTCACAGGTTGTGATCTCGTCAGGGAGTGAGGAGTCCGCTGCCACGTCCCAGGCCATAGCTGCCGAGGGTAGGTCCAAGAGTTGGAGGTCGGAGTTGGACTCCTCGGCAGCAGAAGGGGCAGCTGAGACCCCACAGGGTCCGACGAAGGAAGATGGCACGGAGTCATCCAGGTGAGTGGGGGGTTTGGTGGAGGAGGAGGCCGTGCAAGGGACAGAGACAGAGTCTGGAGGTTGGGATGCCAGTGGTGCAGTGGAGGGGCAGGGACAGGAGGCAGCACAGGCTGCCACTGAGGTGCCTGTGTGTAATCCTGTCCCCGGTCCTGTGACTGCATCATCCCGCACCAGCAGGGATGCTTACGTCCAGACCTGTTTTCAGGGAGGGGATCCGCTTACAACAACTGGCCTTCCTCTCCCTACAGACGTGGCTATCCGGGACCGGGTTGAGCCTGTCCTGGGTGGGGTGGCTTTGTGTCAACGGGACATGCGAGGTGACCTGCAGTCTTTTCATGGGGAGACTGCACGTCATCTCGAATGGCTCGTTGACCATGTCAGCCTACTGGGACAGGTCACCCAGGATGGATTCCTCCGTTTGCTGAACCTTGCTTCGACCCCCTCCTCACCTGAACCCCCTATGCGCCAGCGGGGAGGCTCACCACTTGGGCCAATCACACCAGAGTGCGACCGGAGTTGGGAAGGCAACTCGGTCCAGGGTGCCTAAACCCCCTCCCACACCCCTGTGGTACCCAGACAGAATGGCACCACTTTGGAGGGCTTCTGTGTAGAAGCACGCCAAAAGTGGAACAAAGGGCTCAACCTTTGGTTCAAAGTTACAGAGGCGAACACAGATGCCATTTTTAAAACTGAGTTCTGGCAGAAAATACCAACCGGTAGATTTATTTAAGACAAATAAACTGGCGGTATGTTAGAGACTAACGGGAAAAAGTATTAGCCCCCAACAATCGGAAGAATCCCATAGAATTATATTCGGGGTCGAATATAACAAGTAGTTTCCACTGCCACCAGCCAAAACTCAACGAGGGGGGATGGGACAGTGCCCCCTCGAATAACAGACCCAGGGATAATCGAATTACCCCTACTAGTACGTCCACAATAGGATGGTTTGTACTAGTTCTGTTAGTAAATGTAGGTCTAGTAAAGCCAATGGTGACTTTACATGCCCTGGGAGACAGTAGTCAGCCCCAGGGTATGGAGTCTATGGTGGGGATCCTCTAGGACACCCCAGTGTTACGGCACGGAGGGTGCGGTGTAACACACATGGAAAAACACATGAGACCCTATGAAGTAAAAGACCCCATAGCCCATAGAACACATTGACATTCAAAGGAATTAACAACATTCATGCCCAAGAGTGGGAGAAAAAAAGTCTCACTCTTGGCAGGATTGAAAAAACAAACTCCAGAAATCCAGCAAAGCTGCTGGGGGACTCACTAGGTTAGGAAATTCAGCCTAAACAAAGAATTCTCCCTAACACTCGCCCCCCCCAGACTAAGGGACAGGAGGATTTAATCCACTCCTGGATGAATCTCATACCTCTAGTCGATCACATACATCCTAGAGAGACCATCAGCATTTTGGTGGTGACACCCTGACCTGTGCTCAATGGTGAAATCAAACCCTTGCAGGCAGATCGACCATCTCAATAGTTCTGGGTTTTCCCCTTTCATTTGCATTAACCATCTCAAGGGTTGGTGGTCAGTCTGAATGACAAAAGTAGAACCATACAAGTGTATGGCCTAAACTTCTTCAGAGCCCACACGATAGCAAAGCACTCTCTTTCGATTGTTGCCCACCTTGTTTCAGGATCCTTCAGCTTGCGGCTGATGAAGCAAACAGGGTGCTCCCTACCTTTCCCATCCAGTTGACTGAGTACTGCACCTATTCCTACATTTGAAGCATCTGTCTGCACAATGAAAGTTTGGTGGTAATCAGGAGCTCTGAGTACTGGGGCTTGGCAAAGAGCCTTTTTCAGGTTTTCAAAAGCCTGATTGCACTCCTCGTTCCATGTAACCTTTTTAGGGAATTTTGGAGAGGAGATGACATTCAGAGGAGAAGCTATGGTCCCATAGTTCTCAATGAAATTCCTGTAATACCCAGTGAGACCTAAGAAGGCCCTCACCTGGGTCTGAGTAGTAAGTGTTGTCCAATTTTGCACAGCTTCAATCTTACTGAGCAAAGGCCTTATTTCTCCACCTCCTACCTCATGTCCAAGATAGACTACCTTACTCTGTCCAATTGGCATTTACTCACCTTTATGGTCAGATTGGCTCGTCCAAGAGCCTGCAAAACATCTCTTAGGTGGGTTACATGTTCTTCCCAGGAATTGCTGAACACTGCTATGTCATCCAAGTATGCCATGCAGAAGACCTCCATCCCATTCAGTACCTGGTTTACCATTCGTTGAAATGTAGCAGGTGCATTTTTCAATCTGAAAGGCATCACCTTAAACTGGTATAAGCCAACGGGGGTAGAAAATGCAGTTTTCTCCTTGGCATGGTCTGTCAGGGCTATTTGCCAATAGCCTGACGTTAAGTCAAATGTGCTGAGGAACTTGGCTGAACCAAGTTTATCCACCAACTCATCTGTTACCAGCTGTACCTACGGGGCCCATACCAGGTCCCACATGTAACCCTGCTTATTTTGAACTTGAAAAAATGAAGCTCGAATTAGAATACAAACAGTTCTTGGCTCAATCTGAAACAAACCAAGAGCTCGAGTTCAGACGGATGAATGCCCGGGCTGAGCAGAAGCAAGCTAAGTTGAGGCTCAGGGAAATAGAACTTAATCACGCATTAGAGATGAAAAAGTTGTCTATAGAAAATGCTTCTCTCTCCTCTGGTTCCTCTAGGAGCTCCAGTCCCAAAAGACCCCGGATGCCGAAGGAATTAGTGGGTATGTATGAACCGAGATTGGATGTGTTGGATTGGTTAAAACTGTTTGAGTACAATCATTGGCTCCAGGACATCACTGGGAATGACTTACTTCCCTGGTTGTTCTCTAGGCTATCCCTTGTTGCGACTGATGTGGTAATGGAGTTGGGGGAGGCGGATAAGACGGATTACGAAAGTGTGAAACTAGCTTTGATAGCTAGATTTGGGAAGACCCCTTCCCAGTATCTTAAGAGGTTTAGAACCCTCAAAAAGCATGATGGTACCCCTTGGGCTACCTGGGTGAGTGAAGGCTTGAAAAACTTAGAGGGATGGATTAAGGGTTACAAAGTGAACACTTATGAGGGTATGAAGAATCTTTTTATGTTGGAGTCGATTTATGATGCCTGTTCTCCTGAGCTCAGACAGCACTTGGCTCATTCGAAGGAATTGGATTCCAGGAAACTGGCTAAGGCTGCTGACTTGTGGGTTGCCAACAGGGCTACTCACAAGGATTCTGGGGCAACTCAGAAAAAGGATGAGGGAAAACAGCCTAAAAAAGACTCAAAAGAGAATTTGAATAACTCAAATTCCAAAGAGGACCCCAAACAAAACCAGAAGGCTAAGCCACAAGGAAAACCGCAGCAGAATAGTATGTCTTCTGGTGCCGAACCGGAAGCAGGCCAGAACAAGCCACCATTCCAGAAAGCATTCGGGAAATGCTTTGTTTGTGGCTCGACTGACCACGTGAAAGGAGATCCCAGGTGTAAGGGTAAACCTTCAGGGGTCCAGCTTGTCTCCTTAGCCTTCGCTCCAGAGGAGGAACTCCAAATGGCAAGTGGAAACTTTCTATTGCTAGCTGACGAACCCATTGGAGTCTCAGCCAGCGTTTCTTTAGTATCTCTGGGGTTGTGGGAACAACAGAATTTAGATGTCTATAATTCTATCCCCGATAATACTAAAGAGTATTATAAGGAAAGTGTCCAGGTGAATGGTCAGGAGACTCCTGCCATTAGGGACACTGGGGCCAGCATAACTGTGGTGGATAAATCATTTTTTTAGGCTGAGGATGTTGCTAAGGCACCCAAATGCCTCACCAAGTTAGCTGGAGGGCCTGTGCAGATGCTTCCCCAATTACCAGTTCTCATCCAGTGTAACGACATGACTGTAAAGATACCTGTCAGCATACAGAGTGAAGTACCAGGACGCGTACTGTTGGGTAACGATTTGAAAACTCTCGGAGTTGTATCGCATACTCCCAGACCTCCTAGTAAACGGTTACAGGAGCTAACCAGACCCGCAAGAGAGTGGACCATGCGCGGTACTCTCCAGGAGATGATGAAGAGAGAGATCACTCCTGCTCCCCTGGAATTGTCGGCAGCTGTCTCGAAGAAATCAGAAGCGAAAGGGAAACCTAAGACTTCTACCCCGAAACCAGCAGCCAGCATTTCAGAGTGTACAACAAGGACTTCCCCGCGGTTGTCCAAAGTTACACCCGTAACTCCACCTCCAGCTGAGGCTGAGAGGGAGGTACAACCCTATGTGGTAGAATTAGACTCTGAGGAAGAGCTAATGGAAGGCCAGGAACTCATTGGAGATCTGGATCCTGTTGACCATCCTGAGCTGCAGTCTTTACTGGCAGAAGGTGGACCCAACAGGGCAGACTTCAGTAAGGGACAGAGAGAATGTCCAACTCTGGAAGGTCTTCGCCACCAGGCAGAAGCTCAGGCTGAAGGGCAAGAGCCTGGGAAATACAGGTTGCACTGGGAAGATGGCCTCTTCTACAGTAAACCGACCGAGTCTGCACCTGGAGACTACAAGCGGCTTGTAGTACACCAAGAGAACAGACCACAGTTCTTGCAGTTAGCCCACAAGATTCCTTTGCTGGTCACTTGATTTTCAAGAAGACTAAGGAAAAGCTCTCTCTCTACTTTTATTGGCCAAAGATGGGGGCCAAAGTAGAAAAGCACTGCAGGAGCTGCCACACCTGCCAGACCTCTGGTAAGGTTGGCTCCAAGAATGTGGCACCGTTAGTGCCTCTCCCAGTAGTGGGAGTCCCATTTGAGAGAGTAGGGATTGACATTGTTGGTCCCCTTGATCCTCCAACCTTCTCAGGCAACAGGTTTATACTTGTTGTAGTAGACCATGCTACTAGGTATCCTGAGGCAATACCTATGAGGACTGTTACAGCTCCGGCTGTGGCTAAGGCCCTCCTTGGTATTTTTACTAGGGTCGGGTTTCCTAAGGAAGTAATCTCTGACAGGGGGTCAAACTTTATGTCCCACTACATGAAAGCCATGTGGAAAACCTGTGGAGTTACTTACAAGTTCTCAACGGATTACCACCCACAAACCAATGGGTTGGTAGAACGGTTCAATCGAACCATGAAGAGCATGATAGGTGCTTTAGAGGAGCCCCTTAAACGTAAGTGGGACCTTCTACTGCAATGCCTTCTCTTTGCTTATAGAGAAGTCCCTCAGGAGGGAGTAGGTTATTCTCCCTCCGAACTTCTCTATGGTCATCCCGTCAGAGGTCCACTGGCCCTGATTAAGGAGGGGTTGGAGAGTGCTCCTTCCCCCAAGCCAGTCAGAGTGACTGACTACGTGATAGGTCTCCGGAGGAGAATGTCGCACATGATGACGGAAGCAAGCGATAACTTGAAAGCTGGACAAGCATTGGTCAAGCACTGGCACGACCAAAAGGCTAACATGGTTGAGTTCGCTCAAGACCAGCTCGTTCTCGTTATGATCCCAACAAGGCAGAGGGCCTTGCAAGACAAATGGATGGGACCCTTCAGAGTGGTGGGTAAACTCGGAGAGGTCAACTATCTGGTGGACTTGGGCAATCCCAAGGAGGCTCCGACAGTCTTCCACACCAATCGACTAAAAGCATATGTCTCCCAACCTGATGTAGGAGCGTTGCTTCTAGCATCATCCGAGGAAGAAGAAGAGAGTGAAGCTCTTCTGGATCTCCTTAGAGGCTTACCTTTGGATGAAAAAATGGAAGGAGTAACTCTCTCCTCCAATCTGACACCCGAGCAGCAAGAAGAGTGCAAATCTATGTTGAATCAGTTTGCCTCTCTGTTCTCGCTTTCACCAGGCTTGACCCCTTGGGGCCAGCATGACATACTCACTGGTGACTGTCTGCCAGTCAAAAGCAGAGGATACCGAATGTCAGAACACGTACGAACCCACATCAAAGGTGAGGTCAGCAAGATGCTCGATCTCGGGGTAATAGAAGCCCTCTACTAGTCCATGGTCTAGCCCAGTTGTGTTAGTACCAAAGGCCGGATCTAAAGAACTTAGATTCTGCATGGATTATAGAGCTCTTAATGCAGTCACCAAGACTAATGACCACCCTTTGCCAAAAACAGATGAGTTGGTGGATAAACTTGGCGCCGCCAAGTTCCTCAGTACATTTGACTTGACGTCAGGCTATTGGCAAATAGCCCTGACAGACCATGCCAGGGAGAAAACTGCATTTTCTACCCCCGTTGGCTTATTTCAGATTAAGGTAATGCCTTTCGGATTGAAGAATGCACCTGATTACGTTTTAACGGATGGTAAATCAGTTTCTGAACGGGATGGAGGACTTCTGCATGGCATACTTGGATGACATAGCAGTGTTGAGCAATTCCTGGGAAGAACATGTAGCCCACCTGAGAGATGTTTTGCAGGCTCTTGGACGAGCCAATCTGACCATAAAGGCGAGTAAATGCAAAATTGGACAGAGTAAAGTAGTCTATCTTGGACATGAGGTAGGAGGTGGAGAAATAGGGCCTTTGCTCAGTAAGATTGAAGCTGTGCAAAATTGGACAACACCTACTACTCAAACCCAAGTGAGAGCCTTCCTGGGCCTCACTGGGTATTACTGTAATTTCATAGAGAACTATGGGACCATAGCTTCTCCACTGAATGTCATCTCCTCGCCCAAATTTCCTAAGAAGGTTCGATGGAAAGAGGAGTGCAATCAGGCTTTTGAAAACCTGAAAAAGGCTCTTTGCCAAGCCCCAGTACTCAGAGCTCCTGATTACCGCCAACACTTCATTGTGCAGACAGATGCTTCTAATGTAGGAATAGGTGCAGTACTCTGTCAACTGGATGGGAAAGGTAGGGAGCACCCCGTTTGCTTCATCAGCCGCAAGCTGAAGGATCCTGAAACGAGGTGGGCAACAATCAAAAGAGAGTGCTTTGCTATCGTGTGGGCTCTGAAGAAGTTTAGGCCGTACTTGTATGGTTCTACTTTTGTCATTCAGACTGACCACCAACCCTTGAGATGGTTAATTCAAATGAAAGGGGAAAACCCAAAACTATTGAGATGGTCGATCTGCCTGCAAGGGTTTGATTTCACCATTGAGCACAGGTCAGGGTGTCACCACCAAAATGCTGATGGTCTCTCTAGGATGTATGTCATCGACTAGAGGTATGAGATTCATCCAGGAGTGGATTAAATCCTCCTGTCCCTTAGTCTGGGGGGGGGGGCAGTGTTAGGGAGAATTCTCTGTTTAGGCTGAATTTCCTAACCTAGTGAGTCCCCCAGCAGCTTTGCTGGATTTCTGGAGTTTGTTTTTTCCATCCTGCCAAGAGTGAGACTCTTTTTCTCCCACTCTTGGACATGAATGTGTGTAATTCCTTTGAATGTCAATGTGTTCTATGGGCTATGGGGTCTTTTACTCGATAGGGTCTCATATGTTTTTCTATGTGTGTTACACCGCACCCTACGTGCCGTAACACTGAGGCATCCTAGCGGACCTCCATCATAGACTCCATACCCGGGGACTGACTACTGTCTCCCCGGGCATGTAAAGTCACCTTGGCTTTACTAGACCTAAATTTACTAACAGAACTAGTACAAACCATCCTATTGTGGACGTACTAGTAGGGGTAATTCGATTACTCCTGGGTCTGTTATTCGATTGGGCACTGTCCCGTCCCCCCTCGTCGAGTTTTGGCTGGTGGCAGTGGAAACTACTTGTTATATTCGACCCGGAATATAACCCTATGGGATTCTTCACATTGTTGGAGATTGATACTTTTCCTCGTGAATCTCTAACATACCACCGGTTTACTTATCTTAAATAAGTCTATCGGATGGTATTTTCTGCCAGAACTCGGTTTTGTCGAATATTAGAGTGCCATCTAGGTTAAAACATTCACCTCTGTCTGCAAATAAGTGGTGCCGTTGAACCTAGACTTGTCGAACTATTGTTAGAGGAGTAATTGTAATTGAATTTGTTTGCCGTATTAGTGCCAGTGTGTTTTTCATAGATGTGTTTTTATAAATAAATAACTATATATCTTTACACCCAAGCTCTGTTCCGTGTCTGCTTGTTCTACTGTGTAAATTGCCCTATTTTGTATACTCCACATACTGCCTAACTCTTCTTGAGGGAAGTCTGACTGCTCAGCCACAGCTACCAAGTGAATCTGTGTGGTACAGACTGCTACCAAGTGGGTTTACTGCCAAACACCTGTAGGCCTAAATCTTTTGCAGTGGTCCCAGAGGGAACTGCACAGGTTTCCGCTTAACACACGTACCCTGCTGAAATCGCGTGTGAGACTTCCCCGAACCCCAGGAATACACGTACCACACTTGCACAGGGCCAATCGCGTATGAAACTCCATGCAAACCCCAGTTATACACGTACCCCACTCGCACAGGGCCTATCGCGTGTGTAACTCCACACGTACCCCAGAAATACACGTACCCCACTCGCACAGGCCCTTTCACGTGTGAAACTTCCAAGCGCACCCCAGAAATACACGTACCCCACTCGCACAGGCCCTTTCACGTGTGAAACTTCCCGCGCACCCCAGACATACATGTACTCGGATCCAATCGCGTATGAAACTCCACGCGAACCCCAGTTATACATGTACCCCACTCGCCCGAGGCCTACCGCGTGTGAAACTTCACGTGAACCCCAGAAATACACGTTCCCCACTGGCACAGGGCCAATCGCTGTGTGAAACTTCACACGAGCCCCAGAAATACACGTACCTGGATCCAATCGCGTGTGAGACTTCACGCGAACCCCAGTTATACAAGTACCCCCCTCGCCCAAGGCCTTTCACGTGTGAACCCCCGAAATACACGCACACACTATTTTTTACACAGCGGGTGTCCGTGTTTGTTGCGTACCCCTTTGCACGTCATTTGTCCTAGAGGGACACAGTATGGGACATTCATCATAGCTGTATGTATGTGCTTTTGGTTAGCGCACATTTTTTTCATGTGCAGGGACGCTACCGCCTGCCTTCGTGTGGCGGACGTGTTTAGGCCTGTGCGCGTCTTTGCCTGTACGCTGGTTTGCCCTATTCGATTCCATGAATACGTGTTGTAGGCGAGCGTGTGGGCGTTCCGCGCACTTGCCTCCTGTACTTCCCCCGTGACGCCCACATTTTCATGCGTTGTTCCCCATTCTGCGTGTCACGCCCCGTGTTATGCCTACTTTTGTTGTGTGCGCCGCGCTATGTGCACTTTCGCTGTTTGAAGGCGTGTGCGCCAGCGTGCGCCGAACAGGATTTCAGCGCACATCCATGGATTTCCACGCGCACGGACTTCCATGAATCGCTGTGCGCGGGTTTCGCTGCAATTTTCGCACTGGCACTGCGATTCGCACACTTTCGCACGCTTGCACTGAAAATTTCAGCGCACATTAATTCCATTAATCGGCCTCAAAATTTGACATTGCCGATGTTTTCCACAGAGATGGAGTACATTTTATTGATGCCGGTAATCAGCTTTTTCTGAAAAACATTCAAAATCCTTGAAGCACTTTTTGTAAATATAGAAAGCATTTTCCAGTAGGTGAAAAAAATGCATGGAAGCATGGCAAAACAAAATGCCTACTGTTTTGCAAGTTGAAAGAAAAAGTTTAGTTCAGTAGAATGTTGCTTAGTTTACTTTAACATTTTTTAAAAAAATTTAAAAACCAAAAATACAAAAAAGGCTTTTTTCAGATCAGCACTTTCCCACGCAAAAGAGTTCAATGTTTTTTGATGCCACCACCACACACATTTTTTAGAGGTCTGCAGACTCTAAAAAGAACCTTTTTTTGTGTTTTGTATTTAATTGGGCTTTTTTTCAAGGAAGGGGAGGGAAGGCAGGGAAGGGGCACCAACCACAGGGACGAAGGGGCAGGTGGACATGGGAAGATGTTGGGTAGGCCTTAACCAGATAGGGGACAGTGCTTCTCATGCTCCTTGACCGTAGCCTCGAAAGCTCTCCAAAACTCCTCCACCCTACAGAGCGCTGTGTCACATTCATACAGAGCACTGTCACCCTTGAAAAATAAGGGTCGACTGTGTCATGGATGGGCTGCAAGGCTTCTGCGGGGATCCTCTTCCCCACAGGAGTGTCCCTTGTGGTGGCAGGAGCAGATGTTAAGGGTGCAGTAGTGGCCGTCAACCTACTCGGCCCTTCGAAGGGTATGACCTTTTGCACTGTTCCCTTGTGATTTGATCTGAGTGTGGCGGGGCATGGAGGTGGTCCCATAGCTGTACAGACCTGGTTTTCAGCGACTGAGTACAACCTTGAACTCAGTGCATCTAACATTGTCCACCCGAGTCTTAGGCACACCCCCAATGGTGGTAAAAAGCTGCCACACACAAGATTCACGTCTAGTGCTGGAAAGAGGGACTTCTAGTACCTCATCATCATCCTCCTCTTGATCCACTTCTGTATCACCATTACTGTTCTCCAGGCCATCCAGATGGTAGTGGTGGTTGTGGGGAAGCTGCAGTGGCCATGAAAGTCATTGGGGGTGATTACGATTATTGCTGTAGGGGGTTAACGGCACTGGTGAGGATGCTGGTGCCGTTAACCCCCTACCGACGCATTACGAGGTCCCTTAGCGGGTCCCAACAGGGCCGGCTGGTTTTACCAGATGCCCTTAGCGGGACCCTTTAAGAAACCAGGGAGCTAATAACAGGCCCGTTATTAGCTCCTTCCCCATTCCCATTGAGCCCTGTGGGGGCTCGAATGGGAATGGGGAATGGTTTTCAGAATGGGACTAACCGGGTCCGCAAGGGTCAGAATGTCCCATTAAATCCCCATTCCAACATCACAGACCCGGACACGGGTTTGGAGGCTGCTATGGTTCAATAGCACCATGGCTACCTCCAAACTCGCAATGACCCCCATTGTCTCCAACAAGCAGAAAGCAGAGATAGCTAATACCAAAATCAGTAGCAGGTGCTCTCTCCTGGACAGCCAGAAAAACAATGAGGAGCAGTACTGGGTGGGTCATTTTAGGGGGTGCTGTTTGCAGATGGTGCAACTTTTCAGTGGACAAAAGTTATAAAACGTTACCAGAACAACTAACACATGGCCTAGGAGCTCTGCAAAGGTAAAGTGTTAGCTTCAAACACCCTGGATTGACCAGAGATACAGTTTTTAACTTTCCGGGTGTACGGACACTGTCCATGGATAGTCCTTATGTGCAGCATGGGTGCAGTCACAAGATGACATCCCCGGATGCCCACGGACAGGACGGCTGTCATACTGACACATATTGCATGGGAGACAGTGTGCGCTTGCGTGCTGGTGTCCGTAGGACAGGGCTGATGTCATTGAACTATTAAAAGTGTGACACGTGCCAGCAGACATATCCAGACAGGCGCGGTGTCTGGGTGCACAGTGAGATCATGTGCACATTCACGCTAGTGTTCATAGGACAGGGGTGGAGTCACTGAACTAATTAAAAGTGCTACACGTGCAAGCGGACATGTCCTGTCAGGTGCGGTGTCCAGGGGCACATCAATATCAGGTGCACATGCGTGCTAGTGTCCGTAGGACAGAGGTAGGGTCCCCAAATGAATTAAAAGTGCGACACAAACGAGCAGACATGTGCAATGTCTGGGGGCACCTCCTTTTTGGTTAGAGACAGTCCAGACAGTTGCGCAGTCCGTGGACTCTAAATTGTGCTTTTGAAAAACACACACCAGCAGTACACACACACGTATTTATGAAAACAACAACATACAATCAATTAGGAAAGCGATCAGGAATCAGAATGAGAAACATATATGGGAGAATTATGGTTTTCTACACACTGTTCCTGAGGGGAAGAAGGGATTAAGGTTTCATCATACCGTCCATCTGTCATTTAGGGAATTTGATGGGGATGATTGGTTGGGACAGGGTGAATGGGCACAGGTATAAATCGGGCAGTGATATTGTATATTTTCTTTGAAATTATTTTTAACAAACGTCATCAACTGTATACAATTATTATTTAGTTCATCCATTTTTGCAGATACGTTTATTAGTTAATTTTGTGCATTTACAGTAAGGGGCTGTTTTAGCCTTCTCCAGGTTCGTTTAATTGGAAATTGGGCCCACTTTCTTCATTCCCACTATGTACTGTTAAAAAGAAACAAAACACTGAAAGGAGCAGGAAAACTCTAGCCTCTGGACTGGAGTATTATAACGACATCAATAAACAGAAAAGAAGTGTCCAGAAAAAAAATATATTCATAATAGTGTATCAAAATGTATTTAAAGTGATACAAAAAATTGAAAACTGGTGAATGAATCACTAATTATTTAACACTAATCACTTAAACATAGCAAAACAGCAGCAATAATATGCCTAAAATCGGCTAAAACATTGTCACACATACTTGCCATTCATGGTGCAACATTCAAACACAACTCATCATACAGTGACATACATCCAAAATACTAAAAGAAAAGAAAACCGTACTAAAAACACATGGGGAAAAGGAATCCATAACTGTTCCCCAAAATGGCAATCATTATTATTGTGTTCGCAAACAATAGAATCAATTCTCATACAATCTATTGTCAGGGTGGATCAAATAGAGAAAAAGTGCAAAGATCACATCCCTATAATATAACTCTCGACCGGTTTCGACGTGTAGTGATGATTGACACAACGTCTTCCTCAGGAGGTGGATGTTACCATTGTGGTAAGACCCAAGCTGCTGTAAAGACCAATGCAAAGTGTTGAAGCCAGCCTCTCTGGAGATTTAAGGACTGTATCCTAAAGCCACCCTCTGGGGCATAGACAAATCCAGAGCTACATATGTTCGAAATGAAAGAGCAGCAAAACTTTGCCTGAGAGGTCAAAGCCGTCTGTTCATATTTCATGCAACGCTAGCCATGTCTGACATCCTCCACATTCACAATTGTTTGTGAATGTGACCTATGCAGAGCTTATTAAAATAATAATGTCTTCTTTCCCCATAGCATATAGTTTACATGAAGAAATCACACCGCAGATTCATTATGGAGAATCCCAACAATCAGAAAGACAATCCCAATCTCCAACTGTACAAAACCAACTCATGGACTTGTCTTCACAATTAGATGAATTTAGCAATGACTTTAAAGGGCTTGTAATTTATATTACAAATCATGTCATTATAAATCTTGAGTTTCACTATCCTAGTGTGACTGCCTGCCCCCCTTACCCACAGCAATCACCCAATTAAATCCAGAAAACATAAAGGATAGAATATTTGATGAACCTTCTCTCCCTCCCTCCCTTGAATTTATAGAAACTCCAAATACTTCCACTTATGTTTCCCATTCCGATACCCTATCCCTTTCATAAATAAAAATATTTGTTATACTATGAATATCTTGTTTATTATTGTGTCATCATTTTCTTTTTTGAACTCCAATTGATAGTCTGCAGACTATACAAATGTTTGGGTCTGCTTATGCAATGGATTACATCTGTGGACGTCGCACTTAATCCGGACATTTCTGTGCTTGCATGATGCACTTTTAATTAGTTTGCAAATGTGCACACCCAATTGCAGACTTCACTGTGCTGACCCCCTGTGGCTCCCACCGCTGTGGCCCACAGACATCAGAGCAGCATCATGGACGTCCCCTGGATGTCATCATGTGACTGTGCAGAGTGATGATGTTTCCCTGAACGGTGTCCCTTCTCCACGGACATTTTTAAACTACATTTTCGGATGATCTATGAAGTCTGAAGTTGAAGGTTTACCCTTCCATAGCTCCCAGAGTCATTCTCAGTCGATCTCTCAACTTATTTTTACTTTCCAAGGCCTATTTTAGACTCGGTAGTCCGTGGACAGGTGAGTGGTCCATGGACGGTTCCTCTGAAGGGACCCACCCATTACTTTCAGTCATTCTCAATCTGAAAGTATGGGAGAGAGGACCTGCTTTGCAGATCAATTTGGGAGACCTTTCAACCTGCAATCAATGGTGTCAATTTTACCTATGCTTCCTCTGCAGGGGCCACCATAACCACCACCATTAGGAGGGCCTGGACATGGGACCTGGTGCACTGATGCAAATGAGAAACATGAGGAAGAGGAAAATAAGGTAGAGGAAGGACCTACTTCAACACCCTGAGAGAATTATGGGTGTGGCTGTTCTTTAAGACTGTAGGACCAATACCAAAATGTTGGTCTGCCTATGTTGAATGCAATGAATGTGGGATCATACTCAGTCGTGGACAGCAAGGGCATCACTCCTTTGGCACCACTTCTATGCGCCACCACACCCGCCTTAAACACACTGGTGCTCTGACATAGTCTGTTCCTTTCTCAGGGAGTAGGCTGTCCTCCTCTACCCCATCTTCCTCTAATCCTGTGAGGCAGAGGATTCCACTGGCTGCCTCGCAGGCCATTGTGAGGGAGTAAGGGTCATTTTGTCCCCCGTACATTCAGCATGAAAGAAACGTAATGCTCATGCAATAGTGGGGAGACGTCCTCCATTGCCCTTCCCTGACAACAGCGGAAGAGGGGCTATTGCAAGACACATTTGGACTCCATTGTGTGCTCCTCCAGGCTCCATTTTTGGACTAGGCTGCATCCTGCTAACTAAGAAGCCTTCTCTCCCCTTTGCAGTGCTGTGCACAGTGAACCCTGACAGCCCCCACTTCCTCCTCCCGTGTCTGTGCCGCCCAAGCTAATTTCTCACGGATGCTCTGGCGTGAATAGCTACAAGTAAAAAGTGTATTATTTTCCTTCCTCTGAGATCATTGCCCTGTGTGTGACCGGGGTGAATCTTGAGTTCTGGCCCATCCGTCTCCACAAACCTGCTCCTGCTCCTCTCACCCCCACCTTTGGAAGGTATTGTCTGCACAACCTTTCACCCCTCCATTCGTTCTTTGATATAGCAGAAGGGTGACCCTTCCCCACAAACCACCATAGAGTGCTCCCAATATAAACTGGTCTCATGTCATCATATATTACGTCTAAAAGCAACACCTATTGTCGAACGGAAAATGATATTATGCCTTCTATACAGTGTGAATATATGTATATTGACCTTAGCCAAGCCGCTTCGCGAAGAAATCCGCGTTACAAGGTCTTGACCTTAGATCAGTGTAAGCCGCCATTTTAGGTTCACCCGCCATTTTAGATTCTCCCTCTAAAGTCACCCTGTGTTCCAAAATGGTGGACAGTGTCATTCCGAATGTAACATGGCCGTCTTGACCTCTGTGTACAAACTAAAATGTAACTTGCCTGAGGCTACATGTTGGGGTCATGAACTGAGACCTTGTCCTTCGTTGACCTGTGTGTAGAGGATTACCTATGCCAATGAAGCTAATCCATGAGTACATGTTAAACACAATGTATTCAAATACTGAAATGTGAACACTTGTTTAACTACATTGTATAAAGATGTATGAAAAGGTTTAACGAGAAATCTGAAGACATACTGTTGCCATTGTAACTTGTTGGTGAATATATTAATGGTAAACCCTAAATGCATAGATGTATGAACTCGGCATGAACCCTAGATCCGTGATGTATTAACTTGTATTAACTTGTAGGTGGGCTGAACATCATGTTTTGTGACTGTATAAAAGGTGCAACTATTCTAATGTACAGTCCCACTCACTGAGCACACCGAACAGGGCTGGAGTTTGCTGTGTTGTACTGGGGGCCAATAGCTATCTGTTGTTTTGTCCTTTGAAACTGGTCAGTATAAAATAAAGATCTCTGTATCTTTCTTTGTAACCCGCGTTTGGTGTATTTCCTTTTGGGGGTATTCAACCTCGATATTTTCTTTTTGATTTCACAGATGGCACCCGAATAGGGACCCTCAATATTGATGCCAGCTCATTTAAGGTTTACGCAAGCTATCGGACCGGGATCGGACGGTGTCGAAAAAAAGGCCCCTTTCTATAAGAGATGCGACACCTCAACAGCGCTGCATGGCCCGATCCCTGGATGATGAGCTTGCGGTCCGAGTCAGCATCTTGACGAGGGTCCACTTATCGAGGCAGGCAGATTTGCCGGAATCACCAAACACGAGGTAATATTCGTTAGAAAAGAGCTTTGTAATCCGATCGGACCTCCTTAGGATTGATCAGGTGAGTCGTGACCTGATTCTTAAATATCCTGATCATTTGTTTTGGCGCATTGTATCTGCAAATACAATTATTGACCAGGTAACACCAGTATTCTGACATGCCTGGGAAATTGTCTACCTGCTTCAGGGCGTTATTCCGCAGCGATAGACAATCTTTGGAATTTAGCACTCCGGAACCACAGGAGGGGTCGCCGGCGTGTTCTATGTACTGTAAGCATGGCATTGGTAGTTTAGTGTTTAATGATATTTGGCACAGACAAACTAGACATGCTTCCAAACTTCAGTGGCCGATCAATGGTAGTTTTGAAATCCCTCGTATTGAGTATTTAGAGTCAATTTTATTAAAGAAAAAGGCTAGACCTGCAGCATTTGATGTATTACAGAATTGAAAAAAAAGGAAGCTTTACAGCAGCTTAAGAGTAGGGAAGAACATGCGCGCCGTCATAAGACGAATGTCGAAAAAGCATTGTTATATGACCAAGATAAACAATCTGAGTCAGCTAGGAATATGGATAGGGCTTTCTCACTTGGCGTTGCAGAAAATCTATCATTCTAAAGACTTTCATGTTTCCGATGAATTTATCGACATATTGTTAAATGAACGAAGGCCTGGTGTCACTGCGCCACCTCTGTATGTTCCTCTTCCTGCTGCTTTGCCTCTTCCTGCTGTTATTCCTCCTCCTGCTCCTATCGTTCCTCCTGTTGTTCCTCTTCCTCCAGTCGTTGTTCCTCCTTTTGTTACTGCTCCTCCACCTGCTCCTCCACCTGCTCCTCCGCTCTTTCCTGTTGTATCTGTGATAACACCTCCATTGAACATGCCTACTCTCCCTCTTCCAAGTGGTCCTGCGCCACTTGTAGTAGATCAGGGAGCGGGACCGAGGGTTGCAACTCGCAATACTGTACCTCCAGAAAAGAAATGTGAGTTAATTGCATCGGCTAAGCATTGTATGGAGGGGGATGATCGAGCTAATGTTTTCGCCACACTTTCTAATATGGACAATTTTCCTAAGAAAAATGTTTTTATTGATGGATTAGGTCGCCACTTGTGTATAATGTGGGACAGATTAGATAATGCAGATCTCCCCCAAGGGTTGAGGGATCTGAACACTTTAGCGCTTTCTAGAGACACTGTGGAGAGAGTACAAGAGTATGTTGAGAGGGTATTCGAGTATAGAAAGGAGTTGGAAAGATTACACAATGAGGATGAAGATGAAGATAGTTTGGGCATTATGTGTGCGCAGAAGCGATTCCTCCCTTGTCGTAAATCGATATCTGAGGAAGTGCGAATTTGTACGAAAGACGTGATTAGATGGATCTCAGACTCGTCGATAACTCCAGCTGAAGTACATGACACGTATAGTCAGTATACGCCAGAAATGCAGAGGAAAGTGATACAGGTAATGGTAGAGTACCTACAGGATGAGTGTGTAAAAGGAAAGATTAGTTGTTCCACAGAGTTATTAAGTATTTACAAGAGAGCTTTTTCACTTGATACTTCTTCGGCTGCTTTAGCGCTCGATTTGGCTCTGTTGCTTAGTAAGCGTTAGGGGATGCCTACTTCTCAGTTGCCTATGAGAGAGGTTCCGCTGACATTTTTCCCTAAGATTGAGATCCCTGCTAATGTTGCAGCGGGTACAGCTGGCGAGGAAATACCTGCACATTATGTGTCTCAGTTTGTTCACGTCCCGTTCTCAAGACAGGAGGTGAACACTATTAGACAATCTATTCCCGACATTAGGAAAAATCTGACAGGGTTCTATAAAGAAATAGAGTCTGTTTTGCAATCCTCAATATTCACTTTAAGTGATATTGATTTGTTATTTCCTGTACTCCTGCTTGTAGATTTGTGGAAACAGGTTAGGACTATAGATCACGTACCAGGGTTAGATGATACATGGGCTAACATAATTAGACTCGATGGAGAAAGGCCAGCTGGTGAAAGACTGCTGCAGTTGATATTAACTTTACCTGACAGAATTGTTGCGAAATTGAAAACTATGATTCCCGAAAAAAGAATTATTTGGGACAAGCTTACCGCCTGTGTCCAAGGGAAGTCTGAGGGTGCTACTGAGTTCTTTAATCAGTAAGAACAAATGTTCTCGGATTTCAGTGGATAAGATTTGAGCACAGAGTCTGGGAAAAGACTATTTGTAGACAAATTTGTGCGTGGATTGTTTCCCGACATCCAGTCACAAATTATGTCTTATGAGAGCGCTTGGCAAGCGAAGTCTCAATCACATGTACTGCACATGGCTGAGTACTATGAGAATCATGTCAATAATGAAAAAGAAAGAATCGAAAAGAGAAAAGGTGATTTGAAGACAAACGTATTATTACAGCAAATATTTAGAGGCCCTAGAGGGGATAATTCGCAGTTTAGAGGTCAGTATGTTCCACAAGGAAATGCGCCCTTGGGTCCTGTAAATATTAAACAGTGTGCCTATTGTAGGTAAGAGGGTCATTGGCGTGCACAATGACCGGTTCTTCGACAGAGGTCAAATAACACATTTGGAAATATGGGTAGACAACCCAGAGGACGCCCGGGTGTAGGGGGCCCTGATAGAGGTCAGTTTTCACAAGATTCACAGCAACCTTTTTCACAGGATAACCAGGCACCAAATGTGGATACTAGAAACATATTCAATCATCCTTCTGATGCTTACCTCCCTGAAGAACTTCCTTTTGACGATATTCTGTTTCGTTAGGATTGCCCGAAGCAGGGTTTGGAACCTACGCCTATTCCCATTGATCAGAAAGGTCCCTACATTGAAATGATAGCGGGTAGTAGGAAACATCTATTTTTGATAGATACAGGGGCACAAAAGTGTTCCATTGACCATTCTCGGGTTCCAAACATTCCACTGTCAGGGCAAAACAATGTTTCTGTAGGGTTTTCTGGCACACCAGTTGTTTGTCCGGTTTGTTCGCCGGTGCCTATCTCTTTGGGTCCATTTACGGACCACTGTCCATTCCTTTTGACTTCGAATTATGGAGAGAATTTGGTGGGGTTGAATCTGTTGAAGGAATTAAATGCGGTAATTCATTGTTCTTCTGATGGAGTGCATTTGACGTTTGTACCACAGCAACTTTCTGTCTCTCAATTCCTGACTAGACCTTTGCCGCCGTGATTTGGTACTGTTCCAGAGTGTTTATGGGCAACTGACGACAATGATGTCGGTGTTTTCAGATCGAGCCTGTTAAAATAGTCTTGAAACATGAAGTGAAGCTGTCACATATTCCACAATATAAGATTTCAGTCCAGGGCGAGCAAGCTTTGAAATGCATCGTCTCCGATTTTGTGCATTGAGGGGTGATTGAGGAAATTGCAGGTAGTTTGTGCAATAGTCTGATCTTGCCCGTGTACAAAAAAGGTGATAATGCAATTACTTTTCATTTCATAATTGATTTACGTGACATCTTTAAGATCGTCGCTCCACAATTTCCAATTGAGCCTGATGTAACGACAATATTAACCATGATCCCGGCTTCAGCTACTTACTTTAGTGTTGTGGATCTGAAGAATGCTTTCTTTAGTATCCCTATACACAAGGACAGTAGATACCTGTTCGCCTTCACCTTAGGGGGACGCTTGTTCACCTTTACCCGTGCACCGCAAGGTTAAACGGAAAGTCCTAGCATTTATAGTAGGGCTTTGAAAGAACAGCTTGATACTTTTGAATTGTCCTCCACTTGTACACTGCTTCAATACGTTGATGACCTGCTATTAGCTGCTGACTCAGAGAGCACTTGTAAGGAGGGCACTGTGTTTGCTTAAAAAGTTTCAATATTGTTGTCAGGAGGTTGCCTATTTAGGCTATCTCCTGTCAAAGGAGGGAAGAAGATTGACACCTGAACGGATAAAACTCATTTCTAGCATGCCTGTCCCAAATACACAAAAGGAAGTCAGAGCCTTGATGGTATAGCTTCTTACTGTAGGCAGTGAATCCCCAATTTCTCACTAGTGATTAAGCCGATGTTGGCTCTGACGAAGAAGGGAATTTCTTCGCCATTGCCGTGGAACATGGAGCACAAGCGTGCATTTGATTTGCTCAAAACTGCATTGTGCTCGGCACCGGCATTGGGCACACCAAACTATGAAAAGGCCTTTGTGTTGTTTGTGCATGAATGTGATGGATGTGCTTTGGCTGTGTTAATGCAGGAGCATGGAGGGAAGAATAGGCCATGCGGTTACTTTTCTTCCGCCCTTGATCCTGTAGCTTGCGCTTTGCCAAGATGTTTACGTGCTGTCGCTGCTGGTGCTTTGTCTGTAAAACAGAGTGAGGGAATGGTCCTAGGCCATGATTTAACCCTGATGGTGCCTCACTCTGTAGATGTTCTACTGAATAGAACTCAAGGGCAACACCTCACGTCTGCACGGTTGACAAGATATGAATTGATCTTGTTTGCGTCACACATACAAATTGAGAGGTGTTGTGTTCTTAATCCGGCTGAACTCTTACCTTTCCCGCAAGGTACTGCTTGCAGTGACAAAGAGTCGCATGATTATCTTTACACTACCGAACAAGAGACAAAGGGTAGAATTGATCTAAAAGATACTCCTTTGAACAAACCACAAGGGGAGCTGTTTTGCGATGGCTCCTGCTTCAAACTTCCGGATGGTGCATCCACAGCCACTTACGCAATCACTACGTTGAGCATGGTTGTGGGGACCAAGAGAATCACACATAACTCCGAGCAGGCCGCAGAGATTATAGCATTGACCCGAGCTTGCAAACTTTCCAAAGGGCATTCCGTGAATATATACACTGATAGTGAGTATGCCTTTGGGGTGCTTCACAACTTTGGGAGACTTTGGTCAGAAAGAGGGTTCTTAACTTCACACGGTACAAAGATCCAGCATGGCTCCCTGATAGTACGGCTACTCTCAGCGCATGCACTCCCTACTCAGTTAGCTATTGTGAAATGCGCAGCGCATCAAAAGATTGTAGATGACATAGGAAAAGGGAACGCTTTCGCTGATCAGATAGCTAAACAGACTGCCACCGATCTCTCTGTAGACTTGTACAATTCAAGGGAGACCGTTAATGCCTATACAATGGATGAGGGTGTTGATTCTGTGAGGGATATACAAGCCGATGCCACATTGGAAGAACCTAAAAAGTGGGCTGAGGGCCTGGGGAAACTTGATGATGATGAGTGTTGGGTGGACTTCCTGACGCGTACATCATGATGGTGGTCATCATGGCTCATGCCCCTACACACATATGTGCCCGGAAGCTTACAAAAATGTTGGAGAAAGTTTTTGCAAATGACAACATTTCTAAAATAGCTGAGCAATATGTTCAGGACTGTATGATCTATTTACAGCACAATGTGGGAAAGGGAACATCAACTCCTAGGGGAAGTTTTGGTCCATCTTCTGTCCCCTTTGAGGTCATACACTTTGATTTTATCGAAATGGAGCGGTGCAATAACTTGAAATATGTGCTGGTTGTCATTTGTGCTTTTAGCAAATGGGTTGAGGCTTTTACTGTTGAAGACGCTACAGCTAAGACTACTGCAAAAACTATGTTAAAGGAATATTTTCCTAGGTTTGGGCTACCAAGAGTCATCCAGTCGGACAATGGTCCACATTTTATCGCTGCTGTATTTCTGCAGATATGGGCAGGATTACAGATCAATAAACGGTTCCATTTGGCCAGACACGCTCAGAGTGCTGGACTAGTAGAAAGACACAACGGCATCATCAAAATCAAGCTTTCTAAAATGTGTGCTGGCACCAAAGTAAAATGTCCGGATGCCTTACCGATCGTGTTGTTGTCTATGCGTACGACCCCTCAAGGTAAGACTGGGCTCTCTCACTTTGAGGTGGTAATGGGGAGACCTGCTAATATCTGGAACCTTCCAAAGTGTCGTTCTTTGAGAAATGTTGAAAATGTACTTCTTTCTGATTACTCTAGCCAGTTGACTAAAAACCTGTATTTGATTTATCACCAGGTGCGAGAGGCTTTACCTGTACGATACGAGGACCCTGGTCACAGCATTCAGCCCGGTGATTCGGTGTTGACAAAGGCATTTGAGCAATCCTCTTGCCTTGCACCTCACTGGCGGGCCCATTCCAGGTCCTGCTGGTCACACAGATTGCGGTGCGGTTGGCAGGCAGGAAAAATTGGATCCACGTGACCCACGTCAAGAGGATTCCACACCCGGTGCCATACGATACAGAAGAAACAGAACCCCTCACCAGTACTGCAACCAACGATCCCGAAGCAGTAAACAGCATCAAGGGTTTGTCGGAGACTCTCTCTGAGCCCGTGAGGCCTGGGGAACCAGCCATTTTGTCTCCACACTCTCCAAAAATTTTGTTTCCGGAATCTGTTGTTCCGGATCTTGCATCTCCACTTGCTCTTGATACGTTGCTTCCAACGGGAAGTGACGAAACATTGTTCTTGGATCAATCAGTACCAGGGACATCGAGGTATAATCAGCATCCAAGGAAATAGACTTAAGGCACGGTTCGGCTGTGCATCCGGAGAAGAAGAAAAAAATCATCAAGGGCTTGCGTTTGGCCTAAGTAATTGTTTGAAAAAAGGGGATTCTGTTGGCTAGGGTTTGTGGAAGCACTAAGAAGTCGCTCGGCCAGGAGGTCGCCAGCTAAAAACACTGGGGTTTTCCGTTTGAAGATTACAATGCCTGCCACCGCCACCGCTCGTACAGGACTGATAAATGAACATGTGACTAGCAGTAAGAATGGACAAGCTGTTTGGGCCCCGAGAATGTACTGCTGTCTTTTTATAACGTTAATTGGTTTTATCAGAGGCGTTGCTAGGGAGGGGTAAGGGGGCTATAGCCCCTGGTCTTTTGGTTGTAGCCCCGGATAGAATCTCAGGAGCTACAGCCAAAAGGCTAGCTAGCCCTCAGTCCCAATAGTTCTAACATAAGCATAGCCCAGGGTCTTTTCCAGACCTAGCAACACCTCTGGGATTTATAATAGTCATTGGTGTAGGCTTTTGGTACCTAGAAGAAGTAAATCCATTCGAAAATGTGTTACTGACTGAAAATGTACCTACTGTTTCTACTCCTTTTGTGCATCTGCACACTATACTCCTAGGGATTCTCAGCATAGACAGAGATACCACAATAATCTGTAAAAAAAAGGAAGGGTGAGGCGCACACTCCAATTCCTGGCCAATATACAACCTGAAAAAAGAAAAATAATAAATGGGTTATATCCCAAAGTGTCCAATTCACTGGGTTAGATCCCAATTGTTGCAAAAATATTCACAGGGTTAGATCCCAATTGTTGCAAAAATAGTCACAGGGTAAAATCCCTTATGCTGCATTGGTACTGCTGTTCTCCTCCTTCAAATATTCACAGGGTTGGATCCCTTATGCTGCATTTGGGCTGCTGTTCTCCTCCTCCTAGCGCTTTCGTGTCCCAACACTCTTCAGGGAGACTGTGTTGCCTTTCACTTCAGGTGAATCCAATGAGACGTGGACTTGTTCATAAAGTGATCAGAAGTAGTTTTCGCGCTTGGTATAGGCCAAAAGGAGGGTTTGTCGAACGGAAAATTATATCGTGCCTCCTATACAGTGTGAATATATGTATATTGGCCTAAGCCAAGCCGCTTCGCGAAGAAATCCGCGTTACAAGTTCTTGACCTTAGATCAGTGTAAGCCGCCATTTTAGGTTCACCCGCCATTTTAGATTCTCCCTCTAAAGTCACCCTGTGTTCCAAAATGGTGGACAGCGTCATTCCAAATGTAACATGGCCGACTTGACCTCTGTGTGCAAACTAATATGTAACTTGCCTGCAGGCTACATGTTGGGGTCATGAACTGAGACCTTGTCCTTCGTTGACCTGTGTGTAGAGGATTACCAATGCCAATGAGGCTAATCCGAGAGTACATGTTAAACTACATTGTATAAAGATGTATGAAAAGGTTTAACGAGAAATCCGAAGACATACTGTTGCCATTGTAACTTGTTGGTGAATATGTTAATGGATAACCCTAAATGAATAGCTGTATGAACTCGGCATGAACCCTAGATCCGTGATGTATTAACTTGTATTAACTTGTAGGTGGGCTGAACATCATGTTTTTTGACTGTATAAAAGGTGAGACTATTCTAATGCACAGTCTCACTCACTGAGCACACCGAACAGGGCTGGAGTTCGCTGTGTCATACTGAGGGCCAATAGCTATCTGTTGCTTTGTCCTTTGAAACTGTTCAGTATAAAATAAAGATCTCTGTACCTTTCTTTGTAACCCGCGTTTGGTGTATTTCCTTTTGGGGGTATTCAGCCTCGATATTTTCTTTTTGATTTCACACTATCGATCCATTCCCTCAAGCTCAGAGGTGCCATGACAAATAAATCATAGATCAAGTCCACTGATAACGCACCTGGAGGGTGAGACCCTCGTACCCTTTACTACTCCAAAGGCCTGAGGCCGGAATGTGTAAATAAGTGTCTACAATTTATAGGTATCCCCACATTCTAGTTTATAGTTTATGCTTTGCATTATTCACTGTATTTCAGGAGATATTATGTAGCTTAGTTTAGAGAGAACATAGTCCTCTTGTGGACCCAGCCAGACCTTCACCTTGCAAGGATTAGCCCAGCTGGCCCACGTGATGCTTACCGGACCTCCAAGCTGCCAGCCAATCCTGTGGAGCCGGTCCCTATACTACTATAATGTATCAATGTCTTTCTCCAATCCCAATGCAACTTGATGTACCCATAGGGAAATTGTACCTATAGGGAAACATCACTAGTGACTTTTTTAAAGCTTATAATGTACTGTTTCTGTATTGTTTGGCAGAGCGCTCTTGAGGCAGCAGAGTCCTCTGCATGCATTATTTTTTTATAAATCTTTGTTTTACTCACAATCTTTCTCCTGGTCTCATTCCCTACTGGGGTGTGTCCTTTACTATGAGTTTATAATGTGTTTGAGGGTGGTCGGAGAGAGACCCCTGTGCCGTGTGGCAAGATCCGGGACGCCCCCGTCAAGACCACTGCCATCTACGGCTGACCAGTAGAGCGTACGCACCAGAGAGGTTCCAAGGGTCCCAGCATTTGCAAATACCCGACTGCCTGCCGGAGCCGGGCACAGCTTGATTGGGGGGTGACACCCTGATTGCAGATAGACTGTGCACATAGGCTCTTGGATCACCTCAGACAAGTGAGTATTGGTTGCGAGAAAATTAAAGAAAGGGAAATTAAAGGGGGTAAAAAAGAAAAGTGCAACAGTGAGGGAACGGTCTGGGTTAGATTAACTGTTCATGGGATTGTATGAGTGTTGACTAGTGCATTTTTCTTCTTCTTTTCTTCATATGGCCATTAGGTTGTTTTATAGAGATAACGGAATAAGGGGAGAATACGAGAACCAAGCTCCGAAATGGGGTGGAAGGTGGCGCCGCGTAGTACTGTCTCGAAAAGTGCAGGGATATAAGTGGAAATAAAAAGGACATACATAGGAGTCTTGTATATTGATTAGATTTGGAAGGTATTAGCAAACTCTTTTTCTGGTGTGAACAACTTTCTTAGGGGACAGCCCGGAAGGGGCCCATTGAGAGGTGAATGTGAAGCGCGAATGCGGGGGAAGAATCGAACAGTTTTATAAAGGGGAAGGCCTAAAAACAAAAGTGTTACAGATACTTGTTTCATGTTCGTTGTTGTCAGTAAAATACGTCTATTTGTTCCGGTGTGTCAGTTAAGTGGTTAAGTCTTTCATTTGTTTTGATTATGCTCATGAAAAGTTCAGGAGATGACTTGGTGTAAGTGAAATGTTTTGAATTGTGATGTTACAAGTTTCATACTAAGCAACCTAAGGTTAACTGACGTACTTTTGGTGGTTCTTCCGTACACAGGCACACATGCAAGCAAGTGACATAGTAGAATCATGGTAGCAGATACACCTTTGACGCATATTTGTCAACACCTCCTGCTGTACAGTGAAAAGATAAAAAAGTACCATGACCAATGGCTCACTGAGATTAAGTGTGAGGGGTCATCCCAGGTATGGCCGGAAGGGGTATCATTTGATAAAATAGTATCAGAACTTGTGACAACATATTTACTGGCCAGATACAGGGGGAAACAACTCCAAAATACAAGGGAGGTCCTGTATCTCTGGAGGATGTTCGAAGAAACGCCTCCTGCGAGTAGCACGGAAAAGGAAGCACCACCTGATGTGGTGCACACCCTGACAGTAGGGGGGAGAAACGGACGGAGGGGAGCCCAAAAAACTGTACCCATTACTAACCAGACCTGCCGAGGGATATAGCGACCCGTCATATTTGCCCGAGCCAAGTGCACCCTCCATGCCCATGGCAGCACCCCCACCCCCTTACG
This sequence comes from Ambystoma mexicanum, assembly GCF_040938575.1. Classification (NCBI taxonomy): domain Eukaryota; kingdom Metazoa; phylum Chordata; class Amphibia; order Caudata; family Ambystomatidae; genus Ambystoma; species Ambystoma mexicanum. The sequence continues at coordinate 1,025,012,427 of NC_090933.1, forward strand.
ATCCCAGAGGTTTATACGGTCCCACATGCACACCCCCAGTAAACGTTGATCGTCTAACTAGGGATTTAGAAGCACAACTGACCACCATATAAACAGAATTAACATGGCTGAGAACACTGTGTGATCGTATTCAAATTTTGACTGGGGGCGGTCAGACACCATCCCCGTCTCCATCAAAGAACCCCTCCAGAGGATGAGTGGAAGTCTGTCGAGTTTTTCTTCCACCTCAATAACACCCCAATAAAAGCATCATGAGTAGAGTGAGGGCTCGACCAAGCAAAGTGATGAACAAGGCAGTGTAGAATCTAACAGGGAAATAGAAGAATGTTGGAGTGATTTGGATGAATATGAGGAAGGAGCAGCTGCAGCAGGCCTACCGCTGCAACTGCAAACAGCGCCAGAAGAAGGGGAGCCACTGAGGGAAAGATGGCAGGGAAGGCTCAGTAGCAGGGTAGGGAACATGGTACTGACAAATAAGAAAGGGGTACAGGTAAGTAAGACAAGGGGAAAACAAAGTTACAGATGCCCCTCATTCACAAAGGAGCAGGAAGGCCTCACTATGTACCTTTGGCGCATATGGACAAAACCAATCTGGTAAAAGCATTGCCTCCACTTTCGGGAGGTGTGGGAAGTGGATATACGCCTTTGTGAAAAACACTGTAGGCGACCCACTGGCTATAGGGGATGTTAAAAGCTTGGTAGTGTCCACCGTGGGTGACCAAGCAGATGGGGTGTGGATGAAGGTGGGGTTACCAGGAGTAACGACTGATTGTGACCACCATGACGGGTTATCCTTTAATAACATGAGGGCCCAGGTATGGGATGCACTGCAGAGAGCCTTCCCTGACACCTCTGTGATACATTGAACAATGGGGGACGAGGAAGATGCTGTGCAGTACATTCTTCGTGTGCAGGATATGTGGAGGGCGGAGATGGGCACAGTTTGGGACCAGTCAACCTCCCTTTTTTACCTCATTATCAAAAGAGGCTTCCTGAAGGAGGTACAGGAGGCCCTAGATCAATTTTCCGGGAAAGATGCCAGGGGCTGGCCTGAATACAGAGTATCATAGTACACCACTGTAGGAGGATCAAAGAAAGGGAAAAAGAAATTTCACAGAGAAGGTTGGCGGATAAAGCAAAGTTTGTGCAGAATAAGATGGTGAAAGTTGCATCGGTAACAGCCACCATGCCCTCTCAGAGGGAGGGGGGTGGAGAGGAGGGGTCAGTCACATTACAGGCAAGGATGGCAGCAAATGGGCCAGAGCAATGGGCTGGAGAAGAGCAGTACAAGGGGCCCCAATAGCACAGAAGGCCTGGAAGAGGAAGAGGTGGGTACAGGGAACAGAGAGGATGATATGGAGGGCAAGGGCCTCGAGGCGGGGGACAGGGTACATATTGGACTTGTGGAAGGTGGGGCAATTTTTCAAGGGAATGTTGCACTCGACCCATGGGGTACTATCAAAATGCACAATGATTCGGCAATGAGCAGCAATTCGGTCACCCCCACCCAGGCAGCACATATGGATTGCCAATGGGAGGGTATGGACCGCGAAAGAAATATGACAACAATTACCAGCAAGGGCCCCAAACATCACATCAAGTACCCCAAGCAGCACAACAAGGGATACAACAAGGTCAACATGCCAAAATATAATGGTAAACACACACAAAAATTAATTTTCCACAACAGTGAATGGCACCCCAGCACCGTTCCACAGAGCAGCCATGGTCGGGGAAAGTGTCTTCTCCTTTCCAGGTACAAATACCCATCCTGATTACGACAGCCCACAGAGAGCACTTGCATGTCCCGTCCTATCGACTACCCTACATCCAGATGAGGAACAACTGGTGGGGGCGGAGACAGGAAACAAGCAGTTCATCTTTATGGTATACTCAGGGGCGGAAAAACCATGCCTCATGTAAGGACAGTTTCTGCTGTCAGGCAAAAAGTTGGAAACAGAGGGATCCTCTGGGGCAATTGTAAAGTTTCCCTGCACAAAAGATTTGGACATAACAGTAGGAGGGAAAACAGTGTGAGCACCCTTACCATATCATGAAGACTTGCCCATAAATTAGCTAGGGAGGGACCTCCTTTGTAAGCTCAATATGACCATCTCCTTTACAGAAAGGGGCGTGGTATGCTCAACTCCGGGGGTATGCCCACTCAGGACAATGCTAACGGTTAACACCATTACCACAAAGAAGCGGTGAGGACGTGCCCACGAATGCGGACATGTTTGTGTATGGCATACAGGTCCTGGCGAGAGTGGTACCAGAAATAACCCAGAAACAATGGAGAGTACTTTCTGATTTTGTTTTCCGCCCAGTTGTGGCCCCAGAGATTGTACCAGGTACCATTCTCTCTATGGACTTATCAGCTAAACCTATTGTGGCAATAGGACTGGACACGCATGGATGTGAATGGAGGACAGTGTTATGCATACACCCAAATGTAGCACTGCGTGATTTAACTGATGAGGAGCTGTTCACTGACAATGTCAATGACAGGGCGATCATAATGGAAATGTGCATGCCGTCTGACATAATGATTCAGAATAGACAAGTGACTAACCCCCTCATGGCCATCGTCAGTGCACTGCCATCATTTTTCAATGAAGATATGCAACAGGTACCCATGAGCTTATGGACCACAGGACCCAATGATGTAGGGCTCCTGCTGGAAGTGACACAGGTCAAGATAAAACTCAAACCAGGTGCAGTTCTGCCCCGGGTCAAACAATACCCCCTGTCCAGGGAAGCTGAGGAAGGGATAAAATAAACCATATATGCACTGCTGCAGCAAGGTATCATTGTGCCATCAAATTTCCCTTGTAATACACCAATTTATCTGATTAAAAAAGCAAAGGGCAGAGCTTTGAGGATGATACAGACTTACGTCCACTTAATGACATCATACAGAAGGAGTTCCCCCTTGTCCCAAACCCTTCATCCATCTTGTGCAGTATTCCAAACACAGCCACATGCTTCACTGTAGTGGACTTAAAAAATGCTTTTTTCTCGGTGCCACTTGACCCCAGTTCACAATATCTGACAGCATTTACCCTAGGGCGAAAAGATACAAACATTGCAAATTGCCCCAGGGATATTTCCAAAGTCCAAGTATTTTCAACAGGATTTTGGATGAAGATCTTGGCAACATGGCAACATTGATGTAAAAAGCACAGTAACGCAATATGTAGACCTTCTGATTTGCAGTGAGAGTGAGGAACAGTGTAGAGCAGACTCCATAACATTGTTGAACCCATTGGCACAAAAGGATACAAGGTGGACAAAGGAAAATTGTAGTACTGCCTAACAGAAGTACTATATCAGGGACAGTTAATATCAAAGGATGGCAAACAAATAATTCTAAACAGAGCAGCTGCAATATGTGCTTTAATGATGCCCAAAACATTAAAGGACATGCAAAAATGTCTTGGCATATGTAATTATTGCCAAGCATGGTTACTCGACTATGCAGCCTACACACGCCCCCTACTTCAGACACTCAAAGAGGCACAAAAGCAGAATACAGCACTAGCATGGACCCAAGAGATGATAAGAGCATTTTGCACAATAAAAGACATGATTTGAACAGCGCACGTTTTGGCAACCCCTGATTATGGTAGTGAATTTTCCCTATTCTCACACTGTGATGGCACACTTATGATGGTAGTGTTTACGCAAAAAACATCATTAGACCACAAGCCATTGGCCTATTACAGTGGCACACTCGCTTCTGTGATGCAAGGGCATTTCAGGTGTGAACAAGCTCTCGCGGCTGCCACCTTTTCAATTGGAAAAAGCCCCACCATAGTGATGGGATGCTCTGTGACACTATTCGTTGAATAAGCTCTCGCGGCTGCCACCTTTGCAACTGAAAAAAGCCCCACCATAGTGATGGGATACTCAGTGACACTATTCATTGAACACTCATTGTTTGTTATACATGAACTATCAAAATCCACACTCACTACACAGCAGGCTACAGCATATGAAATAATATTTTCGAGCTTAAACATAAATGTAGTTCATTGCAAAACTCTAAACCCAACCACCATATCACCGAGCCATGCATAGTAGGAGACATGCAGGAACATGACTGTGACACCTATGAGGGGGAGGGTGACGACATTCCCAAAGCAAGTGAGAACGCTCTGGAATAAGGGGAAGTGTACTTTGTGGATGAGTCAGCATCCATTGACCCAGAAACAAGCGAGAAACATGTCGGTGCAGCAGTAGTAATGTTGGAGGGTGAAGAGTATGTGATCATTGTGCAAAAATTACTCCCCTCACATTATTCAGCTCAAGCAGCAGAACTGATAGCTCTATTTGAAGCATTAGACACAGCAAAAGAATGCGCAGTAACAATCTACTCAGACTCGGCCTATGTGACGACCATGGTACATGCCGGGTTATCACAATGGCGGAGGAGGGGTTTTAGGAGGGCAGGCGGATCACATCACCTGTACTACACTCTCAGTTATTAAATGACCTAACTGAAGCATTAGCTGAGCCCTCAGTGATTGCTTTGGAAAATGTCAGGCCCACACCAATACTAATGACGTTATCTCATTAGGAAACGCAGCGGCAGAGGTTTCTGCAATGCAGGCTGCATACTTTCACAAACCCCAAGCAGTAGAATGTATAGTTAAATATAACACGCAAGAAAACAAGGAGGAAGGATACAACTCAGTCCCCATTCCACAGATAATTGAGCTATAAAAACGTGCACCAAATGAGGAGCAAAAAATATGGGCAAGAAGGGGTTGCAGACAATCACCAATGGTTCTCCTCTGCATCAGGAAATAACAGGGAAAGTAGTAATGCCTGTAGAATTATTACACATAGCATTCCAACAGCTCCACTTCCCAGCACACACCTAAAACAACACATAGCCGCGGATATTCAAGACGATTTGTTTGTTGCAAACCTCCAGGAGCCCATAACAAAAATTACAATAGAGTTCATCACTTGCCAAACATACAACTCTGGGGTGACACTCAGAACTCTGCGGGGAACACTCCCGCACCCCATCAGACCTTTCCGAGAGCTACACATAGATTATGCAGACATGGGAGATGGAACTCTCCAAGATTTCATGGCTCTTATGAAGTTATATACTGCACACCTTCGGAGGTAAAAGTTTAGGGCCTGAAACATTGGATATACCTCTCTGATGTCAGGAAAGCACATGGCAGCACGGTGCATGCAAGTGACCAACTCCAAGAAGATGAAATGGGTGTACTCTGATGAGAAAATGTTCACAGAATATGTATAAATAGAAATACCATTAATGGAAAAGAAATGTAAATAACATTGCAATGTACAGCTTCTTAAGTATACAAAGTAAAAGTATGATTAAATACCTCTCTCTCTCTCCCCTTTTCTATGACTGCAAACTGCTTTTGTCTATGCTACTTAAAAGAAAAGTGTAAAGTTTGCTTAATGATTGTATGTGTACTTGACCCGTTGAATTGCTTTCTTCAGTTTTAAATATGGCAGAAATTAGGGCCCTCCATGACAATGCCACTGTGGAGATAGCAATAGGGGAAATGATAGCGCTACTATAGCATATTCAGTGCAGGCTTTATTTTGTTGCAATAGTATTTTCTGTAATGGTATTTTGTTTAGGGTTGTACTGGAACTTGGTTCTTATTTTGAAGGGCATAAAAGAAGGGATGACGAGGGTAAAACTGGTACAAAGGGAACAAGTCTCATCTGGAATGGGTTTAAAGTGATCTGGGCCCATAATGCCTCTACATATCTTAATCTCACTTATCTATACAAAAATCGTACTGTCAAATCTCCTCTATTTACATACTCTGCAATGTATTATGATGACAATGTCTCGAATGATTACAATGGTGACAATTCAATGTTTGATTTATCAGTACCGCCACATGTACGTATGTAAGAAACTGACAAACCTACCTCAAATGGCGAGTACACACACTTTATGTCCAAAACCCCAACCCCACAAATGTATTCTATCCCACAGCCTTGGCAGAGCACTATTAAACATAATGATGAAACATGGTCAGGCATTTTTCTCATATGCTATCAAAGGTTAATGAAGTTACACAATGATCCAGGGGGGAATTGAAGGCAGAAAAAGGGGGGCACGTAGAAGATAAAATGCATATCATGGCCTGGGATTAGATGAAGTAGAAGACCCCTGCCACCCTGATCAGTCTAATAAATGGTATTCTGATATGAGTGCCATGGCTAAACAGGCAACAAATGAAAGTTGCTATGTTTGTTCTTTAATACCCCACGCCTCTGTAACGCCCAAGGTCCTCATACCCCAGGAAATGCCTCTAGCGGATGCCCAATGTCTCGGTCATCTAGCACTTTGTAGAATTCGGAGTACTTTCCAGGCACATGCGGTAACAGTACAGCTGCTGCAGAATGAGAAAACCTGCAAGCCTCATGGAGTACTCTGCGTGAAGGAGCTGTTTTCTGTTATAAAAGGCACGATGTTTGCAGAGAATAGGTGGCAAGAAGAAACACTAATGTACAAATCAGAAGCACTGCGTGGACTGTCAGATGAAACATTTCAATGGGTCGAAAAAAAAATGCACTCCAATTTGGTGTCAGCACATCGCCAAACTGACATGAGTAACTGCTCTCAAAAAATCCATCAAGATGTAACCAGAAGTACAATATGAACTTTGCTTTCACGGAGAAGGAAAGGGGGCCATGGGGTCAAACAAACACTGCAATAAGACACTCATCCTCCCTTACACGAAGAAAGGCACAGCAGCCTTAATGGACACTTACTGGGTATGCGACAAACAGGCATACCTACACCTCCCACCATCATGAAGAGGTACCTGCGCCCTGGACACACTGCATTCAGCCCTGATGGTGATTCCAGGGAGCCATGTCCAAGGGGAGAGTGTGCCCACCAGAATGTCTGCTGTAGCCCAGTCATCAACCGAGGAACCCCCCACATATGACATCCTGTCGGAGGATGAGCTGCAGGACATAGTGTCTCACAAAAGGAGAGCATCGAACTACATTTCCAGAGAATCCTCAGAACCTTTGGCACAACTACCTGACCAGTACAAACTCTTCAATACGGCAGACACATTCTTTGCATCACTCGTATCAAGCATCCAGACACAAGCAAATGCCAAATGGATCCAAATAATAAGGTGGGAGCTAATCCAGCTGGCAAACGACACTGAAGAGGGTTTCAACGTCATCAAAGTGGAACTTAGAGCCCTGTAGTTGATGACCATGAAAAAACGCTATGTCCTGGACTGCCTCACAGCAATGGATGGCGGTGTTTGCTGAAAAATCATTTGTCCCTTCTCCTGACACTGACAATGGGATCCTATCTCACATTATAACTGCAGTTCACAACCTCGGAGAAAGAATGAAGAAAAAAGGTGGGGTGCAACCAAGCGACTGGTTCAACACCATTTATGACTGGATTCCTTCCTGGTTTGGGACCACTATAAAAATATTCATCCCTGCTATAGTCTTTTTGTTGCTGAATTATTGTGTGTGCCAGGTAGGCGTTTGATGCTGTACAATATCCATGCCTAGTAGTGCAATGATGTTGGTGACAATGGGCAGTCCAGTGAAGGTGCAGATAATGAAAGATGCACAAATACAGACAGGAGATAACCCAGAACCCAAATTTTACATGACAGCAGTATATCGCAGCACAGGAGATAGGATGGACAATTTGAACCACACAACTATAAAGGAACCCCAGGGACTACAATGGCACAGGGAGGTGTGGGTGGACCTGGATTGGGATGGGGGTATATATATATATATATAGATATATATCTATATATATATATATATATATATATAGATATATATATATATATATATATATATATATAGATATATATATATATATATATATATATATATATATATATATATATATATATATATATATATATATATATATGTGATAAGTACTCCTGATAAGTACACCAGGTGGGGTCAGAGTTTAAGAGGTGTATGCAGAGCTTGGATGCCCATAAAAGGAACCCCTGCCTGGGACAAGGCAGTCCAAGAGACTGAGCACCACAGGAGTGGCAATAATAATACAAATAATTTGTTAATTTTGATGTAACGAAAAAGGGGATGTAAGGGAGCAAGGGTTGTTTTGCCCCCCATACATACATTCAGCACGAAAGAAACTTAATGCTCGTGCAATAGTGGGGAGACGCCTCCATTGCCCTTCCCTGACAGCAGCGGAAGAGGGGTTATTGCAAGACACATCCAGACTCCATTTTGTGCACCTCCAGGCTCCATTTTTGGACTAGGCCGCATCCTGCTATCTAAGAAGCTTTCTCTCCCCTTCGCAGTGATGTTCCCAGCGAACCCTGACAGCCCCCGCCTCCTCCCTCCATGTCTGTGCTGTCCAAGCTCATTTCTGACGGATGCTCTGGCATGAATTGTTACAAGTAAAAAGTGTATTCTTTTCCTTCCTCTGAGATAATTGTCCTGTGTGTGACTGGGGCAAATCTCGAGTTGTGACCCACCTGTCTCCACAAACCTGCTCCTGCTCCTCTCACCCCCACTTTTGGAAGTTATTGCCTGCAAAACCTTTCACCTCTCCATTAGTTCTTTTGATGTAGTAGAAGGGTGACCTTTCCTCACTGACCACCCTAGAGTCCCCACAATATAAACTGGTCTCATGTCATTGTGTATTCCGCCTAATACCAACACCTATCAATCTATTCCCTCAATCCCAGAGGCACCATGACAAATAAATCCCAGATCAAGCCTACTGATAACGCACCTGGAGGGCGAGACCCTCATACCCTTTACTACTACAAAGGCCTGGGGCGGGAATGTGTAAATAAGTGTCTACAATTTATAGGTATCCCCACATTCTAGTTTATAGTTTATGTTTTGCATTATTCACTGCATGTCAGAAGATATTGTGGAGCCTAGTTTAGACAGAACCTTCTCCTCTCGTGGACCTGGCTCGACCTTCACCTAGCAAGGATGAGCTCAACTGGCCCACATGATACCTACCAGACCGCCAAGCTGCCAGCCAATCCTGTGGAGCCGGTCCCTACACTACTATAATGTATCCATGTCTTTCTCCAATCCCAATGTAACTTGATGTACCTATAGGAAAATGTCACTAGTGACGTCTCTAAATCTTATAATTTACTGTTTTTGTATTATTTGGCAGAGCGCTTTCGAGGCAGCAGAGTCCTCTGCATTCATTATTTATGTAAATCTTTGTTTTACTCACAACCTTTCTCCTGGTCTCATTCCCTACTGGGGTGTATCCTTTACTATGAGTTTATAATTGTATTTTTGGGGAATGACCACCTTCACCATACAAGAGGCTGTTGATTTTTACCTCTCTAGGACAACAGTACTCTGTATGTACTGCGACCCACCACTCTGCAGGGTGGATCAGTTTCAAAGTGCCATCGAGGATGCGGTCACAGAGCATGAAAAACAAACACTGCCCCCTTAGATTTAAGGCTGTCCCAGCATCTTCACATGACCACCTGCTCCTCTGTATCTGTGGTTGGTGCCCCTTTCCTCCCTTCCCTCGCCTATTTTACCTCATTGCCTCTCCTGGAAAAACAAAAAGAAATCACCCAAAAAAAGAACCCAAAAAAGTTTCATTCAGAGCCTCCTTTCTCAGTTAAAAAATAGAACTAAAAAAATAAAATCTTATAGACTCCAATCACATTTTTCATTAAAGTAGTTAGATTCAATAAGATTCTCCAACATTTCCTTTAGCATGTTGTTCTTTGATAATGGAAATAATGGACAATTGTATACTAGAGATAAAAAATAGGACAGAAACAATTTTCTGTCCCAAATACATTTCTCTAGCATACAATAAGGACCATAACTTCCAAAGCACCTTTTGCCGCCTGCATAGTCCACGGACAGTATATTAGTCCACGAACACCTGGAAAATTACAGTTAAATTCAATTCACTTTATTTGTTCAAAAATGGTCGATCTTTAAAGAATCTTTTTTTGGTAGAATTCTTTTTATATACTATACTAACACATGTTCTACTGTACTTCATTGTTTTTTATAACTTTCACAAAAACTGTTTTGGACTGTTTGTCTGTTTTTGCTTTTTATCTACTACAGATACTAACAAATACTTCACTATATATTTAACGTGTTCATGTAAACTGTTTCAATGCATTCTGAACATTGGAAAGAAACATCTAATTTCCAGCATCTGTCAAATGAACTCCATCTCTTTGAAAACTATTCCTTCCATCAAGCTTTATATTTTCATTGCAGAAAGATGTAATTCCAACATCTGTTAAAAAAGCACATACAGTTTTATTTACATTCTTCCTGGCTTTTTCAATTTGTAGACAAAACAAGTTACAACGTTTCCACATTTGCCCTCGAGCTATTTGAGAAAAAATGATCTTCACACCTGGAAACACAGCACAGTATTCAAAGAAGGTATGAGTTTTGTATCACATTTACACCTCCAAACACTCAAGGGTCTAGTCCTATTTAACTTTGATGCAAAGAAAGTCAATGCAGACATTCCTTGCATCCTGGAATGCAACAGGTTATGTGCACTGTACACCCCCATCTAGACATGTTCCCTGTAGCTCAAAAAAGAAAACCTTTAAAAAGAAAACAAATACAAACAGAAACTATACCAGATATCCCTGCAAAACCACTAAAAAAGCAAATAACAACTGCTGCTTCATCAAATAATACAACATCAAAACCCTCTCGTCCAAAAACAATTGCTTGTCCATCAGAAGACAAAGAGACACGTATCTTCTCAAAAAACAACTGCAGGCCCATCAAAGGATACAGAGGCACATGTCCATTCAATTTCATCTAAACAACTGGAGTAAATTGCTATGCAAATGTAGCAATCATTCTTCTCTTCCAATTGCAACCAAATGTTCACAGCATTTACTTAAACGGCAAATGCTCGTCCTTCATAGAAATGCCATAAATAATCGTGACAACACTTACTGTGTCTCAGTTCTAAGGCAAGAATTGGACTACAGTACATGAATGGTAAAATTCATCATAAACACATGTTAAGATCCACAAGAATGTATAATGTACTTTCTACAAGTACCAGAAACCAAAAATATCCATGTAAAAGCAATCTTCCAGATTTCATACACATGGAAACATACATGCACTGTCTGCAACCATTTTTTCACAAGAGCACATCTCATATTAACAATGTGCCTATGTATCCGTACCACCTTATGCATCCATTCCATTTCACCAGCTTCTACAGATTGCAAATCATGGCCTATCATTCCCTATTTGTAATTTAGACAATTGTTCCAGCATACAAATAAACTCACATTGCCAATATGACATACACATGCTTCTAAGATACAATGCAGATGGTACCAAAAATAAGTATAAGCTCACTAGCTTTGCACACAGCCAAGTATCTTTTGGCACACAAACCTTCACAACAGTATGCATAATCTACCAAACTGGTGCCACAACTGCTTCGGGCCACTATACTGCATATGTCAAAAAAGAAGTGGTTGGTTTGAACGTAACAAGAGTTCTGTTACTTCAAAACATAGGTTACCAGAAAATCTAACAAATGTCTACTTAATATTCCTTCATCCCAAATTTACTCACTAAACTATAGTACAATACTCAGTGAGAATATACCAACGGATATCTAAATACTTCCATAATACTACAATAGTACTTTTAAAATCCCAAACAGTTAGAATAAGCCAACATGTATCTAACTACTTTAAAAATACCCTTCATGTTAATAAACTTCAAATATACCTTCACAGTTATTTTTGCACTACACATCTGTGCTACTACAATAATACTTGTAAAATCCAATATAGTTCGAATATGCCAACGGGTATCAAACTACTTTAAACATTCCCTTTATTTCAACACACTTTAAACAAATATCATATCACACTTAGACTCACATAATATATTCTCTGCTACCAATCACATTTTCTGTAACATGCTCATTATCTAAAACCAAGTAAATGCCAACAACTGTATCTAAATACAGTTGATTATTTTTTATACACTACAGATTTTCTTTCCTAATGACCCTATGATTATTTAGTGGTAATACAACAACAGTGTACCACGAACTAATGCTGTACCAAACCAATTACGTACAAGGTAATATTTATGAGGGTCAAAGAAGTAAATCTATATGTACAAATGTATGCAATTAAAGGTTTTAAACTATCTTGTTTAACACATTATACTGTTTTGTTTTCACAGAAACCCCAGCTTTATTACTATTTGCAACTAAGTATCCATACCCAGAATTATACTTTTTTTCTTCAAAAAAAGAAACAACTACAGATTCCATAAGAAATATCCTCAATTGTACTACAATCATAAATACCATATACACTTCAACAATATAATTTCACCATATTACAATACTGTATACTACTCCTACAGTGACTATAGTTACTGTATACATATTACTATGTCTGTGGCCAGTAGTCACAACCACAATAGAATTAAACCATATAGTAAGTATGTACAGTACACCTTCATATAAAAAAGACTCAACCAGAACCCACCCGTCCAAATGATATCTGCGGACAGGAAAATTGACTGCAGACTAAGTGGCCCCCACACAACTTTTTTTCAACAAACTCCATACCAAATTTTGTGTACTCCTTCACCCTTTCCAGTCACTCTTTCAGCCAAAAGATAACCCCAAAAGTATTTTCCACACCCTTTTCTCACTGCACTATCTGCAGACAATGGCGGTTGCCAGCGGGTCCAATATGGCAACCATTTAAAAAATGATGAAGCACCTCACGTTTATCAGCATCCAATCAATGTCCGTGTTTGATGCCGGCGGACACACAGCCCAGAGCTGTCCGCAGACTCAGAATCAAGAAATGAGTCAGCGTACCAGATGCAGATATCACTTATTCTTTTGTACCTATTTTTTTACCATTTCTTTTCAAAATGACTGGTCGAATTTACATCAAATTTGCAAAAGCATGCATTCAGGACCAATTCATCACTCCTCGCGCAAGTTTGGTGAAAATCAATCCAACAGTTTGGGCTGTGGGCATGAGCAGCATTTTTTTTCTCCATTATGTCTATGAGGATTTTAAAAGTTTTGGCACCCACCTATATCTTTGTCCCCGCCTGGATGAAACTGCACTAAACTTCAGAAAATCATTCTGAAAAACATGTTCTGCAAAGTATGGTGAGGATTGATCAAATAGCACCAAAGTTATACGCCACAGAAAAAGTGTTCTTTCCATGAGTTGAGCAACTTAACCATAACTACAAGGCTGCTATCGCAGGCCTTGTAATATATATATTGTTTTTCGGTTTTACTTGTAATCATAATGTCCCTTTAACAATGTTTTTTCATTGAATTTCATAGGTTTGTATTAGTGTAACTTAACCATAACGTCCCTTTAACAATGTTTTTTTCATTTAATATAGCTATATATAACTTCTGCAAAGTTTGTTGCGGTTTCGTCAAGGGGGGTAAAGTTAAACATTTTTTAAATCATCATAGTCACAATGGAAAATAAATGTGCTCGCGCCCACAGCCCAAACTCCTGGAAACATTTTCACAAAACCTATGGCAGGAACACCGGCTTGCTCCCCGAAAATGTGCTTTTGTAAATTTTGTGTAAATATATCTAGTAGTTTTTTTAAACCGCCAAAAGTAGGTAAAACAAAATTAGTGATATATGGGTCCGGTCCATGGACTATTCCCTGATTCTAAATCTGCGGACACCCATGGACTAATCAGGGGGCAGCTCGATGTCCACAGACATCAACAATGCACGCTACTTGGACAGTGAAAAACATGTGATGCATCAGATTGCTTGAAACAAAGGCCATATAGGATCCGCAGATGGTCGTCATATTCCGCGAACACTGCAGTGAAAAATAAGTGTGAAAATTACATTTTGGATTATTTTGTGGCTGAATGACGGCATGGGAAGTGTGGGTGGGGGGTGAAAAGATGGAGCTATTTTTATAGGTGAAAAAAGCAGTGCAGGTGCTGCCCAGTCCATGGTCATTTTTAGGGTATGTATAAATGGCAATAGATGAACCCTTGAGAAAAATTGAACAAATGTATTTGTGTGGCAATTAGAAAGGATAGTACCAATTGAATCATTGTAACAATTGAACCACACTCATGATAGTATACCATTCACCTCAGTACTCTTACTGTGCCCAGGGAGGTACAAAACAATTGCACGTGCCTCCAAATGGAGTATGTTGGCACTTTTTGTAACTAATTGTGCTTAAATATCAAGTTGGATGTTGTAAATACATTTCAGAGGTAAGGAGTGCATTTACCTGATATTGGCAGATTTTTCTTTGGAATGTTAAAAATGCATTGAAAAAGTTAATGTGAACAAGGGAATGTGTGGAGTGTCTACTAACACATTTTTTAGTACGTGTAGGACATACAAATGAGAAAAACAAAACAAATTGAAAACCCAAATACATCAAAAAAGAGTCTTTTAAGAGCCACCATTGTAGAATAAATGATTTAAATTGAGTTTATGTCAGGAATAGGGACTGGGGCAGACATGGGGTACTGCATGTTGTCCGATAAATAGTGCTTGCAGGGATAACAGGCTAGCTGAAGCAAGACAACTAGCCTGTGAACTTCAATTCCCAGCAGTCTTTGGGACTAAATGTAGTTTTACTCTTCACACGCGTCACAAGGCTGACAGTGATTGTGAGCAGTTTATCAGCAGGCAACGGTGCAGCTCAGGTGCGTATTATTTTTCTGGCACTGGAGTTCGCAGATGGAGGAAGGAGGAGTTCCATGCACGCTGCTTCGAACGCTGTAAACTGCATGTGAAGGGAAGAAGAACCATGGGCCATGCGCCAGTGAATCAGCATGAACCTCTCACTATGCGCTACTTGTTCAGTCCTGGTAGTCCTGCAGGCTCCTGAACCAAAATCTAAGTACTTGTGTGCATGACTTGAAATATTATGATTTTCTGAAGTCGGCGTACCTTCTGCGGGAACAATGGTTTTCTGGCACATTGCTTCATGTAATATTATGTTTTCTACGCTATTTTTTCTATGCTAAGTCTAGAAAGACGGCATTACAGGTTTTTAGCCTCATCTCTGCCGACAAGTGGGGGAGAGCGTTGTTATGATTACATAAGCAGAACTTTTTGAGTATCATATTCAACGGTTATGAGAAGCGGGGAGACAACCACTCCGTTTCATTGTGAGGCACGTGTGATGAGATAACAAGTGTAATTTAGGCTCAGCTTGGTGCAAAATGGTTCTTGCTGATACATGATGTTATGTTTTCCTTGCTGCGTATGCTTGCTCATGCCTGCCCTCTGGGCCATGTGTACTGTCCATTTATTTGGGAAGCTTCCCTTTGTTTGTTCCATTCAGCTTACTGCAAATTGTCCTCATGCATTCATGTTTATGTGTTCCATGTGATATGTTGTGTTTGACTATAACTAGGTAGGAGGAAGATATGTGCTGGTGATCATGTGCTATAGGAGATTTAGGGTGTGGTAGGCAGGCAGGTAGGTTTTGGAGGATAAGAGTATGCTAGGTTATGCTCAGACATGTTAGGTTTTACCCTTTGGTTCCCCCATACCTATCCCAACTAGGTTTTCCGCCTACATCTTTCCGGTTTCCCTAACTTCCCCACCCTATCCACAACCTCTCCCTAATCCCTCTTCCCCCCATTGGCTGCCACTTCGTTACCTCTGTTTGTAAAATCAGGTGCCTGTGCCAACCACAGTGGGAGGGTTGAATCCATTTGGCTTCTGTGGTTCAGGGGAGATGTGTCGAAAACTATTCCCTTGCAAGTGTGTTTGACAGTTTAAACCTCCCTGACCCTTCAATTCAACTTGCCTCTCCGTGGAAATAGTGGTAGTCTGCAGATACTTTTCATGCAATCCACGTATTGTAAGGATGCTAGGCATGGAAAGGGGGTTAATGGTTATTTGGGTGTGGTGTGCAGGAAGACTGGGCAACCAGAGTTAACTTTGATGTGTGCAGTGAAGATGGTTATGGCTTTGAGGAAGCAGAGTATTTGGTTGATGGGTGATTCTTGGGTCCATTGGCTTAAGGTGTCTTGTGTACTGGGAGCAGTGTGTATTACCTGGGAATCTTGGATTTCAAGAATTTGAAGTGTCCTGGTTTGGAGTTCGAGTAATACAGTGCTCCCGTTTTGTGAGTGTATGGTTACTTTGAAGCATCCGGACATCATTCATTGTGTTGGCAATATTTTGGGCTATGTCGCTGGAATTTCATTACAGTTTGCAATGAAGGATACATTTTCATAGTTGATGCAACTGTTTCCACACACAACGATTGGTTTCTATCGGATAGCTCAAAGACAATTGTGAAAGCGTTCTAATTTATTTTATCCACAAAATGTAAACAAAGCTCTATTTGCTTTTTTGCAGGATGTTGGAACAACATTGTGAGATAGCCGATGGTGAGACGTGGTATTCCCCCTTTTTTGTTCATCTACCCCATCCTATTTTGTAGAATTTTCTGAAGTCCCAAGCCCACCGTTTTGCACAAGCAGTGGGCCGAGGAAGAGGGTGACTGAGAGTAGCCAAACTAACTCTCTCATATTGTACTGTACATGTCCGGTTAATTGGGTCAGGCAAAGTCAGGCACTTTACACTAAGTGCATACACCTGATACTAATTAGCTCTCCTCACATGGATAAAATCTTATTTCACAAGATTCAGATGCTCTAAAGCCATACTGATGGTCATAAAGACAATCAATAGATTCAGTGTGGAGGGTGAGCTCAGAGGTAGCCAGCTTCTCCAGGAGTTTGCCCAGGAAAGGAGTGATGGAGATCGGGTGGTAGCAGGAATAGAGGGGTCAGCAGACGTTTTTTTGAGCAGCGGTTGCACAAGAGAATGCTTGAGGGAAGTGGTGAAAACTCCAGAGGTGAAGGAGAGGTTGCAAATGTCTGCCAAGGCTGGAGCTAGAGAGTCAATGTTGTCTTTGATGGCTTTTGAGGAGCAATGGTCCACCTGTTTGGAGGAGGCTTTCATAGACAAGACTTGCCTAGAAACCTCCTCAGGTGTGACAGGGGAGAGGGAGGAAAGAAGGGAGGAGCATGGTGGGACGGCCGAGAAGGACCAAGGAGATGATGGTGCATGAGTGCATGCAGAAGAGAATGAGGCGAGGATGTCTTGCATTTTGGCTGTGACATGTGCAGCCAGAGCACCGCAATTTATGGAGTATGAGGTTGCAGTATGGTTGGCCAGTTCCTTACAGACTTTGAAATGTTCAGTTGTGTTATTTGTTGCTGCAAAGATGCGGGCTTGAACATGGACTCTTTACTTGAGCCAAATGCTACATCAATATTGCTTTTACAGAGGCAGAAGGCCAGCTTATCAGAGGTTGCACCTGAAGATCCCCATTTCCGTTCGGCTGCCCTGCACTTAAAGTTAGCCAGATCAGAGTGGAACCAAAAGTTACATTTTTTGGGAGGTTTCTGTTGGAGCCTCGTGACAAGGGCAAGGATGTTGAGAGTATTGGAGATAGAAAGATGTACATTATAGAGGGCTGTGTCATGGAGGGAGTCCACCGCAAAAGTGGGAGGAGGGAGGTATATGGAGAAAAAGGCAGCCACTGACACTTTTTTCATGGTTCAGAACACCTTCTCGGTTGGAGGTGGAACCGGGTGTGCCTGTGATAAAGGAGAAGAGAGCTTCAAATGAGAGGAGAGAAGAGAGTGGTCAGTCCATGAGAGTGAAGTAGTGAGAGGGATAGAGAGATTGCAATCTAACTATAACTTGGAAAGGATGAACAGTTTCAAATGCAATCACTTCAAATATGTTCAATTTTTGAAGCACAACAGGGATATCAGGCACTACCATGTCGTTCAAGACACTTATAGGAGGAATTCTTCTTTGATTATAAAACCCAACCCAGTGCCTACATACATTAAGTGCCTCACTTGTGTTCAATCATACTTCTACAAATCAATACAAATAAAGTTATTTCAAAATGTCTTCTACACTGTGTTCCAATTTCTCCTCAATGTACACTAGTTGCACTTGCGACTTATAAAAAGTGCCTCGACAAGATACACAAACAATGTAAGGTCTTTCAGTTGAAGAAAACTCAAACATTCCAATACTTTTTTTATACTGTTGAATAATCAGATGCTTTGAAAGCGTATGATCATCATTTCCATTTCCTGTAAGTGTTTCATCTACATACTTGTACTCTTTTAAATGCATAATATTTCTCATTTCAATTGCAGAAACTAAACTTTCTGCAGTTCCAGTCAGAGGTGTTTGATTTAAAAGTGCAAGAGACATACTTGCTGTTTTGCACTCATACAGTTCAACTAGAAGGTACATCATTTTAGTATGATATGCAGCCAGCATCTGTATATGAATAAACTGACTCTTACATGTACTTTCATCAAGACAAGCTAGAGAGTGACCCAGATGTTCTAATTTTTCACAAGATTCCCAGTCATCTATTCTCTGTAGCATCTTGATCTGTCTTTGACCATTATGATTTTTGTGCAAAACCTGCAAAAATCTCTTTAAAACTTAACAGGAAAATGTATCAATATTGCACACAGAATTGCACATCCATACCTCACAATTCTTTTTAGGGTTTATTCTAGACTAACTTAAACATTTCATTTCTGTACTATCAGACCTTAGGATTTCTTCTTTGTTAGAAATCACACCATTTTGGACATCATAGCTATGTCCACTCTCATCAATAGCTACGGGAGAATTATTTCCTTGAATGTAACTCTCCTCATTAAAACACCTTTCTGTATGAGGAGCGTCTTTCCACTCTCCACCAAACACGTCACAAAAGTTGTCACTTATAAATACATGAACTCTTTATATTTTTCTATAGAATGGTGTAGTCACCTTAAGTTATTTCTTAAATGAAAGGAGTCTGGTCAAGTCAGGATCTGTTCTTGGACAGGTCCTTTAGGTGGTCTAGCTGTCTGCACGCTAGGGCTCAGTTTATTGTGACAGCAACAATAACGTACAATAGCTTTTTACTTCTTATCTGAAACAGCTATACTTGTTCATGAAATACATACTCACATGTAATTGTTTTGCTTGAATTTTTTTAATTGTTGGATGTTGGACATACCAAACACCAAATTCAATTTCATCAATTGATCTCAGAATCCCACACTTCATTGATTGCTCTCAGGGTACCATACATCCGTAATTAACTTATTACAGTTTTTTACCCCGTCCCTCTTTTTGAATCATCAATTATATCTTCATTTATTAGTATTATTTGTTTGATTGTTTTCCTTTCAGTGTCTTTGATTCTTGTGTCACCCTTCAATTTTATTTCCATTGAATGTTCTCATTTACTTTTTTGGTGGTCTTATAATTGGTTTAGTTTCCTCTTGATGCCTTCAATTCTCGCACCACCCATCAATTGTTTATTCATTGATAAGTTTTCTTGTTAGTTGCTTATCCTTAGTACCACCCATCAATTATATTTTCATTGATTGGTTTAATATCACCCATTCATTATATCCTCATTGATTTGTTTCTATGGTTGTTTGTCCTCATAGTTTCCTCTCAACACGTGTTTCTCCATGGATCTTTCTCCATGGTTCCTCAGGAGAGAAACTGTCAATGAAAAGTATACATTTTGCCACATTTGCTGGTACCACGTATGTGCTTTAGAGACATGTCTGATACATCTTGTTATACACTGGCACCTGTGTTGTAGGTCATTATACACTTACCCTGTTCAATTGTGTTTATGGATTCTTATGGTTTCCTTCAATCTGCTTTGCATTGTAGCTCCGATCAATTTATTTCTCCTTATTGTCAGTTAGTTTCATATAAATAAATGTGTGGCCATGAGTTTAAGTATTATTACTTCTTAAGGATTTAGCTGTCATTGTTATTAAAAAGACGGGATGGAGAGGCAAGTTAGTTTCTTCAACAACAGTATTCAGTTTTTCATTACTGGGTTTCTTGCACAGTAATGGCAAATTTAAAGCTAGTTGTGTTTGTTCTAAATCGTTAATATAATTTCTTCTACTAGTGCCATATGAGTATTCCACTACACATGCTAATAATTTTTACTGGTATACAACCATGTTACCTTTTTCAAAATATGTGCCCCATTATCAATAGAGTACAGGCAGGTCCAAACCAAGAAAAAGAAAATTGGTAGAGAAGGGATTATGGTGCAAAAATCCCCTACTCTTTACCTTTATTCATGTGTGTTCCAGGATGCGATTGTCCTCTGTGTCCTTCCCGCATTGGGTCCAACACGCATCTGGTTTCTTTTTATACACAGCAAAAAACGGCGCAAATGACGTCATTGCACATGTTTGCACGATAACGTCATCGCGTTTCTGCGTACAGCAGCCATATTTGTATGTCGCAATCAGAGGTTCTATGTATCATTGATGTCAATTGTCTTGGCACATATTGCGACCATGTTGAGGTAACACTCCTGAAAAAATGCATTCATATTTTGGACATGATTTGTAATCATCCTCTAAAGCAATATTTTGTCATAAAAAGACTAATTTGCTGCATTAACCATTAATGTTGCTTCTTTGGTGGACTTGTTGGACTCAGTGGGTAATCTCTATATACGTTTATTGGGTTTATAGGTCTATGGCTACTTTAATTGCTGATTAGATATGCTCATGGAAAAACATGAGTATCTACAGATTCTTGAGATAGATTTGTTAGTGGGATGCACTATCTGCAGTGTGATAGCTGCAAAGAAAAAACATTCATTATATATAAAGGTGTAGAGTTTTAAGCAGACATGCATCACATTGATTTACATAAAATTTCCTAAGTGCCTAAATAAATTCCTAAATCAACAATCAATTTGCAGATTACAACAGTGTTATGAATAGAGGTTATATCTGTATTGCTTATTCTAAAGCCATATGCCATTTCATGTTCCGAATTTAGGCCAGATATACAAGTGTCCATATTGCATATCCATTATGACTCCTACCTTCTTAATATGATTTCTCTGTTGCCACCTCTCGGTGGGGATTCCACTTTTTCCAATCCCAGCAATCTGATTTTGTCCATATCTTGTTCAGTGTGTTCCAGAATCAAGTGCATAGAAAGTGGATATTGTAGATCATTGTTTTTAATAGATCATAGATATTCAAGAAGTCTTATTTTTATGGGTTGTATCGTGCTCCCTATGTACATTTTATGGCATGCACATACAATCCCATAGACCACATATTTGCTATTGCAATTTATAAATTGCTAGATACGTCTACTTTTACCATTTGGTAGTGTTAGTTATTTAGTTCCGCTTTGCATCTGACAGCAAATTTTGCAATTCCCACATTTATACGTGCCCGTCGGTGATGGGATATTAAGAAAGTTACTGAGGCTGCTTGGTGTCTTTGGTCTTAGATTGCTTGGACTGATCAAGTCTTTTAACATAAGTACTTTTCTGAAAGTCATTGATGGGTCATCTTCACTATACTTCTTTATGCTAGCATCAGTTTTCAAAATGCTCCAATGCTTTTTGAGGATGTTCTTAGTAGTTATTGCGTCACTACTATATGTTGTTATGTAGTTGACTTTAAGCATTTTATCTTGTTTCTTGGCTTATCCTTCAATAGATGTTCTCTTGTTACATTCTGTGATTTTAAATATGCTTGATTCAAACATTTTGATTGATATCTCCTTTGTTTGAATTTCTTTTTTTGTTGTTGCACATGTTGTTCAAATTTCTCTGGTGAGCTACAATTCCTTTTCACTCTTAGGAGCTCTCCATTGGGGATGTTTTTTATTATGTGTGCAGGATGATTACTATATGCAAGTAGTATACTGTTGACTGCAGTTGTTTAAGTGAATAGAATGGTTTGAATCTTTCCTTTTTCTTTATATAGTTCCAAGTCTAGGAATTCTATGGATGTTTGACTTTTGTTAGTTAGTACTGTATATTGTACTCATTCTTATTCAGAAAGTTGACGTACTCCATGAGCTCTGTCTCATTGCCATCCCAGATCATAAGCACATCATCAATATATCTTCCCCAGGACACAATGTTGTTGTTCTCTGTGAATGATTTGTGTACCCAGGCGTGGTTTAACTCAAAATGCCCCATAAATAGATTTGCATAGGTGGCACGAATTGCGCGCCCTTCGCCGTTCCTAGAAGTTGTTTGTAGATAGTTGAGTCAAAGGTGAAGATGTTAGTTTCCAATACAAATTTTTACATTTTCAAGATTAATTCATGTTGTTTTATGCACGAAATTGACCTTGTCTTTAGAAAGAATTCCGTACATTCAATGCCCGTAGTATGTGTAATGCTTGTATAAAGTGAAACTATGTCTAAGGTAACACAAATGTAGTTTATTTCCCATGGAATTTCCCCAAGTTGTTGAATTACATTTCTTGTGTCTTTTTGAAATGAGGCTAAACCCGTTGTTAAGGGTTGCAGATGAATGTCGATATACTGTGATATCCTTTCAGTTAGGGATCCTATCTCATTTGTTATTGGTCTGCATTTTGGAAAAAAATCACACTCTTTATGGACTTAAGACAGAATGTATATTATAGCCATTATTGGTGTTATTGAGCCCATGTAAATTGCTTCTTTTTTCATTCAGCAAACCCACATCTAGCCATGCTTGGCTCATCTTTTTCCAGTTTGTCTGTAAATCCAATAGTGTATTTTTTCTCCAAAGTTTGATACCAATCTTTATGGCTTAGGTGTTTTCATGAGGACTATGTTTCCTCCATTGTCTGCCATCTTTGTGACAATGTTCTTATTGCTTGATAATTCATCCAAGGCTTTTTTTCCTTCAATGTTAAATTATGGTGACTTTTCACTTTTCTATCTGTCAGGTAGTTCTGTCTTAGATCTTCACTCACAGCTTTATGAAAAATATCCACTGCGTTATTTTCTGCCAAAGCAGACATGGAACTTGATTTCTCTTTTTAAAGTTGTCTCTTCAGATTGCTAAATATCTATTTGTTGGTTTTCTGTGAAACTGTCTACTGTGAAGATTCTGTCGTCCTCATTAATATTGAGCAAGTCAATTGTTTTCTCTACTAGGTCCACTGTCAAGTTTGTTATAGTCTGTGTTATTTGTGGTTCCCTTCTTTTGAAGTGGGTTTCTTCAAAATATTTTTTTGATTTCAATTTTCTGCAGATTTTGTATACGCCCACTTTTGTTTGGAAATAGTTCGAGTTGTTAGTGGGACTAAATGATAATCCTTTATTAAGAGCTGAAACAAGATTTATGTCAATTTGGAGGTCAGAGAGGTTGAGAACCTGCTTCACCAGTTCGTTTTTCTCTGCAATCTTGCTTTTTCTCTCTCCCCTCTTTCTCTCTTTGTTTTGGTGAAGTATTAAGATTTTTAGGGTTTTTTTGTTCTCATGTCTGCTGTATTTCCCCTCTGTTGTAGGTTGGGTCTTGTTGTGTGTTTGTGTCTCTGGAACTCCTCTAAAAAAAGAGCATCCCTGAGTTGTGGCAGACAAGATATGGGTTACTAATGGTGTTGCTAATAGTGTTGCTGATTTGTCTAGCAGTATAGATAGCTCACTGCTTGACTGGTTCAGATAAAAACTAAAAAAGTAATCTCTTAAATGTATTCAATATAAAAATGAACAATTTTATTTTCATATGAAAAGCTTTTTTAATTATTACTTCTACTTTTTGCAAAAAATGCTATAGCACATATCTAGATTGTGGTTTCATACTTCTCCAAAGATTTGTAAAAATGTGTGTATATATCTTTATTTCTGTGTTTCAAATTGATAGCACATTTGCTATATTTTCTTCTAAAAAGTGTTTTCTTTTCTTACTTTGACTAAAAACAATCTTGGTTCCATCAATGTGTTTAGTTGGCACATCTCCTATTTGAAATTGTAGATTTTGAAAAGTATTATTGATAACAGGTATTATAGTATTATCTAAAGTATTTTTATCTACAGATTTAACAACATCACTTTTTAAAATCTATTTTAAAACTTGACTTCCATGCACACAATTTTTTCTTATGGCACGTTGTTGCTTTCTTGAGGGCATCTCACAAAAAAGCTGTAAACAAAGGTTCAGTCATTGTTTCTTTACATTTCCAATATATAATCTGTATTATTCTTTATATAAAATGTATTCAGTATATATAGGAGTGTAATTTAATATTACTTGGAAAGTAGGGTTTTCCATATTTAATTCCATTGTGAAGAGGGTTTTGAGCAGTGGTACATTTTATGCTATTGTTATGTATGAAAAAATATACATTTCCCTTTTCAAATGTCCCTCCTTTCTCTATTCGTATGACCTGGCAATTCCTTAAGTTGGTGCATATCTTTCATTTCATATGTGCATCCCTTATCATAATTTCTAAGGCTGTAAATCGAATGGTCACTATCATCTATACAATTACCTCAGTTTTCATGCAGTCTTTCATTTCACCTACAAAGTAATTTCTACTACTGCTACTCAAGCAAAGACATCAACATGTGTGTCTTCCCTCCACTGGCCATCTCCACTCTCATTAGGGTTTGAATGGCCAGGAGCCCCATGTAGACCTCTCCTCTAAGTGCTTGAGTAATGTGGGATACTATTGAGCAGGTCCTTTAGCATAAATAAGAGTTGAAAAGTAAAGTTTCACTATGTGGGTATTACGTTTGTCAGGTTGTGATATGTCTGTGTTAGGCACAGTACATTTTATGAATGATAAGCCTAAATGAAAAGTGAAGTAATCTTATATGCCACATTACCCATTTAGTTCATAACCTAGCAATTCATGATGAAGCATGCACATATTAAGAGAAATATCTGCATAAACACTGTCATTTGCAAGTCAAACACATGGTGTGTCCTCAATTCACAAGGTGATAAGAGAAGAGAGCTGAAATATAATTCACTGCCAATTAGTTACTCCACCCAACTTGCCTTACAAGCCTCTACTTAACAACTGTAGGCCAACTCCAGGCAGACAGCATTCATTATACTAATGGTCACATAACTGTACCCTGCCACACCCTTGCTTCTCCCACCACCCATGTAATCAGCCCTCCTTAGGCATCATCATCAAAGAACATGCAAAGTCACATGCAAAGACATGCACCTCAGTTCTTTCCACCTATTCAAGCATCATAGGGTCAGTGGCCTGACCCCCTATTCTGCATTTCACCTACAAACTAGTTACTACTACTGCTACTCAACAAAATATATCTGCATGCCTGCCCTCCTGCCACTGCCAAACACCACTCTCACTAGGGTTTGAATGGCCATTTGCCCTGGGCAGCCCCATAAAGCTACCCTATCAAACCTCATTTATAATACCCTTGCCCCCATCCCACTGAACATTTCTTCAGTAATACCTGACATACTGTAACCATAACTTCACAGTACAATTCCCAAACCACTTCCAAAGAGAAGAAATGCTCACTGGGAACTTACCAATTGAAATTAACTTTTCATGTAACATGGCAGAATCCATGAATTACCACAAATTAAAAAATAGCATTTGGCAACATGAAAACCAAGTTGGCATTTATCAGCTGCACTCCATCACAAGACTTGACATATTTAAGGCCACGTTTTAAACCATCCACACATCTAGCACACACCCAGTTACAAATGTGGGATCATAGTGAACATCATGCAATCCATCTTCAAAGCACAAACACTGCAGCAATATGTTTCAAGGGTAGATGTATGCTGCTTGTTTAATGATACAAATTAATATGCACCCCTATTCATTTTACATCTCCCTATATGAGTGCATTGTGTAACAACACATGAGATTACATAGCATGAAAACCAAAAAGGTTCATGCCCTTCCAAAGCACACGATTGCCAAGAAAATTGCGAAACTGCCAAATATGGTTGCAGATTATTACCTCTCCTTTCAGTGCTTGAGTAATGTGGGATGCTATTGAGAGCTCATGTAGCATAAATTAGATGTTTTACGAGGTGGGCATTATGTTTGTCGAGTTGTAATATATCTGTGGTTGGCACAGTACATGTTTTGAACAATAAGCCTAATTGAAAATTGAACTAATTTTATATGCCACAGTACCCATGCCTTTCATACCCTAAACAATCATGACAAAGCATGCACATATCAAGAGAAATATATTCATAAACCCTGTCATTTGCAAGCTTACACCTACATACAAAATATCAAACACATTCTCTGGTGTATCCTCAATCCATGAGGAAGGTGATAAAACAAGAGAGCTTCAAGATAATACACTGCCACTTGTTTGCTCCACCCAGCACCATTTGTTATACCTTGCAAGCCTCTACTTAAGAACTGTAGGCCAACTCCAGGAACGCAACATTGAGTATACTGCTGGTCACATAACTGGGCCCTGCCACACGCTAGCTTCTCCCACCACCGATTTAATCAGTCCTCCTTCGGTGTACTCATCAAAGAACATCCAAAGTCAAGCACCTCACCTGTTTTCACCTATTCAAGCATCATAGGGCCAATGGCCTGAACCGCTATCGTGCATTTCACCTACCAACTAATCGCTACTACTGCTACTCAACAAAACATATAAACATGTATGTCCTACCTCCACTGCCCATCCCCACTCTCACAAGGATTTGGATGGCCAAATGCCCTTGGCAGTCCCAGAAAGCTACCCTAGCAAAGCACATCAATAATACTGTTTCCCAATGTTCCCTCGAATTATTTTACTCTATGTGTGGAACCGGTTTGCTGTTTTGCGCACATTATTTTCCATGTGCGCAACTGAGTATTGAGGTAAGACACTTTGCGAGCATGCGTATTTAGTGAACTACCATCGCAGAAGAGAGTTTGGACAGGATTTTCCTCTTCCCAGCCACTGCAATTATTGACAAATCTTACAACACTTTTTCCAAACACAAAGGCTACAATAGAATATGTCATGTCATAAAACAGAAAACTCATCAACCAGTCCAAGACTTCAACATCTGCCCCAATACCATGCAAACGTTTTATATCACTGGAAAATCACTCATGTGTACAACAAAACACACATATCTCTTGTCATAAACGGATGTGGCTGTCAGGAAATTCAGACAGAATACAACATTTGCTGATGGATTAATGGCAATTAAAAGCAATGTGTCAAACATGCGGATAGGAGTTCAAGTGCCACTTTAATGAAGTAATTCAAGGGCCAGGAGAACATGCTTCTAATAATTTTTGTAAGGATGATAATTGCATCAGAATAACTGCACTTCAGAATATGATGAGTAAATATTCATGTGCCTCTGCTTACTATCCACATTATGTTGAACTTTGGGTAGTTATAATACCAGCCTTACAGCTAAAAGACATACACTCCATCCATGTTTACTCCCTAAAAACGAAAATGTAAACACAAAAATGAGAAACAAGGAAATTTGTTTTGCTTCAACCCACAAATCTCCACTGATAATGTTTCAAATTAGTGACCAGCAGAGTAGTGGCATAGGAAGGAACTCTAATAATATTTATGCCTGATCTCAACAGGAATTTTAAGGGGAAGAACATCTTTTAATAAGCAGAAAGTATCCTAGTAGCAAAGCTAATTACTTTTTTACTCCCCGAAAAATCAATTAACTCAAAGTAGGGAGCAACATCTGATTTGAACCTTGCTTGTAACCCTGACATAGAAAGTTAAATGACAGGAAACATAATGTAGTCTATAGATTTGCACACCCTTCTGCACCAGAGCCTAGACAAATTAAACAAGAGCTTTATTGAGGTTTATTATGGATCCCTGTGTAAGAAAATCACATATATATGCATTTTAAGTTAATGGCATCAAATCTCAAGAGATAAAACAGATTGAGTCCCTTCTTATGTAACTATGGATCCCTCTATTGTAATTCTTTTATGAGTAATATAGGATGCAGGGAGATGCTAGAGACGATACAGAGCACACGGTTACATTGAAAAGCCCTCAGCAGCTGAGCATAGAAAGAAAAAGAAGGTGCTGTTGTTGACACAGGTACTAGAATTTCCTATCCTTTAGCAAACAAGAAACACATTTCCTTCAGTATACTGCCAAACGTCTGACTTGGTTTTTGAAATTTGCTGCTTTGTTCATCACCAACAAGGAGTGATGACCTGTGCTCTTCCACCCATACTCTTCTCCAGCCCCTGTGCTATCCTCCAATACTAGTTGATAGAGCACTGTAAAAAGTGAGGGATTGTAGCAGTAAACACTCATTGGGATATGTGCATACCCACAATACTTTGCAAGCAAGGCATATTTAATGCTCAACATATTATGTCTATTTTAAGAATGTCATGACTCTGCATGTAAACAATTATTTTGCAGTGCATACAAGATTGTTTGCAACATACCCCACCCTTATATCATTTTGTAGGATTACACAGTGCGCATAGCAGCAAGTTACCATACAATGTGTGACAGTCTATGCCCAAATGAACTCTGAACACTTGGAAACAAAGCAGATTGTGTGAAAAGCCTTACCCTGTCAGAATAGCCGGTGCCCTGATACTATGGGCGAGTAATCCCAGGCATAGTCCATACCCATTATCCCTTGTAGACAAAGTAAATGATATTGCAATATTTCTCTCCACTTATAGGGTAATGTGAGTAATGCTAAAGTTGGAGATAAAGAGTATCACATTTTTCTTGTCAAAATCCTTACAGGGCAAATTAATATTTGAGTTTTATAATGCGTTAACTTGCAAGGGTACCGCTTCAAAGCACTTGTGTGACGTATGTACTAAGTGGAGGAAGTATGGGATAAGGTTGCACATCTAGGCAGCCTGCTTACTTACAGTCAGTATCTGCTATTTTAGATGGTAGTTCGATTGTATTGTGTGGGTGGTGCTTTTGGTAAGGCACAATGAGTAACAGACATTCTGGCACGTGAGCATTATTCATATTACAACAAACATAAAACAGGTGGATGTAGGTACACGTCTGCTAACCTTTCGCAGAGCCAAGAGAGGAGGAGTCAAGGTTGTCCGGTACTATCTTAATGTGTTCTGGGGCAGAAGTTAGAGTCATATGGTCAAAGTGTGGTAGAATCAAGCTTAGGAGTCAGTGGTGGGGAGGGAACATTATTTGGTTAATGTGTGCAGGCATATCTTGCTTAGATTGTTCTGTTCATGGAGCCAGTTTTTCATATTAGTTTTTTACCTCTTATGTGTGCATTTTGCTGTTAGGGATTTTAGGTGTTTATGGTCACCCTTGTATAGTAGTGTAAGGCAAATTTGCAGAATATCAAGATGAGTTGCTTATTTTAAGAGAAAGCAAATAAATTAATTGCTGCAGCTTGTGCCTTATTAAATATTTTTGAATTGGTGAAAATTGTCTGTGCGCGCTGCTAAAAACCTTCTGAGCGGCACCCAGAAGGAAGCGGGGCAAGCGCACATACGCACAGCTTAGAGGGAACACTGCTGTTTCCCCATCAAACTGAACATTTCTTCAGTAATATCTGACATACTGTAATCATAACTTCAGGGTACAATTCCCAAATCACTTCTAAATTGTAATTGGTTATTTATAACACTCTTAATACACAGAAGTTTCTAAGCGTGGACCCAAGGATTGAACCTGTGTTGCTCTGCATTGTTTTGCTTCCAAGGTGAGCATGTTGCCCCTGAGCTATCCTCCCAAGACTGAGAAGAAAGAGAAGAAATGTTCGCTGGAAACAACATCGCATAAATTATCATAATTTCTTAATTCACATTCATAAATGTGTTGCAAGACAATCTGTTACACATCTTTGGTATGATGTACCAAACTACCATTCATGCATCTCTGTTGTGTCCTCCATTTATGAGGAAGATGATAAGAGAAGAGAGCTGCCAGTTTACTCCACCGAACTCTAGTTTGTATGCCTTACAAGTCTGTACTTAACAACTGTAGGCCAACTGCATGCAGACAGTTTCAAATTTAAATCACCCTTTTTTTGATGTGAGAACATCCAAGCAGAAACACATGTAAAAATCTGTGCTAAAACATCCATAAAATAATATGATCACTGCACCAAAGTACAAACAGCTATAACCACGCGTACAATGAGCAGCTTCATGCCCCGGGCTAACAAAGCCTGCAACAAAGTACAACGTATGATTGGAGCATTCATAGCCACAGAGTGAGTCAACCTCCAGTAGCCACTGCTACCTGTAAGATTTTTATAGATTCAACAAAAAAGCAAGGTGTAACTATTCAAACAACATACAGGCAGAAATGAGGGCATAGAATCACATGTAAAATCATGTAGTGAAAAATCCATGAAACAACATCATCAATGCACAGAAATTGAAATCGCCATACCTGCAGCTAAGGCGATAGTCATAAACGCAGTCACACCCATCAGAAATACACAACTGCCCACTGGCTTAGAGGTACTCACCTCTGTAACCCTTCTGACAGGGCACAACATTTCATTAGCTGCTGTTGTAACCACAGCTATTTTTTTTTTAAAAGTCATTAAGGGTATTTTACTTTTCCAATATACTTAAAAAGTGCCCTGGGTGGCTCTTAAAAGTGCCTTCAGGTTCTTCTACCAAGGTATAACCAAAACAAATATTTTTCATCCGAGAAACAGTCTTCACCTTTCAAACAATCTTGGAACATTTCTCTGTGCTCTCTCCTTAGATGACTAATTAATTTTCTTTTCCTAAAGAGAAAAAGAAAACCTGTGCTCCCTGTCAAAAATATTTCTCCACAATTTGAGCATAATCAAAATATTCCATTGGGAATAACATTACTGAACTAGAAATACCTTCAGAGCCAATGCTTTAAAAGCACATCACCAATGTCCTCAACATTACTATCAGCCTCATTCTCAAAACTCTCAAATTCTCCACAGTCTTCTGCACAATGAGATTTCTATCCTTCTGAAATTGGTTCAATTTTTCAAATACTCAAGGGGGTCATTACAAGGTTGGCGGTAGGGGTTTAACGAGGCTGGTAGAGCTGCCGGCCCCGTTAAACCCCTACCGCCACATTACGAGGTTTGCTCGCGGGACCCGGTAAGGATGCCTGGTTTTACCAGGCGGCCTTAGCGGGTCCCGTGAGCAGACCAGAATGCTACAACGGGACTGTTATTAACTGGACCGTTGTTAGCATGCTCCCCATTCCCATTGAGCCCTATGGGGGCTCAAATGGGAATGGGGATGTACAGGGTCTGTGTTCCCTGAATGGGGGAAATACAGGGCCACCCAAGGTTGGAATGGCCCGGTACTTCCCCATTCAGGGAACCCGGACCCAGTACCCGGTAAGGGGGTAGCCAGGCCGCTAATACGGCATGGCTACCTCCAAACTTATAATGATCCCCAATGAAACAAAAAAGGTAGCCCTTTTTATTGCACAATCAACTAAAATCACACCTCACTCTCAAGCAATACAAATTTTCTAAATAGAAAAACTCTTCATATTATGATTGAATATAATCTACACTTTTATTGGAACATATAAACATCCTTCAAAAAAAGTACATTCTCTGATCAACAGTTGAACACCATCGGAGGTATGTGACATCATATTGGCAGATGCCCACCACACAAACAATAAACACCCAATCAGAAATTAAATACAATACATTCTACCTTCTCTGCTCATGTAATCTTAACCCTATCTATCACAGTTCAATGGAAAACTACACGGAATGGCTCGCGGAACATTATCTTATAGCGGAAAAAATAAAAAAAGAAGATGCCCGAGAGAAGGAACCAGAAGAAAATATGCAACATTTAAGATTTTTTAAGTCCATTTTTTATATTTATGTAAAATGATACTAACAATAATATTTTAAGGAACACATATCAGTCACCAAACAGATATAGTGTAAATATGTATATAACTACTTTTAAATGTCTATGCAGCCAACACAAATATTTGTTAAGTGTATTATATCTTCAATTGTTAACAAATATTTAAAATATTTTCAAACAGATGAAAAAGTAATTCAAGTAGCATGAAGAATTAAACAAGAAGCACCACACAAACTAACCACAAAACTCATGATGGACACATTAAAAGAAATAAAATAACAATTGATGTTAAAAAAAGTACACTAAAACAAATCATGGACAGTAATAACCCATAGTAGAATGGGTGAGAACACACAGGCTAAAATACAGTGGGTGTGGCATCTAAAACTAGAGTAGGGTTGTTAGGCGGAAACCTGTGTAGTTCCCTCTGGGACCACTGCAAAAGGTTTAGGACTACAGGTGTTTGGCAGTAAACCCACTTGGTAGCAGTCTGTACCACACAGATTCACTGTTGGTAGCTGTGGCTGAGCAGTCAGACTTCCCTCAAGAAGAGTTAAGCAGTATGTGGAGTATACAAGATAGGGCAATTCTTCACAGGAAGATAAGCAAACACGCCAAGAGGCTCAGTATAAAGATATTAAGGTATTTATTTATAACAAAGCATCTATATAAAAACACTATGGTACTATCACAGCAAACAAATCAAATACAATTACTCTACGAAGAAGAAACAATCAATCCCCCTAGCAATATTTCGACAAGTCTAGGTTTTACCGGCACCACTTATTTACAGACAGAGGTGTATGCCTCAACCTAGATGGCACTCTAATATTAGTTAGGACGGGAGAGAAAAATAGGCAGGTTATGAAATCAACACAGTTCAATACTTCACGGGAAAAATGCAAGTGCAACAAAAAATAAAAGTTTAAAAAAAAAAAATGCAAGGCAAGAAGGCAAGAACCACAATAGATCTTAAAGTTCAGAGGCCAGGCCCACTCGGAGAGAGGCAAGGCGATATGTCCCAAAAGTCTCTAGTAGAAATGCGTTCGAGTCTTTGTAGCAAATTGTTATCGGCAGATTGAACCAGTTCAGAGCAATACGTGAGAAAGTTTGGAGGCAACCCAACGGAAAGGAGAGGATTAAGACACCTCACTCGAACCGATCGAAAGGGAAGCCAGGCGGACATGGTACCTTGTTGTGGAGGGCAGCTCCCGCGGGGGCAGTTGTTCCTGGTGGTGGATGCATGTCGGGTCTTTGCCAAGAGTAGAGATGTTCTCGTCGTCGAAGAAAAGTGAAATCCGGTGCACCACCAGGGAAGAGACCAGCCGCGGAGTGCTCCGTCACAAGGCACCACCTTTTGGTCGCGGTACAGGGGTAGTGGCTATCCGGTTGCCAAGGTGCTCTGCACGAGCAATTCGACCACTGCGTCCTGAGGCGAATAAAAAGCAAAGGGGACTGGTTGTTCCCACCAGTCAGGGGAAGAGACTCTCCGGCAGGGAGATCTCCTCTGTCGTCGGGAAGTGATGAGTCGGTTCCGCAGGGCTCCACGGGAGGTGTCGTCGTGCAGGTCGGCTCAGCGTTACCCTCATCGGATTCTTAGGTCCTGTGGCGACTTCTGAAGATCCAGTCCCAAAAGCCCTGCTTTTATGCAGAAAACCCCCATTCATTCAGCCTAGCTGTCAATCAACACATGCTAAGTGGTGAGCGGGGAGGCTCACCACTTGGGCCAATCACTCCAGAGTGCGACCGGAGTTGGCAAGGCAACTCGGTCCAGGGTGCCTAAACCCCCTCCCACACCCCTGTGGTAACCCAGACAGAATGGCACCACTTTGGAGGGTCTCTGTACAGAGCCCGCCAAAAGTGGAACAAAGGGCTCAACCTTTGGTTTAGGAGTCACAGAGACGAACAGAGACGCCATTTTACAAACCGAGTTCTGGCAGAAAATACCATCCGATAAACTTATTTAAGATAAGTAGACCGGTGGTACGTTAGAGATTAACGAGAAAAGGTATCAATCTCCAACAATGGGACGAATCCCATAGGGTTATGTTCGGGGTCGAACATAACAAGTAGTTTCCACTGCCACCAGCCAAAACTCGACGAGGGAGGACGGGACAGTGCCCCCTCGAATAACAGATCCTACTAGTACGTCCACAATAAGATGGTTTGTACTAGTTCTGTTAGTAAATTTAGGTCTAGTAAAGCCAATGGTGATTTTACACGCCCAGGGAGACAGTAGTCAGTCCCCGGGTATGGAGTCTAGGGTGGGGATCCTCTAGGACGCCCCAGTGTTACGGCACGGAGGGTGCGGTGTGACACACATATAAAAACATATGAGACCCTATGGAGTAAAAGACCCCATAGCCCATAGAACACATTGACATTCCAAGGAATTACACACATACATGTCCAAGAGTGGGAGAAAAAGAGTCTCACTCTTGGCAGGATGGAAAAAACAAACTCCCGAAATCCAGCAAAGCTGCTGGGGGACTCACTAGGTTAGGAAATTCAGCCTAAACAGAGAATTCTCCCTAACAAGGGTGGCTGAGGTTCATAAACAGGGAAAGGATCGGTTGGACACAAAGAATGAAAGTATGGTGCATAGTGAGTTCTACAATCAAAGGACAAAACTTCACAAAATTGTGTCTTTTATACTTTCGAAAATCAAAACCACAAAAAGAGGACTGTATTTTCTAAGCAAAATACTAAAATGGCTGACAAATTTTGAGTGTATTAGAGGGTCTGTGGTAGCGGCCCTGTAGTTATGGTTAAGTTGCTTACCCCATTGGAAGAGCACTTTTTGGGTGCCTTATAATTCCCCCCCGGAAGGATCCTCATGAAACTTTGCAAAAAAGGTATATGGCCCCATCAGATAGATTCTGCAAAGTATGGTGAGGTTACATCAAGGGGGGGGCACAGTTATAGGGGGTCAGAAAATATGTGTTTTTTCCCATAGACGGCGGCTTGGTCCCGAATGCATTCTTTTGTAAATGTGGTTTAAATCCACCCTGTAGTCTTTTTTTAAAATGTCCAAAAATTAGGTCAAAAGAATTAGTGCTATCTGGGTTCAGTCTGCAGAATTACTTCTCTGTTCGGTCCGTGTACAGGCCTTCGATAGGCCCAAGGGGGCAGGGTGCTGATTGTGGACATTTGTATGCACCCGCTGATTGGATGGTGATAAGCGTGAGGTGCGTCATATTTCTGAACACGCCTACCATGTTGGATCCGCGGAAAGCGTGCTGGGTAAAATTCTGTAAAACACAATTGTGGGTTATTTGGTGGTGGAAAGAGGAGCAGGGAAGGGTGTGGGATTGGAAAAAAAGATTATATGAGGCTTTTTTGTAGGTGGAAAAAGGTTCGGAAGGTGTCATAGCCATCTGCGGATACTGTGGTAGTCCACGGACAGCGCTGTGAAAGGACAGCTTGGCAAACACTTTCAGAGTTATTTGGTGGGTGAAAGAGGGTTTGGAAAGGGTAGGGAGTAGAATAAAGATGATATGGAGCTCTTTCTATAGGTTCGATTACAAGGGGTTAGGGTGAGTTTTATTTGTTGATGGTGTATGGTACAAACCTCTCATGTAGTTAATTGTATTGTGGTGGTTGAGGCCAGTTGCCAGATTCTGGGGGGCATGGCTGAAGGTCATGGCAGCAAGAATATGTCCACTTGCTACAACCACCATGGTCGTAATATGTGTATTGTAATTGCCATGGTTACTTAGCTTTATAGTGTTATGAAGCTGGAATCCTTGGTTTATTTTCTGTGGAAAAATCAGTACAATATGTTAAGCAGGATTGTTTAAAAGCTGTAGTTGTATACACTTTTACATAAACAGTACATTCTAAGTACTATGTTTTACATTAAATGATCATTGGGTCATTGGGGAAACAATCTATGCTGGATTCCAAAAACCTGGTTACAGTTATAGGATTGGAAGGGTTATAGTATGTTTGTTTGAAGTATTTTGTGATTAAGGGAATGCGTGAAGTACTTAGGTACCTGTTGGCATATTCTAGCTACATTAGTGGTTAGAAGATGTTTTGTTGTATATGAAATGAGATGGTGTATTTGAAGACTTTTGTAATTAAGGATATTTTTCAGGTAGTTAGACACCTGTTGGCATAGTCAAAATAGATTTACTTTGAAAAGTACTATTGTAGTATTATGGATGAATATCTGTTGGCGTATTCTAACTGTTAATTGTGCTATAGTTTAGTGACTAAAGTTGGGTTGAAGGAATATTAAGTAGGCATTTGTTAAATATGCTGGTAACCTATGTTTTGCAGTAATGGAGGCATCATTAAATTGAAACCAACCATTTATTTTCTTGACATGTGCAGTGTAGTGCCCTGAAGTGGTTGTGGCACCAGTGTGGTATACTATACCTACTGTTGTGAAGGTTTTCTTTCCAAGAGATACTTGGCCACGTGTGAAGCCTGTAAGCTTACAGTTATTTTTGGTACCATGTGCATTATACCTTAGAAGCATTAGTATCACATATTGACTATGATATTTGTTTTGTATGGTGTAACAATTGTGTGAATGTAAAAAAAGGGCATCATATGGTGAAATGGAATGGATTCATAATTTGGCATGGATGCATATACAAATCGTTCATTAGGGATGTGGTGTTGTGAAACATGGTTGCATAGATGGGATGAATGTTTGCACGTGTATGAAATCTGGACAATTTCATTTATAGGGATGTATAAATGAAAAATGAGAAACAAGGAAATTTGTTTTGCTTCAACCCACAAATCTCCACTGATAATGTTTCAAATTAGTGACCAGCAGAGTAGTGGCATAGGAAGGAACTCTAATAATATTTATGCCTGATCTCAACAGGAATTTTAAGGGGAAGAACATCTTTTAATAAGCAGAAAGTATCCTAGTAGCAAAGCTAATTACTTTTTTACTCCCCGAAAAATCAATTAACTCAAAGTAGGGAGCAACATCTGATTTGAACCTTGCTTGTAACCCTGACATAGAAAGTTAAATGACAGGAAACATAATGTAGTCTATAGATTTGCACACCCTTCTGCACCAGAGCCTAGACAAATTAAACAAGAGCTTTATTGAGGTTTATTATGGATCCCTGTGTAAGAAAATCACATATATATGCATTTTAAGTTAATGGCATCAAATCTCAAGAGATAAAACAGATTGAGTCCCTTCTTATGTAACTATGGATCCCTCTATTGTAATTCTTTTATGAGTAATATAGGATGCAGGGAGATGCTAGAGACGATACAGAGCACACGGTTACATTGAAAAGCCCTCAGCAGCTGAGCATAGAAAGAAAAAGAAGGTGCTGTTGTTGACACAGGTACTAGAATTTCCTATCCTTTAGCAAACAAGAAACACATTTCCTTCAGTATACTGCCAAACGTCTGACTTGGTTTTTGAAATTTGCTGCTTTGTTCATCACCAACAAGGAGTGATGACCTGTGCTCTTCCACCCATACTCTTCTCCAGCCCCTGTGCTATCCTCCAATACTAGTTGATAGAGCACTGTAAAAAGTGAGGGATTGTAGCAGTAAACACTCATTGGGATATGTGCATACCCACAATACTTTGCAAGCAAGGCATATTTAATGCTCAACATATTATGTCTATTTTAAGAATGTCATGACTCTGCATGTAAACAATTATTTTGCAGTGCATACAAGATTGTTTGCAACATACCCCACCCTTATATCATTTTGTAGGATTACACAGTGCGCATAGCAGCAAGTTACCATACAATGTGTGACAGTCTATGCCCAAATGAACTCTGAACACTTGGAAACAAAGCAGATTGTGTGAAAAGCCTTACCCTGTCAGAATAGCCGGTGCCCTGATACTATGGGCGAGTAATCCCAGGCATAGTCCATACCCATTATCCCTTGTAGACAAAGTAAATGATATTGCAATATTTCTCTCCACTTATAGGGTAATGTGAGTAATGCTAAAGTTGGAGATAAAGAGTATCACATTTTTCTTGTCAAAATCCTTACAGGGCAAATTAATATTTGAGTTTTATAATGCGTTAACTTGCAAGGGTACCGCTTCAAAGCACTTGTGTGACGTATGTACTAAGTGGAGGAAGTATGGGATAAGGTTGCACATCTAGGCAGCCTGCTTACTTACAGTCAGTATCTGCTATTTTAGATGGTAGTTCGATTGTATTGTGTGGGTGGTGCTTTTGGTAAGGCACAATGAGTAACAGACATTCTGGCACGTGAGCATTATTCATATTACAACAAACATAAAACAGGTGGATGTAGGTACACGTCTGCTAACCTTTCGCAGAGCCAAGAGAGGAGGAGTCAAGGTTGTCCGGTACTATCTTAATGTGTTCTGGGGCAGAAGTTAGAGTCATATGGTCAAAGTGTGGTAGAATCAAGCTTAGGAGTCAGTGGTGGGGAGGGAACATTATTTGGTTAATGTGTGCAGGCATATCTTGCTTAGATTGTTCTGTTCATGGAGCCAGTTTTTCATATTAGTTTTTTACCTCTTATGTGTGCATTTTGCTGTTAGGGATTTTAGGTGTTTATGGTCACCCTTGTATAGTAGTGTAAGGCAAATTTGCAGAATATCAAGATGAGTTGCTTATTTTAAGAGAAAGCAAATAAATTAATTGCTGCAGCTTGTGCCTTATTAAATATTTTTGAATTGGTGAAAATTGTCTGTGCGCGCTGCTAAAAACCTTCTGAGCGGCACCCAGAAGGAAGCGGGGCAAGCGCACATACGCACAGCTTAGAGGGAACACTGCTGTTTCCCCATCAAACTGAACATTTCTTCAGTAATATCTGACATACTGTAATCATAACTTCAGGGTACAATTCCCAAATCACTTCTAAATTGTAATTGGTTATTTATAACACTCTTAATACACAGAAGTTTCTAAGCGTGGACCCAAGGATTGAACCTGTGTTGCTCTGCATTGTTTTGCTTCCAAGGTGAGCATGTTGCCCCTGAGCTATCCTCCCAAGACTGAGAAGAAAGAGAAGAAATGTTCGCTGGAAACAACATCGCATAAATTATCATAATTTCTTAATTCACATTCATAAATGTGTTGCAAGACAATCTGTTACACATCTTTGGTATGATGTACCAAACTACCATTCATGCATCTCTGTTGTGTCCTCCATTTATGAGGAAGATGATAAGAGAAGAGAGCTGCCAGTTTACTCCACCGAACTCTAGTTTGTATGCCTTACAAGTCTGTACTTAACAACTGTAGGCCAACTGCATGCAGACAGTTTCAAATTTAAATCACCCTTTTTTTGATGTGAGAACATCCAAGCAGAAACACATGTAAAAATCTGTGCTAAAACATCCATAAAATAATATGATCACTGCACCAAAGTACAAACAGCTATAACCACGCGTACAATGAGCAGCTTCATGCCCCGGGCTAACAAAGCCTGCAACAAAGTACAACGTATGATTGGAGCATTCATAGCCACAGAGTGAGTCAACCTCCAGTAGCCACTGCTACCTGTAAGATTTTTATAGATTCAACAAAAAAGCAAGGTGTAACTATTCAAACAACATACAGGCAGAAATGAGGGCATAGAATCACATGTAAAATCATGTAGTGAAAAATCCATGAAACAACATCATCAATGCACAGAAATTGAAATCGCCATACCTGCAGCTAAGGCGATAGTCATAAACGCAGTCACACCCATCAGAAATACACAACTGCCCACTGGCTTAGAGGTACTCACCTCTGTAACCCTTCTGACAGGGCACAACATTTCATTAGCTGCTGTTGTAACCACAGCTATTTTTTTTTTAAAAGTCATTAAGGGTATTTTACTTTTCCAATATACTTAAAAAGTGCCCTGGGTGGCTCTTAAAAGTGCCTTCAGGTTCTTCTACCAAGGTATAACCAAAACAAATATTTTTCATCCGAGAAACAGTCTTCACCTTTCAAACAATCTTGGAACATTTCTCTGTGCTCTCTCCTTAGATGACTAATTAATTTTCTTTTCCTAAAGAGAAAAAGAAAACCTGTGCTCCCTGTCAAAAATATTTCTCCACAATTTGAGCATAATCAAAATATTCCATTGGGAATAACATTACTGAACTAGAAATACCTTCAGAGCCAATGCTTTAAAAGCACATCACCAATGTCCTCAACATTACTATCAGCCTCATTCTCAAAACTCTCAAATTCTCCACAGTCTTCTGCACAATGAGATTTCTATCCTTCTGAAATTGGTTCAATTTTTCAAATACTCAAGGGGGTCATTACAAGGTTGGCGGTAGGGGTTTAACGAGGCTGGTAGAGCTGCCGGCCCCGTTAAACCCCTACCGCCACATTACGAGGTTTGCTCGCGGGACCCGGTAAGGATGCCTGGTTTTACCAGGCGGCCTTAGCGGGTCCCGTGAGCAGACCAGAATGCTACAACGGGACTGTTATTAACTGGACCGTTGTTAGCATGCTCCCCATTCCCATTGAGCCCTATGGGGGCTCAAATGGGAATGGGGATGTACAGGGTCTGTGTTCCCTGAATGGGGGAAATACAGGGCCACCCAAGGTTGGAATGGCCCGGTACTTCCCCATTCAGGGAACCCGGACCCAGTACCC
Organism: Ambystoma mexicanum; assembly: GCF_040938575.1. Lineage (NCBI taxonomy): Eukaryota > Metazoa > Chordata > Amphibia > Caudata > Ambystomatidae > Ambystoma > Ambystoma mexicanum. The sequence goes on from NC_090933.1 coordinate 1,025,052,681, forward strand.
GGTAAGGGGGTAGCCAGGCCGCTAATACGGCATGGCTACCTCCAAACTTATAATGATCCCCAATGAAACAAAAAAGGTAGCCCTTTTTATTGCACAATCAACTAAAATCACACCTCACTCTCAAGCAATACAAATTTTCTAAATAGAAAAACTCTTCATATTATGATTGAATATAATCTACACTTTTATTGGAACATATAAACATCCTTCAAAAAAAGTACATTCTCTGATCAACAGTTGAACACCATCGGAGGTATGTGACATCATATTGGCAGATGCCCACCACACAAACAATAAACACCCAATCAGAAATTAAATACAATACATTCTACCTTCTCTGCTCATGTAATCTTAACCCTATCTATCACAGTTCAATGGAAAACTACACGGAATGGCTCGCGGAACATTATCTTATAGCGGAAAAAATAAAAAAAGAAGATGCCCGAGAGAAGGAACCAGAAGAAAATATGCAACATTTAAGATTTTTTAAGTCCATTTTTTATATTTATGTAAAATGATACTAACAATAATATTTTAAGGAACACATATCAGTCACCAAACAGATATAGTGTAAATATGTATATAACTACTTTTAAATGTCTATGCAGCCAACACAAATATTTGTTAAGTGTATTATATCTTCAATTGTTAACAAATATTTAAAATATTTTCAAACAGATGAAAAAGTAATTCAAGTAGCATGAAGAATTAAACAAGAAGCACCACACAAACTAACCACAAAACTCATGATGGACACATTAAAAGAAATAAAATAACAATTGATGTTAAAAAAAGTACACTAAAACAAATCATGGACAGTAATAACCCATAGTAGAATGGGTGAGAACACACAGGCTAAAATACAGTGGGTGTGGCATCTAAAACTAGAGTAGGGTTGTTAGGCGGAAACCTGTGTAGTTCCCTCTGGGACCACTGCAAAAGGTTTAGGACTACAGGTGTTTGGCAGTAAACCCACTTGGTAGCAGTCTGTACCACACAGATTCACTGTTGGTAGCTGTGGCTGAGCAGTCAGACTTCCCTCAAGAAGAGTTAAGCAGTATGTGGAGTATACAAGATAGGGCAATTCTTCACAGGAAGATAAGCAAACACGCCAAGAGGCTCAGTATAAAGATATTAAGGTATTTATTTATAACAAAGCATCTATATAAAAACACTATGGTACTATCACAGCAAACAAATCAAATACAATTACTCTACGAAGAAGAAACAATCAATCCCCCTAGCAATATTTCGACAAGTCTAGGTTTTACCGGCACCACTTATTTACAGACAGAGGTGTATGCCTCAACCTAGATGGCACTCTAATATTAGTTAGGACGGGAGAGAAAAATAGGCAGGTTATGAAATCAACACAGTTCAATACTTCACGGGAAAAATGCAAGTGCAACAAAAAATAAAAGTTTAAAAAAAAAAAATGCAAGGCAAGAAGGCAAGAACCACAATAGATCTTAAAGTTCAGAGGCCAGGCCCACTCGGAGAGAGGCAAGGCGATATGTCCCAAAAGTCTCTAGTAGAAATGCGTTCGAGTCTTTGTAGCAAATTGTTATCGGCAGATTGAACCAGTTCAGAGCAATACGTGAGAAAGTTTGGAGGCAACCCAACGGAAAGGAGAGGATTAAGACACCTCACTCGAACCGATCGAAAGGGAAGCCAGGCGGACATGGTACCTTGTTGTGGAGGGCAGCTCCCGCGGGGGCAGTTGTTCCTGGTGGTGGATGCATGTCGGGTCTTTGCCAAGAGTAGAGATGTTCTCGTCGTCGAAGAAAAGTGAAATCCGGTGCACCACCAGGGAAGAGACCAGCCGCGGAGTGCTCCGTCACAAGGCACCACCTTTTGGTCGCGGTACAGGGGTAGTGGCTATCCGGTTGCCAAGGTGCTCTGCACGAGCAATTCGACCACTGCGTCCTGAGGCGAATAAAAAGCAAAGGGGACTGGTTGTTCCCACCAGTCAGGGGAAGAGACTCTCCGGCAGGGAGATCTCCTCTGTCGTCGGGAAGTGATGAGTCGGTTCCGCAGGGCTCCACGGGAGGTGTCGTCGTGCAGGTCGGCTCAGCGTTACCCTCATCGGATTCTTAGGTCCTGTGGCGACTTCTGAAGATCCAGTCCCAAAAGCCCTGCTTTTATGCAGAAAACCCCCATTCATTCAGCCTAGCTGTCAATCAACACATGCTAAGTGGTGAGCGGGGAGGCTCACCACTTGGGCCAATCACTCCAGAGTGCGACCGGAGTTGGCAAGGCAACTCGGTCCAGGGTGCCTAAACCCCCTCCCACACCCCTGTGGTAACCCAGACAGAATGGCACCACTTTGGAGGGTCTCTGTACAGAGCCCGCCAAAAGTGGAACAAAGGGCTCAACCTTTGGTTTAGGAGTCACAGAGACGAACAGAGACGCCATTTTACAAACCGAGTTCTGGCAGAAAATACCATCCGATAAACTTATTTAAGATAAGTAGACCGGTGGTACGTTAGAGATTAACGAGAAAAGGTATCAATCTCCAACAATGGGACGAATCCCATAGGGTTATGTTCGGGGTCGAACATAACAAGTAGTTTCCACTGCCACCAGCCAAAACTCGACGAGGGAGGACGGGACAGTGCCCCCTCGAATAACAGATCCTACTAGTACGTCCACAATAAGATGGTTTGTACTAGTTCTGTTAGTAAATTTAGGTCTAGTAAAGCCAATGGTGATTTTACACGCCCAGGGAGACAGTAGTCAGTCCCCGGGTATGGAGTCTAGGGTGGGGATCCTCTAGGACGCCCCAGTGTTACGGCACGGAGGGTGCGGTGTGACACACATATAAAAACATATGAGACCCTATGGAGTAAAAGACCCCATAGCCCATAGAACACATTGACATTCCAAGGAATTACACACATACATGTCCAAGAGTGGGAGAAAAAGAGTCTCACTCTTGGCAGGATGGAAAAAACAAACTCCCGAAATCCAGCAAAGCTGCTGGGGGACTCACTAGGTTAGGAAATTCAGCCTAAACAGAGAATTCTCCCTAACAAGGGTGGCTGAGGTTCATAAACAGGGAAAGGATCGGTTGGACACAAAGAATGAAAGTATGGTGCATAGTGAGTTCTACAATCAAAGGACAAAACTTCACAAAATTGTGTCTTTTATACTTTCGAAAATCAAAACCACAAAAAGAGGACTGTATTTTCTAAGCAAAATACTAAAATGGCTGACAAATTTTGAGTGTATTAGAGGGTCTGTGGTAGCGGCCCTGTAGTTATGGTTAAGTTGCTTACCCCATTGGAAGAGCACTTTTTGGGTGCCTTATAATTCCCCCCCGGAAGGATCCTCATGAAACTTTGCAAAAAAGGTATATGGCCCCATCAGATAGATTCTGCAAAGTATGGTGAGGTTACATCAAGGGGGGGGCACAGTTATAGGGGGTCAGAAAATATGTGTTTTTTCCCATAGACGGCGGCTTGGTCCCGAATGCATTCTTTTGTAAATGTGGTTTAAATCCACCCTGTAGTCTTTTTTTAAAATGTCCAAAAATTAGGTCAAAAGAATTAGTGCTATCTGGGTTCAGTCTGCAGAATTACTTCTCTGTTCGGTCCGTGTACAGGCCTTCGATAGGCCCAAGGGGGCAGGGTGCTGATTGTGGACATTTGTATGCACCCGCTGATTGGATGGTGATAAGCGTGAGGTGCGTCATATTTCTGAACACGCCTACCATGTTGGATCCGCGGAAAGCGTGCTGGGTAAAATTCTGTAAAACACAATTGTGGGTTATTTGGTGGTGGAAAGAGGAGCAGGGAAGGGTGTGGGATTGGAAAAAAAGATTATATGAGGCTTTTTTGTAGGTGGAAAAAGGTTCGGAAGGTGTCATAGCCATCTGCGGATACTGTGGTAGTCCACGGACAGCGCTGTGAAAGGACAGCTTGGCAAACACTTTCAGAGTTATTTGGTGGGTGAAAGAGGGTTTGGAAAGGGTAGGGAGTAGAATAAAGATGATATGGAGCTCTTTCTATAGGTTCGATTACAAGGGGTTAGGGTGAGTTTTATTTGTTGATGGTGTATGGTACAAACCTCTCATGTAGTTAATTGTATTGTGGTGGTTGAGGCCAGTTGCCAGATTCTGGGGGGCATGGCTGAAGGTCATGGCAGCAAGAATATGTCCACTTGCTACAACCACCATGGTCGTAATATGTGTATTGTAATTGCCATGGTTACTTAGCTTTATAGTGTTATGAAGCTGGAATCCTTGGTTTATTTTCTGTGGAAAAATCAGTACAATATGTTAAGCAGGATTGTTTAAAAGCTGTAGTTGTATACACTTTTACATAAACAGTACATTCTAAGTACTATGTTTTACATTAAATGATCATTGGGTCATTGGGGAAACAATCTATGCTGGATTCCAAAAACCTGGTTACAGTTATAGGATTGGAAGGGTTATAGTATGTTTGTTTGAAGTATTTTGTGATTAAGGGAATGCGTGAAGTACTTAGGTACCTGTTGGCATATTCTAGCTACATTAGTGGTTAGAAGATGTTTTGTTGTATATGAAATGAGATGGTGTATTTGAAGACTTTTGTAATTAAGGATATTTTTCAGGTAGTTAGACACCTGTTGGCATAGTCAAAATAGATTTACTTTGAAAAGTACTATTGTAGTATTATGGATGAATATCTGTTGGCGTATTCTAACTGTTAATTGTGCTATAGTTTAGTGACTAAAGTTGGGTTGAAGGAATATTAAGTAGGCATTTGTTAAATATGCTGGTAACCTATGTTTTGCAGTAATGGAGGCATCATTAAATTGAAACCAACCATTTATTTTCTTGACATGTGCAGTGTAGTGCCCTGAAGTGGTTGTGGCACCAGTGTGGTATACTATACCTACTGTTGTGAAGGTTTTCTTTCCAAGAGATACTTGGCCACGTGTGAAGCCTGTAAGCTTACAGTTATTTTTGGTACCATGTGCATTATACCTTAGAAGCATTAGTATCACATATTGACTATGATATTTGTTTTGTATGGTGTAACAATTGTGTGAATGTAAAAAAAGGGCATCATATGGTGAAATGGAATGGATTCATAATTTGGCATGGATGCATATACAAATCGTTCATTAGGGATGTGGTGTTGTGAAACATGGTTGCATAGATGGGATGAATGTTTGCACGTGTATGAAATCTGGACAATTTCATTTATAGGGATGTTTTTGGTTTCCATTGATTGTATTAAGTACATTAGGAATATTTGTGGATATTCCTGTGCCTTTATGGTACATTTTACAATTCCTGCACACTATTACAATTGTTGCTTTACACCTGAGACACTGTAAGTGGTAAGTGGTGTCAGTATTATTTGTTCTCATTTCTATGAAGGATGAGCATTTGCAAACACAACTGGTCTGAGTCGATTAAGTAAATGCTGTGAACAATTGGTGGCAATTGAAAGAGAAGATTCATTGTTACATTAGCATAACAAAGTACTCCATTTGTGTTACTGGGCCTCATTACGACTTCGGCGGTAGCCATGCTGCTATTGGCAGCATGGCTGCCGCCGAAATCGGGTCTGGGTCTGGGTTCCCAGAATAGAGAAATACTGGGCCATTCCGAATTTGGAGGGCCCGGTATTCCTCCCTCCAGGAACCCGGGCCGGACCTTCCCCATTCCCATCTGAGCCCCCATAGGTCTCAATGGGAATGAGAGAGGGAGCAAACAACGGGCCGATTACGAGCGGCCCGTTGTTTGCTCCCTCTTCTCCTCGCGGGACCTGGTAAGGACGCCTCGTTTGAACAGGCGTTACTTACCGGGTCCCGTGAGGCCGAGCTTGTAATGAGGCAGAACGGGTTTAACGGGAGCCCGCTAACCAGTTCCGCCTCACTCATAATGAGGCCCACTGAATTTAAATGGACCAAAGAGGTCTGTTTGTGGATCGCAAAACACAGGTACTGTGAATATGTTGTATAAAAAAGGTACTTTATAAATGACAACAACACATTTTACAAGATAGTGCAAATAAAAAAATTCAATTATTGCCTTCATTACAGTCATTTATGTCTATATCTGTTACACAGTTTGTGCAGGTTTATGGCATATTCTGCGTTTACATGGTGGATTCATGAAAGACTGGGATTTTCCGTCTGAAGGGTAATACCTGCCTGTGTGGGTCGAACCATTCGTGATGAATTTCCCAATGACAGCGGACAATACCGTAGATTGATGCAGCCAGTACCTGAACCGCAGCAGTATAATATGTAGTGTCATTGATATCCACCTTACCAAACTAAATACAAATATTAAAATAATTCAAGCTAAACAGTTGGTGGAAAGTTTTGTAAGTGCTCTACACGTCCACACATATAGCAGTATTGTTACGTATTGGCCTGCAATAACACATGCATGGCCTATGGCGCTAGCCTCATCCTCATATATCCCCTCTCCAAGAAGGACATTGAGGAAGTGCAGTGCATTTTTTGTGTGATAAAAAACCTCAACTTTCATCCACCGCCTTGTTCAGGTCCAGTGACATGAGGAACCCTATTGGAAGGCTCATGTTCAACACATAGGGCCTCATTACGACCCTGCCGGTTCGGAAAGAATGGTGGCGGTAAAAACACTGCCACCATTCTTTCCGGACCGGCTGATTCAGAGTCCTGCAGGCGGGAGGTGGCACTTGGGACTATGGGACTCCACAGGAATGGGGACTTACAGAAAATTCCATCTCTGGAATTCCCAGGTCACCGGGGTCATAATGCCCCGGTGATACCGGGAATCACGAAGGCGGAATGGCAATACGGGTCCGGCGATAGCCTGCCAGTTTTTCCGGCACGGTTACTGCCGGACTCGTAATGAGGCCCATAGTGTCAAGAAATAGTCCTCAATCAGCAGACCACTGTACAAGTACAAGAAAGTAAACCTTTACCCTCAAAAACATACATACAAAAAAAAGAAATAGATCAAAAATTACAATTTAATTATGCAGCATATTAGTAAAATTGAAAAAAACACATCTAACATCTGAGTACATGAAAAATAGTACCAAAGTATGTCATCTGACAATAATAATAAATATAACTGACACACATTTTGTTAAGCAGCATTAAAGTAAAAGGAAGAAAAATACATGAAAAATAAACTGTCACTTAATCTAACCAGGCCCAAAAATAGTGCCAATATATGCTATCTAATAGCAGTGGTAATTTAGCTGAGAATGACACCCCAAATAATCTTTACCATATTTAAATCTTTACTCGTACCTACTTCCATTACACACACACACACTCAGCATAATGTAATGTCCGAGTTCTAAAATCAAAATGAGAATACTGCACAAAATAGTGTCTTTTACACTACCCAAAAGCAAGAATACAAATAGAACACTACGGGCCTCATTAAGAGTCCGGCGGTAACCGTGCCTGAAATTCTGGCAGGTTACTGCCAGACTCGTATTACCATTCTGCCTCTGTGATTCCCGGAATTACCGGGGCATTACGAACCCGGTGACCAGGGAATTCCGGAGGCGGAATTCGGTAGATCCCCATTCCCATTGAGTCCATAAGACTCAATGGGAATGGGGAAGTGGAAACACCGGCACCATCTTGTGATGGTGCCGGTGTTTCCACATCTGCCTGCACGCCGGTGGTGTTAAACTCGCCAGGTCAGACCTGGCGGGAATGACACCACCCGCCTGCAGAACTCGAGATCACCCGGTATGGAAACGGGTTTACCGTCACCATTATTTCCATACCGGTTGACTCGTAATGAGGCCCTATATATTAAGCAAACTACTAAAATGGCTGCTACATTTTCTTTGCAACCTATCACAAACATCTTTTTTGGGACACCATTCATCGTAGATGCGGCTATTCAACACGACTGTGCGTCCATTTTTTACTAAGTCAGAAACAAGCCTTGCCAACCTTTAAAACTTCAAATGGGGGACACCACAAGTAGAGAGAGTGGTAGAGGATAGAAAAGGCCTAAGTTCCACCTAAGAGGGCTTCTTAGAGAGAAAGGAGGCGAGCCACGCCAGGGCTTGATCTGTGATACCCAGCGTATCACAGAGACAGGTGATCAGGATGCTGTAGTTTATTGTATTGAAATCAGAAGAAAGATTGAGAAGAATGAGGACAGAGGGAGAGTTAGTGTCACGATTTGAGAGCAGGTCTTCACGGGTGTTCAGAAAAGCAGTTTCCGTGCCTCTGGATGCAGTAAAGGCAGAATGATCATCATGGAGACAACCAACGGATTTAGTATGGAGGGTATGTTAAGTGATAGGCAGCTTCTCCAGGCATTTTCCCAGGGAAGGGGTGATGGAGATCGGGCGATAGTTTCCCGGAATGGATGGATCGGCAGAGGGTTTTTTGAGCAGAGGGTGCACAAGAGAGTGCTTCAGAGGAGAGGGGAAAACACCAGTGGCGAAAGAGAGGTTGCAGAGGTCGGCCAGGCTAGAGCAGGAGTGTCATTATTGTCTTTGATGGTTTTGAAGGGACAAGGGTCCACCTGTCTGGAAGAGGCTTTCATAGCTGGTCTGATAGCACAGTTAGTAGAGTGCTCGCTTTGACATCTGTGCAGCACCTGCTGACACAGGTTCCAATACCGGCAGGGCCAAATGCAGCCTTTCATCCTTCCAAGTTGGATAAATGAGCACAACACACAGAGGGTAATAATAAGCAGCATTCAGATACCTGAGAGTTTGTAGCGCTATATAAATGCTAAATTATTATTATTATTATTATTATTATTATTATTGACTGTATAGCGACCTCATCAGGTGTTACTGGGGTGAGGCAGGAGAGAAGAGGGGCAGGGGTGGGGGCAGCCAAAAGGGGCTCAAGAGATGTTGGTGCAGGAGGGTGAGCGGACAGTGAGGACAGGAACTCCTGTGTTTTAGCAGTGAAATATGTACCCAGGGCTGAGCAAAGGGCCTGGGTGGGTGCAGTGGAGGATGAGGCTGCAGTAGGGTTGGCCAGCTCCCTGCAGACTTTTAAACATTTGGCCATGATGTTAGATGCCGCAGAGATGCAGGTTTGAATGTAGACTCTTTTCTTGCAGCAGATGCAGAGTCTATATTGCCTTTGAAGAAGACGCCAGGACAGTTTGTCAGAGGGTGTACCTGAAGATCCACATTTTTACGTTCTGATGCTCTGCATGCAATTGCATTTAAGGGCAGCCATATCGGAGTTGTACCAAGAGTTGCACTTTTTTGGCAGGCTTCAGTCGGACCCTCATGAGAGGGGCAAGAATGTCAAGAATGTTGGAGATTGAACAGTGGCAACTAGAGAGTGCTGTATCAGGGTGGGAGTCAGCCGCAAGAGTAGAAGGAGGAGAGTAAGTGGATGCAAAGGAAGCCACTGACACTCTTTTCATGGGTTTGGTGACCTTGAAGGCAGGATGTGGTGTAGGGTGTGCCATTCCAACAGGAGAGGATAGCTTCAAATGAGAAGAGAGAAGAGAATGGTCAGTTCTTGAGAGTGGGATAGTGATAGGATCAGCGAGTGGGATGTCTGTGGAGATGAGAGCATCCAAGGTGTGGCCAGCAGTGTGCATTGGGCCAGAGGGTAGATTGGAGAAAGAGCAAGGGAGTCACACAGGTTGCGGAAAGGTCCTGAGGAGTTCGGAGAGTCAAGATGGAAGTTAAGATGCCCCAGCAGCAGGAGTTGGGACAAGGAGGAGTGGAGAGAAGAGGCCAGATCAGCCCATTCCGAGAGGAAGAGAGTAGACTGGCCCTGCGGCTGACAGAATGTGGTCAGAGTGAGAGAGGAGACAGGGGAGAGAGAGGGCCTGCAGACCAGGCTTTCAAAGGAGGAGTAGACCTGAGTGGGGATACTGGAAAAAGGGATCCACTCAGGAAAGATCAGGGCTACTCCACCTCCTGGGCTGTTGGTTCAGGGGTGCATGTCTCATATGCAGTCCCTGCACTGCAGAGACTTGGTTATCTCTGCAGCTGTGAAATGGGCATTGTGACCTCTGAACCTGCTCTGTGCTACTGATAGAACAGGTGCTGCAGATCAGGATACTGATGCAGCAGGGCAAAGGTACTACACACTATACCTTAGGCATGAAGTTTGTGAAAGAAGGATTTGATCAACAGATTACCCTTTCAGAGATAGAATTACCCACATACTGTTATTAATTAATACAAATAAAAAAGCCAGGCCTACTACATCCTTTCCAGGTGGAAATTCCTCACAGCATCATCAAAGTGTTTCACTACATCTATTATTCCATTTTCTGACTGAAATATTGCCAGGTATAAAACATGGTGGGTATAATTTAACACATCTGCATTGACTATATGCAATGCTGATGTGTACCACACACAAGGTTTCTGTCCTAATCTATCACCAGGCCCAGCTATGGCAGATAGACCCTGAGCAGAAAACGACATACTTTACAATTTCTACGATTTTCAATTTTCGATCGTAAATCAGTGTCCTGCCATCCTGCAATTCACATTCGCTGCTCTCCCCATATCCTTTCTCATTCAAAGACCAGCACCTCTGGTGCTAAACAGGAATCACTTTTAAAAGCACAGCGATACACTTCTCACATCAGGGAGATCACTGTTTTGGCCCAGGTGTCTGCTGTAACACCCCTGCAGGGTCTATGCAACACATGGGGCCTCATTACGACCCTGGCGGAGTGGGATTACGCCAGCGGTAATCGTGGCGGACCCGTCCGCCTTACTACGAGTTCCCGTAGCGCCATGGAGCCTTTTTCCGCCTGGTTTTTCCGGGCGGAGTAATCCATGGCGCTACGGGACCTTGATGTTAATTGCGCCACCGTAATTTACGGTGGCGTAATTAACGCCTTCCCCACTCCCATTATACCCTATGGGGCAAAAATGGGAATGGGGAAGGGTAAAATGGGGAAGGGTAAAATGGGGATTGGGGATTTACCGCCCCGCCAAGGTCGGAATGGGGCGGTAAATCCGCCAACCCCCATGGCGGTATCGGCGGTATCGGCAGCTTTCCGCCATGCTCCATGGTGCATATTGCACCATGATCTCCGCCAGGGTCGTAATGAGGGCCATGGTCTTTTGAGTCGAGGAAGACATTTATTATTATTGTGTTATTACAACTACAGCAGCCCATCAGAGACCCGTCTGCACACCACTGGAAGCCAGTGAGAGTTGTGCTTTTTCTTAGGAACAGTACAGCTACAACCAACGTGCCACTTTCCTCTACAGGGACTTTGTCAGTTGCTCTGTATATCATCCAGTGTGTGCAGTGTGTATATGGCACTGTATTGCAGCCTCAAGATCTCTATAGACAGGATTTGATCAGAAAATCACTCCCATAGAAGTTATCGGGGAACAATTAAATTAGATGGACCTGATGGTGCAAGCACTAGAATGAAGGTTAATTCATGTACAGCATCCCCAACAACCCCATTGGATATTTTCAAACATCAAAACACATATTTCATCTTAATGTATTCATTAGTCCACATTATGTTGCAGTGGGCAAGTCACACAAGGTTGGCATTTGGTGGCAATCATCACAATTTAATTGGTTGGTTGGCAGGGTAGAGAAAATCTCTGCCCATATGGACAGTCTACCATGGAGTCAGGGATGTAAGGGCCTAAACAGAGTACTCGTAGAGCACCAAAGTGTCTGAAAAAGTCCTCAGTGTAATACTAACAACAGAACGGTTTAAGACCTTAAGTGCAGAGGTTGAGGTATCTCGTCCTCCACAATATGTGTCCAGTGCCGGGGCCGAGAGACCTCATCCTCCGCACTGCTTACCTTTGGGGGATGGATGCACACCTGCTGCTCCCTCGATCTCCCCGGCCCCCAGGCAGTGAATGGGAGGACTTGTCCTTCCATGCATGTCATGGAGTTGCTGTGATGACGTTGGTGCATTCAACGTTCGACAAAGTCAGCAGGAAATTATATTTACATGCTGAAGCCAAAAATGCTTCTACTTGGGCAAGCAGATTACTGGTCGAGAATCATTTGATCCACGATCCCTGATGAGCAATCCCCACTGGATCACCAGGGAATTGATTATGGAGGTGCCACCCCAAGCCAAACAGGCCTCCACTCCCACCAAAATAATAAATAAAAAGGGGGCACAATGTTTTACCTTCTTTGTGAACAGATGGGTGCTGTTTTGCACCCATTTTCCCCCAAGTAAGGCAAACAAAAAAATATTTTGGGCTGACTTATGGGGAATCATGGGGCTGGACCCATGCCTGTGGGGCAGCCCCCATCAACACCCCCAGGAGGGGCTGATCCTTTCTGCTTCCATGGGGGGCAAAGTTAGGGTTTGGCCCCATATTGCCAGCCGTGGGAAGCTGAAAGGAGCACTAGACCACAGAGAATTGATTTTGGGGGTGCACCCCAACCGAAGCAGGCCCCCACCAAATTAAAACAAGAAGGCAAAATGTTTTGGCATGTTGCCCATCGCAGCACCGCTGGCCGTACTGGATCTCTGTCCAAGCCACGTTAGAGCTTTTCCCTCTGGGGAGGCGTGAGGACTCTGCTCGGTCACTCCATGACTGCTAATGGGCCAGGGACAGTCAACACACATGTGAGGCTGCTCCCCTGGTCTTCCTAGACAACTGGTTGTGCTGTGTTACAGCACTTCCCTTCAGGTAATGATTGGGATGTGCCAGTGCACCCTGGGACTATTTCTCTGAGGGAAAATATGTAACACAGCCCAGCCACAACTCCTGGATGGACAAGGGTAATGTCCCCAGCCTTTGGTGCCTGTCTCCCATGTTGGACGACCATACCCATATCTGCCCTTTCCAGCAACGGTCCCAGTGAGCACCAGCAGGGTCCTGATCCCTTCCCAGGAGGAAAAACCTGTAATGCAGGCCAGCCGGAACTCTGGGATGGTCAGGGTGATGTCCTCGGACTTTGGCACCTGTCTCCCATGTTGGGCGACCATCCCCAAGTCCAGCAGCAGTCCCAGTGAGACCCGGCAGTGTCCCCATCCCTTCCCAGAGGGAAAAGCTGTAACGCAGCAACCGCCAGAACTCCAGGACAGCAGGGGGCTGCCTCTAAGCTTGGGTGCATGTGTCCTAGGTTGGGAGACCATCCCCAAATGCAGGCCATTCATAACTACTGGATGGTCAGCGGTGATGTCCCCGGCCTTGGGCACCCATCTACCATGTGGTTTGAGCCTACTTAAGCCCAGCAGCTGTTCCAGGGAGCCCCGACAGGGTCCCCATCCTATCTCAGAGCAAAGAGCTGTAATGCAGGGCAGACACAGTTCGGGGACGGCCGAGGGTGCTGCCTCTGGGTTTGGGCACCTATCTCCCTTGTTGGTCGATGCTCCCCATGTTCAGCAGCAGTTGCAGGGAGCCCCGGCAGGGTCCCCATCCTTCGCTGGAGGGAAAACCTGTAATGCAGGCCAGCCAGGACTCCTGTTTGTTCGGAGGTGATGTCCATGGTCTTTGGCGCCTGTCTCCATGTTAGGTGACCATCCACAAGTACAGCAGCAGTCCTAGTGAGCCCGAGAAAGGACCCATCCCCCCTGAGTGAAAACCTGTAACGCAGGCCAGCCAGAACTCCTCTATGGTCGGGGTGATGTTGCCGGCCATTGGCGCCTGTCTCCCATGTGGTTTGAGCGTCTCTAGACACAACACCCGTTCCAGGGAGCCCCAGAAGGGTCTCCCTCCTTTTCCAGAGCAAAAGGCTGTAATACAGGCCACCCAGTGGTCCAGGACGGCTGAGGGTGCTGCCTCTGGGTTTATATTGTATTGTTTATTTATAACATGCTTAATACCCAGGGGTTTCTAAGCGCAGAGCCGGGGATCAAACCTGTGTTGCTCCGTGTCGTCTTGCTTCCAAAGCAAGGATGTTGTCCCTGAGCTATCCTCCCGTGACAAATTGGGCACGTCTCTACCTTTTTGGTCCACTGTACCCAAATTCAGCTGCAGTTTCAGGGTCCCCATCCTTCTCTGATGGGGAAACCTGTAATGCAGGCCAGCCAGGACTCCTGGATTGTCGTGGGTGATGTCCCTGGTTTTTGGTGCCTATTTCCCATGTTATGCGAGCAACCCCAAGTTGAGTGCCGGTCCCAGGGAGACCCACCAGGGTCCCCATCCCTCCCTGGAGAGAAAAGCTTTAATGCAGCAACCGCCAGAGCTCCAGGACAGCAGGGGGGCTGCCTCTAAGCTTGGGTGCATGTGTCCTATGTTGGGAGACCTTCCCCAAATGCAGGCCATTCAGAACTCCTGGATGGTCAGCAGTGATGTCCCCGGCCTTGGGCAACCATCTCCCATGTGGTTTGAGCCTAATTAAGCCCAGCAGCGGTTCCAGGGAGCCCCAACAGGGTCCCCATCATATCTCGGAGAGAAGAGCTATAATGCAGGGCAGACAGAGCTCGGGGACGGCCAAGGGTGCTGCCTCTGGGTTTGCGCACCTATCTCCCTTGTTGGTCAACTGTCCCCAAGTTCAGCAGCAGTTGCAGGGAGCCCCGGCAGGGTCCCCATCCTTCCCTGGAGGGAAAACCTGTAATGCAGGCCAGCCAGAACTCCTGTATGGCCGGGGTGATGTCGCCGGCCATTGGCACCTGTCTCCAATGTCGTTTGAGCATCCCTAAACCCAACACCTATTCCAGGGAGCCCCAAAAGGGTCTCCATCCTTTCCCAGAGCAAAAGGCTGTAATGCAGGCCAGCCAGAGGTCCGGGACGGCCGAGTGTGCTGCCTCTGGGTTTGTAGTGTATTGTATATTTATAACACGCTTAATACCCAGGGGTTTCTAAGAGCAGACCCGGCGATCAAACCTGTGTTGCTCTGTGTCGTCTTGCTTCCAAGCAAGCACATTGCCCCGGAGCAATCCTCCTGCAACAAATAGGGCGCCTCTCTCCCTTGTTGGTTGACTGTACCCAAATTCAGCTGCAGTTTCAGGGTCCCCATCCTTCTCTGGTGGGAAAACCTGTAATGCAGGAAAGCCATGACTCCTGGATTGTCGTGGGTGATGTCCCCGGGCTTTGGTGCCTGTTTCCCATGTTACGCGACCAACCTCAAGTTGAGTGCCGTTCCCAGGGAGACCCAGCAGGGTCCCCATCCCTCCCTGGAGGGAAAAGCTGTACTGCAGGCCAGTTAGAACACTGAGA
This sequence comes from Ambystoma mexicanum, assembly GCF_040938575.1. Classification (NCBI taxonomy): domain Eukaryota; kingdom Metazoa; phylum Chordata; class Amphibia; order Caudata; family Ambystomatidae; genus Ambystoma; species Ambystoma mexicanum. The sequence continues at coordinate 1,025,067,749 of NC_090933.1, forward strand.
TGGTCTGGGGTGATGTCCCCGGCCTTTGGCGCCAGTACCCCATGTTGGGTGACCATCCCTAAATCCAACGGCAGTCCCAGTGAGCCTCGGCAGGGTCCCCATCCCTCTTCTGAGGGAAAGGCTGTAACAAAGCCTAGCAAGAGCTCCAGGATGGATGGGGGTGATGTCCCCAGCCTTGGGCAACTGTCTCCCATGTGGGTAGACCGTCCCCATGTCCAGCGGTGGTCATGAGGAGCCCTGGCGGTGTCCCAGTCCCTGGTCCATTACAGCTTTTCCCTGCAGGTAGGGATGGGGACCCTGCTAGGGCTCCCCTGGACAGCCATTGAGTTTAGGTGCCATCCAACCAAATGGGAGAAAGGCACCAGAGGATGGGGTCATCACCCCCCACCCTCCTGGAGCACTAACTGTGCTGCAGATTTTCCTACCGTTGGGGATGGGGACTCTGCTGGGGCTCCCTGGGACCAGCGCTGGACTTGGGGATGATCTATCCACATGGGAGACAGGTGCACAGGGAGATCACCCCCGACGGTCGCGAAGCTCTAGCTGAGCTGCGTTTGAGATTTTCCCTCTGGGTAGCGAGGGGGTCCGTGCAGGGGACACCCTCGGACTGCTGGTGGCCCAGGTCAGTGCATCCACATATGTGAGTTACCATTATTAATGGAACACCTGTGCGAACATAGGAAGGTAGGACACGTCTTGTTGTTGGCCTGTTTCAGTGGTTTCCTGGTACAAATGACTGAAAAAGTTTGTTTTTTCCCCTATATCGGAATTTGCCGTGCCTTGTGGTTAAAAATTCTTGGCCGATTCACGAAAGTCAGACAACTTTGGATTCCCACAGGTGTCCTCTTTTCAGAAATGCATGTGGTTCCCTGTGTTCCTTAGTGGTTGCGACACTCCAGAGCCCTATCTGTGGGTTGTTCACAAGACCAAAAACCATAGGAATTTCATCTTCACAGGCCCGTTGGTGTACCAGTGGATTAGCCTTTTTATCTTTTCCCTTTGTGCCCACACATGTGAGGTAAAGTTTTTGTCGGGACACATGTGGGAATGTGGAAAGCTAGGAAATGTGTTGTTGCCTGCATGGTTCGGTGGTTTCCTGGTGGCAAATGTCTGAAAATTGAGTTTTTCCCCCTACATTTTGGATTTAGCCACGCCTTGTGGGTAATACATTCTAGGGTGATTCAGAACTCTTTGGATTCCCACAGGTGTCTTTTTTTTCAGAAATGCATGGGGTTCCCTGTTTTCTTTGGTGGCTGCAACACCCCAATGCCAAATCGGTGGGTTGTCCACAAGATAAAAAACTGTAAAAATGTCATCTTCCCCGGCCCTTGGGTATGCCAGTGGTTTATTTGTTTCCCTGTGCGCCCAGGTCAGTGCACCCACACATGTGAGGTGCTGTTTTCATTGGGACACATGTGGAAACGTGGGAAGGTAAGAAACGTGCTGTTGCTGGTGTGTTTCGATGGTTTTTTGGTGGTAAGTGTCTGAAAATTGAGTTTTTATCTCTAAATTGTGGAATTTGCAAGGCCTTATGGGTAATACATTATAGGGCAAATCGTGCAAGTCAGACCTCTTTGGATTCCAACTGGTGTCTTTGTTAGGGAGAATTCCCATAAATGGCTGATTTCCCTTACCTAAAGAGTCCCCCAGCAGCTTTGCTGGATTTCTAGGATTTATTTATTCCACCTGATAAGAGTGTGAACCTTTTCCCCACTCTTACATGTGTTTTGCTGTGTGTATTTTTACTGTTTGTGTGATCTTGGGGCACTGGAGCCTCACCTACTCCATGTGCACCACTTTTTGTGTGTGTTACACAGCACCTTCAGTGCATTGACAAAGGGTTGTCTTTGAGACTTCCCACTGACTCCATTTTTCTGGGGCTGCCTCCTGTCCCCCAGAAACATGTATAGTTGCCATTAACTTTATATAGTCACTTTAAACCACAGACCCAGTACACCCCATCTTACATGGAGTATCGGAAAGGGTTAGCTCTTATCCCTTTTTGTCTGTGCCTCTTGGAGCCTTGTTTCGCTCCCTTAACACTAAGGGCCTCATTCCGAGTACGGCGCTAACCAATGGCGCTATTAACGCCTTGGTTGACGCCGTACCCGGACCGGCAGCGCCTTGGTGGTTGGCGGAATTACCGCCCCATTCCAAGGTTGGCGGGGCGGTAATTCCCCAATCCCCATTTACCCTTCCCCATTCCCATTCTTGCCCCATAGGGCATAATGGGAGTGGGGAAGGCGTCAATTATGCCACCGTAAATTACGGTGGCGTAATTAACATCAAGGTCCCTTAGCGCCATGGTTTTTAACGCCTGCTAAAAGCAGGTGTTAAAACCACCATGGCGCTAAGGGAACTCGGAGTATGGCGGTAAGGGATTACCGCCACCGCTCTCGTTAGCGGTGGCCGCTATCCCTTACCGCCATACTCGGAATGAGGCCCTAAGACTTGGCTGCTGGCAGTGGTAACTGCCCTAACTTTTCTACCGTGATTATCTTATATAAAAGTGGTAATGTTTTAGGGTATAATAGTATCCTCGAACATAAACCCGCTTCACCAAATACATTTTATTTTGGCTCCGGTTGGGTTTAGTCGCCATTTATTTTTGTTAAATTATTTCTCGTGCTTTACTCTGCGCGCCAAACAGGGGATGATTCCTTTGTTCGCTGTCTTTTCGCGGGCTTCTGCACAGAAGCCCTCCATAAGGCACCTGATAGTCTAGGTAGGCAGGATGTGAGGGAGGGATCTTTGGACCCCTGCCCTGGGTTCCCTTAGTAACCCAAGTCGTACTCTTGTCTGATTGGCTAAGGGGACTGGCCTTGCCAGGCCACCCACCCTGCTCTGTGATTGACAGCCATGCTGTATGAATGGGGGAAAACTGCATAAAAATCAGGTCTCTGGGACTGGAAAAGCAGAGTCACCACTGGAATGAAAGAACCAATGAGGAACTGGAAGAAGAGGACCCCTACCACGACTGAACCGCCCGGTGAAGCCCTGCTGCAGGTCCGAATCTGCAAATCCGACGACAGAGAAGAACCTCCAGGAAACTTCTTCCCTTGAGCTGGTGGGACCAACCAGTTCACCCAAACTGCAAGCCAGGACCCCTCATCTGGTCGAATTCGCTGTACAGAGCTACAGTGGGCCGGATAGCCAGGAAGGTCGGACCCTGCTTGGGTTTTAAGAAGCACACCTTTTATTTGTTGATTTGCTCTGCTGCTGGTTTCTTTCCTGCATGGGGCAGGATGCTCCAGTCTTCCTACTTTGTGCAGTCCGACAGTCGCTTCAGGAACCGTGAGTCTGCAGGAACCACCAGGAATGTCCACCTCAGGTACAGCTCCCTCTCCGTTTTAAGGTACTGTGCAAATCCGGTTGTACATTTTGGTCAGCCGCAGTGAAAGTGTTTGAATTATTTCTCCAATCCGAGGGCTTGTCCATCTCTTCTGTTTGAACTAATTTTTCTACCAACCAACCTCGTCCGGAATCTGTGCCACGAACTTTACTGCAAACTACATTGAACCTATTATCTTGAGCAAAAGACTTTTGAACCATTGACTTTGGCCCTTAGACTTTTCTACATGATTTTAACCTTGTAGTCTCTCTTGTTCTACTGCCCTGATTACTTACCTGTTGGTGTTGCCTAATTTCTGATAACTAAGGGACTGACAAGGGCAGTCAGCAGTGTGAGCAGTGAGCGCTGTTCGAGAGCGCAGTATTTCCTTACTTTCCTTTGGAGGCGTGTGCTGAGAGGCGTGTGCTCTGGTGAGCCTCTGGTACATAATCATTACCCTCCGCGAAGCGGACCGCGAAGGGACTGACAAGGGCAGTCAGCAGTCCGCGGTCGGCGGGAGGAGGAAGGAGTGCTCTTCTAACAACGCGTCTCAAGGGAGGGGCCCCCTACACCATGACTGATCTGGCGCTGAGAGCCAAAAGGAAACCTTCAGTGAACGAACTCGAGCCGAGAAACTTACGGAGCACGAAGCTGCGGTGCCCAGAGTTTCCAAATAGCAACTCTACCGATGCAGCTGAGCAGGTAACTGAACATGGTCCCTCGTTGGACCTGCATCATAACCTCCCCCTAACAACATTTCCCAATAATGTAAAGAACCAATCACAACATTCAGAGTGTGTTTTCAATTTCCCTACGATCGAGAGGAGTGAATATCTGGGGGGAGAAACAATCACCTTGGGCAAGGGCGCCACAGACTTCTCCACGACTAGTGAAACACCCACGCCCAAAACTTTACCCCATGCGACAAAAGGGGGAAGCAGGGAACCCCAAGTGTCATCTAAGATAAATCCAGTGCCACGGTTAGAACCCCTCCCCATTAGACTTGAGAACTACCTATGCCCGCTCGCTTTGGAGAGAGAGCCAGTGGACGCCAACCCGATGAAGGGGGTCTTGGGGGTGGGTCTATCCTATACGCCCGCAATGGGGGGGAACAAGTGAACATCATGATACATACGATGGGGGAAACGGAGGACCTGCGAACACCGCCGGGCGACGAGGAGATCTCCCCTCCCACACCACGAACCGGCCCAGAGGCAAGTCCTGTAGTTATAGAGTTTACTCCTCCTACCTCCCCGAAGAGACTGGTGCCAGTAGATAGGGCGAGATCATTGTCGCCTCAAGGAGAGGTCAGGTTAATGGGCTCTCCAAGTTCCCAAGACTACATTGCCTCGGCTATCACAGCGTCCCTCAGCTCGGTAGCGCTGTCTCAGCCTAATGCAGGTTCTTTGCCCAACGCTCCTCCAGTGAACACCCTACCATCGAGTCCTCTATCTGACAAAAGGAGGACGGACCCCTCCGTTCATTCAAAGACACAGGGGAACATACAGAAAATGCTCCTCAAAAGGCCAGCGCGCTTAAAAGCTCCGTATAAGAGAGGGGGAGTAGGAGGGAAAAGAACTCAGCACCAGAACCCCACAAACGCAATGATCACCCTTAAAGACTTTTTTGTTAAGAAATCGCGCCGTGAAGGTCGTGGACAGCAGGACTTCTCTGATGCGGAGCTGCTGGCCATAATGGAGGACACGGCCCTACATCTCTCAAATCTAATTCTACCTTCAAAACCTAAGTCTCATGGGGAAGAGGTAAACAACAAGACGGTGCCAGCGAAGTTACCCACCGGACCTGCAAACGACCCTCCCAGTAATACGCTACCAGGGTTGGAGGTTGGGTTTGGTTATGAAGGAGACATTCAGGCTGGCACAGATGTGCGGAGTAATCCTTCAGAGATAAGCGACGCTCTTGAAGTGGCACGCAGAGAAAAAGAGTGCCTTCTAGCTGCCGAAACCCAGGACCCTCGTCGGCACCCCCAGGAAGACCAGAACAAGGACAGGAGGGGCTTGCGGGAGAGGAAGGGTCAGATCTCTTTTCAATCTGACCCTGAAGAGGGGGTAGCCTCCTCGTTCAAACCAATGCTCCCTCTGACTCCTCTTGACTCGATCTCCCCCCCTTCCCCTAAGGGAGTCAAGGAGATAGGGTTAGGAATTGGCCTAGACAAATGCATCGGGAACGATCAGTACGTGAACTCCCCTGTGCTTCCTAGTCGGTTGAGCGAACTTACTGCCAAACCGATGCCTGAAACACCTGTCAAAAAGTTAGATCCAATGACGATCTTGTCCACCGTCACAATAGCATTGGCTCCGTTTGGGAAGCTGTACGAATCGATCCATGAGACGCTCAAAGATCAAAACACTCTAATAGCATTTATGCACTCTAAACTCACCTATCTAGAAGGTTTTGTGTTGGCCCACAGGACTTGCGGGCATGACTCCCAAAATGCTTCAGGTAATAAGAGACCTCAGCATGCGGATGGGGGCTTGAACGACAACTTGATGGCGCCCAAACTGATTTCCTTAAGTAACCAGGAATCTCAAACATCAGAGGATGTCTGCAGTTTAGCTGATCTGAGGGCCACAAGTGGAAATTCCATCTTCCCCCAGACTCCTAGGACCGAGATGGGCCTAACTGACCCGCAAACAAAGAGCTTAGCAGGCACGTAAAATGGTGCGATAGTCCTTAACCTCCCGGAAGATGGTCAGATTCAACCTGCAGTGACGAGAACCAATTTTGCAGCAATTAGGGTCCCGTCAACCTTTGAAATCTTTAAGCACGTAGGTGCCCCTTACCCGGCCCAAGGAAGAAAAAAGGCTGAGACAGTGGCCAAACCAGCGTCAATTGACCCGAGGAAAACAGCAACGCTGAAACCGAATAACACAAGAGAGTCAAAGACGGCAAATGATTCGTCACCTGTGCAAAACAGAAAAGTATTTAAATTAAAGCCAGCCGATCAAAATCAGGAGGACCCCCCTAACATGGAGTCCATGAGCGACTTAGACTCAATTGATCTAATCGACCTCAGTACATATTCGGTGGAAGAGGACGAGATAGACCTGCTGCCCCCAATCCAGCAAAAACAAAAAATCCCAGAGACTCGCGAAAACAGAGCCGCGGAAGAACCAAAAACAAAAGCTCTCCTCATGGACTCGCCATCAATTACACCTCGGGCCAAGAACAAGAGGAATTCGTGCCAGACCTCTATGGCAGGTCCCGAGGGATCGAGATTCAAGAAGGATAATATTTCACACAAATCCAGGGAAGACAGGCGTTCTCCCCGGTTTAACACCAAGAAAAAGTGTTAAAGCGACAACAAAAGTGCTTCCGTAGATCCAGGAGTCAGGTCGCTGAAGGAAGAAAGAGACCGTAAGGTGAGATCAAAGGCTGGAAGAGCCTCCCCAGCAGTCCTAAATCCGCATTATAAATCACGAGTCCACGAGCAGAGGTGGAACGAAAGGGGAGCTGTGTCGGAGGGGCTCCCGCGAAAGGCAGCTGTGGATCAAGAATTTCAAGAAAAAAAAGAAAATACTACCAGGATTTTCAAACTCCAAAGGGTCCATGAAAAACAGGACAGTTGGATCCTGAACCGTAGAGCCCTGGCAAAATTATTTAGCGAGGCTCATCTCTCACAAATTAATATCACAAAGGAGATCAACATCCTCGAGCCAAACCCCAATGGAAGAAAAGACAGCTCGTATCTCCACATTGATTCAAACCATATACAGCAACAGATTTGGGGGGAAAGGTCAAACCTTTTCAAATTGGGATTCGAGCTGTTCTACGTTGCAGAAGGAATCCTGGGGCCTAAGCCACCCCAAGAGGGGCGTCACAAATTGCGACAAATCACAAGGCGAACAAACAAAAGTACGGACGCCAAAGGCCGATCCTGCAAAACAGACGAAGACACGAACTGAGAAGTGAAGAGGGGGCCTTCATTAACATTGGTAAATTGGAGGATGCCCCTCCAGTAAGAAGGAGCAACCAGCAACTATCCACCGGAAGAGGCAGAAATGAGAGGGAATGGGCCCCCGATGAGAAGCCGATACCTTCTACGCGTCGAATCTTCCAACTAGTTGAACAACAATTGAGTGACAGAGGGTCTTGTAGGGCGCCTCTTCGTGATCTAAAGCCCTCGAATTTCATCGATCAAAATGGAGATAAGCCGGAATCCAGCAGAGGTCCCCAAAGAATTAAGTAGCCACCACAAGGATTAATTACTGACTTCTTTGAGGATGTCAAGGCGCCTCCGACATGTGATCCTCCCTCTTTAAAGCTAGGGTCTTGGAACACCAGGGGCTTCAAACACCTGACTGTTGAGTCAGATGTCGACCTCACAAGTTTCGATGTGTTGTGCTTACAAGAAACTTGGTTGAGGGAGAAACCCATTTTGGATGGTTACCACCTGATTCACTCGCCGGCTCTTAAAGAAAATAAGGGCAGACCCAGATCAGGGCTTATTATCGCCATCAGATCGGGAAGTGGCCTCTACCTGAAAAAGGTACTTAAAACAACAGAGTTTATATTGGCAGTAATCATCACTTGGAACACTTCCCGTAATGGTGGTGATAAGGCCCCGCAGTTTGAGATATTACTGGTGAATACCTATTGGAACCCAAAACGGGTGACCTGTGACAATTACATCAATCAAATGGAGACGATCATCGACGATCACCTAATCTCGAGCACCGCCAACTACACCATCCTGGTGGGGGAATTGAACGTTGACTTAACTAAAGGATTAAACTCTCCGACGGGAAGAGCCCGGAGATGGACAAACCTAATAAAGGCAAGAGATATACATAATCTGCTACAAAGAGTAGCCCCTAATGCAGAGGTTATCCCAACTTGGGAGAGAAACAACCAAACTGCCATCATTGATTTCATCCAGGTATCAAGGAGCTTTTTAACAATAAAAGAATCCTTTGAAGTGACCAGGACTAAACATAGCGACCATAATATCGTGAGTTTTTCTTGGGCCTCACCAAGATCAGAAGCCCGCTACACAAATGCAAACCTGGAAGTCAACCAAAGTGGCTCACGGCTGAAGATGTCCGCATCCGCAATCGCCCAGTTGACACAGCTGTATAAGGAGGAGAAAAATGGGAATCTTACTGGGGCTAATGCATCGACAGACTATGCCTCAGTTCTCTCGATATTCGCCTCTAATAAGGGAAAGAAGCAGCCAACTGCAACGCCATTTAATCATGTATTCAACCCACAACTAGTAGAACGCAGAAAATGGGTGAGAAAACTGAAGCGAGCAGCAGCTACTTCGGAGTCTCCACAGAAAAAAGAAGAAGCAATTTTGGCGGCGATTAATTACAAATCATGGTTAAGGACATCGAAATATCAGCGTGCTCAAGATGACGCTGAGCTTATGCTACGAACCATTTGTGGTAAGAACGCGCGAGACTTCTGGTCCCTAATTAAGGGGGATTCAAAAGTCCTGAACCAAGCCCTTCAAAACTCAATAAGCGATGCAAGTTGGGTATCTCACTTTTCCGATCTCTATGGAGTCCCATCATCATCTAAAAACCTATTATTACCAGATCAGCGGACAAAAAAGATTGTTTGGGCTGTTCCAACTGATATCGAGACGATCGAATGGAAAATCAAAAAACTTAATGGATCTAGAGCAGCCGGCCCTGATGGCATCACAAACTATGATCTGAAAAAAAATCTGAAAGCGTGGTCAATTTTCATCAAAGAAGTTTTCATGATGTGTGTTAAACTCTCAGAGATTCCACTGTCATGGAAAAAGGCTTTAGTGGTGCCTATTTTCAAAAAGGGCTCAAAAGACATTCCCTCGAACTATCGCCCAATAGCGCTGCTAGACTCCATAGGCAAACTTTTTGGAGCCCTATTGTTAGACAATTTTCAATCCTGGATACCAACATCAGCCCTGTTTGATCCTCTGCAGGGAGGTTTTGTGAAAAACATTGGCACTACGGCAAACATATTGGCTTTGAGCACACTGAAAGCTAAGGTATCAGAGGGACGGCCAAAATTTACATGGCTTTTATTGATTTGGTCCAGGCCTTCGACCGTGTCGATCGAGGGCTACTATGGGAGAAACTACATCATCACGCTTGCCCCTTACAGATTCTGGATCCAATAAAAGCCCTGTACTCAGAAACCTCAATGTGTGTACGGTTAAATAATCTGGGTCGCCTCTCTTCTGGGATCAAGACTGAGAGAGGCGTCAAACAAGGTTGCCCACTGGCCCCGGCCTTGTACAACGCCTATATAGCGGATTACAAGGAATACGAGGAGAGAGTCCGTAGTTTTCCCCCGACATTGGGAACAAGCAAAATATCACGCCTGCTATACGCAGATGACATTATCCTCATGGACCTCACACCTATAGGCCTGCAGAGACAGATTAACAATCTTAACGCCTATCTTAAAGAAAACCATCTCCAGATGAATTTCGATAAAACCAAAATAATGACGTTTGGACAGTCGCCCCGTGATGCGGAGAAATTTGGCTGGGCAGTGGACAACAAACAGCTGGAAATTGTGACCAACTTCAAATATCTTGGGATTATCTTAAATAAAAGCATAAAAGAAGTCCCAATGCAAGATAACATAATGACTAAAACTCGCCTACTCACAGCCCAGGCAAGAGCAGTAGCGACCAAATTTGGCCGTTTCACATTAGTGCCAGTCCTGACCTTTTACAGAGCGAAGGTAGTGCCTACCCTGACTTATGGAGTTGAAGCCTTACCTAATTTACCATCGAACTTCTGGGAAAAAGTGGAGGGACTTTTTTGGAAAAATCTGCTCAATTTGCCACAGTCGCTTCCAATTGTATTAATAAGGAGAGAGCTGTCACTTCAATCGTTGAGCTCCATTGTGGCTCGAAATGAAATCATGCTATACCGAAAAACGCTGCTACCCTCTCCACCGCTGATACTAAAGGAAATACGCCAGGAAATAATATCAGGGTCGTGCAAAATGCTGTCGGATTGGTCACTAAGAATGATAACTCTCCTAGACTGGGCGAATAGTTCCAGTGACGAACTTATTAACAATCCGGTAAAGGTGAAAGCGCGCATTATGGAAAAAGATTGGATTGACACATTGGAGAAGGCATCGACTTCGAAATTGATATCTGATCTGCCTTTGATCTGGCAGAAAGCCAACTCTACAAAACAGTATCTGTCGAAATGTCCTGACAAGAGAGTACAAGAGTCTTTCCTGAGAATTCGGTTGAACATTATTCACACTAAGGAAGTTCTGTCAAGATGGAATAAGTCAGAAGAAAAAAGGTGTAGATTCTGCGAAATTGGGGATGAGGTGGAAACTATCAAACATCTGCTAATGAACTGCCCGGCTGTGCTGGCTGCACGTACACTACATCTCGGTCCTCTTTTCAGAAATGTGCAGTTCTATGATGAAGAGGAATGGTGGTGTCGTTTAATCAGCGGAGAAAAGACGTCTTGGGTTATAGCAGTGGTGGGCTTTTTTCGTGATATTGGTCTAATAACTCAATAAGGAGGGGAAAGTAAATGTAAACCACGGTTTGAAATTCTCTCTTTACTACTCTTGCGGGAGGTAAGGAGAAATAAGCAGGATTTTCGTCCTCCTCTCCGCCTCTATCCTCCTCGTCTTCTTCTGATGCTTCTTGTCTTTTCTTTGACTTTGCTATCCCTTTATCATCAAGGGTTCCTTTTTTTTTGTTTTTGTTTGTCCTTCTGACTATAAGGATCCAAATCTTGTAAAAATTGTTTTAAACAATTAAATCAAGTAATAAAAAAAATAAAAAAAAAAAATAACTTTGTCTTTCCCTCCCTTTGAAATTGCTGGAGTGCCATTTTGCTCCCACTTCATTAGTGAGCTTAACTTGTCTAGAATTTAAGGGAAGTGGTGTGGTGTATATGTGTTTTTGATTTTTGACTTGCTTAGACTAGTGAAATGTTAAACAACTGTTGAGTAAATAAATATATATTCTTTTACTTAGAACCATTGAGTCAGTGTTTGCCTGAAACATAGTAATTGCTGTCCCTTTGTGTAACCCCTTGTACTTCTCACTTACTCTTAAGGTAAGTCTGGCTGCTCCGCTACTGCTACCATTATAACTGTGTAGTACAGGCTTGTACCAAAGGTGATATTGTACTGTCACTTGTAGTCTTAATTGTGTGGAGTGTTCCCGAAGGGTACTGCATATAATCCTGCCTAACACTGGTGTACAGCGGTGAGGATAAAAGTATAGTGGTTACACTTGGAGTGCTGCTATTACCTTGGATCAACTAACCAAAGGCTACCATCACTAAGAAGCAAAATTAATCATGTCTGATTTGGAAAACCAAAGTCTAGAGATCCTTCTGAGTTACACTGCTGATTATTTAAGAAACATGTGTAAAGAAAGGAAACTCTCTGCAAATGTGGAAAATATTGAGGATGATGCTATGCCTGTTAATGATGAGTTGGAAGAAGTAGATGTGTCTCCTAATGTAGGTCTCTCTGCTCACCTGCCTGCTCAGCAACCTCAGCCTTTGTCCGCTGGGACCCCCACAGGTCCTACACTCAGTCCTTAATTCATTGCTCTACAGAAAATGAGTCTTGTACTGGAATTCAAACGTTTAAATGCTCAAACTGAACAAAACGTCAACACATAAAGAACTCTGCCATTTAATATCAAAAAAAGTTTTTTAAAAAAATAACAAGCTAAAATAACACAAAATTACATACTACAAAACACAAGACAAAGGACAAAGGTATAGGAAGAAGAAATGTAAACAAGGAATGGATAAATCAAGGTACTGATTTTTAAAAGTCCTTGAAGCATTTCAAACAAGTACACCCACCAAGAGACAGAAATCATTGGGCCTCATTACGATTTTGCCACCAAAATTGGGTCCGGGTCCCCAGAATGGGGAATTACCGGGCCATTCCGAGTTTGGATGGCTCGGTAATTCTTCCCTCCAGGAACCTGGGCCCCCATAGGGCTGAATGGGAATGGGGGAGGGAGCAAACAACGGGCCGATTACGAGCGGCCCTTTGTTTGCTCCCTCTTCTGCTCGCGGGACCCGGTAAGCACGCCTAGTCCCACAAGGGGAGCTTGTAATGAGGCAGAACAGGTTTAACGGGTTTGCCTCCTTTAGCGGGTCCCATTAACCCGTTCCGCCTCACTTGTAATGAGGCCCATTGACAGAAAACAGGAAAGAGGTGCTTGTGAGAGGGGCATAACTGCAGTTACGCGATATAGCCAACCAGAATGTGTTTCCTGTACACGCGGGAATGCCCAAATGTAATGCTGTGTTCACGCCTAAATTATTTACCAATTGCCTAAGTCAAGAATAAGCCTACACTGGCCATAGCCGCATCAAAGAAAGGCCAAATCACTTTGAAAGCTGTGTTGACGCATGTTTTCAACAGGTAATCGGATCATGTAACAGTTTTGCTTTTTCACTATTCTTGGCTTATACCTGAGACACTGTAGGTGCTGTCAGGATTATTTGTGGCATTTCTATGAAGGACGAGCATCTTCAAACAAAACTGGTTCAAATCGTTTAAGTAAATGTTGTGAGCAATTGGCAGTCATTGCTACATTTACCTAGCAGTTTACTCCGGTAGTGCTGCTGAATTTGAATGAACTAGAGAGTTGTGCCTCTGTATCTTTTGATGGGCCTGCAGTTCTTTTTTGAGAAGAGACATGTGTCTCTGTGTCTTTTGATGGATAGGCAGCTGTTTTTGTACTAGAGCATGTTTTGGTTGTTTCATGGAGCAGCAGTTGTTTATTTTTTTAGTGGCATTGCAGGGAGATCTAGTATAGCTTCTGTTTTTATTCGTTTTCTTTTTAAATATTTTGTTTTTGAGGTAAAGGGTACATATCTAGTTCAGATGTATAGTGCGTATAGCCTGTTGTGTTGTAGGATGCACGGAATGCCAGTGTTTACTTTGTTTGCATCAAAGTTAACTAGGAATAGACCATTGAGTGTACGGGATGTGAAAGTGCTATGTAACTCATACCTTCTTTGAAAACTGTACTGCCAATGTCGATCAGTGCGTGGTCTAGGGTTAAACCTTGTGATTTCTGAATAGTACCAGCATATTGAAGAGAAAGAGAGAATTGTTGTCTGCGTACATACATGTCTTTCAATAGAAGGAAATATGCTATTTTACAGCCTATTCTTTTAACTTCTGCAAGTTTGTCAAAGTGGATGTTGACAAACTGAATGCTGTTGTCATGTGGATAGGCATGGAAGGCAACAACAGTATCAATTAACAAAACCTTGTTTTATGTCAATGTTACATTTTAGAGTAACTCTCATTGGTTTTCTAATCCAGCTGTCTTGGAGATACATTTTTCTAAGCTATTTAGTCGTGCTGTTGCCTGTTGACACATAGGGAGGGTCATGCCGTGCACTTCTAGATTTTGCTAGGTTAATTGTTGCATGACATCAGGGACAGATGTATTTTGTCCATACAGCTCATGGGTTACTGTAGTTTTTAAAATGGATTTTGCATTTTTAGTAAGCAGAGCGGTTCTAATGCTTTTTAAAATGTTAGCATGTGCTAAATAGGCAAACTGAGTTATGTTTTGAGATTGTTCTCTATAGTGAAAATGTTGCCAGAGATTTACATTCCCAATGCTGCCGAGTGCATCATGGCCTTTTTTTCTTTGTCCTAATGACTTGTACAAGGTCTCGGAAAATAATAATGTGTTTTCCTCCAAACATTTCTTCGCTGTCGGTTCTTAGGACTTCTTGTATTCTGAGATTAATTAAAACCAGAAAACCGTACTTACTGCATCAACCAGGAGGATTTTTATTTGTTGAAGTATTCTGCTTACTTCAGAAGCAGCTACTGATGATGATTTGTATTATTCTAATTAGTTTAGATTGATAAACAGTGTTTTGTACCTCAGTCATGGCTATTTCTGCTTCATGTAGAATGAGAGGTTCTCCGAGTTGTTCTTGGCTTCCTATAAGAGAAGGTTGACTGCCTTCAGGAGTGTCTTTATCTAGTAGAGTTTAAATGTCTTCCTCTTGTTAGCATTCATTGTCCACCATTCATTTGTAGTGTTTAAAATTGGCATTTTTTTATACTGCTTTCATTTGCTCTTTCAAATGTGTCATGATCACCTAATAATTCTTCTTCTTTTCTCCAAGATTTGAAAACTTGCAGTAGGGCCATGTAATAAAGTTCTCTATGCTGTGGAGATTAAAACAATAACTTTAGATGATTTATTAGGCTTGGCATGTCTTATTAGGCTTCCTTCACAAGTTACGACGGAATATTTTCCAGTTGTCTCATATGGCAAAACATTGTTTTTGTAGGTGTTGTTTTGGGCTATGTCATCCAGGGAAATGTTTTCTATATGGACAATATGCATCAATTAAATTGTTTTTAAACTATCCTGGCTGTCAGGATCATTTGTGTCTATTGTGTCTCTCTTGTGGTAGGATTTTAGAACCCTTGTTTGTGATGGAGCTGGGCCATGGTTTAGCCAGACAATGTTTTCAGACTTCACATATACGGGTGTTCCTGTTGACTGGTCTGCAGCTTCGTAGCACCTGCATTCTCTATGTGACAGCATTTATATACCACAGCAGTACATTTTTTTGTGACAGGGATTTGTCAGATTATATGTCATCCCAAAGGTCTCTTAGCTCTCTCTTCTCAGCTTTGGTGAGATAGGATGTAACACATCTTGCGACTGCAGTGGAATTCTCTGCAATGTACTCCATTTCTATATTTGATTTCCACAAGAGGGCATTGATCAAACCGTAATCATCAATGTACTTGGATGCCTCATCTCTTTTAATGTTGTATGTGTTTTTAGGGATTTCCCTTTTACACTTTGTCTAACAGAAGACATCAAGCTATTTACCTGTCCTTAGGTGGAAACTGGTCTAGGGAAGCCAAAGTGACATTTGGTATAGTATGTACCTTTGTAATTATATTGACATCTGCAGTATTTGCCACACTGTTTGTGGAAGCATAACATGTGTCTATGTAGGTAATAATTTGTGGTTGATGAAGGGATGTGTCATGATTCTCCAAGATGTCAGGCTGGAGCCAGGCCATGATCACCTACATGGCCCTCAAGGGCCTTTCCATCCCTCCAAAGACCCACTTGGAGTCAGACTTGGCACTTGTGGCACCAGACGCACTCACTCCAATAGGATAACATTGGGGATTGGACTGGTCTAGTCTTTGGGGTGTGGTTCAGCCCAGAGACACCTGGGATACCCAGATACTATTTAAGCCACGCCCAGGCTGAGAAACATGCTTTGCATTTTCTGCACCTGCAGCGTGACACTCACCGTGTTCGGATCGGTCTCCAGTAGGCCTGAATCTTTCTTCTGCGCTCAGCTCCTGCAAGAACAAGAACACTGTTAGGAACAGCCTTACCTTGCGGCGCTTCTGCCCATCAGTCATCGCTCCTTCTGTTCTGTGGGCATCTTCAGCGGTGTCAATACCATACCGGCATGCCGCTTCTTAAGGAAAAGGGAAAAGAACAGAAAAAAGGCATTGGTAAGCAATCAGCAAATCTTTGCTTATTTTTAAAGACTGTACGAGCTTCAAACACTTACCTGAATCCCAGCCGCTCTGGGGGAACTCTGTCTCCGGAACTTCTCATCCATCTGCAAGAGGGAAAAGACACTCCAGGTTAGCGTGAAAACATCTAGAGGCACCGCATAACGCGCTTACTCACCGCATTTCTTCTTCATAACTGGCATCCACGCTGAAAACGTCGCGGCACCTGAAAGACACAGAAAAATAACTCAGTTCAATACTAATACGAAAGGGTCGCATCGCGCATCGGGCTCTCACTCACCTTCAGCACTACTCATCTCAGCAGCACGTCGCCATCCCAGATGCCGGCCATCATCGAAGGAAGGAAAGGAACGAAGTTAGAGAACTGTTCAAAAGACTCATTATACTTACCTGCCGGACTCTTGCCAGTGAAGTAACTAGTCAGCAATGAGCTCACATCAATCAAGGCACCCCTGCGCTGAAAGCAGGACGGAAAGCACACTTTCCAAGAAAACAAGGCCCAGTCTTCAGTCGAGTAGAGTCCAGGGAAGAGTTTGAGGTCGTAAGAGGTCAGAACAGGCTGAGTGACGTCCCCGTGGATACCAGGTGAGCGTTACAGGATGTTACAGGTAATGTATTTTTCAAAAAGTTGTAAACCAGTGGTATCACTGTCAAAGCCAAATTTGGGAGCATCTTTTATCCACAAAAGCATGTGGATGTGTGGTGCACCTCTTGACTGATATTCTTTTCTCCAAAAGAAGTGCTTTACTTCTCTGAGTAGAGAGGTATTTTTATTGCAGATGAAGTGCAGCATGGAAATTAAGCGATGTTAAAAGTATTTTGAAACATTGACAGGGTCAAGAGAACAGAGTTCTGGTGTTATGGCTATTCCCTCTTTATTTTGGTTTGCAGTGCGAGAAGTCATGCAATTCATCCGAAGCATTTTTCCGCACAACTTAAAGTAACAAACCATGTGGGTGGGCCTCGGTTCCTCAGCATACAATGTACATCAGCATGACATCAGAACCAGTATTCTTTTGTACCATGCTTGTTTGCTAGGAGATTTGTGTGTGCAACCCCATAACATAGAGTTGCTAGCATTCTTTTGAACAGGAGGTGGAAAATGTATTCTATATTTTGTCTGAATCTTGGTTCTTCAGAATACATTCATGAAGAGCAATATTCTGATGAACTAATGTGTGTGCATCTTTCATCATATCTTCTTCCTTTTCCTGTAGGAAACAGTTGAGGAAAAGAACATGCTGCTACCCTTTTCTCCCATATGCTCATTGGAGATCCTTTGGCTTGACACCTTTCATATGTTCGTAATGCATCTTCTGTGGTCTCTTTGGAATGTAGTGGGTGAATTGTATACTGGTCTAAAATGTTGGCTGCGGTAACAGGATCCACACATTCAAACTGGCCAGTTTGTTTTGAATCTTCAATTATTGGTGTGGTTTCTCTTAGGGTTTCTTCTATGTGTATAGCTGTGTCGCATTCTTATTGTAGGGCTTGTCTAACTTTGTGTAATTTGAATAGTTGTTGCCCAATCATTTTGTTGTTTTTTTGGTACACCTTTAACTAGTCCAATCAAAGACTGTTCTATTGCCCATCGTACTCGTAGAGTTTCTACATTTTCTTTAAGATCTAAAATATACTACTTTACAACAAATGCCTTTTACTAGCTTGGATGGTTGCAATTTAGCAGTTTTGGGTTGAATGCATATTAAAGCTTGAAATGGCTGTACTGTTTGGATTATGATGCTCTCATACAAGTTACATTGTTGGGGAGCTTTTGTTATTAGTGATAGCCTGTGATGGCATTTGGTTATTGTCAATCCTTGCATTGCAGTATGTGCAAACTATTGAGGGGTCAGTTATTTTGTATTTGTTTTCTGCTGTTAGATATAGGGCCTCATCACAAGTTTGGCGGTAACCCTTAAATCTGGCGGTAGCGCTGTTACCGTTGGATTTAAGGGTCCTCCAAATCTGGGCTTTGGCGGATTTCTCCTCAGCTCTGAGCTGGGGGAAATCCGCTGAAAATTTGCGCTCATACCGGTGGCAGGAAATCCGCTGGGGGTATGAGCATGAAATGTCCCCATTGAGCCCAATGGGGAATGGGGCATTCCCGAAAGAGCTCAATGGGGTATGGGGATTTCCAATCCACCACACCCGTGATCCGGTGCTAATAGCGCTGGTGGGTTTGGCGGTAGGGCAGATAGCGCCAGTGCTATTAGCGCCGGCGTTACCGCCCATCTCGTGATGAGGCCCTTAAAGCTAATTGGAAGCATTGGGATTCCTTATTGTCCTGCATTTTGCAGGCAATATCTTCTATTTTCCTGCTATTTTTATAAAAAGTTGACAGCAAACACATACTGTGTCTGGTATTTCAGCAGATGCATTTTGAATCTTTGCTATTTCTTTTTGGTATGTGTTTGTAAGGAAGTTTTTGTTTGTGAGGTGTTTGCAAATGCTTTCTAAAGTTGCTGAATATTCTAAGTCAACTTCAGTTCCAAAATATTTACTTTGGATGTGTTGTATTTCTCAAAGGAGTTCTTTGGCTGTTCCATGTAGAAGAATCTTATTTAATGTTTGCAGTTCTAGTGCAGGATTGTTGCATAGTAAAGTCTATGGACAAGATTTTGCATAGCGGAACGGTGTGTTGCTAACATTTTGACATGTGGAAAGTGCTTTGCAAGCAGTTCCTGAAATGCACCCTAATGAATGTCCTCGCAGTCCAGTGTCAGTGTGTACTGGGCAGGAGTCCATGGTTTCTACTTTTGTCTTTTAGTTTCACATTATGATTGTGAAATTGTCAAAAACATTTGAATGATTGTTGGCGTACGTCAAATATTGAACTGCAAGTCCATTTGTACACCGAATGGCTTGTTTGGAGACATTGAACATTTGGTTGAAAGTTTGTTGTTTTTTCTATAAAGGGCCATAATTATGTCTCATAACACTTCCTAGCCACGCCCATTATTGTCTATGGCAATTGGGTTTATTTTTTCTTGTTTGTAAGCCTCTTCATTGAAATATGGTTCTGTTTTGCTGGTGTAAAACCATTCACCTTCACAAAGGTTTGAAAAGGTAATCTATATTGACATTGTGCATGTTTAGAACTATTTGTTTAGTAGAAATGTGCTGTCAATCAGAACTTCAAGGATTAGTTTTCTGCAGTAGTTTTTAAATATACAACGTGACTTCTTAGATTATTTTATGAGATTGTTAAGAATTCTTTGTATCATTTTTTGTAAAATAGAGTTTCTAGATTGTTTTACTGTGGCTATGTTAAAATTGGTAGATATAGGGCCTCATCACAATTCTGGTGGTAACCCTTAAATGCAGTGGTAGCGCAAATACCACTGCATTTAAGGGTCTGCCTGATCATGGGCTTGGCTGATTTGCCCCCAGCTCCACCATTTAGCTGATTTTCGGCACTATTACCGCCAGCGGTAATACCGCTGGTGCTAATAGCACAAAAATGATTCCCAAATGGGCCTAATGGGGAATGGGAACCAACCGTTCGCCCAAACCCATTATCCGGCGGTAATAGCGCCGGGGGGGTTGACACTAGGGCTAATAGCCCTCAACTCGTGATGAGGCCCATAATGTTAGATTCATTTTTATGTCCTTTTTCATTTCTACATCTTTTTTTACTTTTATTTTTTGAAAGATGGGGCTTACTTTTTTTTAACATTATTTTAGTGGCAGATGTCTGTATGGCTTGTTCTTATTTTTATCTGCTCTATATGTTCTTTGTTTTCTGTGGAGTTGGTTTTTAGTAGCATTCTATTCCGTCTTTTGGGAAAAAAAGAAAGTGTGTGTTTCAAAGTTGTGAGATGTTTATTCATGTATTATTGTATACACTTGATGGGTGTTTTGGGTGTGATTGTGGAGAGTGGAACAAGAGTGCTGTGTGATTGTGTACTGAGGTGATAGGTGTGGTTGGGAAGGCTGTAAGAGTAAGAGGCTGTCTAGGTGTGATGGGTCTGGCTAAATATGAGATTTACATTGGGTGGTGTGGTATAAAATAAGTATATGCATGTGATGGGGAATGGGTAATACACTATTGCTAGTAGAATGTGTCGAGCAGTACTGGTGTCAGAGACTAAGCGAGTGGTGGTGTGATTTAATAAGTAGGAAGATAATGCTGTGTTGAGGAGAACACTGATTACTGTAATGTTGTTATTTAGTGTAAAAGTATGAGGATTATGTGGGTGTAATTGAAAGTTGCTGGGTTGGAATTGAGGACTTGAGGTGGATAGGGGTATGGATGAATAAAGAAATGAAATTGTAGTTTAGAAGTTCATGAGAGACAGATCTGTTGTTAGACATTAAGGAATTGTTGGTTTATTCAATAAAGAGCAATGTTGACATAGCATTAGAAAGAATGTGAATGCTACAATAGAATGAGCAAGAATGAAATACAATATTGCCGCATAGAAAAGAATGATTTAGGCTAATACATGGTGAAATTATGTTATTTGATTAGCGAGATATACATGCTATATTACTATTCTTACCTCGTAGGACGTGAAGAGTGTTCTTTTTTATATAGAATGGTATTATCTGCATAGCAAAGTTTGACTTGATGCAAACATACATGAAAATGTATATTTTTGCAGTATGGCACATTTTGGCCAGGTGCTTTTAATATGTATAGTGCATTGGATTTGTAATGTGTTGCAGTGTTTGTAAAAAGTAGGGGAGTCAGTGGCCTAGTTGTAATACTGTAGAACTTTACATTTGCAGCAGTGTATGTTATTAGTATATGTTGTGTTGCAATAGTGGTTGCAAAAGACTAGTCTTTTTATGTTAGGACAAGTGCTGCATTCAGGTTTACGTGTTTGTAGTAGGAATTTATTGAAAGGGAAAACATGTATACATACATTGGCACTGTACACATATATGTGAGCAGGTGGAGAATGGTGGCCCTATGACGTATGTGATGGCGAAGGTTGGAAAATATGACATTTATGTGGAAGGAAACATGCTGTTCTTTTTACAAAAAAAATAGTTTCAGGAGCGTTGCATTGAAAATAAAATAATGCTTATGTGCATTTAGAGCTAGTCTGTTCGTAATTGTTGTCTACATGTAAGGGAAACACAGTTGTAAAAAATGTGTAGGACACTGTTAAGTGGCAGTTGGTCTCAGGAAGTCCAATATGTTGCAGTACATGTAAGTAACTGCCACTTAAAGTGAGCAAGTGCACAATGTTGCAATACATGGCATTTGATAGCAGTGGTTAAAAAAAGCATATGCTTATTGAGATGCCTATTACAGGGTAAGTGGCAGTGACCCTCTATATATATTTGTACATTTGGTGAAAAATATTACTTTTTAAAATAGAAGCTTACTTGTAATATGTCCTGTTAGATATAGATATTGTTGAATTTGGAAATAGAACTCTGGGAGAGTTTCACAGTAGCTCATGCAGGAGGCTGTGAGTGATAGGAGGTACGTACTCGGTGAGTTGAAATGTACATCTGATGTGTTGAACTGAGGTGACAAGTTTACATGTAGAGTTTTTGGATGTGATTGGTGGATGGATGTGTGACTGTTTGAAAGTAGCCAATGAGGGAGTGTTTCAAACTTAAAAGTAAAAAGGATACCAGGGCTGCCCATTGCAACGGTATCCGCTGATGCAGGCGATAGTCCATGGACCTGCAAATGATATCTGGGTCTTTTAAGGATGCCTAGCATGGAAAGAGGGCTGCAGAGCCTGGCCGACAGTTGTGAACATCTATGGATATCAGTGATTAGCCAATGAGGTTTTTTGGTTGTGGAGGAGGTAATGAAGTGTGCCAGAGTACAGAGTAGTGTTTTCTTTCTTGTGTGAAGTGGTGGAAAGATGGCTATAGCTGTGAAGAAGCACAATGTGTGGATGCTGGGAGATTCATGGGTACATTGGTTAAAGGTTTACACCCAGCATCATGGCATCTATGCTGATCTTGGATTAGAAGTAATGGAAGTCTCCTGTTATGGAGTTTGTGAATTAAACTGAGTGACATTGTTATCATTGTGCGAGAATATGGTTTGGTTTAAACATCCTGACATTATTATAATACATTGTGGCGGCAACAGGTTGTGGTATGTGACTGGAGTATCATTGCAGTTTGCCATGAATACACGCTTAAAAGACTAATAGGACTATTTACAGTTTAAAAGATTATTTGTTCACAAATAACTCAAAGCCAAATAAGGAAAGGTTCAAACTTGTGTTGTCCACAAATTGAAAAAGCCAGGCAGAATGTGAATACAGCTGTATGTGCGTACTTTTTTTTTACAGGAGGTAGGAATGGCATCAAAGGTTCAGAATGCCTTGAAACAGTTAGTGAAAAAAATGAAAAGGGAACACATGAAATATATAGTAAAGCATCTGTTAGCAGGTATACTGCATACAAAATTGAAAACACAAAAAAGTTTAAAGCAGTTTTTGCAAAACTGACTGTAGACTATATGGCTGTCGATTCGGGGCGACTCCATTTTGATGGTAGTGTAATATGAGTGGGAAGTGTGAAAGCCATAAATAAAGGCTAAACACTTCCTATGCATATTACCCTTTATGTTAACATTTTGTATGGCAAAAAAAAGGAGTTGGGACAGAAATGTATTACTACCACCTTTATTTTGCTATGCAAATTGTCTACAATTGTCTTTTCTGATTCTATTTTTAAAATTTTAAAGGTGTTTCCATGAGGAAATGTTTTGGGTTTGTTTTTTTTTTCTCTATTTTTTTCACCGCAGGAAAGACAGCAAAGCAGAGAGGGAGGGAGGGAAGGGGCACCAACCACCAAAAGGGAGGAAGAGGTGGACAAAGAAAGATGTGGAGCTTCAGAAAAAGTAAGGTCGGAGACAATCCTTCCATGCACCTTCCTAGCTGCCTCAAACGCACTTTGGATCCCTCCCCACAGCAGATGATTTTGTCACAGTCGATACAAAGTACTGTTGACTACGCAAGGAACGGGTCAATAGCCTCCTGTAATGCCTGTGAAATAGCAGGAGGAATCCTTTGTCCCACTGCAGTGTCCCGAGTGGTGAAAAGAGTGGATGAGGAGGGTGTAGTGGCTGAAGTAATCCAGCTTCCTGAGTATGGAATCTTCTTTCTCTGGGCCGCCTGTTGGAAAGTGCAGGTGGAACAGTATATGGAGGTAGTACCAAAGTAGCACTGTCCGTTGTGGCCATAATTTTTCACACAGTGCAGTGCATGCGTGCAGCCTGATCCTTTGGTACTCCTCCAACAGTGGTGAAAAACCTCCACACCCATGACTCCTTTTTTACACCTGAAGTAGTAGGTACTTCCTCCACTACATCTTCTTCATCCTCCTCATCCTGAATGTCATCTGCTGCATTTAGAGATATCTGCGAAGCGTAGACATCGATCGCAGATACGTCATTGGGCTGCACAGACGCATCCACATGATGCTATCCGGGGACATCCATGGGCACACCACGACGTCCCCAACCTACCATGTACCTACGACAAAGTTTATACATGGTGTGGCATTCGGTCCTGGGTAATGACGTTCTTCTAGGACATACGCAGACTGGGCTGTATGTTCGCGGACATCGAAACATCCATAATATATTACTGGTATGTAAATATGCAGACACAGACATTATTATAGTCTGCGAATATCGAAATTGTGTTTTAAAAAACATTTATTCATTAGTAGATACTATTTTTTTATTTACATATATTTACAAAGATAATCATTCATGTACTAATATATACAGATTACATTTATAATATTTTATTTTAAGAAAGGGATTGGGAATCATAAATTGGGTAATTTGGAGATTGAACATTTTCATGATGGGGGAATTGGGGATAGACATTTTATCACAAATTTTAGTATTTAGTATGAGAATGTTCTGGCAACAATTGGGGTGATTGTTGAGAGAAAGGGTCACAGGTACATGTGGTGCAATGAAAATCAATATTATGTATAACATTATTTTTGATATAATTGGACAGTCCAGCAACTTGATTTTCTAATTAAGACATCTGAGCGCATAATGTATTAATTTTAGTTTCAACAGTTTCTGTTTGTCCATTTTTGCTATTTACAACTGCTTCCTCATGATTACTGTCTTCATGTTTTTCTCCTTTGAGTTTCTGGAAATAAAATAATTTAAACAGATGTAATTTAATAACTGATTATGCAAATTGATTATTTGACTACATTTGAACATATGTGTGTGTAGTTACCATTAATACATTCTTCATCCATCATGTCATGTTTAGGAAAGTACTACTCGAGTCATTCAAGTGGGTTTGCCATTTCAGTAGAAATATGCAATGAATAATTTTAGTTATTAAAAAATTATAACAACTGTATTTAGTTTATATGGAAAGCATTTACAATAAAAAGGAAGGGAATGTTTACTCAATAGTTTGTTTTCTTCTTCTGTGTTGTGGTTCTGTTCCTAAAAGATGTTCAACTGCATTGCTTACATAAGGTGTAGAGTTACGTTTACTATTTGTTATGAACCATAATATTGAGGAATGTGTAAAACATATCTTTTACATTTGGAGACATACAAGTGTGTGTAAATGTATGTTTTGGTTTGGTTTCTGCCACCTGCTTCCAGGTATGTTTTTCCCCCATTACTAACCTGGAGACCAATTCTCTTCTAACTCATTCCCATCCCTCCAGTTCACCTGATCCTATTCCATATTCTCTAATTATGAAAGTGTATCCCTCTGTTGTCTCCTATGTTACCGCTTTCCTTAACACCTTTCATTTCACATTGATCTTTCCTTCTTGCATTAAACATGCCTCTTTTCCCCCTATTCTTCAGAAGCCATCTCTTCCTCCTTCTTTTCGTTCTAACTTTTGTCCAGTTTTTCTTCTTCCCTATCTCTTCAAATTACTTAAAAGGCTAGTCTACACTCAGGTTTCTATATTTGTTAATGATAACGCTATTCTTACCTCTCTCCCATCTGGCTTTCATCCATATCACTCAACTGAGACTGCTCTTCTCTTTCTGTTTGCAATTCATTGCTCACTGCTCATTACACCAAGTATTCTTCTCTTATCATACTTTTAGAAATGTCTGCTGCTTTCGACACAGCTGATCTCACTATGTTTTTGGCTTCTTTGGCTTATTTTGGGGTGGCCGACTCTGTTCTTGCTTGGTTTCGTTCCTATTTATCTTACAATGCATACTCTGTCTCTTGGGCTAGTTCCTCCTCTCAAACATTTCCCTTTCTTCATGGCGTCGTCCAAGGCTTTGTTCTTGGCCCCTTTCACTTCTCCTTTTACGCTTCTCCTCTTGCTGCAATTATCTCATCCTTTGGGATGTCCCACCACATGTATACCAATGACATGCAACTTCATCTCTATTTCTCCTTATTTATTCCAGTTATCCACGACAACTGTTTGAATAAATATTTTTTTAAACACAATTTTGATATTCGCAGACTATAATACTGTCTGTGTCTGTACATTTACATAGCAGTAATGCATTATGAATGTCTCGGTGTCCGCGAACATACCACCCAGGCTGCGGACGTCATAGACAAACGTCATTGTCCGGGACTGAATGCCACACCATGTATACGCTATGTCATGGTAGTTTGCGGACATCTTGATGTGCCCACGGACGTCCACTACACCCTCCTCGTCCACTCCTTTCACCACTCGGGACACAGCAGTGGGACAGAGGATTCCTACTGCCATTTCCCAGGAATTACAGGAGGCTATTGACCCCTTCCTTGCTGGCAGCACATATCTCCATTCATAGTGACATTTAACATAGGGTAGATTAATAATTGGTTTTCCTCTGAAAGGTAATTATAGTGTGTCAGTAGCTGCCCTGTAGTTAAGGTGAGTTGGACTCCCATAGGAAACCCAAAGAAATCAATTGCTATTAACTTTTGGCTCTTGTAATGGATTTGGGCAAAATTCTGATGACAGTTAGGGGCACGCCAGCCCCAGAGATTGCTAAAAAACAAAAAAAGTTATTAAGGAAAAGAAAAGATGCAGGCTATTTCCCATTTATTTTCCCATAGACAAAAAAGGTCAATTTTGGCAAGACCGCACATCCCAAACTGGACGGATTTGGAGCAGGTCCAAAACAACCTGGGCATGCAGCGTTGATTCAAGGGTTTTTTGTGGTTTGTGGTTATTCCATGCAGTAGTTTCTAAAGATTTGATGGAGAAGCGGGTGCCTCCTTTTCGCCAAAAAATAGTTATATCTCCCATGGTGCATTGCAGGATCATGGTTTTCAGAAATGAAAAAGTCACCATATTTTTTTTTTCAATGAGAGAGATAGCCGTGGTTATAGCCGAGGATATAAGAACATGAAATGCAGGAAAAAAGCCATTTGCAGGTAAAGAAATATGCAAATGCCATTGTAGAGGTGGCGCTAAGCACCCCCACTCAAAGCTCTGCCCCTTTGATGCCTATATCTTGGGAGCCAGAGTATGAGACATGTGCAGTGCCAGTGAGAGTACCTATATCAAAAGAAATTCTGGAAGTAAGATACCCATTGAGAAAGTCATATTCACTCCCAGAAGAACTGTGAAAAATGAGCAAAAGAGAAGATTGATGACGTCATGCGAAGCAGAGCTGATATATCCTGAGAAGAGACAAGAAGCTGAAGAATGTAAGCATTCTATGAATATCTAAGGAGGAGGTGTTAAAGATGAGCAACATTTCGGGCTCGAGATGAAGATGCTCATGCTACTGAAGCGATGAAGAAAACATTGTCATTTTACAATTGTACAAATAAAGAAACGCAAGTAGACAAAGTATTCTTAAAGGCTGGCTAGATAGTGAATAGATTGCGGCAATGCGCCAACGTATATGCATAAGAATGTATAGACTATGGTTGTTCCACAACGCACTTTAGCAGAGTTTGGCTCCAGTAAATAGGCAGGCTTTTTCAGTGTGGCACATTTGGAAAAATGACTTAATACCGGAGGTAGATTCAAGAAAAGCTTGGCTGGCCCAGTACCAGGAAGCCAATGCCACTGTGAGCTTGGATGTTCATTCAGTAGCTACAAAACGTGTGAAAAGAACAAAATCCTGTTTGAGGTGAGGAGCAAGAACATTGATGACGTCAGAGGCACATCATTTAATAGTATTTCAAATACCAAAAAGCTCTGAAACATGGTCTCCAGTCACATGGATGGATGAAAATAGATACTAGTTGAGCTGTATCAAAACCAAGAGACAGAGTATGCCTCTACTCCCTTTTATTCTCAGGCACAGAGAACATTTCCAAGGCCAATGATCAAAGGGCTAATTGACTGGCAGACCACAAGAGTGATGATAGATGACAGACTAATGAGGGGGGAAGCTATGGTTATGACCAGCCCACCAGCACCTTGGTGCCGGCCTGTGTGCTGTTAGCATGTGTGGAATAGTACAGAGGGGTGCAAGGGTGCCAACCAGTTGTAGAGGCACATGTAATAGAGAGCCATATAGTTTGTATAACCAATGGGAGTTCGTGTATTTGATGACGTTCGTAGTGACTTGCACTAGAGGAGGGCTTAGTGGCCCCAACTGATGTTAGAGACCCAATCACCTTCCCAACACGTATGCAACGCATACCTAGATGTTCCTGTTAAGCCAATCACTTTCCCAAGTAGGTTTTTTTAGTTTGCCATGTAGATTGACGTCAATGATGATGAGTTTTTACTATAAATGTTGTATTTTGTATGAAATTCGTTGAGTGAGAAGATAGAGCGGATGTTCATTGATGTTTGTTGTAACTTCCCGTTTTAGATAATTGATATTAAAACAGACATACTTTGTCAACTTCCTGAGTCAGTCTGCTTATTGATGTTTGAGTATATTCAGCATCTCTATCCATCTAAAGTATTGCTACCTCGTGTTGAAGGGTCTGGTGTTGGGAACACGGGTTCACCATCAGGCTAGAGGAGTGGGCGCAAGAGGACACCAGGTGAAATTTGCAACATAAAGCTTTTCTGTAACCTCGGCTATAGCCGCTGTCAGTCCAGAAAAAAACAAACACCCCTTGAGGGTCCGGAAATGAATGATAATTGTTTGGCCGAAGACCAACCGCCTCATTTACAGTGTAAGAATATATATATTCATTAGTCATTAGTTATTACGTAGCTATTAGTTCAACTAGAGTGAAGCCATTTTAAGATGACCAGAATCGTCATTTTGTTTTCTCTCTCTGCTCTCTCTAACGTTGCCACTTTGCCTCATGTAAAACCTCTTTGCTGTAGATATTATTTCGCTTCAATGGTCCAAGGCTAAGAAACATGTTGAAGCATTACACTGGAGAGCCAGACAGAAATGCCCGATTCCCTCCCTCACGTATCCTTGAAGACAGGGAGCAACGCATTTAATCAGTACACGAATGCCAGCGAGTCTCCTGAAAGAATAGCAATGTACGAAACTAGCATTTAAAGAGTTGAATTATGATCTTCTTTACGGCCCCCCTTTCTGAGCCCAGAGAGGCCTCCGAGAGCGGGCTGACTTCTAGAGCGAGAATCGAAACTAAGAGATAGTGAGGCCTGGTATGTGCCAATCTCCTACGCGCAGCTTGCCCATGAAAAACAGAAACGCTGTGTTCTTGCAAACAAAGAATGGTGTCTGTAAAACTGGAGATTGCAAACTGTTACTAAATATGGTGGTCTAAGGTGTCATATTTGTCACACTGGTCAATCATCGCCTCTAATTCAAAGGGAAATGAATTGGGGGCGGCATCAAATGTGTCATTACTGATTGTAAGATGCTCTGTTTGTATATATGTAACTGATGTACATCTCACACTCTCTTGCGTCCCCCAAAGTCTGTTAGACACACGTTGTGGGGCGTGGGACCACTTGGCCAACTGGGACTTCTTTGTATTGCAATAAACTCTAGATTTTGGGAACGGAACCTCGTGTGTGGCTTATCTATTCGTGTGTGGTGACTGTGCCTTGTTTCCACATCTGAGGGTCCCTCAGGGGCCCCTTCACCGCGAATAGCCGGCTTCTCAAAGCAAACTGCGTCACACAAACACTGTGTGTTGTGGGAGGAATCTGAGAGAGCAGGGGAGGTGAGGAGGCCATCTGGGGGTTGAGGGGAGCTGGCACAAATGAGGAGGGTAATTGGTGAGGGCCTGGGGTCAAACAAGCACATTGTCGCAGCTATCTGTAGACCATACACTGGAAATAGGCATCAGGGACTCACATCCATGAAGTAACCAGGACCGACCTTGATTAGCTTCAAAGGGAGGAAGGTGCCAGCCACTGTATTTAAAAAAAATAGAGTGGGGAGGGCCAGAGGCCAGGGCTAGTGGTCTGGTAGTGCTCTCAAATGGACAGTGGGCCGGGACAAGGATGTGCCCACTGACCATGGCCAAAGGCCATGGCTAGTGTTTTGGGAGTGATTTCAAAAATAAAGTGGGCATGGCCAGAGGTCGTTCCCATTGACCATCTTCCAAATTCAATGAAAAAACATTAGTTGCAGGAACGTTAAGGTGAGAATGTAATGGGTCAAACTGAGTAACACAGCAGGGGAAGAAGCTGGGCACAGCAGCATCATTGCATGAAGCATGGAGTCAAGCATAGAGACAGCACCCCCTGTTCAAGGTCATGGTCTGTGATTGAAGGACCATCCATAAACCAGGAGTCTGTGTGCATTAGGTCTGGCCACTGGTGAGTAGAGAGCTGATGTCATCAGTTATGCCATAAAAGATTTTATCTGTAATGTTATCATTGTGGTTATAGGGTGCACAACAGGGAGCATGAGGTTAAGGTGGCTGTAGCTAAATTTCAGGGGGTATAGTTGCGTTAAGTTCTCACTATAAAGTCCCTGCAACTAATGTTTTTTCCTTCTCTTATATATATAGATTCACTGAAAAAATGTTGTTAGAGGGACGTTTTGGTTGAGTTGCACTAACAAAAACCCATGAAATTCAATGAAAAAAGTTGTTATGGGGATGTTATGGTTACAAGTAAAAACAAAAGACCCTTGAAATGTGCTAGATATGGGAAGCTAAGCAACCATAACTCGTGCCTCCTCTGTGAACTGCTAAAACAAGCACCCAGGACATCAAAGATGACATCACAAATGTCATTGATTACATCACTGATGACATCACATATCTGAGCCACTTATTTTTGTTCACTGACATATCTAGGCCACATGGTTTTGTTCACTGATAGAGACAATTTTAAAAATCAAAAGGTGTTACACATGTACACATTAACCTTGTTGTATGTTTTTATGGCACTCTCTTTTGAATTTGGCCTCAGTTCACTGTGCACATACATGGAGAAATAACCAAACTTCAAACACACAATTCATGTGTGTACTTGATGAACAAATCTAATGTTACAGTCATTTTTTGGTGGTGTTGTTTCTTTTCTCCTTACTGAAGTGTCCCTGTATGTGCCACAGATGTGTATGCATTGTGGGTCTTCATATGTATTGTTTGTACCAACACAATTATGTAGTAAGTCTTGAATTATTAGCTATTAGCTATTTATTCCATGTTTATCATTACTCAAAACTCTGATAAGGTATCATTCATCGTTTTACTTTCCAAAATTACCAGATATAAAATAGTGTACTTCCATATTGCATACTGCAGCCATTGCCTATGTGTATGTATGATTAGGTTCCTGTATTAACACCAACACTCCAATATCATGTTTTGCTCAGATAAGTACATTCTTTAATACATTAAGTAGTTCATGATAGGTCTCCTGATCACCCCTGAAGTTTTGTTACTATTATTATAAACACAACCCCTTTTAGAGACTTATATTCAAAATTAATTTCATATGGGATGTCATCTATGACATCTGTGATGTCATCTTTGATGTCCTGAGTGTTAGTCTTAGCAGTGCACAGAGGTGGCACAAGTTATGGTTGCTGAAATTGCCATAACTGGCGAATTTAAAGGGTTTTTTCCGTCTTACCTGTAACCATAACGTCCCTTTAACAAACTTCATTTAATTGAATTTCAAGGGTTTTTGTTAGCGCAACTTAACCATAACCTTCCTTAACAATGTTTTTTCATTGAAATCAATAGATTTTTACTAGTGCTCCATTAATCTACTACAAGTTCCTTATATTATGCACACCCCCAATGTGGCAGATATGGAGTCCGTTTACAGTGCTTTAGTCCTTGGACATCAGGTGTCATTCACAAAGCCTGGAATCATACGGGACACCCAAAAAAGTTGTACCCATCAAGCAACAAAAAGGTGCAGTAACATCATTACTATTGTTTATGACATGCAAATATACATTTTTGTATAAACTATGACCTGAAAAATATGAATTATTTTTTAATTTAGCACACATTATAATGGAATGCACCAATTAGAAACCATAACTGTACACGTCATATAATCTCCTCACTAGAACTCTGCATACAGATTGAGAAATACCAGGGGCTTACTACAAAAACCAATTCTCAATAAATAGTAAATGCATTGTATTTTTTTTTCTATTATTAGCATTCATTATATAAACATTGGTTATAATACAGAAGGACTGTTTTTCTCACAGAAATGGGAAACACACTTGAGTGATTAGAGGATAATTTGCCAAAAGAATAAATGATTGACGATAACAACTCTAATGGTTCACAATATATATTTTAATATAATACATTTTAATTTAAACAGGTAATGTAATTTTTACACACCTTATTAATATACAGTACATAGATTTCATGTAGAAACTATGCCTCAATTGAATTATACACAATTCCCTAGAATCACAAAGAGAAGCCCTATCCCTAACTGTACATAATCAAATTATGAACTTGTCTACAAAAAGTTTTGATTTTAAGGAATGTCAATATGCCAAAAATCATGTTACTAAAAATGTTCCTTATCACTGTCCTTCTTTCACCTATCCCCTTTTACCGAGCAATCATCCCCTCAAATTCTCAACATTTAAATGAAAGACGTGTTGATGAAACCTCACTCCCTTCCTGCCATCATGATTATTGTACAAAAATTCCTAATTCTCCCATTTATGTTTCCCATTCCGATACCCCATCTCTTTCTTAGATAAATGTATGTTTTATAGTGTAAATATTTGTGTACAATGCTCTGTACACCCCTTATTTTTAAAGCCCAATTTTGCGTCCGCGGACACTATCTAGGATGTCTGTACACAAAATGGAGGTGCCCCCGGACAGGCCTTTTGTCCGGACATGTCTGGTTTTTCATGACACACTTTTAATTAGTCCGAGGACACTATGCAGCAGGTGCCCAGTGATTCCCACCCGATGGGTGTGCCGTCAAGACCGCAGACGTCCCAGGACATCATTATGTGACCACACCCATGTGAATTGACAGCTTGTCCGTGAACTGAACAGTGTCTGTTACTGCGGACAGTTGAAAACTACATTTTCTTCCAATCTGGGGTGTTTCAAGCTGAAACCTTACCCTTTGAAAGTTTCTACGCCCATTCGTGGTTGATATGGCAACTTTCTAAAACTTTTCAAGGCCTATTTTTAACTCGGTTTTCTGTGGATAGTTGCACGGTCCATGGACGACCCCTCTGAAGGGACCCACCCATTACTTTTCCTCATTCTCAATCTGGCTATCCATGAGGGAGCCCCTGCTTTGCTGCATTGCTGTTTGGCAAATCTGTGGAGACCATCATGGCATCTGCTATGACCATTCCTCCTCCCCAACCACCACCATCACCATCATCATCTGGAGGGCCAGGACAGGGGAACAGGCGTGATGATGTAGAGGAGGATAAAGAGGAAGACAAAGTTGAGGTAGTGGAAGTGCCGACCTCCAGCACTTGGAGTGAGTCCTGGGTGTTTTGGTTCCTTAAGACTGTGGGTGGTGTCCTGAAAGCAAAGGCTGTTAGTGTTCAATGCATTGAGTGTGGGGTGAAACTCAGTCACGGACAAACGGTGCACTACTCCTTCAGAACCACATCAATGCGTCGCCACATCCATTTGCACCACTCGGTTGCACTGGGAAAAGGCTGTTCCTTTCTCAGGGAGGAGCAGGCTATCTTCCTCTGTGCTATCTGTCTCAACCGCTCCTGCCAGCTCACAGGGTACTCCTTGGGGCAGAGGATCCCACCGGCCACCTCGCAGGCCATACGGGATGCTGTAGATCCTTACCTTTCGAGAGTCACAGTGTTCTGTATGTACTGTGACACAACGCTCTGCAGGGGGAGCAATTTCGAAGTGCTTTGAGGCAGCTGTCACCTTAAATTTAAGGCATGTCCATCATCGTCCTCTGTCCACCAGTCCCTCTGACTCTGTGGTTGGGGCCCCTTCCCTCTCTTTCCTTCCCCACCTTACCTTTCCTCTCCTGCAAAAAAAAACAAAAAAAAAGAAAAGAATACAAAACCAAATACACACACAAAAAGGCTTCCTTTAGGAGCCACCTTTCATAGTTAAAAAATTGAAGTCAGAAAAAATGTTACAGACCTCTGCACAGCCTGCATAGTCCACAGACAGTCCATGGACATCAGAAAAATTGCTGGGGTGGGCTGGGGGCATGAAAATCATTTAAATTATTTTGCATTAAAAATTGTGACACTTAAAAGAACCTTTTTTGTGTTTTTGACATGTATATCTTTTCTTTATTTTTGGTATTATAAACTAAAGTAAGGAACATTTAAATAAACGTAATTATTTTTTCGAACTTCACAAAATGTGTGTCATTTTCTTCCCGGTTTTTCCATTTTCTTTTTCTCAACTACTAAACAATACTTTAATCCATACTTTACATGTTCGCAAAAACTGCTTCAAAGCATTTTTAAAGTTTTCCAGAAAAATCTAATTACCCATAGAAGTTAGATGGACTCCATCTCTCCAGAAAATGTTGGCAATATCAAATGTAATGTTCTCATAATGAAAATATGTCATGCCAACATCTCGTAGAAAAGCACACACAGTTTTATTGACGTTGCGCCTCGCTTTTTACATTTGATGACCAAATAAACTCAAACTCATCCACATCTGTCTCTGAGCAATGCGAGAACAAATAATGTTCCCAATGTCTCCTTCATTGCAAACTGCAACACAATTCCAGTCACATAATCCAAACTGTTTCCTCCACAATTAATAATAATAATAATGTCTAGATGTTTCAATTGAACCATATTTGCACAAAATGGGAGCAAGTCCACCCACTTCATCCCTCACACTCCAACCATGACACTTCAAATTCATGGAATCCAAGATTTCCCATCAATCCACACTGCTCAGCATAGACCTTTAACCAATGTATCCAAGAGTCCCCCAAAACCCACACGCTCTGCCTTCTCAAAGACATAGCCATAGCTATTGTCAGTGCTCTCACAACTCTTACTAACCGATCTCCTGCTACCTTCCTGTACACAACACCCAGAAGACCTAATCGGCTGTCCTCAACAGTCAGTTTTACATGCCGGTTAGGAAATATTCCCATTTATGTGAAGTTTCTCTCCAGTTTTGTATCCCCCAACTGTTTTCTGCTGTTTAAACACCGTAGTCTGACTTTACCATTGAAGCACAGCCTTAAACTGCACTCTACTGGGCTTTTGCTCATTTTGTCATGGAGAAACTGACATTCCCTTAAAGACAGTCAGTACTGGGAAACTTTGTTTCCCGTAGTGCTTTCCAATGTTGCAACTTTTCTGCAACATGTTACAGGTGCACAGTGTACCTTATAGTACAGTGCACTGGGTCTTCCTTTCATTTCCAAATGCGCTAGACTCCCTCAACTGATTTTTCAGGAGAAGTGCAGATGTGCCTTGGACAGGGCTGGTGGTAGCTTATCTTTTTGCATATTTTAATTTTATTTCTTGACATGCACTCCATACTTACCGCGTTTGGCATAGGAAGGTGGCCTGGCTCCAAAATGGCCATGTCGTGAGGTTCTTTGTCCTGTCCTTTGGCCATCTTGCCCCTTTGCCTTCCCCAGGTCGAGCTGACCCAGGGCAGTCCTTATCTGGGCATGCATTCTTCCTTGAAATTCCAAGCTTTCGCAGGCTTCTGCATGCCTTATGTGTGTGCTTCCAGGATGTGGGTTGGACTGTCTAGTTCAACACTAGTGAAGGAATTTCAGATTACCCCTACCCAGGACACATAGTGACCTTAGTAGTAAGTAACTGTAAAGGCCATAGACCCATCTATAATAATGGAAACAATTACCAATATAACCTTGAATGCTACAAAATCTGAAACATTGAGAATAATGTGTGCTGAAGAGGCTTGCTCGCTCAAGGCACAAAGGTTGAAATGATCCAAAGGATCATTGGCAAGAGCCCCAACTCGAAGCTATCGCATCAGATAACAGTGTGGAAGGAGGTGGGGCTGCTCTCACTGACAGAACTGACAGTTCTGTCGTTGCACCTGTTCATGGTGCCCATGATGACAGGGATGATGCAATGCCCCAAATTTACTCTGCCAGCTCTGATGTTGAGGACATGTTTGAATTCACGAAGGAAGAGCTGCTGTTTAAGCGGAAGGAGCTTGCATTTCACATGGCTAAGCTGAAGATAGAACAGGCAGAAAAACAAAAGGATAGGGATCACTAGTTGGAACTGGCCAAGATTCAAGTTTGCAATGGATCCAATGGATGTGGACATGGGTCTGGGTCTTCCTCTCATCCAAGGTTTCCTAAAGATCTGCTCAGTGTGTATGATGAGAAGAATGACATTATGGACTGGGTGAATGCATTTGAGTATGCATGTGAGGTTCAAGAGGTCGCACATGCTAATGAGATTGCATGTTTGCTCAGCAGACTACCCCATTCTGGCTGCAGTGCTATTATGGAGATGTCAAAAGCTGAACGAGTAGATTTTGCAATGTTGAAGCAAACTCTCATCTTAAAGTTTGGGAAGACTCCTGCCCAATACTTGAAGAGGTTTAGAGAGTACAAAAAGAAAGAAGGTAGTTCTTGCGTGTCTCATATAATTGATTCCTTAAAGAGCTTGACTGGTTGGGTTGAAGGCTATAAGGTCTCCACCTTTGAGGGTATGATATGTCTTGTCATGTTAGAACATATCATTGCATCCTGTTCCCCAGAGCTTAAGCAGCATTTGGCAGATTCAAAGGAGTTAGATCCTAAGAAGCTGCCCATAGCAGCAGATTTGTGTCTGTCACATAGAGTGCCCCATTAGTACAAGACTCATCCTGCCAAGCAGGAGGAGGGGAAAAAGTCCAAGATAAAGATGGTGGGGGGGTCTGATAAAACTTCCTCCCCAAAAGCCACTCTGTGGATCTGGCCTTCTCCTCCTATGAGGAAGAAGAGATCACAGGGGCATCCTTATCCTCAGACTTCTTCCCCACTGGGATAGAATCAGAGGTAGTTTTAGTTTCCCTCAGCTACATGTGGAAGGAATGTGGTGTCACCTATAAGTCTTCATCCGCATACCACCCACAAACCAATGGTCTAGTTGAGCTGTTTAATAGGACCCTTAAGAGCATGAAAATGGGATGTGCTATTACCATGCTTACTGTTCGCCTACAGAGGGGTAACTCATGAGGGTGTTGGTTTCAGGCCTTTTGAGCTTCTTTTTGGTCACCCTGTAAGGGTCCCTTAGCAATAGTCAAGGAGGGGTGGGATATGCCCACTCCCTCCATCACTACCATCATAGTATACTATGTGCTAGGACTCAGAAAAAGAATGGTACTCCTGATGGGTCTGGCTAGTGAGAAGCTGAAGGCTGTGCAAGCTCTGGTAAAACATTGGTATGACCAGAAAGCTGCCCTCATCAACTTAACACCAGGTCAGCAAGTCCTGATCATGAATCCTATAAGGCCTAGGGCTTTGCAGGACACATGGTCAGGCCCTTACACAGTGGTGGAGTCACTGAGTGAGGTCAAC
This sequence comes from Ambystoma mexicanum, assembly GCF_040938575.1. Classification (NCBI taxonomy): domain Eukaryota; kingdom Metazoa; phylum Chordata; class Amphibia; order Caudata; family Ambystomatidae; genus Ambystoma; species Ambystoma mexicanum. The sequence goes on from NC_090933.1 coordinate 1,025,104,365, forward strand.
TATTTAGTGGTCCTTGGATTGGCTGGATGGGCTCCAAAAGTGTTCCATGTGAATAGGATGAAGGCTTTCAGCCCACAAGTTGAAATCACTGCACTGCTGCTGGCTTCAGATGTTGAGGAGGAGGAGTCAGAACCTCTCCCTGACCTGTTCCATGGCAGTCCTTCAGATAGCTCAATTGAGGGTGTCAGAGTGGCCCCTCACCTGACTTCTGATCAACAAGAGGAGGTGAGAAATGTGTTGAGGCAGTTTTCCCCCTTGTTTTCACAAGCTCCTGGTTTGACACCTTGGTGCAAACATGATATTGACACAGGAAATATTGTACCTACTAAAAGTAGGGGGATATAGGATATCAGTCAAAGTAAGGTCTTATATTAAGACATAGGTCAACAACATGTTGGATCTTGGGATAATTGAGCCCTCCAGTAGTCCTTGGTCCAGCCCTGTGGTTTTGGTTCCAAAGACAGGTGCCTGTGAGCTGAGGTTCTATGTGGATTACAGGGCTCTGAATGCTGTCACCAAGACAGATGCACACCCCTTGCCTAGAACAGATGAGCTGGTGGATACTTTGTGTGCCTCCAAATACCTCAGCATATTTGACCTCACTGCAGGTTATTGACAAATACCTCTTGCAGAACATGCCAAGGAGAAGGCAGCTTTCTCAACACCGGAGGGTCTTTACCAGTTTAGGATAATGCCTTTTGGGTTGAAGAATGCACCTGCTACTTTTCAGAGGTTTGTGAATCATGTACTTAATGGTTTGGATGAATTCTGTATTGCATATCTTGATGATATAGCAGTTTTCCACTTAGGAGGATCATGTGAAACACCTTAGAATTGTGTTGCAGGCTTTTCACAAGGCCCACTTGAACATATAGGCATGTAAGTGCCAGATTGGACAAGCTTCAGTGGTCTACCTTGGTCATGAAGTAGGTGGAAGAAGGATACACCCTCTACCAGTAAAGTACACGCAGTATAAGACTGACCTACCCTCACTAGACAAACCCAAGTGAGAGCCGTTTAGGACTCACAGGGTACTACAGGAATTTCATGGCAGACTATGGCACAATAGCTGCCCCTCTGACTGCTCTCAAAACTCCTAAGAAACCCAAGAAGGTTACTTGGTCTGAAGGGTGTGGGAAGGCCTTCAATGACTTAAAATACTCCTTGTGCAAGGCCCCTGTTCTCGGGGCCCCTGATTACCAAATACCTTTTATTGTGCAGTCAGATGCCTCTGACACTGGGATAGGAGCTGCACTATCACAAGTAGATGAGAAGGGTAAGGGACACCCTATTGGATTTATTAGTCACCAACTTTTGCACAATGTACCTCACAGTACAGTGCGCTTGGGTATTCCTATCATTTCCAAATGCGCAGTGCATTTTTCAGGAGAAGTGCAGATGTGCCGAGGACAGGGATGGTGGTAGCTTATCTTTTTGCATATTTTCAACCCTTTCTTGCCATGCAAACTGTGCTTACTGCGTTTGGCATGGGAAGATGGTCTGGCTCCAAAATGGCCATGCCACGAGGTTCTTTGTCCTATCTTTTGGCCATCTTGCTCCTTTGCCTTTCCCAGGTTGAGCCGACCTGGGGCAGTCCTTATTTGGGCATGCATTCTCCCGTGAAACTCCAAGCTTTCTCAGACTTCTGCATGCCTTGTGTGTGTGCTTTCAGGATGTGGGTTGGGCTGTCTACTTCCAACACACATCCTGGGTGCCAGAGATTCTGGTGTGCTGTGAATGACTGAGACCACTGTGGTCCGTGATTGGTCCATGTCTGGTGTGCCTGTATGTGAGCAGATCTCCCACTGGGTCCTCTTCGTTTGGTGCAAAGGAGATTCTGGATAAGAGAAGGCCCCAAACACCCACACCATGTTGATCTCTTGAGTTCTCACTGAATCTAGGATAGGATCCAAGTATCCTGAAACTAAGAATTCAAGTCGAGGAACAGCTTGTGTCCCACTGGAAGGTTTGGCACCCTGAGCCCGCTGTTGTCCTGCTGGACTCCTCTGCATCTGATCGAACTAGAAGGTCTGTGAAGACTGTTCGACCCTTTGGATGGAATCATGGGACAACTATTCTCGGCACCTTCATCAAATTCTGCAAGTAAGCCTTCTCAGAAGTGTCCCTTAGCCAACCAGTGGGCTGACCAGCTTGCACAGGACCTTTGCTCTGACACCACTGACATTTCAAGGAGACCCTTGAAACTTGTTACATCGCAAGCTCTGTATTCGCGGCACTCTCACACTGGATTTCATACACTTGGCATTCCCATGTCTGGAATAAAGAGAGAGCGCCTGAACCATAGTACACGCGGTTACCATGTGCCCAGCCGTGGTGACACACTTCGCAGGTGCCTTGCTACTGTGCCCTCCTGTGCCCTGAAGGCTGCTATAGTGAAACCGGCCTGATCTATCCACCAGGAGAAATCGGCATTGTCCCATTTGGGAATCATCTGTGTAACTTTGCCACTGAAAGCCGCAGAGCAGAACAATTGCCACATCTGAACCTGCAACTGAAGTGGACTCGACTGCTGAAGTTTGGTCCGTAGTGCACCGAGGGTCGGTGAGTACCTGCAACCCTTACCAGTGGCCCCTAAAACATCAATCCACTTTTACGCATGAGTGTCCCCTGAGGGCCACTCTCCTTTCCACAGGGAGCCTTTGCTACCGACCCACTCCCAACTCCAGGAACCTGTTCTTCCCTCTTGGGAAGACTCTCCAAGAATAGTGGGAACATGTTCTTCATTACCTTACCCACCTTCCTGAGCTGCTACATCCCCTGCAAGAGACCCTGTTTTCGCCCCTCTGCACTATCGTGTGCACCAGCATTTGAAAGTACATTGAGCCCTAGGCTCCTCTCTTCATAGGGAATGGACTGCCTCTCAGTTAGGGTGTATTTTATGAAGAACGGCCTGAAGACTATTTGCACTGCTTGTTTCCTTCCCTTTGAATGTTGTGGACCCATTCTCTGCTTGTAACCCTTTAGGTCATATGGTATTGTATATATGCATTATAGTAGTGTTGTGTTGGTTTAAAGGTATTGCTATTAATAATTACTGTTTGTTGAAACTCAAAGGCCTTGAATAAATGTACTTATAATTGTAATATATATACACCTGTATGAGAGTGATTTGTAGTGCCCTTTACTTTGTGTACTCATTGAGGTCTTTCAATCACCCTCACCCCTCCTGAGACCTAGTCTTGACCGCCACCAATGCTACCTTGATAGGTCTAGTTTGTCCAGAAGGTTACCCTGTTCAAAGAAACTAGGATGGCCTTCTGAACCTATGCCCACCAGGTCAGAGTTCAGAAATCTGTCTTAACAATGCTGAGCCTCCGCAACCAAAAGACCCGGATGTGGCACATGCCGCCCGCTGACTACCGCAGTGTCTGTAGACCTCATAGGACAGGGGCAGCCCTTCTACTGTTACCACTTTCATGTTATCAACACTGCTTCATTGGCTGCTTTCAAGACTCACACAACCAACCACCAATCGCATTAAAAAAACCTCTACAGCTAACCCTGTCAGCTTAGTTCAATACTTCAGATGTACTCTTGAACTCTGAGAATACATATCTCCTGTTAATAAAAGACTTCTGCATCAAAAACTACTGTGAAACTGTCCAAGATTCCTATTTCCAGATCTAACAAGACATAGTACATGCTTATTTTTAAAACAAATATTTTCTTCAACACTTTCACAAATACATATATAGCTAGAGGGTTCCTGCTACTCACCCTGTAATAAGCTTCTCAATAAGCATATTCTGTTTTTTAAACAACTCTAGTGAATGCCATGTATTGCAGCATTCAGCACCTGCTCACATGAAACAGCAAATAATTACAATGCTTTATTTTTTCCTTTGCATTATGTCACTTCCAATTCCACTGTACCCAAAACTCAAACTACAAGTCCCATAATAATAACAGGATTGGTACTTGAAGATTCGAAACTGTGACATGTATATCAAATACAATTATAAAATGCTGTGCATTTCAAAATATTTATTTTTGGAAGCATTTTGATGAAAGTTAAAAAATGCATATGTTCATTTATAGCAGCACTGTGTCACTTTTTCATAAAAGAAAATAAAAGCAGGTAAAATAGATGTGTAGACCATGTTTAATTGGCATTTGGTGTGTGCCAGTTTAATATATTGCCAGTACATGTATACTTCCCAACACAACCCATTCCAATCTTTAGCTGCGTATGCATTCCTAATGTCTTCTCTACAATCTGGTACTTGTTCTCCAACTTTTATAATGGGAAAAGTGGAACTACAAGTCACAGAACACAAACAAAAAATATAGGACTACATAAACACCTACACATTAGAAGGCATCATGTTGGCAAGTATGCATATACCCCTAACATATTAAACGTCCACACACCAAGTACCATTTAAAAGTGTACTACAAATCTTTCACATCAATGGTTCTTCTCTTTCAAAAACGTTACACAATGAGTTTATATAAATCTACATAAGCATTTCTTAACTTTCATGAAAATGCTCCTAAAAACAAACATTTTTAATCATCCAGCAATTTCATATGGGGGTCGATTCATGGAACAAACGTGCGCCGAAAATCCCAGCGCAAGCAGGCGCAAGGAGGCACAAGCGTGAGATATCAAGCGCACGCGTGCGATACAAGGAAGGCGCTGCGCTAGTTTCCCGCTGGTCGTGCGCGAAATCCATGCATGTTGCACCGGCACACACGTCATCAAACGGCGTGCGCTACACGCACAGCAAAAGCGCACATAGCGCGGCGCACACAACAAAAGTGGGCGGAACAGTGGGCGGAACACGCGGAATGGGGAACAACGCGTGAAAAAGAAGGCGTAACTGGGGAAGTACTGCAGGGAACTACACGGAATGCCCACACGCACACGAACAAGCCGTATTCATGGATTCGAATACGGGAAACCTGCGCACAGCAAAAGACGCGCACAGGCATCAACGCGTCCGCCACACGAAGGCAGGCGGAAGCGTCCCCGTGCACAGTATAAAAGTGCGCGCAAACAAAAACACGTATATAAGCTGCGATGAATGCCCCGTTTGTCGCAGCACTGATCGTGGGACACCGCAGGAGGAGGAGAATAGCCAGGGCATGCATTTTCTCACCACGGACAAGCCTTTTTGGGATGCCTGACGACCAGGTCTACGGCAGGTAGAGGTTTCCGCCCCACATCATCCTAGACCTGGTCAGGGAGTGGGAAGATGACCTTACATCCCCCACCCTTTGCTCCCAAGCATTGAGCCCCTTGGAGAAGGGGCTCAATGTCCTGCATTTTTTGGCCACTCGGTCATTTCAGCGGACCACTGTCATAGTGGGGGGTGGGGTCTCACAGGCCATGCAGTCATGCTGCCTACACCAGGTCTTGGCAATCATGACAGCGCACCCCTCAGTCTGCAGACACAAATACATGCCCAGAACACCTGCAGAAAGGCAGGCCGTGGTCCTGGAGTTTTACAGGGTGGCACACTTCCCCAAAGTGCTCGGTGCCATAGATTGCACCCATGTGGACCTACGGCCACCTAGGGCCACTGAGCACATCTACCGAAACCGCAAGCACTGGCCTTCCATCAACATACAGGTGTTATGCGATGCAAAGGGAATCATCACCTCTGTTTATGCAAACTACCCTGGCTCCACCCATGACAGTTTCATATACAGAATGTCCGCCCTGAGCCGGGCCCTGGAAGCTGGGCAGCATGGTGACACATGGCTCCTAGGTGAGTACAAATGCATGTGTACATGCATGCAAGTCACACACAGACAAATACCCAAACCCTAATGATCTCAACTATTATCACCTCCCCAGGGGACAGTGCCTACCCTCTGAGCAACCATATGATGACGCCAATCCGGAACCCCACCACACCACCCCAGGTAAGATACAACGCGGCCCATATTGCAACCAGGGGCATAGTGGAGCGCACATTCGGAGTGCTCAAGTCACGCTTCCGCTCCCTTGACCGCTGTGGCGGGCAGCTACTCTATGCACCCCCAGTAGTGTGCAGGATCATTGTGGCAGCATGTGTCCTGCACAATGTTGCAACACGGCAGGGCGTACCGGTGGACATGGTGGTGCCCCCACATCTCCAACCACAGGCACAGGCGCTGCCCATGGGAGGGGATAGGGCATGTGGCGAGGAAGCCCGGACCCAGCTTGTGGCCACATTTGTCACCTAAATTCCCACCCCTGCGGAGTGCACACAGGCCTGGCATATACCAGGTGACAATCGATGATGACAAAGAGACAGTCAAGTGTCACAACCTTACCACCCTGAGATTGTTGCCATGGAAGTGCCACATTGTGTGCATCCCTAGCTACTTAAACACAAGCTATCCTGTGTGACCAAAAGGCACACATATGATATATGATATGATATGGCATTTGTAACGCGCCTATACACAAGTGTTGCAAGGCGCAACGAGGCAGGGAGGGGGGAAGACAGACAACGATCCTACTAGGCCAGGTGTCATTTAGATCGCGCAAGTGCAGGGGTAGGTGGAAAGGAAAAGTTCAAGGGGAAGGGGGGGTGCAGTACAGGGTAAGTAGAATAAAAAATAAATAAATAGGCCAGCTGGTGGCAAGTGCAAAGGTAAGTGCAGACAAGTGCTGGGAAGGGGGGGCTGTAGGGATACATAGACAGTCCCGCAGTGCAGGGGTTGCCAGGGAGGCAGTGCAAGTGGAGAGTGGCTGGGCCAGGGACCGAGGTCGGTGAGAGTGGCCCAGTTGCAGATTCAGTGCAGTTTCAGTGAAGAAATTAGCAAGGGAGAGGGAGAGAGAAAGCAGAAGCAAAGAGGAAGGTGTTGAGGTGCTTCCTGAAGCGGAGTCTGCTGCAGAGTCTTTTGGTTGCGGTTGCGAGAGGACTCTACAGCTTTTGCTCCTGAACCCTGTGAGGACCTGCTTCTTGTCCTTTTTTTGTTTCATCTGCTTTCACCTGGTGCCTTTAAAATACCCAGAAGACCGCGGAGCGGCCGCGGAGTCTGCTGCAGAGTCTTTTGGTCTTTAGGCTCTGCAGGCTCCGCGGCGCCCTCCCAGAAAAATCCGCCCACCGAGTCACTCGAAGACATTCAAAACCTTGCAAGTGACCTGCCTCTCGCCGCTGACAGCTGCGCTGTCCCCTCGTGTGTCCGTATCGGCTGGCCCGGAGCTGAACGACCCCTCTGAACGATTCCCCTCTGACTCTCCTCTGACACCGGAGCCTGCCTGTGCCTGGCGTACTCGTGCTCCATCCACCTAACACCGAACAGGGTCCTCTGCCGCGTGTGCCTTCGCAGCCCCGCCCCGGCCACTCAACGCGCTGACTCCCGACACCCGCAGCTGTACAGCAGCCCCCTCAACGCCCTATACCAGACCTGTCAGGACTCCGACTCCAACATCTGATTATCTTCGCTGATCAGGAGACCGAAAGGGTTCGTCCCTTGGATCCCGAAAACTTAGCTCTAACCGCCCCACAGGAACAAAACGATCGCACAACCCCGTACCATTGACCGATCAGGAAACCGAAAGGGTCCCCCCATTGGATCCTGAAAACGCAACTTGATCCTCTACAGAAAAGCGGAACGAAGATAAACCTGCGCAGCCTCACTGATCAGGAGACCGAAAGGGTTCGACCCTTGGATCCTGAAAGCGCAACCTGACCCTCTACAGAAAAGCAGAACGAAGACAAACCTGCGCAGCCCCGCTGATCAGGAGACCGAAAGGGTTCGACCCTTGGATCCTGACCTCATCAAATAGACAACTGTAGCAAGTCGCAACCAGGGGGTCAGTATTCTAAGAAACCAAATAGGAACCCCCCAAAACCTAAACTTTGCAATCTACAAACTGGAAACAATGACAATAATTCGCACCAACAAACAACACCCAACTCAACGTCCAAAAACAAGACAAACAGCCAAGACCGCGAGCGCTAACACAACGGACGAAAATTTACTGCAGCTAACACTGGAGCAATCCTTCAAGAAAGTGACATTGTATAAAGAAATTCCAAAGTCCCTGACACAGAATTCTAAACAGAACTCAGAAGACTTCAAAGAAAGAAACCTTGAATCTGCTAATCCCATTGTGATATCCCCTCGACTATTAGCGGAATCACACAGCACAGTTGAAAATCAGCAACTTACCTCAACCGAGATGAAGAGTCCGGACATTAAAACTCAAGCTCAGAATCCAATCACAACAACTGGACAAACCACCATGTCCGTATCATCATCACCGGCTCTTCAACTCGAACCTGAACAGCAACTGATCAATCCTCCAATTGCTCTGAACACAACCCACCAGTCCACAAAACAAGACCCTCCAAACAACAGGACACAAGACACCCTGACAAATCTTACAAACAGCAATAAACAACCCATGGAACTTACAAACAAACAGTTGCAGACACCGACAAAACAGGATCTAACACCGGACAAACAAATCCGAAATCAACAATCCATGGAACTGAAGAAACCGCACGAAATAGTCAGCAATCCTCAGGAAATTGCTAACAACCAAGAACCAAAACGCACAGCTCAACATATCGGCTTCAAGCCTACCTCAAACTGCCAACAAATTCAACGAACACAAGACCAAATTACAAAACCAGCAGTCCCAACACCAGAACAACAGAAGCAAAAAGAAAAAGCAAGATTAGCACGACTTGCGTGGCTTAAAACCCACAACTCCGTCAAATCCACCACCCCAGTGGAACCAACAACATCAAAAACAAGAAACAGACCGGAAAAATTATCACTGGACATCACCGAAATTGAGTCAATCATGACTACCGCAGAAAAAGGAAAAGAAGTATTTGGAGACTTAACGGAAGCAAACCCAATGCAACTAACATCAACACCATGTATCCCCCAGGGCAACCAAAACAAGCTGATGAAAAAAGAACGTCAACCAGAATTGGATGAACGTAAAACTTCCCCATCCCGATTCAACTATGACACAGATGAATCTTACTATACTCCAGATCCAGTAATCAAGAATCAAAAATCAAAAGACCCCCAACAGAAAAACGACAACCACGAACAAGCCGAAGAAGACCCACACCTAAGAATCCCAACAACAATGCTAGATTTGCAAAACATGCTCATCGCAACACTTTCCCAGTCGATGATCCCCTTCTTGAAATTACATGAAGATATGAAAGATGCAATAAAAGATCAGGCGACCCTTCTAGCGCTAATTCACTCAAAACAGATACACATCGAACACTTTGTCTCGACAGTGGAATCAAGACTCACAATAGAAGCAGAGGAGACACACCGGTGGCAACAAAGACTAGCCGAGATTGCGAGAGGAGACCGACAAGAGAAAACAAAACTTACAGGAGAACTAGTACAGATGCTCAAAGAACACCATCACCAGCAAGCAACCAGACCAAACGATCAACGACTACAAACCCCGCCGTCTCTAAAAGCGTCACAATGTCCAATTCAGACACAACAACTATCTGAAACCACCTCGGACCTCGCCCAACAAGTACCAAAAGAACCGAGTCAAAATATTATTAACAAAAAAACAAAAACCATCACCCCAAGTAACATAACAAAGAACCCAAATGAAAACTTTCAGATTTTCGAAAAAGAAAAAATAACAAATGAAACAAAACCCACCCAACAGAAAAATAACAAAAAACGACAAACGGGCTCTCGAGCATTTCTACGAAATATAAACCAGAACGCCCAAACTGTTCAACAACCAAAGAAGAAAATATCAGCTGCCAACACACAAAGCATTCAAGTTCATCTAGCCCAGACCAAACCCAAATTAGCGGGACCTATCCTGCCACACTCGCCGATCGATGAGGAACTGCTCAACATGACCACCCACGAAGAACAATCATCAGAAAACAATCAACAGGCTTCGCAATCAATAATCCAGACGAGTTACATAATAATCGATGAATATACCACAATCCTTGATCAACATGCGAAACAAAATCAAGACAATTCTACTGAACTCTCCCTAGAAGAAATTTCGATGCTATCAATGGAAAACATCTCAATATCCACAACCAGAGACGAAGCTTACGACCCCATCTCGTCGATCTCGATAACAACAACACCACAAGACCCCAGTCAACAAACCCAGATGCGACCAACATTTGTTAATCCACTACGACAAAATGAAATATATGAAATCCACATTGAAAATGCAAATAAAAACCTGGAACCGGTAATCCTAAATAGAACAAATCTACTACGCCTCTTTGGCGTAATACCTTGCTTGAAAAAACTCACAACAAAAGACCTTGATCTGATAACCTTTAAAGACGATCGAAACTTGGATAAAATCGTCATAGAGCTTTCGGACCCAAATAACCAAGAACTCATCATATCAACACGAAGACAATTGCACAATCTGGGCTTCTCATGCTGGGCCTCAACATCCACAAGAATGCCAAGCAAACCAAAATATAAAACAACAGCAAGATACGAAAGAAAAAACAACGACCAAAGGAAACAAAAACAGGCAACTGACGACAGAAACTCAAATCGTGCCTCAGAAGAAGCATACCTAAACAGAAATAACAAACCTAACAGAACAAGCTTTGAAACTCCTTCATCAGACATTGAATCTATAGAAGACTCAATAAGAAGCCAACAACCAGACAAAGATGCCCATGCAATTAGAAGAATCTATGACTTCGAAACCACCTTCTCAGAAACAGAATCTACAGAATACTCAATGAACTCTAACTCATAACAATTAACGAACAATGGATTTACGTGGTCACTGTGCTCATGGAACACCAGAGGAAATCTCCATCTATTTACGGACTCAGCTGCTGAGCTAGAGCAATACCAATTCATATGCCTCCAAGAAACCTGGCTCAGCGACCCACCAGCATGTGATGGTTTTATCACACTCCTAAACCCAGCTATCGTACAAAAACAAGGAAGACCCGCTTCAGGCTTACTCACCCTAATCAAGATAAACCCTCACAGCACAGTAATACTCTCCGAAAACATAAACCCCTGGATTCAACTGACCACAATAATATATACAAAAAACCAGCAAAAACGAGAAGAGAAAGACAACTCAACAATCCTAATCCTAAATCTCTATTGGAACCCATTAGCAATATCAACAGATATGTTCCTAGATGGAGTTTTCATCTCAGTCGATGAGGCCACAACTAAACATCCGTCATCGGAAGTAATAATATGTGGCGATCTGAACATCAAACTATACGATAAGAACGGTGGCCTCTTAAAGCACTCAGACCTATCGGCAAACGCAAAGAGATGGATGAAAGAAACCACGATACGCAACCTACTCCTTCTGAGTCAAGGGAACACTTCGAAACCCTATACACCAACATGGAGCAGAGGTTCATCCCATGCGATCATCGATTATATATTCCTATCTGAAAAACTTCACCGATCAGTTACAAACGTGCAGACGATACTAACAGATAGGAGCGACCATAATCAATTTACCGCCCACTCTGAAGCGGCACTGGAAAAAATAGAGACGAGGCTACCATCTCCTCTATTAGAACTAAACGGAACAACAACAAGACTGAGAATCCCACAAGCATCCTTAGCCTTATTACCGGAAAAATTCCTACAGACAAGTCTGACAAATGCTCTAAAAATTGACTACGAATGGATCCTAATTCCGTTCCGACAAACCAGTAAAAATCGCCCGCAGAAAGACCATCGACATTTCTACAACCAAGAAATTGCCGAAAGGAAAAAAGCCTTAAATCGGACAATAAGACAGATAAAGAAAACCCCAGCGCTCGATATCCCAAACCAGATCAAAACTCTGAAAAACAACCATCGAAACTGGACTAAATCACAAAAAAGCCTCATTCAGCAGGCAGATGCAGAGAACATATTGAAAATCCACAAATCCCACAATACAAAAGAACTCTGGAACTTACTCAATGACAATCAACAAAAACAGCAGAAGCTTACAGCTAACGTAACCCAAGAAAAATGGATAACGCACTTCACTACCATCTATGCATCACGAGAAACGGTTCAACAGAACACACAACCCATAACAGACCCAACATGGAAAGTACACGCAGAATTTGAAGATTACATCCTCCTGATCAACAAACTCAACACTTCCAGAGCCCCAGGCCCTGATGGTCTATCCAATGCCATATTCAAAGAAGATCCTAACGCTTGGGCAACCCTCCTGTGTCACATCACAAAACTGATCAACAAACTGCACAGAATACCAAACTCCTGGAGAACAGCAGTAATCGTACCAATCCACAAACAAGGCCCTAGAGAAGACCCCCAAAACTTCCGACCGATCGCTTTGCTCGATCCGCTAGGAAAATTATTTGCAGCAGTACTTCTAAACCAACTCACCGCGTGGGCCATAAAAAACAATAAATTCTCGACCAGACAAACAGGATTCACGGCCAATGTTGGAACAAACCTCAACCTGATATTACTACAAGCAATCAAACATGAAGCCATCAACTCCAACTCGACAATCTACGCAGCATTTATTGACCTAAAAATGGCTTTTGACGCAATCTCACGCGAAAAACTATGGTCGAAACTTAGAACATGGAACTGTCCATCTGATATCCTAGAACCAATTATCCTGCTGTATTCAAAAACCACGATAAAAGTCAGACTATCGAGACAAGGAGCTACAACATCTGCCATACCAACAGAAAACGGACTTAAACAAGGCTGTCCTCTTGCAGCGACACTCTACAACTTGTTCACTGCCGATATCGAAGAACATCTAAAATCACATAAAACCAATCCCCCCAAAATCAACTCGATCCCAGTCCCAATCATGGCATACGCTGATGACATTGTGCTACTAGACAAAACACCGACTGGGCTACAAACGACACTAGCAGATCTAAGCCATTACATGAAAAAAAACGAACTAACGATCAACACGGAAAAAACAAAGACAATGACCCTCACCAAACCATCAAAAAAAAGAACAAACCAATATATCTTCACGATCGACAACTCAGAAATAGAAAATGTTACATCGTTCAAATACCTAGGGATCACAATAAACCAGTCAAAATCAGAAGAGCAGTGGATAGACAAAATCGAACAAACATCTCAAACTCTATCAAGACAAGGCTGCCTCCTTCACAGAAAATACGGAAAGTTCTCCTTTAAGCCAATTATCTCCTACTACAGACACAAGTATATTCCGATTCTCACCTACGGTACCGAAGCAATGTTGAACGCTCAGAGAGTCAACTGGACAAAATATGAAGCGACTTTTTGGCGCAAAGTCCTTCGACTCCCGCAAACATTTCCAATGCCAAGAATACGCTACGAACTGGCAACTCAATCAATTGAATCAGTCGTACAATGGAAAAGACTAGACATTTTTCGGAAAATATTGACAGATGGGAAAACTCCAGCAATTCAAATACTTCGACACAAAGAAAACACCTTCAACACGACAATATTGGAAAAATGGAAAGATACAATGAGAAAAGAAATGGATAGTGAAAATATCACAGAAGAACTGCTCACACTTCGTCCACAACACGCAAAAACAAAACTGCTGCACAACGACTGGATAAAGACCATTCAACAAAAAAATACCTACAAACAGAACCTACAATGCACAAAAGATAATAGGAGAATCCACGAACCACCGGCGTACCTGCAAACCTTCCCAGACCAAACCATTCGAGCAACATTCCTAAAAATTCGCCTAAACATTCTTCCTACAAAAGCATACCTATACACAAAAAGACAGATCAAGTCCGAAGACAACTACTGCAGGTTCTGTAAAGACCAAAAAATCGAGGAAACCATTTTTCACCTCGTAATGGAATGCAACGAACTCGCCACACAACGCAAAGAATTCGGTGCATTCTTTCAACTCTCATCGACACAAATGTGTACGCAAGAAAGATGGACCGCTCTCCTAAGCGGCCACAACAACAAGTACACCTACACAATTGCACTCTTCCTATCTTCTATACTCGAACTAAACAAACAAAAGTTAAAAACCGATTCTAAATCAAGTAAATGATGAAAAAGTTTTCAAATAAACTGCAGCATCAAAAAAAAAAAAGAAAAAAAAAAAAGAAGTGGAGATGGTTCTCCTCAAGTTACAGGGAGGCAGGAAGGCCGTTCCAGAGGGAGGCCCCTGCCGCGGAGAGAGATCTACCCCCAGCTTGTTGCTTCAAGAAGCGGCTGACCCTGACATGCAAAGTGTGAATCACACACACCTGCAAAACAGGCCATGACCATCACTGTTATGTCACTCAAACCTTCCCAAACCACAATATGACATGGCAAGCAATAGCCATACACCAACACAGTACCAATAAGGTACACATTGCCATGTGAAAAATGTAAATTGGCATCAGACAATGATGCCTGACATGGAATCAGATGAAATGACTGACCAACAACCTCCCACCCAAAATAAGTCATTCTCAAATGCATCACAAAAGTAGTAGCCGCAACATAACAAAGAATGCCTGTCTACATGCACATTGTGCATTGCAAAATCAACACTGCAGCTTCTGTGTGCTGTGTCCAACTCCTGCAACACACTGCTCAGCACACAGCACATTGAACAGCGATTTTAGTTGTGATGCACACCCTGAGCTTCACATCTAAGCGACAAACCACATCAAAAAGCAAAATAGGCATGTACAGGATCCATAATTGGTCACAGAACATGTGCTGCAGGAACACAGTGGGCAGCAGAAGGCAAACAGAGTGTACATGTGGATATCGAAGGGTGGTTGTACATGTAGTGCATCATAGAGCGAGTGTGCGGGTCAGCAAGGACATGCACTCAACATATGCATGTGCAATCAATTGACCATCAGTGTCCTCTACACAACACATGTGAACATTCACCATGTGTACACCCCAGCATGTCAAACCACAACTATCCCCTCACACCTGAAAGGCAAATACAACACACGAACATGCATTGATCAGCAGAACACATCATGTCCATAGGATACCACAATTACAATGTCAGGGTTCCCATCACACTGCAGGGCAAGGCAACTATCAACAACAAAACACCCCCCCCCTCCCAAACAAATGACCATGACCCACTGAACAACTGCACCTGGGTCATGGAGCCTTCAACCCTCAATTTCACCTGGCCACAGGATCACCATCTCCCACCTTGTGTGTCAAAAGTTGCCTGCACCCTCAGAGTCCACCTTCATTTGCAAAGACACAAAATCCAAGGCAGAAAAACGAATCAGAACAGCCTCCAGTAGATGAATTGAAGTAGCAGTACCTCACAAACTCCAAGTACTACCACAATGATGCAACAACCAAGGTAGCACAGAAAAACAATGTCACAACAGGATGTGAACCATGTGTGGTACATAACATAGAATGATGCACCACGAACGGATGTGTACTGTCACAGCTCCCGTGTACAGGTTCAGGAGTGGCACGAACCAACCACCCCCTCTAGGGTTTTGGCGCCTGCAAGCTTGGGGCTTACACAGGCATCCGCAACCCCAGCGGGGAAAGAGGGTTAGGGAACGTTGGTTGGATAGGTACGGGAAGCAGGAACACCGGGTAGAGGGTACAGGGTTTAGAATTGGATAGGACTCGGGGTGATTATGGAAAAAAAAACATACCAAATTGAATTACACATTCATCCATGCAACAGTGCACCCCCCAGCAAGCTTATGTAGAGCAGTTTGAAAGAAAAACAACAAGACACTCAGCTCTGGTTTTGAGTGCTGGCCTCCTGCCTGCGCACTCTCAGGTCTGGTTACAGGAGCACTTCAATGCTGCAAAGAGAGCGACAGTTAATAATCTGTGCATGCCCATTACACACAAACACACCACCAAATATGCCCCATAGCAGCAAACTACTCTACAAACAGACAATCTGGTGTGGATGCTTCGTACCCATACGTAACATTCCCCCTGTGATGGTTCATACACAGTCAATGTAGTAAGTCAGGCGCCGGTGGGTGCGTGGCAAATGGAACCCCAATGTGTCACGATTCACACAACATGCAATGTTCCCTCGGTAAGCAGACAGACGCATATAGCAAGGTATGACTTCAGAAAAAGTCGTGTCCCACCAAGACTGTAAAAAAATTTGCAGTGCATGTTTCAAAATGTACATGGAAATGAAATGCACTGCACCCGAGTCTGTCCCTTGCTGCATGTCCCTGTGAGCTGCTCCTTTCCATGTCTCGGAAGGCAGCATGGGTGATAAAAGTGCCTCAATGGCCCATGGTGGACCGGAGGGTATGTGCCACTGCCCCTGCAGCTGCCCCAGACAACCTTACAATCAACTAGCCATCAGTCCACCAATACATCTGAGCTATATTGTGTGCTTCAACACCAATATTCGTCCAAGCTCACCCTCAGTGCTGCTACTAAGCCTGCATGTGCAACTGACCTGGTGGAAGCTTTGCTGTGTTGTGGCCCCCCTGTGCTGCTCACCTTGCCTGGAGTTCCTTGGAACACGTTAGCAGTTCTAGGATGTATTTCTGAAATCCCTGTGCCTCTGCTTGCGCACACATGTGCATGTGGGCACAAACAAACGTGTCCAGAATCCAGATGTCCAATGGGCCATGTCTGCTGGCAAAGGTGGTCTGGAGGCTCATCCCCCTGCAGAAAGGGCATGAAACACATGATTAATGCTTTAGAGTCATCTGTGTGCGTCTCTTCAGGCATCTCATTACTGGACCATGTCAGAGACGTACATCAGAAATCACACCATCAGTCCGTCTTTCACATCCAAACTGTGGAACACACTATCTACGGCATGAATTGCAAGAAGCATGTGTACAGTAAAGATAAGAAACATACTACACAATACATAGCAATTAATGTACACATTAATCATGAAACACCCCATCTAGCAAAAGCAGAACAGTGGTCAATAACACCGCAATCATCCCCACTAGGGGTGTTAACACAAGTTACACAGCACCAGACATGCCACAGATATGACAGTCCAAAGCCCTTGTGTAATAGGCTGTTACACCGAACCATCCTTGCGAGCCCATGGATAAGGGAGGCAGGAGTGGCATATGTGAGTCAAGGACCCCAAGCAGCAAACACATACATAAGACAAGCCTGAAGGGCCCAGCTTGAACGGACGTTGAATGCTTTCAAAAGCCACAAAGCACCGCACCGTCACATGAAAGCACAATAGACAAGCAATTTTAAACTATATTAACTAATTACACTAACTATGAAAAACCTACATTACCTAATTAAACTATCAAACAGAAACTTAACTAACTAAACTAAAAGAAACATAAAAAATGGCCACATACGACCCGGGGGGGAGGGGAGGTACCCAGGAGGGGGGAGGTACATGGTGCTGCTCAACACCCACATGCGATGATGCTGGGCCAAAAAAAAAACTCCATGTGCTCAACGCCTGCACAGCCCGACCTATGTGGGAGATAGATGGTCGTCCGAGTCTGGCTCATCCTGGAAAGGAGGACGTGGCACAGTAGCCTGGCCACGCCTAGCCGCAGCTTGCCCCTCGATGGCAGCAAGTCTGCCGGACGGGTGAGCCTGGTTCTGTGTGGCTATGTGACGTAGGTCTGCATGCAGAACCTCACGTGATACATGTGCTTCCTCTTGCAAGGTAGCACATGCCACACAGAGTTCCTCCTGCAAAGCCTGGCTGGACAACCGCTGCACCTCCCGGCAAGCCTGTAGCTCAGCTTAGATGGTACGCTCAAGCTGTGCAAACCTCTCCTCTGCCCTCTGCCTATGGGACATCATAAGGACATCCAGAGTGGATTTGAGGGAAGCATACTCCTCCCTCAGGGCATCCATGTGTGCCTCTGCGTGAGCAGCAATTGCTTGACGCAGAGATGACATTTCAGCCTGGCGTGCCCTGTCTGAGGCTGCCATGCCCAGCCTGAGCGAGCGGGTCGTGGACTGTGCCGCCTGCTGCTGGAGAAGTGTTAGGGAGAATTCTCTGTTTAGACTGAATTTCCTAACCTAGTGAGTCCCCCAGCAGCTTTGCTGGATTTCTGGAGTTTGTTTTTGTCCATCCTGCCAAGAGTGCGACTCTTTTCTCCCCCTCTTGGACATGAATGTGGTTGATTC
Source organism: Ambystoma mexicanum (assembly GCF_040938575.1). Taxonomy (NCBI): domain Eukaryota; kingdom Metazoa; phylum Chordata; class Amphibia; order Caudata; family Ambystomatidae; genus Ambystoma; species Ambystoma mexicanum. The sequence continues at coordinate 1,025,122,413 of NC_090933.1, forward strand.
CTGTGTATGTCAATGTGTTCTATGGGCTATGGGTTTCTTTACTCCATAGGGTCTCATGTGTTTTACTATGAGTGTTACACCGCACCCTCCGTGCCGTAACACTGGGGCGTCCTAGAGGATCCCCACCATAGACTCCATACCCTGGGACTGACTACTGTCTCCCAGGGCATGTAAAGTCACCATTGGCTTTACTAGACCTAAATTTACTAACAGAACTAGTACAAATCATCCTATTGTGGAAGTACTAGTAGGGGTAATTCGGTTACCCCTGGGTCTGTTATTCGAGGGGGCACTGTCCCCCCTCATCAAGTTTTGGCTGGTGGCAGAGGAAACTACTTGTTATATTCGACCCCGAATATAACTCTATGGGATTCTTCCCATTGTTGGAGGCTAATATTTTTCCCGTTAGTCTCTAACATACCGCCGGTTTATTTGTCTTAAATAAATCTACCGGTCGGTATTATCTGCCAGAACTCAGTTTTTAAAATGGCGTCTGTGTTCACCTCTGTAACTCCGAACCAAAGGTTGAGCCCTTTGTCCCACTTTTGGCGGGCTTCTACACAGAAGCCCTCCAGAGTGGTGCCATTCTGTCTGAGTACCACAGGGGGTGTGGGAGGGGGTTAAGGCACCCTGGACTGAGTTGCCTTTCCAACTCAATTCGCAGCCTGGTTTGATTGGCCCAAGTGGTGAGCCACCCTGCTCACCACTTAGCGTGTTTTGATTGACAGCTAGGCTGAATGAATGGGGGTTTGCTGCATAAAAGCAAGGCTTTTGGGACTGGATCTTCAGAAGTCGCCACAGGACCTAAGAATCCGACGAGGGTAAAGCTGAGCCGACCTAAAACGACGACACCACCTGTGGAGCCCTGCTGAACTGACTCACCACTTCCCAATGACAGAGGAGATCTCCCTGCTGGAGAGTCTTCTCCCCCTGACTGGTGAGAACAACCAGTCCCTTTGCTTTTTCTTCGATTCCAGGGCGTAGTGGTCGAATTGCCCGTGCTGAGCACCCCAGCAACCGGATAGCCACTAGCCCATACCGCGACCAAAAGGTGGTGCCTTGTGACGGAGCACTCCGCGGCTGGTCTCTTCCCTGGTGGTGCAACGATCTTCAACTTTCCTTCGACGACGAGATCATCTCATCTCTTGGCAAAGCCCTGACTTGCATCCACCACCAGGAACAACTGCCCCCGCTGGAGCTGTCTCTTCACTTACAAGGTACTGTGTCCGCCTGGCTTCCCTTGTGACGGTTAGCGTGAGGTGTCTTAAATCCTTACCTTTCCATTGGGTCGCCTCCAGACCTTCGTAACCTTTTGTTCTAAACTGGTCCAACCTTTCTGTGACAATTTGCTACAAAGACTCGAAGTGCGTTTCCACTGTGATACTTGTTGGGACATATCGCCTTGCCTCTCTCCGAGTGGGCCTGGCCTCTGAACTTTGCGATCCACAGTAGACCCTGCCTTACGGGCCTTGCATTTGCTTCGTAAAAGTGTTGGTACCGAGTTGGTTTCATACCCTGCCTTTTCTCCCCCGTTCTAACGAATATTAGAGTGCCATCTAGGTTAAAGCATTCACCTCTGTCTGCAAATAAGTGGTGCTGTTGAACCTAGACTTGTCGAAATATTGTTAGAGGATTGAGATACTTATAGTAATTGTAATTGGAGTTGTTTGCCATATTAGTGCCAGTGTGTTTTTCATAGATGTGTTTTTAAAATAAATAACTATATATCTTTACACCAAAGCTCTGTTCCGTGTCTGCTTGTTCTACGGTGTAAATTGCCCTATCTTGTACACTCCACATACTGCCTAATTTTTCTTGAGAGAGGTCTGACTGCTCAGCCACAGCTACCAGGTGAATCTGTGTGGTACAGACTGCTACCAAGTGGGTTTACTGCCAAACACCTGTATGCCTAAATCTTTTGCAGTGGTCCCAGAGGGAACTGCACAGGTATCTGCTTAACAAGAAGCACCTGCCTAGCAGGGGGAGCACAGATCGGGCCACACACTCCATGCTCTCAGCGATGTTCTCCATTGCTGCCCCCTGACGTTCTGAATTGACAGTCATGTCTTGCTCCCACTCAGTATACTGCGGTTGCGCGCGGCGACCGCCTTGCTGGGCTTGACCCCTGCGGACCCAAGAACCGGGTGTCCTCGCTGTGCTGGCACCACCCACGGCTGCACGACTACATGCCCCCATCGACGTGATGTCCCAGGCACGTCAGTGACTGGTGTGGAGGGTGACCATGCGTCCCGATCCACCACGGGCGGAGGAACCAAGACTGTCTGACCCCTCAGTGCAGGTGTCACGGACAGAGGAGTGTCCGCATCAGAATCACTCACCCCTGACACATGGACTTGATGCTCATCCAACTCGACATGGACGTCAGAGTCGTCATCAGGGCTGGACTCATTGCCAGCCAGAGACAAGATGGACTGTAGCACTTGGGGGTTTTTGTGGCCTACCACCCCACGACCCCCTCTTGTGACGGGTTGATGTAGTGGTAACAACCCTGTGTCTGGCATGACAACACCATCCTCCGCCTCCATTGCGTCATCACCTGAAAAATAGAGAGAAAAAAGGTCACTACACATGTCAGAAGCACACCACACACACACACAGCGACAACAAACACATCAGGCAGACACATGACACACAAAATAGAACCTGGCATGCATGCTGGGTCAACTTTGAATTGCTTCTGTGATCAGAACTGTTGAAAGGTGGCAGTTTGCATAGACGTGGGTCTATGCAGTGCAGTAAATGTGTATGTCACTCACTACCTACAAGTACAAGGACTCCATGGTGTGTGTCAGGAAATGTGAAGGCAGTGCAAGGTCAAATTCAGGCATCACGTGCACTGTGCATTCAATGGGTAGCATATCTACAAGCAAAGCACTCCTCCACCCAAAGCAGGGATGCCTAGCATGGTATCAAAAGGCTGACCATAGACCTGTGCATTGACAGGCAGTGTTGACTGGCGTCAACAGCTTAATGTGATTCAAGTGACAACACTGCAAATGATGATGGGACAGTAAGCAGACACATGATGAAAACTCTGGAGGCCACCCACGTGTGAAGAAGACACTACAACAGTCGGACAGAGTCATTGGCCATTAAACAGGCTGAGGCCTGTGACCCACACAGATTGCCAGACCGTAAACATGTGTGCAATGCAGTACTGAGCCACAGTTGACATGGGAAGGCTGATGAGATGCCATGCAATGTATGTCACCCAGGACTTGTATTACAGTGATCATCCAGTCAAGGACACATAGGGGCATGCGTGCAATGCACATGGAGCATGAATGGGCACTCATGTCCCTGCGGGGCATCTGACCTATGCACAGTACAAGTGAGATACCCTGCAACAAGTACTAAGGCTGTATCACACAGCATATGTCTGGCACATTGTACGCTGAAAGTTAGCATGTACACAGGACGCATGAACAGGAAAGTACACAATGGCAAGATTGAAGCAGACCAGTGCAAAGGTGGAACTGGGGTGCAGAGTGGCAGAGGAGGGGCAAGAAGGAGTACCCGCATGCAGGCAGAGGACACATGCACGTCAGTCATGCTATGACATTGTGCCTGGGCTGAGAGGAAGGTCACCCTCGCCACATGCAGAAGGGCCAGTGAGCTGGAACATGGACCGGAGGGGTATACTGGTAACCAGCATGTGAGTAGGGTGCAATAATGGTGATGCGGACAGTCCCCGTCTGTTCCACATGTCCACCATCCAGCAGAGCAGACATGCATCACGGAAGCATTGCATTACTTGCACATCAGAACCATGTGCACGTCACATGTAGTGGCAATCATGCACAACACATCCCACAAGTAAAACGCACACGTCCTCAACAAACACGCATCAACACTCACTGGACTGGGCATCAAAGTCCAGCATCTCTCCCACTCCTTCGACCGATTCAGGTGGTATGATCTCTGCAACAAGTGACTCATGTGGAGTTAGCTCTTCCTCCTCTGGTGCAGGCCCACCGCCAGTCACCAAAGCCAAGTTGTAATTTGAGGCACGCTTAGCCTTAGCGCTGCGTTTGAGGTCATTCCATCGCTTTTTGCACTCTTGCGCCATGCGCACTTCATGGCCGAATGAACTCACATGTTCCGCAACATGCTTCCAGTGGGTGTCACGGTGGGCAGCCGTAGTCTGACTATTGGCACCCACTACCATGTCACGGCTGTGGCCCAGCACATAGTCCACGAGGAAGTCCATTTCCTGCTTGCAGAAAGGCTTCTTCCTCGATGTGCAGGAGGTCGTGGCTGTGTGTGGGGTCCCAGCCTGTGCTGCAGGTGCAACCTTCCTCCTCTTGCACTGTGGCGCAGACCCTGGCTGGCTAATGCCGCCCTGACCAGTATGGCCAGTGGGTTCGGTGGATTGAGCCAAGGGAGTGGCAGGTGGAGGGACGACCAAAGGCCTGACTTGTGTCAGTGGCAGCTGGGTGACCTCTAATGGACCCTGCGCAGCAACATCCGCTGTGGCAACATCCTTGAGAGGCAGACCCGTCTGGAGTCGAGCGGTAAGTGTACATGCATACTGATTGGAAGCTGTGCGTGTGGTGGTGTGCCAGTAGTGTGCAGGGTCATTGACCGCAACGGTCCTGGTTGGCAGACTCACAACCGGGGTGTTGTTGGGTGCATCTTCCCCTGCACTTGCCAACACCCGGCTGTTCGGTGCAGCAGATTACCTAACTGCCCCAGGGACACGTGTCCTGGTCAGAGCAGTTCTGCATGCCCCTACGGTTTCCCTCCTGGCCTGTTGTAAATCTTCCAAGGGCTCCTCAAGTGCCAACGGAGCCTGCGCTGGCAGACCCTGATCCTGGGTGGCGGTGTCCACAGCTGCACCTGCAGCTACCACTACCCTTGGGCCCGTGGCACTCGATGGAACGGACTTCCGGGTCACACGGGCACCAGTGCCAGATGCAAAAGCTGCATCTACCGGAACCACAGGGGGTGGTGGCATGACTGCACTGACACATGGCACAACATTGTGCTCAAGTGGCGCACCCCTGCCTCTTCCCCCTCTGTGGCCGCCCTGGACACCCTGGAGTCCCCCTGGTCACCACGGCCATGTCCACGACCACGCCCGCCACGAGGAGTATGCCCAGCTGAGGCGCCCCTCACCTTTGCTGGCCTCCCAACCATGGCACAGATGGAGTAGTGACAGTACAGATGGAGTAGTGCCAATGGGAGGTGTACAGCACAATTGACCTGGGCAATTGGGGTTAAGGGGGTGGGAAGCAAGATGTTAACAGCCCCCCTGCACCTGCAAGGCTGTATGTGACCCCGGTGATGTAGTGACGGGTCACGCAACGCTCAGGCACCCCAAAACTGCAGTAAAACCGTGCACGCAACCCTGCAGCCTAGGTGCGGGGAATCAACCTCCCGCAGTACGCGGTGGCACCCAGTAACATGAATAACGCATATGCGTGGGACACGCAGGCTACTATGACCTCGAAAATGGGTGCGATACACTGGGCACCCGCAGTGGGAAAAATAGCGTGTGCGACTCACCGTCTGACTAGCGCGATGCAGAAAAACACGCGTAGACAATACCCCCGCCAAAAGAAGAGATACGTCCTTGATAGCAGTGAAGTTGTGATGGCGCGTGAAACAACAGGAAGCATCAACACACGTCGGTCTCCACGAAAGGCACATACAGCGAACTGCTGCCCCCTCTCACCTTTAACCCGTGCTGAGGGAAACGCCCACGCGTGTCACGTCACTTACGCGCATTGGCCCTTTCCTCAGATTACACGCATTCACCCGCGGACGTGCAGTTTTTTCACGCGCGCTGAACCACTATGCTAACGAGGGTAATGCCCGCGCACGCCTGCGCGCGTTACATCACAGAGGCGCTTAAGCTTGAAGGGCGTTTGGTCCAATGAAAGCGCGTACAAGTGTTGATGCGCTTACGCGCTAGGGGCCTTTCCTCGAATCACACGCTGACGTGCACATTTTTCACGTGCCAAATCTCTCCGTATCAAGCTGGCCACGCGTTCACACACGGAAGACCACGCTCCTGCCCAAAATGCCGAATCACTGCCCCCCAGAGCCCCGAGCACGCTCCCACCTGCCATCTGCTGCTGCCTGACTGCCTGCTGCCCACGTGCCCTGCTATTTGCTGCCTGCACATCAGCCAGGCGTGCGGTTGCTGTGACCAACCCTGCTGGAACAGAAGACTCCCGACTGGGATACCATCGCTCCACAGCCCAGCCCCAGGACCCAGTTGCCCACCCACTCCTGCCTCTGGGGTTGCAATGTCGGGCACTACACCATCTGGCACCACTGGCAACCCTCAGCCAGAGAGGCAGAGGGCCACCAGCTTCACTGCCACCAAAGTTGGTGTCCTGGTAGAGCAAGTCCTGGGGCAGTATGATGCCCTCTTCGGAAGTTCGTGCGCCGACAAGGAAGGATGGACTCGGATCTGGACGGACATCGTGACTGCCATCAACGCGGAGGGGGTGGCAGTCCGTGACTTCCAACATGTCAAGAAGCGCTGGGAGGACCCTCAACAAGGCCCGGCGCCTTTTGAAGGCAGCGGATGCTAAGGGGCGCTGGGGGGCCACCTGTCGGAACATCAGATGAGGGTCCTGGAACGCATATGCCCAACGCTCCACATCCAGGTCCTTGAGAGGCAGACCCGTCTGGAGTCCAGCGGTAAGTGTACATGCATACTGATTGGAAGCTGTGCGTGTGGTGGTGTGCCAGTAGTGTGCAGGTTGTACATGTGTTTTTCTAGGGCCATGTATGGATGTGTATGTACAGGGCTGTGAGGCAGACACATGCAAGTCCTTTCATGTGTGAGACACATGGATGGTGTATGTGTGGGTAAGCATGCAAGCCAAATGCAGATGGTGGGCACACATGTTTGGATTACTGTGTATGTCAGTTGGCATGGTTGTGGTGTCACACATGGATGTTGGTTCCAGCTGTATGTATGTGCACCGTGTACATGTGCATGTGTGTCTATTTGACAAGGGTGCAACAGTGATGCAACATGGATGCATGTGACACTAATATGTGGAAAACTGATTTGCAGATGTGACATGGATGCCGATCTCAACACTGCAACAGTTGGCGGAGGTGTACACATGCATGTACGTGTGGTGGCATGTGTGCATGTGTAGTGCACTCCCTGTGTTTTATGTGATGTCTGGCTCACCTTTGGCTGCTCATGCCGTTGTATGTGTATGGATGGTGCTGGCTGTTGCAATATGGCTGTGGAATAGCTCATGTGTGTGAGTCAAAATGACATGTGTGTTCGGGATTGTGATGCCATGTCTGAAGTTTGACAATGCCACTCATGTACAACTGTCATGTGTGTATGAGTCCATTGTACAGTGCCCTGATGCCTGTGTTTTATTTATCCCTGTATGCAGCGTCAACTGATGAAGAGGGCGGAGAAGGTGCTGTGGAGCACAGCGGCAGGGATCGCACCGCCAGCCGGAGACGCAAGGCCCGGCTCCCCTCCCAGGTTGTCATCTCGTCGGGGAGTGAGGAGTCCGGTGCCACGTCCCAGGCCGCAGCTGCCGAGGGGAGGTCCAAGAGGCGGAGGTCGGGGCAGCTGAGACCCCACAGGGCCCAACGGAGGAAGATGGCATGGAGTCATTCAGGTTGGTGGGGGGTTTGGTGGAGGAGGAGTGGAAGGAAGGGCCAACAATGTTCAGGGCGGAGAACTCCATGCATAGGGCCCTGAGGCGGGCCGAGTGCCTTGAGGCCATTCGCAGGGACCTGGAGTTCCAGATCTCATCGTCCCTGTGAACCCTCGGCCCATAGAAGAGGACCGCCTCTGGGACATCGAGCAGGAGTTTGATGATGCCCTGGCCCGGGACATCCACATGTGAGCCGTTGGACTTGCTCGCTGCCCTTGTAAATAGTTGGATAGTATTAGGTTTCCTTTGGTTTTTTCTTTATTTTGGACCTTTAGGACAATGGACCACATTTTTGTATATAGTTTTTTTTATTAGGTAGGAGTTTTTGATAGGTTTCATTTCTTCAGTTGGGATCATGGACCCTGGATTGTTCATCTGTATATAGTTCACTGTTGGATTCTACTTTTTTCTTTGTATTTCCCCATGGAGCAATGGTTTTCACTTTTGTTTTGCCCTTGGATTTCATTTTTGGAACTGTGACTTTGGACACCTTTCCTTTGGATTATGATTTGTTGTTTTTCATTATTTTACAGACATGCAGCTTTTCTTTTTTAATTTCCATTGTCGTTTGTTTGATTTTAATTCCATTCATGTTGCTTTTAATACATTTTTTTCTTCCAACGTCGATGTGTGGTATCATCTCATTAGTTTCATGCATGGCATGATATGGGTTTTGACATTCACTTGCACCCATTGTGTGTATGTGACGGACATGTGTTCATTTAGATACTTGGCATTGGGGTTGTGTCATGTAATTGGCATTTCTAAGTGGGTGGATGCAATACTTGGGTGGGTGTTTGGCATGTGGAGGTTGTCCATAAGGGCCAGGGATCTAGATTGTGATGTCGTGTTGGCTGGGGGACATGTGTCGGGGCCTGCTGGCAGGTGCCCTGCACTGCTTGGGGGGTGGGTGTGCAAGGGGACATGAGTGGGGGCCTGCTGGCAGGTGCCCTGCACTGCTTGGGGAGTGGGGGTGCAAGGGGACATGAGTGGGGGCCTGCTGGCAGGTGCCCTGCACTGCTTGGGGGTTGGGGGTGCAAGGGGACATGAGTGGGGGCCTGCTGGCAGGTGCCCGCACTGCTGGGGGGTGGGTGTGCAAGGGGACATGAGTGGGGGCCTGCTGGCAGGTGCCCTGCACTGCTTGAGGGGTGGGGGTGGAAGGGGACATGAGTGGGGGCCTGCTGGCAGGTGCCCTGCACTGCTTGGGGGGTGGGGGTTCAAGGGGACATGAGTGGGGGCCTGCTGGCAGGTGCCCTGCACTGCTTGGGGGGTGGGTGTGCAAGGGAACATGAGTGGGAGCCTGCTGGCAGGTGCCCTGCACTGCTTGGGGGATGGGGGTGCAAGGGGACATGAGTGGGGGCCTGCTGGCAGGTGCCCTGCACTGCTTGGCGGGTGGGGGTGCAAGGGGACATAAGTGGGGGCCTGCTGGCAGGTGCCCTGCACTGCTTGGGGGTTGGGGGTGCAAGGGGACATGAGTTGGTGATCAGTGGTGCAAGCGGACAGGTGGCTTGTCTGTGGTGCATGGTCATGGTGGATGGGCTGCCTGCGGGACATAACCAGGGGTGTGGGGTAGTCCCCTGTGGTGTGGTCTGCCTGCAGGGGCCGTGGAGCGTGTAGAGGGAACAGCTGGGTGGACCCACACTGCCAATTCACGTGTAGGATTCCCTGCGCACCCCCGAAATTCACATACCCTTCTCTGACAGCTAAATCGCGTGTGAAACTTCCCGCGAACCCCTTAACTACACATACCCCACTCGCACAGGGCCTATCGCGGGAGAATCTTCACGTGAACCCCAGGAATGTTGGCCCTGTGCTAGCGAGCGGGGTACGTGTAGTCCTGGGGTACAGCATGAAGTTTTACACGTGAAAGGGCCCTGTTGAGTGGAGTGCATGTATTCCTGGGGTTCGCATGCAGTTTCACCCGCGTTTTCAGCAGGGTACGTGTATTACGGGGTTCGCGTGCAGTTTCACCCGCGTTTTCAGCAGGGTACGTGTATTCCTGGGGTTTGCGTGCAGTTTCAGCCGCGTTTTCAGCAGGGTACGTGTATTACGGGGTTCGCGGGAAGTTATACATGTGAAAGGGCCCTGGTCGAGGGAGTTAGTGAATTTCAGGGGTGCGCGGCAAGTTTTACACGCGAAAGGGCAACGCCCATGCATAATACGTCACAGATGCGCTTACACGCTAAGGGCCTTTGGTCCAATGATATCGCGTACGTGTGCTGACGCGCTTACGCACTAAGGGCCTTTGGTCCAATGATATTGCGTATGTGTGGTGACGCGCTTACGCGCTAAGGGCCTTTCCTCGAATTACACGCTGACATGCAAGATTTTCACGTGCCAAATCACTCCGTATCAAGCTGGCCACGCGTACACACACAGAAGACCAGGCTCCTGCCAAGAAGGCCATTTTCCTGCCCCCCATAGCCCCGAGCACGCTCCCACCAGCCATCTGCTGCTGCCTGCCTGCTGCCCACGTGCCCTACTATTTGGTGCCTGCACGTCAGCCATCTGCAGGGGTCCAGTTGCTGTGTCCACCCCTGCTGGAACATAAGACCCCCGACTGGGATACCATCGCTCCACAGCCCAGCCCCAGGACCCAGTTGCCCACCCACTCCTGCCTCTGGGGTTGCCATGTTGGGCACTACACCATCTGGCACCACTGGCAACCCCCAGCCAGAGAGACAGAGCGCCACCAGCTTCACTGCCACCGAAGTTGGTGTCCTGGTGGAGAATGTCCTGGGGCATTATGATGCCCTCTTCGGAACATCACGTGCCAACAAGGAAGGACGGGAGAGCATCTGGGACGATGTAGTGGTTGCCATCTACGCGGAGTGGGTGGCAACCCGCAACATCAAGCACGTCAAGAAGCGCTGGGAGGACTTCAGGTCCAGGACCCTCACAAGGCCGGCGCCTCGCGGAGAGGGGCTGGGCACGCCTGAGTGCCATCCAGATGAGGGTCCTGGAATGCGTAGGCCCAGTGCTCCATGCCCATATCCTTGGGAGGCAGACCCGTCTGGAGTTGAGCGGTGAGTGGCCAAGCATTGCTGTGTGAGACAGGGCATGTTGCAGTGTGCCATAGTCTGATGCTTGCCTGAATGTGTGACATAGGCCATGTATGGATGTGTGTGTGTGTGCAGGGACATCATGGTCATGCATGTGAGACCAGTTATGTGTGAGCCACATGGTTGGTGCATGTGTTTTAAAGCAACATGGGGAGCTCTATGTGGAATGCGCACATGAATGCATGGCTATCTCTGTTCCTGGACATGGAGGGGGGGTGAGGAATGGGTGCTGATGTCATGTACATGTATGGTGCACATGTGTGTGTGTGTGCCTGAGAAGTGTGTGTGTTACTTTGAAACGCCATGGATGCATGTGACTTTGAAGGCAACATCTTGGTTTACAGGGGACCTTCTACATAGATGTTGATGTTGATTGCAGGCGCCCGGACTGTTTCTGCATGTGTGTTGTGTGCATTCACCCATGTGTTGTGGAATGACAGGATGGAAGTGACATTTGACAGTGCCACTCATGTGTTATTGCTTCCTGTCTAGGGTATATTGTACTGTGCCCTGATGCTTGTGTTCTATGACTCCCTCTACGCAGCGTCAAGTGAAGAAGAGGGCGGAGACGGTGCTGTGGAGCCAAGCGGCGGGGATGCTTCCACTGGGCGGCGACGCAAAGGCCCAGCCACCCTCCCAGGAATTACCATCATCCAGGAGCGAGGGGGCTTTTGCTGCGTATGCCTCAACAGCTATGGCGGAAGGGCCGGGTGAGCCCCCACAGGGGCTTCCAATGGCGGAAGACGGTGTGGAGACATCCAGTTTGGTGGTCTCCACAGAGGAGGAGGAGCCCGCTACTGAGCCGCACATGGGGCATGGTGGGAGTAGTACCACTGGTGCAAGTGGTGCAGTCCAGGGCCAGGGTCAGGAGGCAGCACAGGTCACCGCAGAGGGGCCTGTGCATGTTGCTGTCCTTGACCCTGTGACTGCACCATCATGCACCAGCAAGGAGGCCCCATCCCAGGCCCGTCCGCAGGTAGGGGAGAGTGCCATATCACTTGCCTCTCCATTACCTGCGGACGAGGGGTCCCGCGACTGTATGCGATCCGTCCTGGTGGGTGTTGCGTTGCGCACGCGTGTCATTCGTGATGACGTGCGTTCTTCCTGGGTGGAGAACGCACGCCATCACAAAGAGCAGCATCGTGACGTGGCACTGCTGGGAGGGGCCCTGGTCGGAGGGTTCCTACATTTGACGCACACTCTGGCGGACCTCTCCTCCTCTGTGGGGGCTACGCGCCAGTCGTTCTCCACATCGTCTTCCAGCCCAGATGCCACCAGGGCCCCCTGTGGACCTGGCCTGACCAACACAGCCAGCTTGGTGGAGATCCCATCCCTGCCACAGTCGGGAGTTGGCGGTCCAGCAGGGGTGGACACCACAACTGGAGACCAGCATATGGAGGATGTGCAGGCACCATCGGACAGGGCACATGGACAGCAGCAGCAGCAGCAGCAGGAGCAGGCTGTAGGTGGGAGCCATGATGGCTCGGGGCCATCAACAACGGAGGGGCAGGCATCGGCCGGAGGGCAGGAGGACCCTGGGCGGGAAGTGTCTTCTGTGTGGCAGCGGTTGGGCCATGCGATAGATGCGGAGCGGCAGTGGGCGGAAGAGGCACGGCTCATGATGATCAGGACTGAGAACTCCATGCGTAGGGCCCTGAGGCGGCCCGAGTGCCTCGAGGCCATTCGCAGGGACCTGGAGTTCCAGATGTCGTCGTCCCTGCGAACCCTCTGGGCCATGGAAGAGGACCGCCTCCGGGGCATCGAGCAGGAGTTCGATGATTCCCTGGCCTGGGACATCAACATGTGAGCCGTTGAACTTGCCCGCTGCCCTTGTAAATAGTTGGATAGTATTAGGTTTCCTTTGGTTTTTTCTTTATTTTGGACCTTTAGGACAATGGACCACATTTTTGTATATAGTTTTTTTTATTAGGTAGGAGTTTTTGATAGGTTTCATTTCTTCAGTTGGGATCATGGACCCTGGATTGTTCATCTGTATATAGTTCACTGTTGGATTCTACTTTTTTCTTTGTATTTCCCCATGGAGCAATGGTTTTCACTTTTGTTTTGCCCTTGGATTTCATTTTTGGAACTGTGACTTTGGACACCTTTCCTTTGGATTATGATTTGTTGTTTTTCATTATTTTACAGACATGCAGCTTTTCTTTTTTAATTTCCATTGTCGTTTGTTTGATTTTAATTCCATTCATGTTGCTTTTAATACATTTTTTTCATCCAACTTCAATGTGTGGTATCATCTCATTGTTTTCATGCATGTCATGATATGGGTTTTGGCATTCACTTGCACCCATTGTGTGTGTGTGAGGGACATGTCTTCATTTACATACTTGCCATTGGGGTTGTGTCATGTTATTGGCATTTCTATGTGGGTGGATGAAATAATTGGGTGGGTGTTTGGCATGTGGAGGCTGCCCATAAGGGCCAGGGTTCGAGATTGTGATGACGTGTTGCCTGGGGGACATGTGTCGGGGCCTGTTGGCAGGTGCCCCGCACTGCTGGGGGGTGGGGGTGCAAGGGGACATTAGTGGGACATGAGTGGGTGCCTGCTGGCAGGTGCCCCGCACTGCTGGGGGGTGGGTGTGCAAGGGGACATGAGTGGGGACCTGCTGGCAACTTCCCCTCAGTGCTGGGGGGTGGGCGTGTAAGGGGACATGAGTGGGGGCCTGCTGACAGGTGCCCCTCAGTGCTGGGTGTGCGAGGGGACATGAGTGGGGGCCTGCTGGCAGGTGCCCCACACTGCTGGGGGGTGAGTGTGCAAGGGGACATGAGTGGGGGCCTGCTGGCAGGTGCCCCTCAGTGCTGGGGATGCAAGGGGACATGAGTGGGGGCCTGTTGGCAGGTGCCCACACTGCTGGGGGGTGGGTGTGCAAGGGGAAATAAGTGGGGGCCTGCTGGCAGATGCCCTGCACTGCTGGGGGGTGGGGGTGCAGGGAGACATGAGTGGGACATGAGTGGGGGCCTGCTGGCAGGTGCCCCGCACTGCTGGGGGATGGGTGTGCAAGGGGACATGAGTGGGGGCCTGCTGGCAGGTGCCCTGCACTGCTGGGGCATGGGGGTGCAGGGGGACATGAGTGGGACATGAGTGGGGGCCTGCTGGCAGGTGCCCCACACTGCTGGGGGGTGGGGGTGCAAGGGGACATGTGTGGGGGCTCCTGGCAGGTGCTCTGCACTGCTGGGGGGTGGGGGTGCAGGGGGACATGAGTGGGACATGAGTGGGGGCCTGCTGGCAGGTGCCCCACACTGCTGGGGGGTAGGGGTGCAAGGGGACATGAGTGGGGGCCTGCAGGCAGGTGCCCCTGACTGCTGGGGGGTGCTGGGGACATGAGTGGGGGCCTGCAGGCAGGTGCCCCCCACTGCTGGGGGGTCGGGGTTCAAGGGGGTAATGCGTTGGTGATCACTAGTGCAAGGTGACATGTGGCTTGGCTGGGGGGCATGCCCATGGTTGGTTGGCTGCCTGCGGGACATGCCCAGGGGTGCAGGGTAGTCCTCTGTGGTGTGGTCTGCCTGCAGGGGCCATGAAGGGTGTAGAGGGAACACCTGGGAGGACCCACACTGCCAATTCACGTGTAGGAATCCCCTGCACCCCCGAAATACTTGTACCCCACTCGCACAGGGCCTATCGCATGTGGAACTTCCCACGCACCCCAGAAATACACGTACCCTGCTGCAACTTGCCCCCACCCCAGAAATACACGTACGCTGATGCAATCGTGTGTGGAACTTCCCACGCACCCCAGAAATACACGTACCCTGCTGAAATCGCGTGTTAAACTTGCCCGCACCCCAGAAATACACATACCCTGCTGAAATTGCGTATTAAACGTTCCCGCACCCCAGAAATACACATACCCTGCTGCAATCGCGTGTGGAACTTCCCGCGCACCCCAGAAATACACGTACCCTGCTGAAATCGCGCGTTAAACTTTCCCGCACCCCAGAAATACACGTACCCTGCTGCAATCGCGTGTGGAACTTCCCGCGCACCCCGGAAATACACGTACCCTGCTGAAATCGCATGTTAAACTTGCCCGCACCCCAGGAATACACGTACCCTGCTGCAATCGCGTGTGGAACTTCCCACGCACCCCAGAAATACATGTACCCTGCTGAAATCGCGTGTTAGACTTCCTCGCACCCCAGGTATACACGTACCCTGCTGAAATCTCAGGTGAAACTTCCCGCGAACCCCAGGAATACACGTTCCCCGCTTGCCGTGTGCTGTGTGGCGGCCCTGTATACTGGTCCAGGGTTAGCGCAGCCCTTTGCGCTGGATTGGGGATTTTGATGGCTTTTCCTTGCACGAGGGGCGTTCTTGGGGGCGTTACTGGCGCTGCTGCAGGGTCGCTGCACCACTCTGTGCCGCGGCTGCTTTTGGTGGCTGAAATCCATGAATACGCTGTGCGCCGAAATGGATTTTGGCGCATGCAGCTGGCGCGGACTATCCCACGCGCACACTGTGTGCCAGCCGCGTGCGCCACTTGTGCGCTTGATTCTATGAATTACCCCCTAAGTGTTTTCCCAACAACTCCTCCTACCTTCATAAATAACAACCTTGCTTACTAAATGTACTTTACATATTCCCACTAACTCTCTTTCACAATTACAGGAAAGAAGCACATTGGCGAAGACAAGAACAGAAAAAAGAATACCCTTCACATCCTACAAGGTAAGTACATTAATGTGCCATGTATATGTATAATGTACCTTGTCTCAGGAGGATAGGTCAGGGGCCATGTGCTTGCCTTGGGAGCAAGACGACACACAGCACCACAGGTTTGATCCGCAGGTCCACACTTCGAAATCTCTGGGTATTAAGTGTGTTATAAATAACCTCTCAATCAATCACTCAATCATGTATGTAATTACAACAGCACAGTTCCACTATATATTACCCCAGACTACTCTTTTTGAACCAACATTTCTTTCAATCTAATTCATTATATTGCACCATTCACGTTCTTCATATTCCCATCTAAACACCACTGATTCAGTCACACCACCACTCCCTTACTCACTAACCCAACACTATCACATCTCTACACACTTACTCTCACAACCTTCCCAACCACACCTGATATGACACCTCACAGTCAAACAGCACTATATTAAGCTCGCCAAACACACCCATTCACTAACAGAAAATGCATTTACATTGCACACATTTCAAACTGTAATGTTCTCTTTTCCTAACAGATACCATACAATGCCTATTAAAAAGTAACTCCATAGAAAAGAAATGAAAAATAGAGCAAATAAGTATAAAACCAAACCATATAGTTATCCACCTCTAAAACAAAAGAGCTAGTTACCTCACTCAACCAAACTATACCAGACACAACTAAAAAAGGGTTGGCTCCTCTTGCAAAAACTAAAAGTAAAAAAATATGTATAAAGAAAAGCAGACTTACTAACGAACCTAACACTGTATCTACCAGTGTTAAAATATTGACGGTAAAGCAATTAAAAAATGCATGTTTCAAAACATTTTCCACCATGGATTTCTTAACAATCTTATCAAAACAGCTGAAAAGTCACGATTTACCCTTAAAAACTACCCCAGGAGACTTATCCTCAAAGCTCTAATTGACAGCACTTTTCTACTACATAAAAAATGGTTTATATTGATTTTAAACAGAGTGAAACCACTATCTAAATTAATCAATACATTACAAAAAGTACTTCTAATCATACACAGTCTCAATATGGAGACCTTTTCAAACTTCTGTGATGGTGAATGAATTATAAAACAAAAAAACAATTGCCAACGAAAATAATGCTTAAAGTTATGAAATGGTAGAAGACACCTTTATGGCGAAATAAACGCTTATAGAAAAAACACCCCCACCAAACGTTGAACCAAATGCTCCATTCACCAAAACAAACCATCCAGTGTACAAATGGAAATGCAGCTCAATATGTAACATACGCCAACAATCCTTTAAATCATTATGACAATTAACACACAAAAGGAACATGAAAACTTTGCAAACCATCGATTCTTGTCTAGTGCACAGCCACACTGGACTTCAAAGACATTCAGTAGCCTCCATTTTGGAACTGCTTGCAAAAGCACCTTCCAACACATCAAAATGTTAGTAACACACCATTCTGCTATACAGATTCTTGTGCATAGACTATACTATGCAAAAGGTCCTGCTCTAGAACTGCAAAATGTAAATACAATTCTACTACATGGAACAGCCAAATAGCTGCTTCAAGAAATATAGCACATCCAAAGTAAATACTTTGGAAGTGAAGTTGACTTAGAAAATTCTGTAACTTCAGAAAACATTCCCTAAAACCTCATAAATACTAACGTCCTAACTAAGTTATCATGAAAAAGAAGTAGCTAAGCTTCAAAACAAAGCTGCTGAAATACCGGACCAAGTATGTGTCTGTTGTTGCAGAACATTCTATACAAAGCATACAAACATGGAAGATATAGCCTACAAAATAAAGGACAATGAGAAATCCCAACGGTTCCAATTAGATATATATCTTACAGCAGAAACTAAATATAACATAACTGACCCCTCAATAGTTTGCACTTACTGCAACACACAGTTTGACAATAACCAAATGCCATCAAATGCTATCACTAATAACTTAGAAAAAGTCCCACTTCCAAAATCTCTCCAACAACTTAACTTTTATATGAGCATTATAATACAAACAGTAGACCCATGTAAAGCTATAAAATGCCTTCAACCAAAATCAGCGAATTACCTCCATCCGAGTTACTGAAGGGCATCCCTGGCAAAGTAGTATATTTGCCATTAGATCTCAGATAAAATGGAGAAACTCTAGGAGTACAATGACCGATAGATCAATCTTTGATTGGACTATTTAATGGTGTATCAACAAAATACGCAAACATTTGGCAACAACTAGTCAACTTAAACAAAGTTAGACAAGCCCTACAATATGTAAAAGAAAACATTGAATATTACAAAGATATAAACATAGTGGAACACTTGAGAGAAATCATCCAAATAATTGAAGACTCACCAGCAACTGGCCAATTTGAATCTGCAGATCCTCTTACTGCAGCCAACATTTTAGACCAATATACAATTCACACATTACACTGCAGAGCCACCATTGACAATGCATTAAAAACATATCAAATGCATCAAGCCAAACGATCCCCAATGAGCATATGGGAAAAAAGTGTAAAAGCATGTTCTTTTCCTCTACTCTTTCCTACAGGATAAGGAGAAAGATATGATGAAAGGTTCACACAAATTAGTGCATCAGAATATCGCTCTTTAAGAATGTATTCTGAAGACCCCAGATCCGGACAAAATTTTGAATACATTTTCCACCTCCTTTTTTAAAGTGAAATAACAACTGTATGTTATGGAGTTGTGCAGCCAATAAACACAGGCTTTAACTTTTTAAACATGTCTGCTACCCAACTGCTTCTAAAGTAAAAGACAAAGATTAAGTTTTGCAGTCAAGTATCACAAATCTCTTGGCAAACATGCATGGTACAACAGTATACTGGTTCCAACATCACACAGATGTAAGTTGTATACTATGGAACCTAGGCCCACACACATGGTTTGTTACTTTAAGTTGTGCACAGTACGTATTAGGATGACTTGCACGACTTTGTACGAACTGCAAACCAAAATAAAGGTGGAATAGATACCAGGAGACCTCTGTTCTATTGACCTGTCAATGTATCAAGGTACTTTCACCATCAGTTCATTGCCATGCTGTACTTCATCTGCAATAAAACTTCCCATCCACTCGGAGAAGTGGAATACTTCTTCTGCAAAAAAGAATATCAATCCAGAAGAGCAACACACATCCACATGCTATTGTGCATAAATGATGCTCCCAAATTTGGTAATGACAGTGAGGCTACTGTTTTACAGTTTATTGAAAAACACATTGCTTGTGACATCCCTTCAGAAACCACAGATAGTGAACTACATACACAAATCGTATGCTTCCAAAAACATTAGTGTGGCAAATACTGCCAACGTAGATATAAAAATAAAGGCAAGCACTATACCAAATGTCAATTTGGCTTCTCAAGACCAGGGTGCACAAAAGACAAGTTAGTAGCTTGATGACCTCTGTTAGACAGAGCGTAAAAGGCAAATCACCTAAAAACACATACAACATTAAAATTGATGAAACATCCAAGTACATCAAAGATTATAATGCAATCATTGCCGTCTTGTGGAATGCAAACATAGATACATCAATATTGCAATTCTCCGTTTGGCCTGGATGTAGGCCAGATCTTTCATCTTGCTAATGTGCTTCAGGTTGCGTGGTCTGGCAACCCCCCGCCCCCGTGCTGGGTCTAGAAAGGTACAAAAGGAAGTAGTCAATTTCACTTTACTGCTCTTGGAAACAGTAGTTTATGCAGGAGAAGGTATTTGAACCTATGTATTTGAACCTATGGGAAATCTGAAGGACTCCCCTGTGCCACTGTACTGAAGGTGCTGTGACGCAATGTGAAATTATGCCTATGGAGTTTGTCAGACTCCACAACCAAAAGAAGCACAATTAATTGGAATACATGAGTGGGAAAAAGGGTCTCCCTCTCTCGCCAGGTTAAAAAAAAAATCAAGTCCTCAAAATCCAGCAAAGTAGCTGGGGTTCCCTAAGGTAGAGGGGAATTGGCACATCTAACGAATCCTAAAATGCTAGGAAAATAAACATGCACAGTGCTTGTTTGCTCCCGGAGCATCTACACACAACACAGCAAAAACACAGCAAAACTGAATGGAAAGAAACCAGTCTGCAGTTCTTTTTTTTGATAGGCTTCAGAGAAATAAATTCTATTTTGAAGGCTTCAGAGAAATGAATTCTATTTCGAAGGCTTTACTCCATGGCTTCCAATTACATCCATGTATATAAAAATCAAAAGCGTTCTGGTTTCTGTAAGGTAACCTGACATTTGCACTGCCATCTGGTCTACTAAACTTGTGGGTAAATAATAACGCTGTTGTATTTTCAAGATTCTCATGTGTAAAAAGGCCTGGTAAGAACCTTATCTAGATGCCTTCGCATAGGCAAGTAACTGTAATGAAACTCAGATTCCTAGAGAAGACTGGTTCTGAGTGATGTAACCATCATTGGTTATCGGAAAGACTAGCTATACAAAGACCTCCTCTGCGTTGAAATCTTTAATCTATGGAACATATACTTCCTTGTCCTAGCAGATACTCGTGTTGATAAAACAAATGTTCAATTAGAACAAAATTGAAGTATGAGTCCAGTGTTCTCTTCTGCAGAGCTTTTTTGTTAATTCTTTACAGTAGTCTGGCATGGTTATAGGTGTCAGGAGATATCGGACATTGAAGCAACATTTTCCATCATTGAAATTGTTACTCTTATTTATGTATTTCTATTTCGCCTGCATGCATCGGGGTGCATACATAGACACAGTGAAGACTGAACAATTAAAACTAGACAGGCAGAGATAGAAAATGTGTAAGGGTACAAGGAATAATAATTTCAAAAGTACTGTTTTTAGAGCTTTCCTGAAGATTTTTAAATCTGGTTCGAGCCTGAGAGCAAGGGGCAGGGCATTCCAGAAGCAGGGCGCTTTAGCAGGAAAGGATATACCGAGGCCCTTGGTACGTTTCTGTAATTTTTTGATTTTTTTTTATAAACATTTATTTAATTGTAGCACGGCATTTGGCAAAGAACATACATGTTAGTTCAGACATTCGGGATAAATGTATTCTTATCCATTTACAACTCCTATCATATACAGTTTTATTATTTTGCACACAATTTAACATTAATTTTCTCTAATTCCCCTCTTCGTCCAAACTGACCATCGGGGCTTGGAGGTATGCTCGCAGTGGGGCCCATATGTCCTTGGGTCTAGAGCGGGCTTCAATTCCCTGTACAAACGTGTCTTCGTTTTCCTGTGTGAGACCAGACTTTTAAGCAATGCTTGGACTGTGGGAGGCGATCTAGACTTCCATTTCAGGGGTATGTCTCTTGGCTACTGCTCCTGCTACGCCGAATAGTCTGCGGACCTTAACTGAGGTCTTTCCAATGTCCCCTAGAAGGTATTTTAGCGGGGTTGCTGGGATCTGGGTATCCAGTATGTCACTCATCTTCTCTGCCACTTCTTCCCAAAACTGACAGATCGGTGGGCAGTGCCAGTACATATGTATCGCATCTGCCTCCAATGTTCCGCATATAGGACAGGTTGATTGTTTGGAGGAGTAAAATTTGACAATCTTTTTTGGAGTAATATATAACTGATTTAGGATTTTGAACTGGATTAGGCGGAAATTGGCGTTCAGAGATATGCTTTTTTTGTGTATCTACAGTAGTTCACCCATTGTTCATTGATTTCCAAGTTGAGATCTTTCTCCCATTTAGAGCGCATTGTGTTGGCCGAGGGGGTGTGCGTCTGTACTTTCTTGTATATTTCGGAGACGCTGCTCTTGCACCCTTTGGTGTTAGAATGTCTGCAAGGAACTTATGTACCGGGGGTTCTTCTGGGAAAGATGGCCGCCTTTAGGCGATGGTACTGTAATGTCGAAGTCAGGCCTTTGCCTATTCTGTCCTGTAATTCGGCTATCGTTATGAAGCGCCCCTCAGGGAAAAGGTCGCCCAATCTGGCTCTGGGTTCCAGCGGTCCTGCAGGGTACGGTCCAGAGTTGGTTTGAGGTCCGGATACGCCCACAGTGGAGCGTGCGGCCAGTAGGGTGTGTCGCATTGGACTCTCTTCAGGATCTGCATCCATGCTAGAACTGTGGAAGTCACTGGGTCCGCCCTTACTCTCTCCTACTTTACCTTGGTGAACAGCATCCCTCGTAGGTCCTTTGGGGCCGCCGCACACTCATCAGCATGTATATGTGCATACTGTTCTGTGTCTTGGGACCAATATCTGGCAAAGTGAGCTTGGGCCGCATAATAGTATAGCAAGTAGTCTGGCGCAGCCAGACCTCCTGTATCATAGTGTTCGCACATCTTGGTCCAACTGATCCTGGGTGCACTGCCTCCCCACACAAAGTGAGCGCTATGTCTCTGTAACATCTCGGAGAATCTGCGGCCCGGCCAAATAGGAATGCTGCTGAAGAAATATAGCAATTTGGGGACAAGGTGAGAGACATTCCCTGGGGAACTGCGAGGGGAATCTGGGAGGTGGGTTGCAAGGAAAGAACCGAAGCTTATCTCCCCCTCCTCTCTTCAAGAATCGCCCCTCGATTATCCAGATCCCAGGACAGGCAAAGGGTTCCTGAGAGCATTCCAGCTATTCGAGAGGCGCCCCCGTGGACCAACAAGGTGAGCGTTACAACGCGTACCAACTGAATAAACTCCAAAGGGCACAAAACGCAGCAGCCAAAATGCTACTTACGTTCGGGCCAAGAGACCACATCTCCCCAGCCCTTAAGATGCTGCACTGGCTCCCGGTCGCCCTAAGGGTGACTTTCAAAACCTTACGCATCTCACATCGAGCACTGCACAAAACTGGACCTCAATATCTTCAAGACAAGCTAAAACCCTATCACCCCCCACGCACCCTAAGATCAAGCTCAGCCGGCCTCCTAGTCATACCTAAGACAAACTCAGTCAGGTTAGGCGGATCGTCATTCTCAGCCTTGGCCCCCACGCTGTGGAACTCACTCCCACCTAACATCCGCCTAACTGAGGATATAACGTCTTTCCGCAAACTGCTGAAAACCTGGCTCTTCCCCTAAAACCAACCCGTTCCAAACTAACCCAAACAGACTAACATCATCTCAATGACACCAACCCAACAAACTACCTGATGCGAGAAATTGACAGCTAATAACCCCTAATATAATCTAGAAGGACAAAAAGAATTAAACAAGTAAACTAGATCAAAGCAGTGAAATGGTTAATAAGAATAAATAATACGGAAACAGTAAAGAGATTTAAACTCCTGAAATGGATATAATGCATGAGGAGTGAACAAAAAGAATGGCGTGGATGAAATAGTTAGCATGGATGAAGCGTTTGGAACAGAGGAATGCGCTGAGTGGAAGAATGCATGAGTGGAAGAACAGATGACTATAGTTTGAATGAGTGTGTAAACCGAATGAGTATGGAGATCGGATGAATGTATAGAACGGATGAACATGTTGAGGGGATAAGTGTGTAGAGCAGTTGGGTGTGCAGAATGAACGAGCGTGTAGAGCGGACATAATGCATGAGGAGTGAACAAAGTGAATGGCGTGGAAGAACTAGTTAGAATGGATGAGGCCTGTGGAACAGAGGAATGCGCTGAGTTGAAGAATGCATGAGTGGAAGAACAGATGACTATATAGTTCAAATGAGTGTGTAAATCAAATGAGTATGGAGATCGGATGAATGTATAGAACGGATGAACATGTTGAGCAGATAAGTGTGTAGAGCGGTTGGGTGTGCAGAACAGACGAGCGTGTAGAGCGGATGAGTGCGTAAATTGAGAGAAGCAAGTAGTACGAAGGAGTGCGTAGAACAGATAAATGTGCGGAACGGATGAGCATAAACCGGATGAATGCGAAGAACAGGTGAGTATGTAGAGCGAAGAGAATGTAGACCGCATGAGTGTGTATAGCGGATGAGTATGGAAGTGTGGAGAGTGTGTAGATCGCTGGAGCAGACGAATGTCCAGACCTGGCGAATGTATAGAGCTGATGAGTGTATAGAGCGGATGAGTGTATGGAGCGGGTGAGTGTATGGAGCGGGTGAGTGCATGGAGCGGGTGAGTGCATGGAGCGGGTGAGTGCATGGAGCGGATGAGGGTATACAGCAGATGAATGTAGAGAGCAGATGAATATATAGAACAGGAATACTGCGTATTAGCGAATTACTTTATAAGCCTGATGGGTGCATATTGCTATTGAATGCGCAGAAAGCACAAGTGCATAGATCGGATGAGTGCATAGATCAGATGAGTGCATAGATCGGATGAGTGCATAGATCGGATGAGTGTATAGATCGGATGAGTGTATAGATCGGATGAGTGCGGGGAGCGGACAAGTGCAGGGAGCGGATGAGTGCGGGGAGCAGGTGATTGCGTAGGGTGGGTGAATGCATAGAGCAGATGAAGGTGTAGTGCATGCGAGGGGATAACGCAGACAAATGCCTAGTGGGTGAGTGATCAAAACAGATGAATGCATCGGGCGTTTGAGGGCATAAACTGGATGAGCGCCTAGAGTGAATGAGCGCCTAGAGCGAACAAGTACCTAGAGTCGAACGGACGTGTTTCATAGAGTGGATGAGTTGCATAGAGCGGATGAGTACGTAGAACGAACAAGTGCAGATTGCATGCAGTACTGATGATTACGTAGAATGGATGAGTACATAGAGCTACTGAATGCGTAGAGCGGATGGAACGAGCGAAGCATGTTTATTGAATCTATATAGACAGAACAAATGATATATGTGAATGGAATCGATCACATATATGGATCAAACGGGTGCCGGACGTGGATAGAACGGGTGACGTACATTGATAGAACGGCTGACATATGTGGATAGAACGGGTCCCGTATATGGATGGATCGGATGCCGTATGTGGACTAAACGGGTGACATAAGTGGTTGAAACGTGTGCAATAGGTGGATGGAAAGTATGAAGTATGAAGATGTTATGGGCGAAATATGTGGATGGAGTTCACAAAACAACTTAGAATACACAAAACGGATCAGAATAAATAGAGCGCATTTGAGTCTGTGTGGCGGACAGGAGTGCGTGTGACGGACAGGAGTGTGTGTGGCTGACAGGAGTGCATGCATGAGCCTGACAAGAGGGTATGCATGAGGCAGACAGGAGCGTATGCATGGGACAGACAGGAGTGTATACATAGGGCAGACAGGAATGCATACGTGGGGCAGACAAGGGTGCATGCGTGGGGCAGACAAGAGTACATTCGTGGTGCGGATTGGAGCGCACGTGGCGGACTGGAGCGCGCGGGGCGGACTGAGTGCATGAGAGCGTCGAGCTGACCGGAGTGTGTGAGCAGACTGGGGTGCATGGAGCGGATAAGAGTGCATGGAAAGGACTGGAGCGCATAGAATTGTGTGACATATATAGTATAGTTTGAAATGCAGAGAATGTTTGACAGAGCATATAAACCATCATATCACACCACCTCGCTTACTCTCCCCTTTACACCACCACTCAACTAGAACACAGAGATACTATGACACCATTCGGTATAACTGTTCTCATACCAACATCCGCAGCATACTACCCATCATTCTAAGTAAACACTGCTGGTCACACCCCCCCAGCCAGGCGTTTTCCTCAGGCCTAATGCAGCCACATTCGGTCTGGATAAATCCTGCCAGAACGAACACATACTCCTGATCTCTCAACCACCACACCTACCGCTAAGAAACAGCTATTACATGAATACCGCACCAGCTGCACACATACCCAGTGCTCATACGCACCTTTGATTCTCTCTGCTCTCTTTACTGATCTGAACTTCGGTTCCCAAGGGCGTTCAACCTACCAGCGCCTCAGACCATACCAATGGTATATAAGGCGCTATATAAATGCAAAATAACATAACATAACATAACATAACATAACATACATGTCACAGTCCATCTCACCCAAGCTGAGAAAACAGATCTAAAAGACCTCTGGGATGACATATCATCTGACAAAACACGATCACAAAAACTGTGCAGCTTCGGTATACAAATGCTCTCCTATAGAGAATGCATGTGATATGAAGATTTATGGCAAATCTGAACACATTTTCTGGCTGAACCTTTGTCCAGCTTCCTCCTGAAAAATAGTACTAAAATCCTACCAAGAGATAGAAACCTTAGCAAAATATGATCACAACAGACAGGATATTTTAAAAAACAATTTAATTGACAGATACAAGCAGAATTAATGCTTTGGGAAACATGTGTCTGTATGACATTGCCCCAAACTAAACCTTCAAAAACAATGTCACATCAAATGAGACAACTGGCAAATATTCAGTCTCAACTTGTGAAGGAAACCTAGTGATAGTCACCAAACCCAGTCTGATTAATCATATAAAGTTATCATTTAAATCTCCACAACATAGAAAACTGTATTACATGGCCCTACTCCAACTCTTTACACCATGGAGAAAAGAAGAAGAATTATAAGGTGACAATTACTCATTTGAAGGTGCAGTCAAAGCAAATGAAAGCAGTACAGCAAATGCCAATTTCAAACAATACAAAGAAATGTTGGACAATGGACGACAAGAAGAGGAAGAAATTGAGGCTCAACCAGATAAAGACACTCCTGAAGTCAGTCAACATTCTCTCACACGAAGGCAGATCTACTTGGAGAACCACTCATTCTAAATGAAGCAGAAATAACAATGACTGAGGTAGTATACCATGTATAAATATAAACAATCTGACGAAGACTTGTCAGCTCTCGAATCACAGCTAAATTATGAACAACTCACCATGTACCTAGAAGTCACTAAACCTGAAACTAAAACCTATAGCTGTAAAAAATATAAAACTCTGGCCCCTTATTTAAGTGGTGAATCTGGTTCTGGTAAAACATCCCTAATTAAAATAATCAGCACATTTCTACAACACTTAACACACAACAACCTTTTGGCTGTAGTAACAGCTTCCACGGGTAAGCTGCCTAAAACACAGGAGGTGTAACTTTACATTCACTGCTGCTCCTCCCCATAGAACACCAAAACACATTAGAATGCTACAAATTATCATCAGAAGCTGCTACTGAAGTATGCAGAATATTGAAACAAATGGAAGTGCTTCTGGTAGATGAAGTAATCATGGCTTCCAACCTCATGTTGGTTGTAATTCATTTAAGAATGCAAAAAGCAACTACGAAAAACTGGAGGAAAACATGTTATTCTTTTCAGAGACCTCCTACAGTTAACACCATTAAAAGGTCACCATATTTTCAAAACAGTAGTACACAAACAATGCAGTATTGAAAATGTGAATCTCTAGAAACATTTTCACTACAGAAAACTAACTCAAAACATGCATCAGTGTACAGACCTCACCTTTGCTAACAGTTTAAAAAGCATTAGTACTGGTCTGCTTAATAAAGATGCAAAATCCATTTTAAGTAGTAGACTAATCCATGAGCTATAAGGTCAAAACCCATCTGTCCTTAATGCCAACCCTTGCAAGTAATAGCCAATTCAACGAGACAATGTTGAAAAAAGAAATGCAACCCATACTGCATATCAGCTCGACAGACAAACTAGAAGTGCATGAAATGACACTTCCTATGTGTCAACAAACAACAGCACAAACAAATAGCTCAGAAATCTTGTCTCCGACACACCTGGATTGGAGAACATATTGACTTTGTGTCCAAACTGTGGGCTAATTCTAAAATGTATCCTTGACATAGAACAAGGTTTAGTCAATGGAGCAATTGGTACATATCCAAATATATCCACATGGCAACAACATTCAGTGGGTAATTCATAGATTTCTGTGCAGAAGTAGAACGCGCGACTGGCGCAGAGCGTGCGCTAAATCCCATTTCCACGCACCGCGTATTCATGGATTTCCCCATCCATATGCAGCCATGGCTCAGCCTGGCGCAGTGATCATCCAGCAGTGCCAGTTACGCCCCTAGAACCGCCCCTTGCAGCAAAAACAGTTGCACAAATGAACAATATGGCACAAAGGCCAGTGGACAGGCATACAGGCCCCCAACAATGAGATTGCGCTAAAAACGCTCATGTACCCACTCACGCCAGCCGAATCGCACAAAAAATCTCTTTGTGCACCCCTAGGAATATGCATACCCCACTTGCGCCAGCCAAATCGCATGTAAAACTCCTTGCGAACCCTTTGGAATACACATACCATGCTCGCATCAGCCGAATCGCATGTAAAACTCCTCACACACCCTTCGGAATACACGTACTCCGCTTGCACCAGCCAAATCGGGTGTAAAACTCCTTGCGCACCCCTCGGAATACGCATACCCCACTCACGCCAGCCAAATCATGTATAAAATTCCTTGCGCACCCTGTGGAATACGCGTACCCTGCTTGCGCCAGCCAAATCACGTGTAAAACTCCTCGTGCACCACTCGGAATACACGTACCCCGCTCACACCAGCCGAATCGCCTGTAAAAGTCCTTGCGTACCCCACTCGTGCCTGCCAATTCACATGTAAAAGAACTTGCGCACCCCTCGGAATACGCGTAACCTGCTTGCGCCAGCAAAATCGCATTTGTCCACACTACATCGGATCCCCCATCACCCATGAGCATGCAAGCTGGCAGCCCACACCACAACGGAGCCCCATCACCCGTGAGCATGCCAGCAGGCAGCCCACACCACAACAGAGACCCCCGTCACCTGTGAGCATGCCAGCAGGCAGTGCACACCACAATTGAGCCCCCCTTCACCTGTGTGCATGCCTGCAGGCAGCCCACACCACAACAGAGCCCCCCAATGACAGCAACCTGCCAGCAGGCCCTGACTCATGTCCCCCCACCCCCACCAGTGATGGCAACCTGCCAGCAGGCCCCAACTCATGTCCCCCCACCAGTGACGGCAACCTGCCAGAAGGCCCCGACTCATGTCCCCCCACCAGTGATGGCAACCTGCCAGCAGGCCTTGACTCATGTCCCCCCACTCCACCAGTGAAGGCAACCTACCAGCAGGCCCCCAACTCATGTCCCCCCACCAGTGACGGCAACCTGCCATCAGGCCCCTGAATCATGTCCCCCCACCAGTGACAGCAACCTGCCAGGAGGCCCCGACTCATGTCCCCCCTCCAGTGATGGCAAACTGCCAGCAGGCCCAGACTCATGTCCCCCCACTCCACCAGTGACGGCAACCTGCCAGCAGGCCCCAACTCATGTGCCCGCACCCCCACCAGTAACGGCAACCTGCCATCAGGCCTGACTCATGTCCCCCCAACCCCACCAGTAAAGGCAACCTGCCATCAGGCCCTGACTCATGTCCCCCCACCAGTAATGGCAACCTGCCAGCAGGCCCTGTTCATGTCCCCCCAACCCGGTGAAGGCAACACAGACCCCATCATCGTTTGCACACCCAAATGTTACCCCATTTCAACCCCCCACAATGCAAATCCACAACCATCCAATGTTGCCACTCGCCAGCACATGCCCCATCCCACGTCAATCACACAAGCACAAGTGCATGCACCCCTAGACATGTGCAACAGAGGCACCCAGCAGTGACACATGACTGAGCCAATGACACCTGACACATGCATCAAGCAAATAATAGCGGACCACACCAACACTGGACATGAATGAAATGTATTAATAATAAAAAATGACAAAATGAACAAGAATCATGAATATGAATAAACAAATAATGAAAATGTAAATGAAAACAAAATCAGAAACTGAAAAGAAATCCATGAAAAACATGACAAAGAAACATATGGTCCATTGTCCTTCACCACTTCTGCATAGCCACAAGGAAAAAATAAATAAATAACCATGACCTCATGGCAAAAATAAAAATGAAATCCACAGAACATCCAACTATGTACAGGTAATGTCCACAAGGGTCCATGATCCCCAAAAAAATGACCAATCCAGGAACAAGATCCATCAAAAATCCAACTATATACAAAAAGTGGAACAATGTCCGATAACTTCCAAATAAATAAAAAAAGAAAAAGAAACTTATACCTAAATAAATATTTACAACGGTGTCGGGCTAGTCCTATGGCTCACTTCTGTTGTTAATGTCTGTGGCCAGGGCATCATCAAACTCCATGTTGATGTTCCGGAGGCGGCCCTGGGCTCTGTCCTCGAGGGCTCGCAGGGACGTCACCATGGTCTCCACCAACTCCCTACGAGTCTCCTCAAGGAACGCCGCCCGCCTCAATGCCCAGCGCATGGAGTTCCCCACCCTGACTATTGTGAGCCGTGCCCTCTCCGGCATCCGCCGCTCTGCATCTATATGCTGGCCCAACTGCTGCCACACGGAAGACACAATCAGTCCCGGGTCCTCCTGCCCGTCGGTCGATGCCTGCCCCCGGGATGTTGTTGGCCCTGCGTGCTGACGCTTCCCACGTCGAGCCTGCTGCTGCCCCAATTCCGTCTGCATGTGCCACCACGATGGCCTCCGTGATGATAGAATCCCCCGGTGCTGCTGTGCATGTGCCCTGCTCAGAGGTGCCTGCACATCCTCCACTGGCAGGGGTCCAGTTGTTGTGGTGACCACCTGTGCTGGCCCTCCGACTCCTGACTGTGGCAGTGATGTGATTTCCACCAGCCTGGCTGCGGTGGATGGGGCAGGTCCACAGGGTGCCCAGGTGAGACATGGGTTGGAAGACGGCATGGAGGACGACTGGCACATAGGGTGTGTAGATGAGGAGGGGGTCACAAGAGTGTCCAGCACACGGAGGAACCCTGTGCCAAGGACCTGTCCTAGCAAGTCGACGCAGGCACGCAGGTGTTCGAAATAATGTGTGTTGTCTTGCCTGGAACAGCGCACATCATCCCGAATCCCCAGTGTGCGCAACGCGACACCGACTAGGACAGGCTCAACCCTGTCACGGATTGCCACATTCGCAGGTAGAGGAAGGTTAGTTGACGTAGACGTTTCCCCTACCTGTGAACAGGCCTGGACAGAGGCATCTGTGCTGGTGCAGGATGATGCAGTCACAGGATCAGGGACAGGATTACACACAGGCACCTCCACAGCGACCTGTGCTACCTCCTACCCCTGGACTGCACCACTTGCAAAAGTGTATCCACCAACTATGTCATTCTCCCCAGAATACTCCAGTTTCTTTGCGGGGCTGGAGGACCAAAACCATTCAAGATGGTTCACATATAGGGCGGCCATCTTGAAACATTTTTCTGTTCACCGGAATCCCCAAGAGGCTCGCAAGGCAGCCTACAATTTGCAATGTGGGGAGGATCAGTCCCCACAAGAATTCGTGCAAGAATTGAAGCGTGCCTTTGCGCAGACCACCAGAAGGGTGCGCACGGACAGCAGAGAATTCATCAACACATTTTTCCATGCTCTCCCCAAATACATAATGACCCAGCTCGTGAGAGATTTTCACAAGAAAAGATCTTTAGACTGGGTCATTGAGCAAGCCACCCGCATCTATGAGGTGCAGAAACCGGTGGAAAATAAGAATCAGCCCAAAAACCCCAAAACCAACAGCACCCCTGCTGTTGCCAAGGTGGCAGAGGTAAAGGTTGCCCCCGTTTTAGATTTGGAGATGGGGGGCCTAAAAACTTGCCTGCACCAAACAATTCACAGCCCAGAAGGCCCTCGGGCCAGTCACAGACAGGGGGTCAAGGAGGTAATCCCACAAACAGGGTCCCTCGCTCCCCTGACTATGTAAGTCCCCGCTACAAGGGAAACAGACCCATCCTGGGTTACGTGTGGACTCCTCCAGCTCAAGCGGGGGGATCCAGCCAAGCACCTGACCCAGGGAACTTCCCTCCTAACTTCCCACAGGGGGGCAGAAATTCACCAAATCCTAGGCAGAACTTGTTCCCCAGGTATCCACCCAACTTCCAGCCCCAAAATCATCCATCCTTCTTTCCCCAATTCCCTGAGCCCAGACAACTGAATCCGGGAGAGGGGAGGCCAAGGGTGGAGGGGTACCTGAATCTTCCCAACCCAGGGTATTACCAGAGAAGGGATAGCCACCCTTCCCGGGAACAGCCCAGGGGAGAAAACAGGACCCCGTATCAGCCTGAGCGGGTTTCCCAGTTAGAGCGCCAGGTTCAGAACATGGCACAGGATTTGGGCCGCATGCTGAGGGCCCAACAGAACCCTCAGATGGGCATGCCGGCACAGAATGCCCCAAACTCTGGACCTAGTGCTCCAGAACAATGACGGGGGCAGCACCCCGATAACGCACCGGTTCCCAGGGAGGAGGCACAAGGGTAAGGGGGGTGTAAAGCCTTGGAGGAAGCTTCCTTCCCCACTTGTAAAAAGCCCCTGGAAACCCAGGAACCCGAAACAAAATCTCCTACCCCTGAAAGTCTGCCACCCCAGGAGCAAAGAGGAGGTAGGAGAAACAAAGGATCCAAACAGACCCATTTTGTGGAGAAGGTACAGGTCTTCCAATTTGAGGGAGAGGGATCCCCAGAGGATCCTGGGAAAAGGATCTTCTCCTTCAGAGATGGGGGAACTCCTCCCAAGGAAAAATGGGTCCCAAGGGATTCAAACCCAGACTCAGTAGATGTGGGGATTGAGCTGTCGCCGCCCATCATTCTATCCCAGAACCAACAAGACCGAAAACCCCTGGTTCAAACCCATCCATGTGACTGCCTCCAAAAAGGGGGTGGGAGGGGCGGCCCAGAACCGGAACCAGCGGAACCAAAAACCGCATCAATATCCAGTTGCAAACTTTTTCTTTCAGATTCCCATGACTCTCCACAGAATTCTGCCCAAATCTCTTCTCTTGCAATGTCCAAAACTAAACAATTAGCCCACCAGTTGTCCAAAAATGTGCATTATCTATGCCCTCTTGAGGAAAAGGAGGGAAGATACTTATGCCCCGGTACAAGTACAGGGGCAGGGTACAATTTTGCCGCTGGTAGACACTGGATCTCAAGCTACCCTTCTGTCCAGAAGGGCCTTTGATGAACTGAATTCAGGTAGGGGGGAGAAGTACCAAATTCCCCTCACCTCTCTTCCTGGACAGCTTCAGAACTTTGACGGGAAGGAAATTCCCGTCGAGGGGACTGCAGATTTGGACATCAAAATTGGGCGACACAAGGTGAAACACCCGGTCATAGTAGTGACTCCAGGGGGTACCCCTTGTTTACTAGGGAATGACCTCCTGAGAAGGTTGTCACCCCTAATAGATTGCGTAAACAAGATCCTCTGGACCCAGACTAGCCAACCAATAAAATTAAAACAGAGTGTCAACCATGTTAGTTTAAACGGCACCTGCCACATGGTTGAACAAAAATCTGACCAAGTAGAATTTCACTTCCAGAACAACCAAATTCCAGACGTGACAGTAATAGCAGTAGGACAACAGACTGGTGATGGGGGGGTTCTCTCTATTTCTGAAAATCAACCTTCCTTCCAGTTTAAGGTGGTATTCCACACTGGAAGGAAATACTCTTAAAATTCTTTACTAATCCACAATCAGACATTCCCACTCCGATAGTCCAGAAAGATGTGAAATCAGCCCCAAGCCTGGCTGATATTCAGCAAATTGGAGAGCAGTTGTTCATCCCTGTTCAGTTAAGTGATGGGAAGGACTCTGTTCTCGCCCGAGTGTGTGTGAACAACGGTAAGAGCTTCATCAGCGAAGCCATGTTCCACCAACTCCCAAAAGATCCAGCCATTCCCGCATTAAAACTGATAGACGAATGGGAAATGGACCTGGAAGCACCTAATTCCAAACATCTCCTGCCAAGCTGGTGTATGCTCCAAATCTCCATTGGCAACAAGAGCATAGTCCATAATTGTTGGGTCGTGTGAGAAGTCACTGCCGCCTTTTACTTAGGCAGTGACATTCTCAATCGCTTTGCCATTAGTTTGGACCTAATAAACTTCAAAGCTTGGTCCCGATTAGCGGATAATCCCATGGGCTTTGATGATCCAGAAAAAGCATTTAGGTCAGCTCAATTGCTACCTTATGCAGTTGAAATTCAGATTAGAGGAAGTCACCATCCCAGAAAGGACCCGACAATTCTCCCTGGAAGTGAAAGTTAAAAGAGGACAAAAATTTAAAAACCCTGATGCTTATATTCATCTAAATGCTTCTCTCCAACAGCAAGGGTTGGGGGTAAACCCAACACCATTAGTCAACATAGAACATGACACCATTCAAATAGAGGTGGATAACAGCGACTTAAAGAGTATTACTCTAGCCGCGGGCACCATTATTGGAATGGCGGTTGATGACCGACATTTCTCCATTGATTTAGGAAATTAACTGTTAGGACCAATCCCCAAGGACTGTTTTGACAGTGACAGTGATGACAATACAACACCAGAGAGGATCTTTACCCGGCATGGGGGGAACTTCCTGGTGTACACGTCTTGCCCTTATGGTAAGGAAGATGTGACTTGTGACTTCAGAGGGGATAAGGTGATTTTCCAGGTCCATGAGGGCTGCCTTTCCCACCTGAAGCCTCCAGTCCAAATCAACACTCTGACCAGGGACTTCTCCACCCAGCTGCAGGAGGCCGCTGAGATAGCAAAACCAGAAGTCTTTCCAGGCTTCAGGCAGATGGTGGAAGAGAGAGTCAACCTAGCTGATGCCTGTGTGACTCTGGAACAGAAGCAAAAGTTGAAACAAGTTTTCTTGGATTTCCAAGATCTCTTTGCGGTAGACTCATATGACTGTGGTCGCACCGACATCCACACAACAATAATTTCCAAGGACCCTGGCATGACTCCAGTGATTGTGAAGCAATATCGCTTGCCTCTCGCATCAATGGAGTCCCTTACTGAAATAATTAAGAACCTTGAGTCCCGGGGAATAATCAGTCCAGTACACAGCAC
Organism: Ambystoma mexicanum; assembly: GCF_040938575.1. Taxonomy (NCBI): domain Eukaryota; kingdom Metazoa; phylum Chordata; class Amphibia; order Caudata; family Ambystomatidae; genus Ambystoma; species Ambystoma mexicanum. Next base: position 1,025,156,595 of record NC_090933.1, read on the forward strand.
CTTCCATAATCCGGTGCTGGGAATATTGAAGCCAAACGGCCAGGGGAGACTCTGTGCCGACCTTAGGGAGCTCAACAAACAGGTCCATACTTCCCGATGGCCTCTGCCCTACATTGACCAAGGGCTGGCCCAGATTCAGGGGTCACAGGGATTCACTGCTATAGACCTGACCAATGGATACTGGACCGTGCCTGTCAGTAGGGAGGACCAATACAAACTGGCTTTTACCTTTAGGGGCCAGCAGTACACATGGACCCAGACTCCCTTCGGATACCTCAACTCCGGCAATGAGTTCAACATTTTCCTACATAAGGCCATGCCCGACCTGGTTGCTAGGGGTAACCTGGCTTATGTAGATGATGTCCTCATCAAAAGTTCATCTGTGGAAGAACACATAGCGGAGATCTGTTATGTTCTGACACAGTTGAGGGCCGCCGGAGCAAAACTTTCCTTTCAGAAAGCACAGTGGTGTAGAACCCGTGTTAATTTCTTGGGGCATGAGATTAGTCCTCAGGGTCTCTGTCCCCAGGAAAAGAAAGTGGATGCACTTCAGAAACTGAAAGACCCCACAACTCTGCGGGAACTAAGGAGCCTCCTTGGACTGACTAATTACAGCAGAAAGTTCATTGAGTGCTACACAGAGATCACCAGACCCCTGATTCATCTCTTGAGATGGGGTGTCAAGTGGGAATGGGGTCCAGAACAATCCGAGGCAGTAAGACAACTCAAAAGAAGCCTCTCACAAGCGCATTGCCTAGCTTACCCTGTCAGAAACAAGGAGTTCTTCCTGGAGACAGGGTTCTCTAATACGTGCTTGATGGCAGTATTATACCAAAAGCATGACAAGGTCAATAAAGTAATCTCCTATGCGAGCAAAACTTTATCCTCTGTGGAGGAAAAATTCAACGATTGTGAGAAGGCACTCCTGGCAATGGTGTGGGCATTGAAGAATTACCGCCCGTTCATCCAATGGGAACACATCATAGTAGAGACTCCACACCAGCCTCTGCAATATCTCCAAAGTGACAGAATCCGAGCCGGAAATGTGAGTAATTCCCGAATTACTTCCTGGATTCTGTCAATGCAAGGCTTTCCTGTGGAGGTCAGATATGGCCAAAACAAGAAGAGTCCACTCGTGCAAGGTCTGGCTGACTTGCATGATTGTGCCAGAGAAAACTGTCTCGAGGACGAAAGTCTAAAAATCAAGGACAACATGGAGGCATACCTTAATTCCCCACACAAAGTCTTTGAAGAGGACAAGTGTGAGGGAATGCCCACTGTCTATGTGGATGGATGCTCTTACCATGTTGACAACAATGGGGAAAAACAACTGGTGGCCGGCGTAGGGAATGCATGGGTGAATGAGTCCCCAGAACCCTCCGCTGGGTACAAAATTGGTCCCCGAAGAAGCCAGGTGGCAGAATTGATGGCTGTGCATCAGGCCATCCTCACTGCTGTCCAACATCAACTCCACGAACTGGTCATAATCACAGATTCAGATTATGTACAGAACTGGTTCGTGGAGCACCTGGTTAATTGGAAAACCAGAGGCATGTTATGTGCTAATAACAAACCCCTGAAACATGGGAAGTTAATCTGAAATATTGATGATCTGGTCACATCGAATGGGATGACCATCTACTGGAAAAAGATCAAGTGTCATTCCAATGTAGAGGGACCAGACAAAACTGAAAATGACTTAGCTGATCAGCTGGCCAAAACCGGGGCCATCCAAGGGGATCTAATAGAAATAGAGTCTCTGTTGGGGGAAATCCAGGTTACTGCTATCACTAGCTCCCAGACAAATGCTCACAACGATCTTTCAACTGTACAATGTATTAAGGAGACCCCTGATGCTGATTTAATTACCGCTCAGAAGGGGGATCCAATAATTGGTAAGTTTTACCAAAACATTGAGGACCCTGAGAACTTTCCCCTGACGGATACCAACTACGTTGGGAAAGAGGTCCTAAGAGTGTTGATGAAATGTCCAAAAATGTTCCGAATCCAAGACGGTTTGTTGGTAAGATAATCTCAAGCTGGCCATGATCAGTGGGTGGTTCACCGCCGGTCATAGGGGGTTTCACACAACACTGGAAGAGAGGTTGCATACTGGCCACACATGGAGCAGGACCTCAACCAATACTTGAAGGGGTGTCTTGTGTGTGCACAATTTCAGCCAACATCCCTCACACACCGGGCGCCTCTCCAAAAGAGGTGGATGACACTGCCATTGTCAGATTTGCAAATCGACTTCGTAGGCCCTGTGATTCGCTCGTCTAGGGGAAACAAGTACATGTTGACGGTCACATGCTTGTTTACCAAGTGGGTGGAATGTATCCCGGCCCCAAACTGCAAGGCAGAAACAGCAGCTGCCCTGATGATTAACCACATCTTTTCCCGTTTTGGTCTACCTCAAAGGATTGAGTCAGACAGAGGTAGCCATTTTACCAGCGAAGTAATGACAAAGATGTGGGAGATACTGGGGGTCAAAACGAAGCTACATATTGCTTACCGGCCAGCCTCTTCTGGTGCAGTAGAACGCTACAACCGGACCATTGTGAGCATATTAAAAATATTTGTGGCAGATTCTGGGCCAAGTTGGGATATCTGATTACCTCTGGTCCTAATGGCCATCAGATCTACCCCTTCATCTGCAACCAAAATGTCACCATTTGAGTTGATGACTGGACGCAAGATGGTGCTTTCCCAACATTTGCTCTACAGGACCCAAGAGCAGACGTTGATCAATGCCTCCACAACTAATGAGGATGTGGAGAATTTGAGGAAACACCTCCAACATGCTTTTGCCTATGCTCAGCGGAATCTAGAAAGATCAGCTGATAGCATGAAAACTCACTATGATTTGAAAACCAACAGGAAGGAATATAAGGTGAGGGACCGGGTCTATCTATACAATTTCCAAAGGAACCAGGCCATACAGCGAAAATGTTTGCCTACATGGAAGGGACCCCTTGAAATTATAGACAAGATCTCCCCAGTTGCACACAAGATCCGCCTCCCCAAAGGCAGTTTGGCAGAGGGGGAAGACAAGTGGGTCCACATCAATCAGCTAAAGTGTTGCCATCCCAGGCACACTCTGTAGCAACTGGAGGAGTCCTCTGCAATCCCAGAGGGGGCCACTCCAGAGTAATTCAGTTCCAACCCTAAAATATCCCACATATCAAAAATATAGTAACGTAATGCAATGTTCCCTGGTATATCTTGTTTTTTAAAATAAGAATGTAAATGTTTATTGATTTATAAAATGTATATGCCACCCCACTATATCAATAGTGGGGGAGAAATGTCTACGAATAAGTATTGCCGCTTTTGCTTTATCATCCTAGGAGAGATGAAACCATGGAGACTGGCCAAGGAGAACGACCCGGAGACCGGGAGCAAAGATCCAATGGGCCCGGGGTACCGCCCAATATTCCCATCAGGACCGGCTAGGAGAACCGATCGATCCAACTGGATGGAGGAAAAGATGCTGAACTGTTCCATCTACGGAATTGGAAGAAGATGATGTGGACATACCAGCGCGTGGATCAAAACATCCTTTACACCCGACTCCCCCTCGACTCGAAATCAAAGCGCAGTCGGACAGGGGGGCTTGTTGGGTGTCCTGACCCACGTTTGCTTATTATTATGCTGCAACATTTGGTGCTGTGGGTTTAGGAAATCCCACATTGCACCAGAATCCAGGAAAACCACGCAGTTTTGTGCACACCAAAATGGTCGCCTAACCTGCCACCCACCAGTGCGAGCGTGATGGACCGGAAGCGCCAGGGGTGAAAGGTAGCGCCAAAGGAAAAACAGCAGGGCCTGTTAGCTCAAAAGTGCTTTTAAACCACCTCTGTTTCTCTGAATGCAACCTAAAAATGCCTATTTTAAACATTGCAAGATATTCAAAAATCTCAATGAACACCAGCAGACATTTGGCAGAATGTATTCTTGTGTGCATACAAAATCTGCAAAGAGAAAGAGCCCAAAATAATGTTCATAATGAAACTGGCTGAGCCGTGGATGTCAGCAGCTGAAGTGAAATTGTACTGAAAGACACTAAAATCTAAATGTTTAAAATAAATGAGTGACCTACTGTTGAGTGTCACATAGTTTGCAACTGTTAAATGTCATAGTTTTGAACTTAGAATCAGCGTTCTAGCTACATGTGTAAAAATTGTAAGTTTGATTTGGATGAAGAAATACTGGGAACAAAAGTGACATTTGGCTGAAGCCTGGCTTGAAGAGAGTGAATTCTGCCCAGCAACTACCCCTGACAGGAGTTGAAACTTGCTCAGCCACTCTTCCCAGGCCTGGCTGCATTCTGCTGCCCCCACCAAAGGGAGATGACACCTCTCTGATTGGATTATGGGAGGAGCAGCTGGGGACTGCAGGAAACTGAACAATGAGCCTTCCTTGGCTCAGGCAAATGTTAAATTAGGGTGGGGGGGTCGTAAATGGCTTCCTCTTGAGAGAAACGGGGAGGGGCAGTGCCTCTGTGAGCAACTTGAGTTGGAGGAAGTGGACAAACCAGAAATTCCACCATGTGCTTTGGGAAACCATACCCCTCTGGGCCAGAGCATAATTTTAAAAAAAGATGGATAATTCATAGTACGGACTTTTCAAAATGATATAATTAATATCATTATTCTTGTGATTTTTCTGTGCACATTTTAAGAGGTGTTACAACTCTGTACCATGTTCTGAGGCAAAACCCCATGAATTATGGAGATTGCAGACACGGGGTTCACGTTAGAAAAAATGAAAATTTACTGGAATATGTGTAGAAAGGCGGGGTACATCTGTGTCATTTTGGTAAAAATCCAATATGATAAACCAACCCAAAAAGCGCAAAATGTTGTCATTTCTTAACCCAAGCTCTTAGAAACATCAGAGTTGGAACAGAAACTACCTTATGTGATATATGATATGTACATGTAATGCCAACGACGTGTGTATCTGGGAAACCTGTTAGTTATGAAAAATTCATTTTCTAAGTAAAAGCAAAGGGGCGTTTCTTCAATAGACTGTAAGACTCTGACTCACTCTGACTCACTGCTCCCTTCTCAAATCAGGTCAAAGAGAAATCCTTGACCTATCAAATCGTGAGTGGGTTCGGCAAAGAAAGTTAGCATCCACACCCATTTTCAAAAGACATAAAAGGAACACCAAAACCCAGGTAGGGACATTCACTTTCCGCTTTCTTGCAGGACGCTTTGCCGGGAGACTCCAGACTTCAAATCCATCAATCTCCATAGACCAGAACTTTGAATCCAGACTCCAGAACTTGTAGCAGAGATGCCTGAATCCACAAGCTGAATCCTTTTTCAGCAGGCCTCAAAATCATTTGCAAATTATTCAAACAGCCGGGCTGAGCTGTCGGATTCTGGCCTAGAACCCTGTGCCAGAAACACCCAGAAAGCAGAGTTGTATCCAGAACCGCAGACCGGACCCAGCAGAGCAGAGCTTACCCAGATAGCTGTGACTTTAGAACCAACCGCCTGGAGTCCAGTCCCAACCTGACCAGAACCTGACGGCACATTACAAATTCATAGTGTGAGTACAGAACTGTGCAAAACCAATCTCTTAGCTTAAAATAATCTGATTCAAAACATTTCAACCTGTCCAGAACTGCATCATAGGAATCGTGTGTTCATTCTCCGATTTTAAACCTGTAAAATTGTCATTTTGCCATTTTGAATCATTATTTCATTTCTGAAAAACTACCTTCACGAAATTGTCCGTATCTCTTGAACCGTTTGTGGGTGTTCGGTCATTTTTTCGAAAAAATAATGTCGAATGACAATTTTTTCGGAAAAATATTGTCGAAAAAAAAAATGTCGAATTCCGTTTTTTAAAATTATTTATTTATTTTGGGGTTCGGGATTAAAAAAAAATGGGTAAAACAAAAAAAAATGAAAAAGGGGGTTGGGGGCCCCCATTTCGAAAAAAATACATTAGAAAAAGAATTCAACATTTTTTTTCTCGAAAAAATGACTTTCGACATTATTGGTTTTTAAATTATTACTATAAACCCTGTTTGTGCTAGAAGCGAGATTTTACTTTCATTTTAAAGCTATGATTCTAGGCTTTCCAACTAACCCACTTTCTATTCATTATACCTTTTCCGTAATCGTGCTCGACGCACTCGGAAAAAGTGCCGCGATTTGCGACTTGGCTCAAATTTCTTCACTTGTCAAAATAGCAGCTTCTTGCTTTCCTTTGCTGAAATTCGTTTGCAACCTGACAATCATTCATAGAGCATTGCTAAAGTGATCCTGAACTAATTTAAAGTAGCTATCACCCACCCTGAATCTCTTATAGGGAATTAAAATCATTTTTAGCATATTTTCCCCTTCTTTGCATACCACCTTTTAAGTACTTTGCCTGTGTTTAAAATCATCCCTGTTTCTCTAAGCTTGCTAGGGGGGAACTGAATTCGCATTGTACTGTGACTGTATTCCTGAAGACTGTGTGTGTTACTTCCATCTCCTTACATTGCATAGGGGGGAGTGAATTGTCAGAGAAAAAGTGATCTTATTATCTTTTGCTGAAATCATATCAAGTTTATTTCTATACTGCCTTTTATTCATCTTTGCATCTCCTTGAGACCATAGAGCAATCCCAGCTACCTTGTTCTTTCCATACCAACTCCTAAGTAATAAAATAAGTGTGCTAGTATAACATTATCCATTGTTGATCGACATTATACTCATAAGTGTGATATCAAATATTAATTTATTATAAAAGTGTGATATATATATATATTGATTAATTTTTCAAAGAAACCTTTTTAATTTGCAAAACAAACCTACTTCTTGGCTCAGTGGGGACAGGGGGATTCTAAGAGAGGGGCGTTATATAAGGGGTTTATCACCCAGAGTATAACTTGTCATAAAAATATATAAATAAGGGTTTCCATCAGCATCCCAGACTAGGCATTGACTTAGCTGTAGTGTTGAATTGAAGCCGTTAACATTTGACACCACACTTTCCTTCTCCGCACACATCTCTGATGCCTCCTAAAAGTAAAACTTCTTACTGCACCTCCTTAAAGATACACTTCCTTATCTCTCCTTCGCACAGAAGCTCCTTTTCTCCCAAGCTCTGATTCTCTCGAGGTTGGACTACTGTAACATCCTCTTTCTAAATCTACCTTCCTCCACTCTCCACCCTTTACAACTAAACCAGAACAAGACTGCAAGACTTGTCCTGGGCCTCAAGCCCTGGGATCGTATCTCTCCGGATCTGAAATCCCTTCATTGTCTCCCTGTGGTCGCAAGGATTACATTTAAAACCCTTTGCATTGTCCACAAGGCTTTCTGGGGCCTGGATCCTAATTACCTTCAACTATCCCTCCATAAATACCTCCCCTCTAGAGCCCTTCCCTCCTCCTCCTCAAACTCCCTCAGGGTCAACCGTTTTTGAAAGAATCGAGCTGGTGGTACTTCCTTATCTTCTGCGGGGGACTCCCTCAGGAACTGCCTACCTGCCACCTTGAAACTTGAGGAGAACCATCTACGGTTCCGGAGGCTCCTCAAGACCTTCCTCTTTGCCTCTACCTTTGCCCTCTTCTCCCCTGCTGATCTGCTTTCTCTCTCAGCAATGCTGCACCTAGACACCTTCAGCCCTCCGGGCCCAGGTACCTGCTCACCCTGCCACCCTCCTGCACTGCCTCCTGGCCACCTCTTGCACTGGGGCCTGTATATGAACCCATACAGGTCCCCCTACTCTTCTTCTGCACTTATCAGATACTCCCTTTCTGTCTAACCTTGCAAGCGGCATGTCCACTGTTTTGGATGACCATATTTATTTATTAATTTACTTATTATTTATCTTGTCCTCTCTTATGCTCTGCACTCTCCAATTTGTCCCCCCTCCCATGCACTTCCCCCTTTCCCTCCCCATGCACTTGCGCGTTCTCAATGTCACTGGGCCTAGTTGACTGTCCCTTTGTCATCATTGATTGTCACCTGGTATGTGCCAGGCCTGTGTGCACTCCACAAGGTTGGGAGTTTAGGTGAAGAATGTGGCCACACGCTGGGTACGGGCTACCTCTCCACGTGCCCTTTCCCGTCCCATGCGCAGCGCCTGTGCGTGTGGTTGGGGATGTGAGGGCACCACCATGTCCACCAGTACGCCCCGCCGTGTTGCAACATTGTGCAGGACACATGCTGCCACAATGATCCTGCACACTACTGGTGGTGTATATAGTAGCTGCCCGCCAGAGTGGTCAATGGAGCGGAAGCTTGACTTGAGCACTCCGAATGTGCGCTCCACTATGGCCCTGGTTGCACTATGGGCTGCATTGTATCTTACCTCGGGTTGTGTGGTGGGGTTCCGTATTGGCGTCATCATGTAGGTGATGAAAGGATAGGCACTGTCCCCTGGGGAGGTGATAATGGTTGTCATTAGTTGGCTTTGTGTATTTGTCTGTGTGTGACATGCATGCATGTGCATAGGCATTTGTACTCACCAATGAGCTATGTGTTGCCATGCTTCCCAGCTTCCAGGTCCCGGCTCAGGGCTGACATTCTGTATATGAAACTGTCATGGGTGGACCCTGGATAGTTGGCATAAACAGAGGTGATGATTCTCTTGGCATCGCATACAACCTGCACATTGATGGAATGCCAGTGCATGCGGTTGCAGTAGATGTTCTCAGTGGCCATAGGTGGACGTAGGGCCACATGGGTGCAATCTATGGTACCAAGCACTTTGGGGAAGTGTGCCACCCTGTAGAAGTCCTGGACCACGGCCTGCCATTCTGTGGGTGTTCTGGGCATGTATATGTGCATGCAGACTGAGGGGCGCGCAGTCATAATTGCCAACACCTGGTGTAGCAGCGTTACTGCTTCGGTTGTGATAGATATGTATCCTGTACCTGAAAAAACAAAACCTTTAATATGAAAAGTAAAACAGACAGAACCTATCTCCCGAAAATGCTACCAAAGAAACAAAACACAATTGCTATTCCATCAGAAGACAAAAAGACAAATATTTCTTCTAAACAAACAAGTGCAGGCCCATCAAATAGCACAGAAAGGCAACTCTCTGGTACATTTAAATTTAGCAACACAACTGGAGTAATTTGCTATGTAGATGTAGCAATTAATCTTTGCTTCTAATTCCCACCAACTGTTCAAACATTTAGTTAAACGACTCGAACCAGTTGTGTTTGCAAATGTTCATCTTTCATAGAAATGCCACAAATAACCCTGACAACACATACAGTGTCTCAGGTATAATGCAAGAATGGGACTTTTGTATAGAATGGTGGATTTCTCCATAAACGCACAGGAAGATGCACAAGAATTTCTAATGCACTAGAGACCAAAAACATACCTATAAATGAAATCTTCCAGATTCCATACACATGGAAACATACATGCAGTCTCTGCAACCATGTTTCACAAGAGAACATCTCTAATGAACGATGTTTGTATGTACCCATACACAATTATGAATCCGTTCCATTTCTCCAGCTTCCGAAAAGTGCAAACCAGGGCATATTATGTACGTTTTGCAATTCAGACAATCGTTCCACCATACAAATAAACTCACATAGCCAGTATCTGATACTAATCATTTTAAGGCACAATGCAGATGGTACCCAAAACAACTGCAAGCTTACCAGCTTTGCACACGCCCATGTATCGCTTGGCAAGAAAACCTTCACAACGGTAGGCATAATCTACCACACTGGTGCCACAAGCACTGCAGGCCACTATACTTGCATATGCTAAATAAAACTTTGGTTAACAACACTTCCGTTATTCTAAAACATAAGTTACCAGCACATCTAACAAATGCCTGCTTAATATTCCGTAAACCCAAATTTAGTTACTGAACAGTGGCACTATCAACAGTTTGAATACACCAACTGCTATCTAACTACATCCATAATACTACAGTGCTACTTTTAAAAGTCAAAATAGTTACAGTACGCCACCAGGTATCTGACTACTTTAAAAATACCCTTCATTGCAGTACACTTCAAATACGCCATCACAATTCTTCTTACTACAACACTTCTTCTAACATCAAATATACTTAGAATATGCTAACAGGTATCTAAGCAGTTTAATCATTCCCTTAAGTACAACACACTTCAAACAAACATACTGTCAAACTTACACTCACATAAATGTAGTTGTTTTCTTTTGTTTATCCTTTATGGATTTTTTCCCCAACGACCCACAGATTTTTTTAAATGTCAATACAACAACAGTGTAGAGCACATTAATGTTGTAGAAAACATAGTACATAAAATGTACTGTTTATGAGGGTCTAACAAGTACATGAGTATGTGAACTTGTATGCAATTAAACATGTCAAACTATCCTGCTTAACATATTATACTGTGTTTTTACACAGACAAGTGACCACAGATGCCTCATTCACCATCTGCAACTAGGTAAACCTACCAAATGTAATCCTATGTGTTATGTTTACAAACAAACAAATACAAATTCGATAACCATTACCATCAGTTGTATTGCACTTCAATTGTATTATGCCACCATATTAAAAGTACAGGATATTTCCCCTACAGTACTTATATTTACTGTACACATATTACTATAGTTTGTGTGGCCAGTGCCCAGATTCTTGTGGGCATATAACAAGTACATACAATGAATAATGAAATAACCAAACACACCCAGAACCCTCTTCCCGTGTAAACTATGTCCGCGGACACTGAAATTGGCCGCATACTCTTCAGCATCTGTAAACCCTTTTTTCCACCTACAGAAACAGCTATCATCAAAACGATCATCTTTATTCCACTCCCTTGCCCTTTTCAAACCCTCTTTCAGCCAACAAATAAATCCAAATGTGTTTCCCAAGCTGTCCCTTCATTGCACTACCCCGCAGACTCTCCCACCTGTATGCCTTTTTTCCACTTATAAAAACAGACCCATATCATCTTTTTTCCACTCCCCCACCGTTCCCAGACCCTCTTTCCCCCACAAAACAACCGCAAATGTGTTTTCCAGACTTTCGCCCCACCGCAATGTTTCTGGTCAGTGGAGTCAGTCTGCGGATTCAACGTGGCCGGCATTTCTGAAAATATGACACGCCTCACGCTTTTCGCCATCCTATCCAGAGGCGCGTCCAATGTTCCGCAGACATCACGTCGCCCTCCGGACCAATTGGAGGCGTGTCTGAGAACTGAACAGGGTAGTAAGTCCGCAAACCAAACCCAGATATCACTAATTGTTCTTAACTACTTTAAATAAAAAAAAAAAAAAAACTACTGAATGGATTTACACCAAATTTACAAAAGCACTCTTTCGGGACCAAACCCCAGTTCATGGTGCAAATTTGGTGAAAATCCGTCCAGCAGTTTGGCTGTAGGTGTGAGCAACATTTGTCTATGGGAAAAACCACACATTTTTGGATCCCCCTACACCTTTGCCCTCCCTGCACAAAATCTCACCAAACTTCGCAGAATCAATATGATGGGGCCATGTACTGTTTTTGCAAAGTTTCCTTAGGATTCGTCAAGGGGGGCAAAGTTATAAACAGCCCAAAATGTGGTCTTCCTATGGGTTGAGCAACTTAACCATAACTACAGGGCCACTACAGCAGGCCCTGTAATATGCATTCCGGCAGTTCCAATTGAAAAGTAAATGCAGAGAAGGGTCAGCAATAACTATGTAATGTGTTGCTGCTCCTCCTGTGTTTCCCTGGAATGCTTTGCTTTTCTATTCTTGTAATGCTCATCTCATTTGTGACTACAGGTGGCAAAATGCTCCCACCCACCCATGAATTACATAATTGTCCACAGGGGTTGAAAAAGGGCATCTGAATATGTTCAACTTCGATGCATATGTTTTGACGTAACTTTTACATTAGGTGAATGTGTTACCTAAAGTAAGGCGATTCGCATCCCGATTGCTCTCACAAAGAATCTTTCTCAGTAGTTGGTTGACCCACTGCTTCGCCAAGGGAGGAGAGGTGGAGCGGAGGATTTCGAAGGAGCTGTCATTGGACAATTGTTTTGGGCAGCTGCAGAATTCCAATGTGTTGCTGTGTGTGAACAATACAATGCATGTCTCCTCAGCCATGAAGGAGAAAAACAGTCCTGCGGGAGAGTTCATTTCGGAAGTGGGTTAGGGCTGTCACAAATGTGAATAGACTAGGGACGTCTGGCCGGCTTTGAGTTGAGACTTCAGCAAAAATAATGTGTTCTGACTCAATGTTGATTTATCGTCGATTTTTTTTAAAGAAAAGATGTAAGCCCGAACTACAGCATAATGAATTCCGCCAATCACCAGCTCAAGAAAGCAGCAGAGTGGAAATGCCATGTGAAACATGAGTTTTCGTGATATGTCGGAAAGTCAACATCCTACTTAAGTACAGAAGTCCTGGAGTAGAACGTTTCAATCACCTTCAAAGTCAAAACCTTAAATGTATTTAGAAGTTTACCTCTGGCAATACACTTACATGTTTGCAAGCATGACTAGACCTTGTGTGCAGATGCATGTAGCATTGCATATACTTTTAATATTGCTCCCGGATGTCTGCCAAAGAGACATTGAGAGCTGGAGTTCTTGGAAGGGGGTCCCGCGAGAGCCCATTGTGTTTTGCCAGACTTTGGTGAAAGAAAAGCTCTATAGCAGGCTTCTTGCCCTAGCAGGCGCTGATTCATTTCCATGGTAGAACAGTTGGCCCACAGCCAGGGCGTTACCACTACGTAGAAGACTGATTTGAAGTCAATTGCACCTACAATGTGCCTGTCACCTGGATTGTGGTGTATTTAGGGTCCAGGTACAGTGGTATGATACATTTTTGTAGTTACAACCGTAATCATTTTGAGAAAATAATATTATGATTTCAGGATGAAAACTGTTTTTTTCGGACTAATTCCCAGGCAAATTGGAATGGGCGAAAGCAAGCAATGAAGAAGTAGTAGAGGGGGTGGGGGGGAGGGGAGCGAAGGCTTGAGAGGAGACCCTGTATTTAGACAAAAAATGAAGAAATAAAATGAAAAAATGCCATGTCATCAAAATGTGGCCAATTCTTTGAAGGAAGATAATCGACATTTTGCTGACAGACAGCAGTTACTCTATTAAGTTACACATCATTTCAACCCCTGACACACGCGCAGAAGGAAACAGCTAAGCCAACCATACACAACTCAACAACACGACTAGTAATCAGCTAATTTTTGTTAATAAAAGCAAATAAATGAAAACTAATTTCTTTTGATGCACTGATATCCATTCTTGGTATGCAATGTTATATTTACTTCTTAATGCAATCCAGGGTATTTTATGTTGTACTGTATTCTGCACTGTCATGCCATGTGCATTACCGGAAGACGTTCTTCCAGAATCCCACCCTGTATCGCTGAGCAATGCACCCTCCCAGAGAGTCCACAGCTCTCCCGGGTCTGTTAATAAGCCAAGAACACGTAGATTACATCTTAGTGAGTCAATGCAGCGGCAACGGGGCGGTGTGGAAATTGGGATGACAATATTTGCCCTGATGGAAGAACACTACAGAGATCATGTTCCCCTTGATGTTCCTGTTCTGTCCTCGATATGTTTAGTTTCCTATCCCACTCAAACACTTATTTTCACAAAAGAGTGGCCCACTTTTAACCTCGTGAACATTGCACACTACATTGTGCACCACTGTTCTGCTTAGCATTACCTGTAGTTGCCCCTTTCTTTTATCTAATGACTATATATGTGCAACTGCATTTATTGTTACAGAGACACACATTGTTGGCAACACGATTGTGCTTAAGAAACTTGTCCAAAAACATATCAGCTCACTGAAAAAAGTCCCTGGTCTAGTAGAACACAGCCATGGAGTATCTGTTTGACAGCATTTTAGAATGTGATCAGAAAAATGTTGATTTGATTGGTGAGGTGGAATGGACAGTGACATATTCAAAGACAGGTGAAGAGCTATTCTCAGAATATATCAAAGCAGACATTTGCACCTGGAGGCGGGGTGTCTACTACAAATAGAAATCTTATCATGCAGGCTGCAGCTAGGCGTATGCAACACTCTGAGATTTCTGGCCTTTACACACTCACCCCGCTCACACTTCGATCTATCCTTCGCCGTCTGCCATCTTATCCATTTCTCCCAGAATGCACAGCTGCCTGTGCTCCGTAACCTCCCAGAACATGGGAACATAATGTGTTTGGGCTTCTTTGTTCTGTTCATGGTGGCTACCCTTTTTAGGTGTTTACGTTTCGGGTGGACATTTTAGCAAAACACATGCTCTACTCTTTACCAAAAAGAAAACAAGTCTTTATCATCCCAAAGGTTCTACCTAGGTGCAAAAAGAAATAAAGGCCAGGCGTGGTCTGTACTGGCTAGCAATCGTGCAGCTGCCTTGGTAATAGTTCTTGCTGTGGTCCAGCATTATCTCGGCCATGGCATGATCTGCCACCCAGTTCTTATGTTTTCCTAATTAATACATAATTTCCTGGATGCACACATAACACGACACAACTAGTGCCCAAGTAGCTTAACTGAGAAATCTCTTCTTGCCCTGGCTTTGCTGAAGGTCCTTTGTATCTGAATTTTGTAATGCAGTTGAACAATCCTAGAAAGATGTTGTTGAAAACAATCTGTTATGTTGCTGAGATCAGATTTAAGGGACTCCCACTAAAATCAACAAGGAGTTTAACTCAAAAAGACTGACGCCATTAGGCTAATGAAGGCGCTTGTAGTATGTCTGGTTTTGTGAAACTGGATGGCTAAGCGGTAGGTTGGAGTTTAAGGCTGGATTCTGGAACTACCTAAACGTATAGTGTTGTTAACCTTTAAGTCAAGTGATAGGCAGGAACTTGAAGAATTACTGACAAATTACATTTCACAAATCCTGTACTTTTTATTGTTTTTATTGTACGTGGTTTATAGCAAACCCTATACATCACATGAAACAATTCATAATTACAACCACAATATAAAACCATTAAAACACATTTCGTCAAGTATACATCATTTCAACATCAATAAATAAGAAGAACCGTTTTAAAAGCACATTTCATCATAATCTACATTCATAAAGCCTGTCCACACCTGTGAAACAGAGAACGCAAAAGCCTCGTTTTGTTAGCTCCACTTTCTTCAGAAATTGAACACCTCTAATCACGAGTGGGGTAGGACTGGCTGACAGCAAGTAGTACCAGAAGGTTTCCTCATTCAATGGCGTTACGCCGTGTACAAAGAGGCTAAATAATTCCACCCTGAACTTCTGCTGGTTGGCGCATGTAGTCATTAGGTGTTTTAAGGTTTCTGTGGTCACTCCACAGAAGTGACATGCTGCAGTTTCTCCTAGGCCTCTAGTAAATACAACATCCCTGTATTATCTCATTATTGACTGTGGGACAGTGATGTTCCTTAGGTTTCATTTTATGTTTCTATTATTGTCATCCATATTTTTCTATATTACCTGTGCATTGTTATGCTCTGTGATTGGAAAGTTGGACATCCTTTTAGAGCTGTTTGGTATGAATTGAACTCCAGGTGCGTATTGGGTGCATATCATTGAGTAATGTATGGGTCTTTCCTTGTGCTAACCCTAGCTTTGTGTGATTTATCTATAACTAATGTTATAAAAAATAAATTAGAAACTTTAGTCAAACACTAAAACCTTTTTTGCTAATAATGTTTTAATGGAAATGGGTATCAAACTATTGATGAAAAATCCACATCCACACATGTGCTATGAAAAATATCCATTTGTTCTGGAGCGAAGAGATTCATTTTCAATTAGTACATGGCGGGGGCATGGCTTTGGCCTCCCAGCCAATGAGGAGGCTCAGAGTCTGGACATTATCATATAGTAATCCCGCCGCTCCGAGACTCCTCAGTGTGGGAGGCACTGTCTTCCCCACCAGGTTACAAGGTAAGCGCTTCCCCTCACCCCCGTTTGCCTCCGCCTCTTTCCATAGCTTGTGCACCCTCCCACCCCCATCCAAACATACCTTCTTTTTCCTTCGCCTGGGCCGGGAACACTAGTGAACCCGGCGCATCCTGCTGCATGACTCGCCACCATGGAAAGTGAGAAGGAACGATTTAATCCCTTCTCATCCGATCGGTAGCGGCCATCTTTTTAACTTTCTTTTTTTTGAGTTGTGAAACTTAAAAAAATACTATTTGTACCCTGGTCCAATCGGCCAGAGTACTAAAAACAATAAGCCCCTTGCTGGGGGAGGGGGAGGCATGCTTCAGGTAATTCCCCAGGGAATGCATTAACTATGGGCCCGGGGCACTAACGGAAGCGGTAATGCCCCCTCCCAGCTCGGGGCTTATTGCTTAAATACAACTCTGTTTTTTTCTTTTTTCAAACATGTGTTATTATAGTACAGAACAAACTTGGACACCATTTGGTACCTAAGTCAAGAGAAGATAAATTAGATTTAAAATTAGAAGAGGGACTGTAATCATAAGGACCAATGTGCATAGCACTCTCTGCTCAGTGTGAAGGGAAGAAATTAAAGGAATATAATACACATTGCAATGGGAAGAGCAAGGAAACGTAGAAAAGTTTGAGAACAAATCATAATATATTTCCGTACACAGGCAAAACCCATATCTCTCCAATGAAAAGGTTTGATGGGCTATTACCATGTGGGCTGTTTTCATCATCAACAGTGCAATACATTCTCAATACTAGCCAGGCTGCTCTGGTCCTCTAGCCATGATTCCAGTAGCACTGCATTATTTCTTAAATACCTCTGATCATGTGGTGTACCCCATCTGCCAGAGTAAAGCATAATCATCGAGCATTCTATACATTCCATGTGTGGGTGGGGGCGTATGGATTGCAGCGAGGGGCTGAACCTTTCATTTGATTCCCATTGCCATATTAATCCTTTTTCGCTATAGCCTCTCGGGAATGCCTTGCTACTTTCACAGGTCCATAGCACGTGCCGCAGGTTACCATCTTCTTTCAGGCAGTGCACAGCAATAGCTCTTTAAGGAGGTTAGGCCTAAACGGTATTATTCTTAGCTTATGCAATTAGGAGTTGCTTAAGTGCCACCCATGACCCACATGAGTGCCTTGAAGTAGAGCTAGTAGAGAGATGGTATATAAGGAGGGACACAAATTGTGAGTCTTGTTTAGTTATTTACCATTTAATTCACTGTTGATGACCTTGCAACTCCCTATGGCCAGGTCCAAAAATGCATGCCCCTCCCCACCCAAAACGCAGCCTTTTGGAGGTCTTTGGGCTAGCTCTATCACAGAACACAATATTTCCAAGCTATCAAGCAGTAACACCCTTTGGTCTGCCAGTGTTATTTGTGAGCAGTCTGTTCATAGTTGATGGCTTAATTGTAGCTGTAAATGTATTACTCGTGCAACAAAAAATCAGAAAAAAGTGTGCCTTCAATCATCTGCTTTATTTGTATTATGTGTATTTTTTTTAAAGCACTCACACAGCCCGGGGGCATCGAGCGTATTTATAATGCTCTAAGAGAGGATCAGGATTGAACCTGTGTGCAGTCTTGTTTCCAAGGCAAGCACGTTGCCCTGAGCTATCCTCCCACGATATATGCTTTCCCTGCAGTGAAGTCCTGTGTAAAACAATTATTGACAGAGATAACTGTTTTAGCTTGTGTATAGTTATTTGCCTGGCACTGTTGTCATATTCACAGAGGATTCCTTAATGTTTTCAGGTACTTCAATCCTAAGGCCAGGTACTACCATTATGGCAGTGCCCACCAAATACCTATCCCATACCTACAAAAAAATACAACCTGTTGGCTTAGACAACGTTTGTATTTTCGGGAATTCAGGATGATTTAAACAGTGTCCTTTGCTGCATCCCTCTAATGTTTAGATCTCTGGAAAGTTCTTTCAGTCTAAGTACATGTTCCTTTGAGCGCAAATCGGCCCTTTTCCAGCTCTTCATGACATTCAACTCCAGATTCTATCCTTGACACCGTGAAGTTATTAATCTGTTTATATGCTAATCTAGGCTTGAGCCTTGGTGGCTGTGCGTTGCATAGTATATGTCTAGTCGGTAACACATATCGTTTTTGAAGGCGAGCTCCTGAAGAGTCTGCACTTACCGAGCTATATGTACGCATATCACTATGAGCTGTTTATGTTTATTATGCACGTGTGTCTCCATTCATATAAATATGAAAATCATAGCAATAACACTCATAGCATAGGGAGAAAGAACTGTTCTATGAGTGAAGTTAGTGCCCAAACAAACCAAATCCTATGTTCAAAGAAAGGAATCGCAGCATAACAGGGAAGTAACTGTCCATGATGCTATATCCCATCTGCATTAACGTGCATGTTTCAAACCGCCCGCCCCCCACCTTTGAAAACAAAAGACAAGGGGCCTCATTAGGACCCTGGCGGAGAGGGTTTTACGCCAGCGTAGTGCATGGCGTACCTCTCCGCCATACTACGAGTTCCCGTAGCGCCATGGCGGCCTTTTCCGCCTGGTTTTACCAGGCGGAGAAAACCATGGCGCTACGGGACCTCGTTGTTAATTACGCCACCGTATTTTACGGTGGCGTAATTAACTCCTTCCCCACTCCCATTATACCCTATGGGGCAAAAATGGGAATGGGGAAGGGCAGAATGGGGATTGGGGATTTACCGCTCCGCCGAGGTCGGAATGGGGCGGTAAATCCGCCAACCCCCATGGCGCTATCGGCGGCTTTCCGCCATGCTTCGCGGTGCATTTAGCACCGCGAAATCCGCCTGGGTCGTAATGAGGCCCAAGGACCTTCATCGGGATGCTGCATCCCTCATGAATGTGCTTATGTTCACTTCCTGCTTTTTGTACTGTCCGCGTTTTTTTTTCTTTCCCAGTCTTAGGTTTACACGTAAACAGCATGTTACTGATTTCTGAAAATGCATTGTTTAAGGAATTAGCTTGTAAATACTATCTGCTGTACCATTTGCATAAATATTGATGTTTCTCAACCGCTGTCTTTGGGAAAAAAAGTTGCCGTGCGTGCGCAAGGGGTTTTGGTATTGGCTGACAGATTCAAGCACGCTAATAAGAACTTCCAATGTACGCAACTGGCGTCTCTGAGTTGGTAAAGAGGACAGTTCTTGAATGCTAGGCCTGGGGTAGGCCTCTGTCTCTTGGGTACATGGCACCCACAGTGCAATTAAAGGGACTGAGGGGGAGGAGTAGACGAGGGATGACGTGCAAGAGCAGGAGAAGGCGGATTCGGATTCCTCTGATTGTGTTTTGAATGTATATTTATAAGAGGAATGCTTTGCAGTTGACATTGGTTTGAACTGTTACACAAATATAATACTACGTGATGAGATAGCCTTGAGTGACCACCCTGAACATTGACAATAGCTACATGGGCCCCATGATTTGTGGTGTTGTTAACATTTTTATGCACATGTATGGTCTTTCTGCAATGCTCTGCAATCGAGTGTTTGACTCTGTTCTTTCAGTGCAGCCCTTCAGAAGGTGTAGGGCGTCTAAACTTTATATTTAAGTAAGCAGGTGAAGGAGGCACTATAGGGTCAGCGCACGGCTTTCGGGATTGGGCATGCTGAGAGAGACTGGAATGAAGAATGGCTGGAACTACCGAAAGACACATGGAGGATGGTCTAGCTTGCTGATTCCGATTCAATTAGTGCAGATTGCTTCAGGGATTGCTAGCGTTTGTAATGGGCAGTTTAATCATGCCTGGGCAATCACTACTGATAATGGCCGTCATGTTTTAGGAATGAGGGTAGGGTCAATATATCTGCAGGAAACTGTATGCATTAACTAAGGAGCTGCTACTGCATGCCTGCACTGCCATCTTCCAACCTGTCAGCATGTTTATGCAAGAAATTGGTGAATTGTGCATTGTGAGGTAAGTGCACAGACTAGTACTGAGGTGAGGTAAGCAGTTTTGCATAGCGCCCATCTGCCAATAATGTTGTCCTCGCTGCAACACTCCTGTCTGATAATGGGTACTGGTGGGCATCGTTCTACAAAAGGCGGTAATGCTTCTGCTGGTGGTAAATGGAAAACACCTCCGGTTACTGCAATTTATCTTTGGATTTACTGATAGTGGTCAAATTTACTAAAGGCAATATTCACAGAACAAAATCATATTGTCTTCAAATTGTGCGGATTGCCACCAAAAACAAGATCCACTCTGCAGTGGCTTTGACAATTGTTTTACGTGTACGCAGGTGTCACATATAAAGTGTTGCATGAATGGTATGAGCTGTCACATACCATTCAAGTAATCAAAAGGAAGCATTTTTCGTCTGCAGGCCGTCTGGACGTATTCCAGGAAGAGATACGTGCTATGCTTGGACATATTTTTACAGTTGGTGGAACATTTTCACCAACAGTATTTCTAGCGCTATTAAAAAGGCAGGAAAAAATAACAAACTGCCTCTGGTCTTTTCAGTGGCAGCAGCATTTACCACAGGTATCACTAAACACTAGCAAACGTTTCATAATGATTTTATTAATATAGAGCTCAGATACTGCTCCCACTGCTACTCAGAGGTGCCATAAGGGATATCCAGAGTGTTTTTTTAACCACTAGGGCAATTTTATTTATTAGTACCCAGCGAGAGGGTTGTGGCGGCCTCCCAGTCAATGGGGAGGCTCTGAATGTGGGCCTTACCACACGATGATCCCGCTGCCCTTAGCCTCACAACCGCCAGCCGCCATTTCCCCTTGCCAGGGAATCAGATAAGTCTTCTTCCACTCTCCCATCCACAGAATTCTCTTCCTGCACTTCCACCCCACTTACCTTCTTTTCTGTCCATTTCAAGAACGGACGCGCTACGAACACTTCAGTCCCCAGCGTGTCTGCTCCCGATATGCGACAGGCGATCATGGAAAGGAAGAAGGGACTACATTATAGTCCCTTCTCTCATCCCATGTCAGCCATTTTGTTTGTTTACTTTTTTCCTATTTTTGAAATGGCCACCATGGAAAGGAGAAGGGACTTTGTTTTCCCTTGCCTGGCTGCCATTTTTTATACATTTTTGTTTCTTTTGTTCACAAATGCTGGAGCGTTTCGGAACAGAAAAAAAAACGCCTTTAGAACCCCGGTCAATTGAGCTGGAGTACTAATGGCAATAAGCCTCTCGCCTGGGGGAATTACCTTATGCAGTAATGGCCCGCAGGCTCGGGGCTTATTGCCTAAGTAATGAGGCCCAGGTTTTTTCAACTTTAACTTGAAAGCTGCTGATGAGCTGCATTTATTTTGAGGCAAATATCCATGAAAGTTTAAGAATTACCACCATCTCTTCATCTTCTGAGACATTATTGTGAAGGTGGATGTATCTGTTATAAAGATCAGCCTTCTGTTTTATTCTGCACTCTATGTCTTCATATTATCATGACATGCACATTTACCATTCCATGTAAATAAGTCCAATACGACTTAGACTATGTGACCCAAAATTGATTACATAGAACATTAGGAAATATATCCTGTTTTATAGAACCCTATTTGGAAGACGTTGCCATTTGGTTTATAGTGTGATGAAATTGCTTCTGCCTCAGAGAAGTACAAGAGTGAGTAGTCACTGCATCGCTAACTCAGACCTCAACCTGCTACAGAACAAGGTTGATGCCAATCATAAAGGAAACAAACAGGCATGGTTAAGAGACATACCTCCTTTGCCTTTTGTGTGAATGTGATGCAGTAATAGCCCACACTGCAAAGCATAACAGTTAAAAATAAACTGAATGTCCAATCAAGGGTCTATAAATATATATATTTATATATATATATGTTACACGGCCAACGGTAGCGGCCGTGTAGTTATGGTTAAGTTGCAAAACCCATAGGAAGACAATTTTTTCGGCAGTTTATGACTTTGCTCCCCGTGGACGAATCTTCACCAAACTTTGACAACAAAGTATATGGGGTTTTGTTTCGTGGAGGGGGCCGGGGGAAGGCAAAGTTATAGGGGAGGTCCTCCCAGATATTTTTTTCCATAGACTGAACGGCAGGATGGATTTTAACCAAATTTGCGGCAGGGGCTTGGTTCAGAAAGCATGCTTTTGTGTGTGTGGTGGAAATCAAACCAGTACTTTTGTTGCAAAGAATTGAAATGTACATCTCCAAAAAATAGTGGTAACTGGCTCCGCTCCGCGGACTCATTTCCCTGTTCGCTCCATGGAAAGAAATCTCATTGGCTTGCAGTATGCCGTGATGTCGGTGAACATTGGACGCGGCCAGTAGTTGGCTGAAGGGAAGCATGCTGTGCATCAAAGTTTTTGGGAAATGCTGCCATGGTGTATTGGAGGACAGTGCAGCGCCAAAAGGGAGTGACAAATATAATGTATGGCATGTAGTGGTGGGAAGAAGGGATGGAAAGTGTGGGGGAGAGAGAAGTGGTGTGGGAGAGAGAAGTGGTTCAACTAAAATGTGTGATTATTAGGTGGATGAAGACGGTAGTGTGCCTGCAGTATTCATGCGTACTGCACCAACTCGCCAGTCCCTGCACAGGCAACTACCATGTGTGGTGAATACAGGCAGCCTTCGTTACGGCATGATAGCTTGTGCCGTGACCTCTTACCATGGTTACTGATGGCAGCTGAATTGCAGAAGGGGAGTACATTGGAAAAAACATATGTTACGCCATTTGGTGATAGGAAGAAGGGATGGAAAGGGTGGGAGAGTGAGAAGTGAATTCATGTGAGATATGTCAATAGGTGGCGAAAGACGTTGCGCCTGCAGTATCCGTGCGTACAGCTCCAATACGCGGGTCTCTGTACAGGCCACTACCATGTGTGCAGAATGCAGACAGGCTTCAGTACGGCAGGACAGCTGGTGCAGAGACCTCTTTCCATGGTGACTGGTGGGAGCTCAATTGCAGAAGGGGAGTACATTGCCCGTGACTTGCACATTCTAAGATAGTGTATACTCTGGTGTGTTGCATGTGGTAAGCCGTAGCTCATTCAATGCACAGATGGAGGTCTTGCACCGACAGCCATGTGGCGTGGTTGCAATTATGTTTGACATTGTTGCCTTCTGTGTGTGGTTCGTCAGCATTGCATACATTGTTCATTCTATCGGCGTGGTGCTTGTTAGCACATCCTACAGTGTTCACTCCGTGGCTGCAGCTAATGGAGTGAACTGTTCTGCAGTGTGTGCACTGAGTGCAGTGTTGGAATACTTTCATATAGAAGAGGGTAGGGTTGAAGTGCATCTTCTATGTACATGGTTACTACAGTGTTTGAAGTGGGTGCAATATTTGAATAGTGTGTGCATAGAAGTGGCTAGGGGTGAACTGCATATTTCATAGGATTGCGTGGTGTCCATTACACACAGTGCTGACTACTGTACTGCACTATGAGGTATTGCTTTTGTGTACTGAATAGAGTACGTCCCATGTGGTGATGGGCAGACAGGGTGGAAAGGGTTGGGAGTGAGATGTAGGGTCATCTGAGATATGTCAATAGGTGGATGAAGACGTTGATGTGCCTCCAGTATCCGTGTGTACAGCGCCAATTTGCAGGTCTCCGCACAGGCGACTAACCTGTGTGCTGAATGCAGGAAGGCTTTGTTACGGCACGATAGCTGGTGCAGAGACCTCTTTCCATGGTGACTGGTGGGAGCTCAATTGCAGAGTGCATTGCCCATGACTTGCACATTGTAAAATAGCTTATACTCCGTTGTGTTGCATGTGGTAAGCCCGTAGCCCATTTGATGCACGAATGGAGGCCTTGCACCAACAACTGTGTTCTGTGGTTGCAATTAGTTTTGATATCATTGCCTTCTGTGTGTGGTTCGTTAGCATTGCATACATTGTTGCAGCCATGATGTGGTGCTTATTAGAACATCCTACAGTGTTTACTCCATGGCTGCTGCTAATGGAGTGAACAGTTCTGCAGTGTGTGCACTGAGTGCAGTGTTGGAATACTGTCAGTATTGAGTTCTGACTACTATACTGCACTATGAGGTATTGCTTTTGTGTACTGAATAGAGTGCTGGGAGCAGGGTCACTGATGCGGCCACTTTTTTGGTTTGCTTGGCAATAACACAGCACTATGTAAATGAAAGTTGGTATGAGTGCTGGAGTCTGTGGTATGTTTGTAGAATCTGCTAACTGTTGCATGTTTCCATGCATAGATTTATTAAGGTGCGGAGGTTGAGCAGCAGTGGCAGTGGCTGTGGTATGTGTGTGGAGTGAGGTACTTGGGCACATGTTGCCATGCATGGCTGCATTATGTTGCGGTAGGTGTGGGCAAGGCCAAGACTATTGGGTGCATGGCCAAAGGCTGTAGGCCGTAGGCCATGCACCCAATAGTCTAGGCCTTGCCCACGCCCACCGCCCCAATGCAGTTTAGACTGCATCTGTCAGAGGGTTCTCACCTTTACGGAATGGTTGTGGAACACATTTTACTCTCAATAGAGAACCAGAAGAGTGCTGACATGCATCTGTTGTTGCTTCCATGGGTGCAGTCATTGTTAGAACATCCTACGGTTTTCGGTGTATGGCTGCAGATTGTGCATTGAAAAGTCCTGCAGTGTGTCCACTGGGTGCAGTGGTGGAACACTGTCAGTATAGAAGAGGGTAGGCTTGAAGTGAATGTTCTATGTGCTTGGTTATTCTGGTTTGTGTATCTTCCTGTGAGTAGGCCCAATGTTGTGAAGATTGTGTGGTCTGGTTGGCCGTGACACAATACTTTGTGAATGGAAGTGGGTAAGTCAGCCGGGGAGAGGAGAAGAAAAAGTAGA
This sequence comes from Ambystoma mexicanum, assembly GCF_040938575.1. Lineage (NCBI taxonomy): Eukaryota > Metazoa > Chordata > Amphibia > Caudata > Ambystomatidae > Ambystoma > Ambystoma mexicanum. The sequence continues at coordinate 1,025,181,279 of NC_090933.1, forward strand.
CGCAAAGACAAAGGCTTTGAGGTGCTTCCGGAACCAGCGATGGTTATCCTCAAGTTTCAGGGAGGCAGGGAGGCTGTTGCAGAGGGAAGCCCCAGCCAAAGAAAGAGATCTACCACTGACTGGTTGCTTGCAGAAGCGACTGACCCTGATGGAGTTGGAGGTGGATGAGGGAAGAGATTGAGCAGGGAGATAATTAGGAAGTGAGAGTTGAAGGTATTAAGGTCCAAAGACCCAGAAGGCCTTGTGCATAATGCAGAGGGTTTTCACCTTATTCCTCACAGCCACTGGGAGCTATTGCAGACATTTCAGTCCTGGAGAGATACGTTCCCTGGTTTTGAGGCCAAGGACAAGTCACGCAGTCCTCTTCTGGATGAGTTGCAGAGGGCATAGAGTAGAAGCTGGCAGATTTAAACAGAGGCTGTTGCAATAGTACAGCCTAGAGATAACCACAGCTGTGCAGACAGTGACATTTTGGTTTGTGCTATTTAGAGGGGAGTTGGTTAATGGTTACCAAAATAGACTACAGCTACCAGAATTCCTTGAGACCAATTAAGACTAATCCATAACACCTGAAAAGACTGCCTTCCTGGAGATTGTAAGAGACATGAAAGTGTTTGGAGGAGAACCGCAACTGAAATGCAGCAGGTATTCAAAGCTGGGAACTAGCGTGCATGCCTCACCCTCCCTCCTTTTTCTATATATTGGTTCAAAAGTCCCGGGCTTTAGAGGCAGCGGTCAGAGGCAGTGCCACCGGGGTCACCATGTCCTACCCAGGAGAGCCACATCGTTGGTTTTCACTCCTCCCCCCACCATGGGAAAAAATTGTGCTATTGGAGGGGAGTTGGTTCCTGGTTACCAAAATAGACTACAGCTACCAGAATTCCTTGAGACCAATTGAGACTAATCTGTAACACCTGAAAAGACTGCCTCCCTGAAGATTGTAAGGGACATGAAAGCTCTTGGAGGAGAGCAGCAACTGAAATGCAGCAGGTATTCAAAGCTGGGAACTAGAGTGTGCGCCTCACCCTCCCTCCTTTTTCTACACCTTTTGGGAACTTGCCTTAGGTTGGTAAGATACATTCAGTGCTGGTTTTGGTGCTTTATTTTTACAATTTATTTAGGAGATGGGTTAAATGTTGCAAGCACACGGAAGTGCCACTTGATGGTAGGGGATAGGAGCAAAAATAGTATACTTTTTAAGAACGTAATGGCGCTCAGTGGCAGATATCATGAGCAGAGGCACTTATAACAGAGTTGTAACCATTCTGCATAAAAGTAGTCATACCTCCATTTTGTGGTGAGGGGTGCTCATGTGGATGAATGTGGATGCACAAATCTTGCAATCTTTTACTGACTTTCTACTGGACGTGCTTTTGAATGACAACACTTGCAGGCTGAATTTTTAACGGTACATATGCAGTGTTGTGCAGAGCTGACACTGTTGGAAGGAATTGGTGGATGTGTGTCTGACTATTTACCTGTACCCAATGTGGTAGTGGTGGACAATAAATAGTGGAAAGGGAAGAAGGGCTGCTCCTGCTTTACTGGAGTGTGGCCCTCACGGTACTTTGGGAAGCACACATGCCACATTCTGCACTTCTCACCATGCTTGCCAATGGAAATGGGACTGTGGGGATTATCCAATCAGGTACTGATGGTGTGGCTCACACAAAGGGGCGGTCATGTTGTTTTACCTTACTCTGCGTAGTGAGACTGGCTGACATGGAGAAACGCATTGTGTTGACTTTGGGTGATGCATATATGATAGATCTGCACAAGTATGCCCTGGAAAGACACCTCAATGACAATTTCGGTTTAGAAGGAGCGGACGCATTGTGGTACGCTGTCTATGACCGCAGTTTCACCAATATGCATGCACTAAGGAGAGACCTGGCCACTTTTGCTACTGTCAATGTTCTTGTCATGCGCTATGGCGGCATGCATTTGGGTTACGTGGCTTGTTTAGGTTTGTTCCGTCGACTGAATAGGTTGCTGAATGTAGTGAAGAGGCTTTTTCCCATTGCCAAGGTGTTTTTCGCACCCATAACACCAAGAGGAGTATGGGACAATGCTCATGGATGTTGTTCCAAGCCAGAGGTTGGAAGGTGTCTCATCAACAGAAGCATTTATACATTTTTGGCCGTAGGTGGGATGTTCTTCTGCAACAATGACCTCATTAGTTGTGGAAATGCAAAGTTTTTCCAAGCAAATGGCATTTCGTTGTCACCCATTCATAATGCTGTTTTGTTTTTCCATCTACAGGATGCGTTGAAGAGTTTACTGTAACAATGTGAGCACAAGAAAACACAAAATCAAATAAAAACCAAAAAAAGGTGTTTCACTAGAAGCACCTAAAAACAAAAACAAAGAAAAGGCTCTATTCAGAGCCACCACTAAAAACGACTCCCCTACCCTGGTTGCAATTTATTTCCCCATGCCTGCACGAAGCACAAAATCCACATGCAAGGATTTTGAGGATGGCCATGGAAATGGGACTGTGGAGGCTGAGATATAGCGCAATACCGTTTCTGGGTGTGTTGGGTACGCAGAGGACTGTTGTACAGAACTGATTATGTTATATGGAGAGCTCTTTAATGTGATTGGTGTATGCGTGTGGAACATTCTAACAGTGCCCAATGATGGTGTGCTGGAAAGAAGAAAGTGGAAAGGGAAGAAGAAATGTTTCTGCCTTATTGGGGCACAGCTCTCGCTGTACTTGGGGAAAAGCATGTGCCACATACTACCGTTTTCAGCATGCTACCCATGGGAGTGGGACAGTGGGGACTATGGCAACTGAGAGTGTGGGTCACAGAAAGGGTCGTTAATACTTTTCTCCATTACTGTGCATACTGAGCCGGGCTGTCATGACTTGCAAAGGCAATGTAGCACAGCAGATTCAGTCCACCATAATTTACAGGGCAAACCTATGTGGCCTGCTACTCTGTTCTGAAAATCTACAAACACCTTGCGGAGCAGCTCTGGGGTGTGGCCTTTTGTAGGGCTGCTGTGGAGAACTTGCACCGGAAAACATGCCTACATTGTTCAAAAACATATATACATGTGCAACGTCACATTGTGGTGCGTTGTGAGCATGTACTTTCCGAAAAACACTGTACTTTTCCACTGTCCTAGGGTCCAGATCGTGTCCCCGACATAAGGGCCCATGTGCAGCATCATCACCACTGTTCTTCCTTTGGGACGGCTGTCCGCAGAATGCGTATTTTGGCAGCATATGCTGTGTGCCTGTGCATAGGTGTGCCATGCACACCGTTGCCACTTCTCTACTGATTAATAGTGTGCCATACATGCACCAACCAGTTTGGGAGACGCTGGGTGTGTGTAGGATATAGCAGGTGGGATGTTTATCTGTATAGCTACCTGCAGGACATAGGTGGGTGCCACAACCTAATTAATGTGCATTTGCATATGGTGTACAGTGGCGCTGTTAGTTGGACACAGATGAACAGATATACATGCGTGTGCTTGCACAACGAACAAACGTCTGCTCCCACACGTAATTATAGGTGGTGCACAATATGCAGACATGCAGATTGTGCTGGCGTAGTACGGATGCCTCCATTGTCATTGCGGATAGGTCGGGCAGGTGGGGTGTCTGTAGGACACCTATCTTTTCTACGTCATTCCTATGAGGACTATTCTCCGCTGAGTCATAACAGCATTTTCTTTAAAAACAATACCACATATACACTCAGCAACAATTTAAATATCATTGTTTACTTGCACACATTCATGCACACCACTAGGAAAGGGAAGGAGTAGCAGAATTGGATTCTTATTGTGGGGAATTGGGAATTTGCACAGGTTGGTCGTGATGGGAGGAAGGAATTGAGGTGTCACCGTAACATCTCCCATCACACGGATTTTGAGGGGATGGCAGGCTGTGACATGGGGAACGGGTTCATTTGCAAGTCTGACAGTGCTGTTTTATTTTGTCCATAATATACCCTTGTACGCAATCTTTTAAGGTGGCACAATTCTTCACCAATTCTTCCATTTTGTATTCCAGGATGTCCATTTCGCTGTTTACAGAGTGTCTATGCCCGTATGCTGTTGTGGAAGGGGTTCCACTTGTGCTGCCTTGCTTTCTTTTCCAATATGTTCTCTTACAGAAAACAAAATGCGTTAGGTGTACATGAAGCAATATATACTACATAATTTACGTTTCACACTACTGTGAGTACCAATGAGGTTAGTATCGTAAGTCATTGCGTCATGAGGGAAATTTTCTTCCAGCCACTGTAAGGTGCTTGCCATTGCTACGTACAAAATTAAAAAAAACTTTATGCTTCTGTACTATTGTATACTGCACCCCTGCACAATTATCAGACAACATGTAGTGTGCTTGCTACTTTGCAGTGATTTTCTGGTCTTAGTACTTTCCCATCCTTACTCTGGCCGTTCGTTCTTTGTTCCCATGCACAGTAGCAGTGAGGTAAGATTGTTGAAGGGAGACTTCACTTTTGAGGTGTATTCCGTTATGGTGTAGTCCATATGCCTTTGTGCTGTTTGCTTTATAAGTACACAGTTTGCAGCCCTACTCTATCTTACCTTGCAATTCTTCTACATGCCGCTGCTTCCACATGTTCCTTGTGTTTTCTAAATGGTACCACTATGTAAGAGAACCCCTGCCTTTCTAAGCAGGTTGGATGCCACCCGATGTCTGCGACCAGACGCATACTCCGAGAATGCTGTGTGCATTAACATGGTGCCCACAGGTTCAGTATGTTGTACCGTACATCTTCAAAAAGTAAGGGTATCCTGCTAAAAACCTATGCAATTCACTGACAAAAACATTGTTAAAGGGACGTTATGGTTAAGTTGCACTAGTAAAAACAAAAGCAATTTGCTTGCAAAAAAACATTGTTAAAGGGACGCTATGGGTAAGTTGCTCTACTAAAAAGCTATGAAGTTCACTGACAAAAAACGTTGTTAAAGGTACGATATGTTTTAGTTGCCCTAAGAACAACCTATCACATTCAGTGCAACAAGTACTTGAAAGGAACATTACACTTACTTTGCACTAATAACAACCTATCCATATTATGGTTACAAGTAAAACCAAAAAAAACCCAGAAATTCGCCAGTTATGGTAACCTAAGCAACCATAACTCACCCCACCATTGTGCACTGCTAAGACTAATACCCATGACATCAAACATGACATCACAAATGTCATTGATGACATCACTGAATACATCACATGTGCATTTCGTTTTCATGAAAAGCCTCCACAAGGGATTATCATTATAATGTTGCCAGAAAACTATCAGAGGTCATTGGAATAACTATCATGACATACATTCTTCATTAAGTAATGCATTGCTATAAACACCACTGCATTACAGAGTTCTTTCCAGTACATGCACCTACTCATGTGCAAACGTAGACATTGGGCCTCATTACAAGGTTGGAGGTAGCCTTGCCAGTAAAATTTGCAAGGCTACTTCCAAACTTGCAAGACAGTCCGGCACCCGTGAATGGGCCATTACTGGGGTATTCCGGCCACACCAGACCCGGTAATTGCCTTTTTGTGGATGCCGGCATCAGGTGATCCCCATTCCCATTGAGCCCATAGGGCTCAATGGGAATGGGGATGCCTCTAGCACCGGCACCAATCATAACAGTGCTTGTGCTACAGGGATGCTGTGAACGCGGGTGCCTTTTATTCCGCCAGGTCAAACCTGGCAGAATGAAAGGCACCCGCGAGCACAACTCGGAGTTTTCCGGTCCGGATACAATGGTACCGGCAAGCTTACCGGTACCGTTGTATCCAGACCGGCAAACTCGTAATGAGACATTGTCTGAAGCATAGAGGTGCAATATTCAAAATCTTGCCATGTTGGATAGTAATATAATGAATGCTTTCGTTTCACAGTTTTGCGTACTGTGAAACATGTAATAAGTAGCTACTAATCCCTCACTTACTAGATAATTGTACTACTATACACAAAACATAAAGAGACCACAACTGATACAAATATAATCATATAAAGAGATAGTAAAGTAAGCAACAAAGCTGCAGTATTACCAGAAAGTGTTCATAACCTAACTGCTTACCTTCATGCACAGAAATGATTGCTGTGTTTTAGGCTTCCTTCTTCCCCTATGTATATTTATCATATGATGTGACTGAACCCTAAGGAAAGTAGTGTAAGAATATATGGAAAGGATAAGGTCTACAAATATAGTACCTTTTGGTTTTTTAGTTCCTCACTGTCACTGAAGAAAAAACACCTGGCCCAGATATGTCAGTGAACAGAAAAAGAGGGAGCCAGACATGCGATGTAATCAGTGATGTCATCAATGACATTTGTGATGTCATGGGTGTTAGTCTTAGCATTGCACAGTGGTGGGGCGAGTTATGGTTGCTTAGGTTACCATAACTGGCGAATTTCAGTGTTTTTTGGTTTTACTTGTGACTATAATATGGATTAGTGCAAGTAGGTGTAATGTTCCTTTCAAGTACTGTTGCACTAAATGTGATAAGTTTTATGTCAGTGAACTCCATAGCTTTTTAGTAGTGCAATTTACCTATAACGTCCCTTTAACAATGTTTTTTGTGAGCGAATTGCATAGGTTTTTACTACTGCAACTTAACCATAACGTCCCTTTAACAATATGTTTTGTCAGTGAATATATACTTTCATTAAACATACCATCTGCACAAATAACTAAATAGAAAAACACTACACAAAACCCACCCGTGAGGAAAGAACACAGAATAATAAACATAGCAAGATGCAGCACTCTGAATAATGAATTAGGGGTGAAAGGCAAGTAGAAACCATAATTTTCTTTAAAACATTATGTTCTTGGGTGCAAAAATGAAATTGTTGTGACCTTACAAGTCTGTAGGGCATGAAATTGCACCAAAGGGGCAGTTAATAGTCAATAAAGCCTTTTTGCATTTCTTGTCGGTTCAACAGCATTGAACTAGGCTTCTTGGTACTGTTCATGTGGTTTGAATCAAGCTTGAATGTGTTGGTCACGTTGTTCCAAATGGGGAGCAGATGTTGATCTGGGGTCAAGCTGAAGTTTGTTTTGGCTTGAAGAAGTGCAAATTGCGAGGGCCAACATGGCTAGTTCAGCAGTCCGTTCGATAGTTCGAAGTTGGGTGGCTGAAGTGTGGTATTTGAAGCTTGAGGTTGGAAGGATCTGGTTAACTCTCAATGAATGTTAGCAATGAAGATGCTGGTGGTTTGAAGAGGCTGTTGAAGGCGGCAGATGCAATGATGACCTTTCAAGTTAAAGCCAGGGCAACAACCCGCTAAGTTGTTGCAAACTGGTTTGAGAGTGCAGAATAGCGGATTACAGATCGATTGAGTGCCAAAGGCAGCTCCAGATGGTACTGTTGGCTTGAAAGGGGTCAAACGGCTTGAATCATGATTCAGAGTCGTTTGTTAAAGAAAACACAGGGATCCTAGTTGTCTTGACGCTCAGGTTGCTGTGAGTCCCAATCCTGGGACTCAAGGATATGATTAGTCCTTGTTCTTGGCCTCCCACCATGGGGGAAACTGCCACACAACTATAGTGGCTCTGAAAAACGGTAAGGTCTTGGCAGTGTGGCAGAAAGAGATGCAGGTCTATCTCCAGCAGCAGGTAATGCCCAATGTGTGCTGGAATTGGTTAGGGAGCAGAGCTTGCCTCTGCCCTGGACACTCAGGGTCCGAATTACACAAATGTCCCATTGTAAATATTTTATTAAATCAGGCCCTCTGGCAGAAGACTTTGGAGAGTCAACATTCTCAACTGAGGCCCAGTGAATTCTTCCTAAGGTTCTTGTTCCAAAGTGAATCAAAGGAGGAGTGAAATACCTCTTCTTTGACTGAAAAGTATACAGGTTAGTGGAGAAAAGCAAGCATGTTTAAGGGTCTAATCCCTGTTCTTGAAACACGTGGACTTTGCTTCCTGACATCACACCCAAAGGGGTTTGTGCTACAGAAAGTGGAGAGGACATGATGGACAGATAGAGGGAGACAGAAGCAAGAGGGTAGAACATTCCTTCCATTAGTGAGAGCTCCCCCTGTCTTCAGTAACCCCAACACACTTCTGCTCTCAAAGGAATCACAGGCCCTTTTGGTATGCAGCTCCCTGGTGTGAATGGGCATGCCCCTTGATTCCTGCTCCTTAGACAGCTTCCTGTGGAGTGGCTGTCTCTATGGGGAGGGTTTTACCTGTCTTCACAAAGGAACAGAGACAATTAACCACAGACTACAGTCCTGCTGGGAGCAGCAAAGAGATCACGGCAGGGGGAATACACATGACAATTTCACAGTCGAATTGGGCCCACAGGGCTGACGCATGTGTGTTATTACATTGATTTGGCTTGGATAATTATCAGAGATGCCAGCCACCAAACCTCAAACTCAGGTATGACATAAGAACATGGTTTAATGTGCACACGCATAGCTTTCTCATGCTTATCTAGTTTTTGGAACAGTGGTGCATATCTTAAATGCACCACCTATGATGCTGAGACTCTGCTGTCACTACAACTTTCAAATGGGCAACTGTGCCCTCTGAACCTGCTCTATGCCACTGGAGAGTAGGATCTGCAGCTCACAGGAATATGCTATGCTTTTTGCGTGGTACTTATAAAGTGGATTCTGATTAGCAGATGTCCCTTCCTGAGATGGAATTATCTGTGACATATTACACTAATGAAAATCAAAAAAGCCACTGGTTCTACACCATTGATAGAGGGCAATCCATCACTTACAAACAATATATTACTGATTTAGTTTCCACTACATCAGGTCATGATAACTGTTAGAAGTTTGTGGAGCCTTCATTGCCTTTCTGTAAACTTGTGTATTCTTGTGGCATTATCTCCATATCTGTGAAGCTTGACCTCATTGTGAATTTTGAGTTGTGGAGTTTGGGCAGATTTCAAAATGTTACTTTCTTGAGAATGGTGTAAAAAATATGGTCTAACTCCCTCCCATCCCGTAATGGTAAAAATTGCGATGTACATGATTGACTAAAAAAGTAAGCGAGCGAGTGTGAAGCTACCCCTCCCTCTTGTGTGGAGACCATAAGCCACATGTGAAGTGAGTGCAGATATAGAAAAAATGCAGCACTATGCCTCAACTCTTATTTTCCATTAAAAATGGTTTATTTTATTTCTAATCAAAAACAGATATAGAATACACAATAGTAGAATAAACAGAATTCTAAAACATTAAACTTAACATAACACAATATACAGTTAGACAAAGGATCATACATGTTCACATACATCTAACGTTTAACATTAAATATTATTTAGCAAGCAAATTACTTTGAGGTCAGTACTATTTGCTAGTTAAAGTGCATAAGGGCAATGTGGGTTTAGTACTAGAAAGTGTGTTGTATGCAATCGACATTGTTCAAAAATGTCTTAATTTTTTTATCTGTAAGGGTATTAGAATACTACCACAACTATTTCTTAGGTACCAAATCATTATTGTTTGTTAGTTTACGTGCCTCTCCTAAAGACCGGTGCATAATTACATCTGATTTCATTTCATTGTTGCATTTCACAGTGCTTTATGTGTTCATACATTGCCCAGCGGCTAAGCTCTAATGCTTTTCCTTTCCGCTTTAGTTGGTGCACATAAGGATGATTTTTTCTTTGGATGTTCTGTCGACACAGGGTGTTTCGGACATTTGGTAAATATTTGCCCATCCTTGGCGATCTTTTTTTTAAATATTATGCTGGGCCTTCATCAGGACATACAGTAATTTAATAAACACAATATTCAAAAAGTTTGACTACACCTTAGTCTTTTGTTCAAATTCTGATTCTTGTTTGACACACGTTATTTCGATCCACCTATAATCCTGTGGTGGGACCTTCTTTCTCTTGTAAGCCTGTGAGCGCCTTGTGTTTTTATTCCTTTTCTTCTTAATTGGATCAGATATCCAAATAACTAGGTTGACTGCTCGTGTTTATTTTCCAGGCGGTTTTCTCATTGACAAGTGTCTTCCTATGCATTCTCTGCGTGTGTGTTTATGTGGGTGCATTGCCACTTTCATAATTGTTCCTCATCCCCTATAACTTTGGATTCAAGTATACAGGTGAAATAAAGGTGAATGTGCAATCACAGAATCCATATAGCGAAGTATAGAAAATTATACATTAATGGGCAACAATGTCAAGCATACATATAGGGTTAGTAGTCTTAGTGAGGATCTACTTTTGTCCTAACTATTAGATTGTTTGTCAAAAAGGCCATCACATGTTTACCCAAATAGCAAACAAGTACCTTTTTTTTCACTTTGCGGACTCGCCAATAAAACAGGTCCTTTCTTAACTGGGGAATCCTTGTAAGGTCCTTACATGTATCGACATGCTAGACTGTGTGTGTCTGTGTTTGGGTGTGGGTGGGTGTGTGTGCATTCACTCATATGTGTGTGTCTTTGTGTACAAATATGTGTTTGTGTGTGTGTGTGCAAACATGAGCATATATTTGTGCTTCTGTAAATACTTCTGTGTGAATGCATGCATGTTAGTGTGTTTTATTGTGTTACCGTGTTTGCGTGAGGCATGGCCCTAGCTTTACATGGCCAATTGAGCAGGCTGGGCCACTGATACTGTGAATGTGTGTACAGGTCGCTCACAGTGCTGCCTGCATGTCCGGACAGCCTGGGCAGTGACTTGGGAGCACGCTGCTCCTGCTCCTAGGTGCAGGAATCAGGAACTGCTTTTTGCTTTCTGGTTTCTCTTCCTTAGGCGCGAGTGACAGATGTCCTCCGTATTCCCTGGGAGAGCGGCACATGAAAAGAAGCAGAATCCGGACTGGGCTGAAGGTAAGAATTATGTAATAAGTATGTATTATATATCAATGCATGTGTGAAAGTCTGAGTGTGTGTATGATGCAGGAGTGGGGTCTTGGGTGCGTGCATGAATGAGTGAATGTGTGGTGCACTGGTTTACCTGGCTTCCCTTTGATCTCGGGCCCCGGGCCCCTCTATGCAGTTTATGTATCCCTACAGCCCCCTAGCAGCATTTGACATTTGATGTCTGCCCTACCCTTGACCTTGCCACCTGCTGGCCGCACTTTTTATTTATTGTATTTAAGGTAATTATTATTTGTTTTAAAACATTTTTTACGGTTATCTTATGTACTGCACTCCCCCCTTCCCTTTCCACCCGCACTTCTCCCTTCCCTCCTCCCCTGTACTTGCGCGATTTCAATGTCACCTGGCCTAGTATGATGGCTGTCTCTGTCTTCCCTTTGTTTCCCCTGCCTTGCCTCGTCACGCCTTGAAACACTTGTGTATAGGCACGTTATAAATGCCATATCATATCATATCATATCCTAGGTACGCCAGTGAATGCTGTGTAAATGAGAGAGTGGGTGCTTTGTCAATTTGTGTGGTGTGCGCTTGTATGTTTGTGCTGGGCTGGGCAACTGATTGTCGAGGCAGAGGGTTTAGGGTGGTGATACGACAGCATATTTTTTTTCTGCGCATCTTTGATGAAGCAAGCATGAAAACTGTTATTTGGCTAGACTAGCAGTTTGGACATGTTTTCATGTTGCGGCATGGTGTTTTTAATGACAAAAACAACAGGAGTACAGTGTTACCTGGGGATGATGCCATATATTGGTAAAACCAACGTGGACATGAATTCTTATAGTATCACATTACTGGAAAAGCAACCATGATTATTCTCTTATATGGAAATGCTGGTGTATTTGTGTGCAGCCAGCAGGGACATGTATGACAATGTTTTTATACTGGCGTATATTGTGGCCAAAGTCATCATTAAATGCATTGGGAAATGCTCCTGTACACGTGTTACCCTACAAAACCAATTGCAAACTGTCTGGCTTTTTTTTACATTTTATTCACTAAAAGTATGCTGTGATATGCACCATTTTAACCCACAGTTTACTAAATGTTCTAAGGAGAGACACCCTCTAAATCTCCTTTGTTAGTTCCAGCTTCCTCCCTACGATTGTTCGCTCTGGCATATTTATGGGAAAAAATACGTTACTCCAATTCACCAGCCGCCTCTAGTGCTTTTTTTGCTCACGTGGAGTAAAATGACTTTCAAAAATAGCACTACAATATTGTTTTTAAGACACGTCAAGGCATGTAGGTAAGGCCATATAGTTCTCTTTTTTAAGGATGCAGATCGGGTGAATGGTACGAAAGCACGTGCAGACACGGTGGATTGACACTGACCAGAAATAACTACTAAATGCATGCAAAGCGTTTATAAAATATAAATAGATAGGAAATACTGGAAAACAATATTGCTGCATCGCAAAATTACCAGGTAGCTTAAAAAGGCTGCATTTTTTCACAAACAGCCCTGTGATTCTAGTTACAAGAATTGAATTGTTTGTCTACCTTTAAAATAACTGCTATGTTTGTTATCTCAACGTTTCCCAGGCAGTCGTCAGTTGCAGGATCTAAATATTAGGCGGTGTTGTTTTATTGACACTGTCTGGTTCTTTAACAGATTGTGTGTGTGTGTGTGTGTGTGTGTAACCAGCTGTGCTGCCGCTGCGAAGTTGCCCCAGGGTACGACGTAAAATTAAGCAATGCATGACTTCCTAGCAAGAGGCTGTCCAGGGAATTGTTGGAGAATGCATTATTTTTCTGAAACAGGCACCGATATCTTTGGAAAAGAAAAATGTTATTCTTTGTAAAACTGCATTTGAGGTCTCCGGAATAAAAAAATCAGAATGTGTATGCAGCATGGATTTAAGAACCATTGTTGCGTAGCTTGTAGAGTTCCAGAACAGTGTCTAGATTGTCCAACAAAACAAACCATTTAATTTAGGGATGTTCACATTATTTAAAAATATGATTCTGTATTATGGTGCGAAGTCAGCAAAGGCCAAAGTGACAGACTTTCTATTGCTGCAAAGACAACTTCGACAACATTTCAGGCTGTCATGAAATTTTGGATTTACAATCTGTCTCAGTGGTTAGTGGGGGTCATACCCCAAATGATATGGGAATGCAGAACCATCTGTCGTCTATGAAACGTTTCCCGCAAACAACCCTTTTTAACCTCTTAACTGCTGAGGGTTTTTGCTCCCAGTGCTGATCCCTTTTATGGACATTTCGGTATGTCGCATTCAATCCCTTGTAACTTTTTTGTTACAAGTGATATTCTGGTCATATTTACACCCTTTCAACACATGCAGCCATAAAGGACACCTAGTTTGCTGTAGGGGGTGTGAAAAAATAACAAAAAAATTACTACATTTTGCGTTTTTTCAGAAAATGCTATTAATAATGACGTACAAAGAAGCCTGTGGTTTTTTCCCTTGTAAAGGCTAGGAACAAATGGTTTGCTGTTCTGAATTCGCAATTTTCCAGGTTTCAAGAACAGGTTGAGTGGAAACAAAAAAACATATTTTCTATAAGATTACTATCAGTTTTGTGAGAGGTAGGCACGTTTTCCGTTTTTTTTTTCTTTAGGACATTCTTGGACGGAATGGAAGAGGAGGATAGGAAAGCTGAATGGGAAGAGAGATAGGCATACATTTCTGAAAAGTAGACACAATTCCAAGTTTAGGAAGGGGTCATTTGCGCAGGTCAGGCAAGAACTATGTAGGTAAAATTCCCATAGTTTGAAAACAAATGGGAAAACGACAGAAAAAAAGCTATGTGCTGGACTTGTGAGATAATGGCTTCTGAGAATGTCCAGAAAAGCAATGCACCGCTACATTCCCCCGACATTTCTAGTTAGGAAATCATTGTTTCGTAATGTTTCAGAAAACAAGCAATACCAAAAGCCAAATACTGAGCCATGGTACTCAGGATTTGTATGCTTACGGCCTAAACAGGCATGCTTTGCATTTGAAAATAAGGAAAATAAATGTAGTGAAGAATGGTAAGCATACTTTTTTTTAAAGAGCACAGGCAGACCTTTTGAAGGTTAGGTGACTTGTGCAGGTTACAAAAGCGTGCAGTGCCTAAAGCAGCGACTCAATGTGGGTTACATTTGGGAAATGAACAGGTTGTGTAACTAAGTGCAGTACCAAATGTATGAAAACGTTATCAAAACAAAAAGAAAACAACAAATGTCCTACCTTCCCACATTCAACACGGGTCCCGATACAAATGGTACCTCACATGTGTCGGAGCAATGGCCCGGGCACAAAGAGAATAGGCTAAAGCACTGGTATACCAAAGGGCCTGGGAAGATGACATTTTTACAGGTTTTGGTCTTGTAGACAACCCACAGATTTGTCACTTGCTGTCGCAGCCAATAAGGTAAACAGGGAACTCAATGCATTTCTGAAAAGAAGACCCCCGTGGGAATCTAAAAAGGTCTGAATTTAGCAAATCAACCTAGAATGTATTAAACACAATACCAAATTTTCCGCTCTTCGGTTATTCGCTCTAATGTGTCTTTTAAAAAGCCCAGTAAAGCCAACGTTATTGATATCCTTTTTCCCTGTATCAGGGTTTCCCACCATTCTCCCACTGTTGGCAAGGTTCGTTCGTCAAGGAATTTACCCAAGTACTTGGTTCTTAGAAGGCTTAAAGACTGACACTGCAACATGAGGTAACTCAGGCTTTCCGTAGCATTATTGCATAGTCTACAAGACACGTTTCTTTGGTCCGGATCGCTTTTCCTTCTCTCAGTAACTTGGAAATAAATTGAAACAGAATCTCATGAAGTTTTGTCTTAACGTCAATGATGGAAACTTGTTAATATACAAAGGCACTGTGCCCCGCTTCCGGTACTCTTTACTCTACGGATCCCTTGATTTTAAAGTGTCTATCCTTTCCTGTGTTGTTATCCAATCCCAGTCGAATAACTTTTTTTTGACACAATCTGGATTTTTGACTAGCGTATCTTCAGTTAGTTCGATACTAGTCAGTATTGATGTACATATTTCTTTCCACTCAACAAGGGATGACTTTTCAGGTTTACTCAAAGCAACATTGAGAGTTATAAATCCACCTTCTCCTTCTCCAATATGTAGGGAAAAAACACAATTTTCAGACATTTGCCAGCAAGAAAAATGCCGGCAACAACACATGTGCTACCTTCCCACATTACCACAGGTGTCCCAATGAAAACGGTACCTCACTTGTGTGGGTGCACCTACCTGTGCGCAAAGGGAAAAGGCTAAAACACTGGTACATAGAACACCCTGGGAAGACTGAATTTGGCTTTGTGGGCAACCCACACATTTGTGCCTGAGGTGTAGCAGACTCCAAGGAAAAATGGGGAACACCATGCATTTCTGAAAAGAAGACACATGTGGGAATCCAAAGATGTCTTACTTGTGCGAATCGCCCCCGTGAATTTATTAACCACAAGGCCTGGCAAAGTACAAAGTTTAAGGAAAAAAACTAAATGTTCAGACATTTGCCAAAAGAAAACCATCAAAACATGCCAGCAACAACACATATCCTACCTTCCCACATTCCCACAGGTGTCCCGATGAAAATGGTACCTCACATGTGAGGGTGCACCTATCTGGGGGCAAAGGGAAAAGCCTAAACTACAGGTACATCAAACACCATGGGGTAGACTGGATTTGGCTTTGTGGACAACCCACACATTTGGGCCTGGGGTGTCACAGCCACCAAGGAAAACAGGGAACCCCATGCATTTCTGAAAAGAAGACACCTGTAGGAATCCAAATACATTTCACTTGCATCAAACCCCTTACAATGTATTACCCACAAGGCCCAGCAAAGTACAACATTTAGGGGGAAAAACTCAATTTTCAGATATTTGCCACCAGGAAACCACCAAAACACACCAACAACAACACATTTCCTACCTTTCCAGGTTTCCACAGGTGTCCCGACAAAAGCAGTACCTCACATGTGTGGGTGCACAGACCTGGGCACACAGGGAAAAGGCTAAACTACTTGTACATCAGACGCCCTGATGAAGCATGGATTTGTCTTTGTGGACAAACCGCATATTTGGTGCCGGGGTGTCACAGCCACCAAGCAAAACGGGGAACCCCATGCATTTCTGAAAAGAAGACGCCCATTGGAATCCAAAGAGGTCTGACATGCGCAAATCACCCTAGAATGTATTGCCCACAAGGGCCGGAAAATCCAACACAGCAACACATGTCCTATCTTACCACATTCCCACAGGTATCCAGATGAAAATGGTACCTCACATGTGGGTACACCGACCTGAGTGCAAAGGGAAAAGTAATTTAAACACGTCTGACTTTCACAAATCGCCCAGAATTTATTACCCACAAGGCTTGGCAATGTCCAAAATGTAGGGGATTTTTTTTTTCTCTCATTTGCCACCAGGAAGCCATCAAAGCACGCCGGCAGCAAAACATGTCCTACCTTTCCACATTCCCACAGGTGCCCCGTTGAAGACATTACCTCACATGTGTGGGTGTACCTACCTGGGCGCAAAGGGAAAAGGCTAAACTACTGGAACATCAAACGCCCTAGGGAAGGCTCAATTTGGCTTTGCAGACAACCGGGGTGTCGCAGCCACCAAGCAAAACAGATTTGGACCTGGGCTGTCACAGCCACCAAGCAAATTGGGGAACCCATACGTCTCTGAAAAGAAGACACACGTGGGAATCCAAAGAGGACTTACTTGCACTGCTCGTCCCTTACTTTATTACCCACAAGGCCTGGCAATTCCAAAGTGTAGGGAAAAAAACTAAATTTTCAGACATGTGCCACAAGGAAAACACCAAAACATGCCGGCAACAACACATGTCCAACCTTAGCACATTCCCACAGGTGTCCCAATGAAAATGATACCTCATATGTGTGTATGCACCTCCCTGCACGCAAAGGGAGAAGACTAAACTACTGGTACATCAAACGCCCTGAGGAAGACTGGATTTTTCTTTGTGGACAAACCACACATTTGGTGCTGGGGTGTTGCAGCCACCAAGAAAAACGAGGAACCCCATGCATTTCTGAAAAGAAGACAACCGTGGGAATCCATAGAGGTAGACTTATGTGAATCACCCTAGAATGTATTACCCACAAGGCCTGGAAAATCCAAAGTTTAGGGAAACAAACTCAATTTTCAGACATTTTCCATAAACAAACCACCAAAACATGCCAGCAACAACACATGTCCTACTTTATCACATTCCCACAGGTATCCAGATGAAAATGGTACCTCACGTGTGAGTGCACCTACTTGGGTGCAAAGGGAAAAGGCTAAACTACTGTTACATCAAACACCCTGGAGAAGACTGGATTTGGCTTTGAGGACAACCCACACATTTGGCCTGGGATGTCACAGCCACCAAGGAAAACGGGAACCCAATACATTCCTGAAAAGAAGACACCCGTGGGAATCCAAAGACATCTAACTTGCATTAATCACCTTAGAATGCATTAACCACAAGGACCAGCATATTTTTAAATCTAGGGGACAAAACCCTCAATTTTCAGATATTCGCCAACAGAAAACCACCAAAACACACCGGCAACAACACATATCCCCCCTTTTCACGTTTCCACAGGTGTCTTGACAAAAACAGTACCTCACATATGTGGGTGCACTGACCTGGGCGCACAGGGAAAAGGCTAAACCACTGGTATACCAAAGAGCCTGTGAAGAAAATATTTTTACAGTTTTTGGTCTTATGGACAACCGACAGATTTGTCCTGGTGTATCACAGCCATTAAGGAAAACAGGGAACCCCATGCATTTCTGAAAAGAAGACACCCGTGGGAATCTAAACACATCTGACTTTCTCAAATCCCCCAGAATGTATAACCCACGAGGCTTGGCAAAGTCCAAAATGTAGAGGGAAAAAATAATTTTCTGTAATTTGCCACCAGGAAGCCACCAAACCACTCTGGCAGCAAAAAATGTTCTACCTCCCCACATTCCCACAGGTGCCCCGATGAAAATGTTACCTCGCATGTGTGGGTGTACTTACCTGGGCACAAAGGGAAATGGCTAAACTACTGGTACATCAAACACCGTTTGGAAGACTGTATTTGGCTTTGTGGACAACCCACACATTTGGGCCAGGCGTGTCGCAGTCACCAAGGAAAAAGGAAAACCCCATGCATTTTTAATAAGAAGACACCCGTGGGAATACAAGGAGGTCTGACTTGCACGAATGCTAGGATGTATTACCCACAAGGCACAGAAAAGCACAAAATGTAGGGGAAAAAATAACATTTTCAGATATTTGTCACAGGGAAACATGCCGCAACAACACATATCCTACCTTCCCAAATTCCCACGGGTGTCCCGATGAAAACGGTTCCTCACATGTGTGGGTGCATCAACCTGGGCGCAAAGGGAAAAGGCTAAACTACTGGTACATCAAACGCCCTGGGGAAGACTGGATTTGGCTTTGTGGACAACCCACACATTTGGGCCAGGGGTGTCGCAGTCACCAAGGAAAACGAGATAATCCCATGCATTTATGAAAAGAAGACACCAGTGGGAAACCAAAAAGGTCTGACTTGCGCGAATCTCACTAGAATGTAATACCCACAAGGCCTCACTAAGTACAAAATGTACGGAAAAAAACTCAATGTTCAGACATTTACCACCATGAAACACACCGGCAACAACAAAGGTCCTACTTTCCCACATTCCCACAAGTGTTCCGATGAAAACTGTACCTTACATGTGTGGGTGCACCTACCTAGCCACAAAGGGAAAAGGCTAAACCACTGGTACATCAACTCCCTGGGGAATACTGGATTTGGCTTTGTGGAGAACCCACACATTTGGGCTGGGTGTGTCGCAGTCACCAAGGAAAAAGGAAAACCCCAAGCATTTCTGATAAGAAGACACCCGTGGGAATACAAAGAGGTCTGACTTGCGTGAATCTCCCTAGAATGAATTACCCACAAGGCTTGACAAAGTACAAAATGTAGGGAAAAAACACACCTATCAGACATTTGCCACCATGAAACAGGCTAGCAACAACGCATGTCCTAGTTTCCCACATTCCCACAGGTGTCCCGATGAAAACCGTACCTCACATGTCTGGGTGTACCTACCTGGGCGCAAAGGGAAAAGGCTAAACTACTGGTAGATGAAACGCCCTGGTGAAGACTGATTTTGGCTTTGTGGACATTCCACAGATTTGGGCTTGGGGTGTCGCAGCAATCCAGCAAAAACAGGAACCCCATGCATTTCTGAAGAGAAGACTCCAGTGGGAATCCAAAGAGGTCTGACTTGCGCCAATCGCCAAAGAATGTATTACACACAAGGCACTGAAAATTCCAAAATGTAGGAAAAACCCACAATTTACAGACATTTGCCTCTAGGAAACCACCAAAACATGCTGGCAACAACACATGTCCTACCTTACCATATTCCCACAAGTGTCCCGATGAAAACTGTATCTCACATATGTGGGTGCACTAACCTGGACGCAAAGTGAAAGGCTAAACCACTGTTACATGAAACGCCCTGGTAAAGACTGATTTTGGCTTTGTGGACAACCCACAGATATGGGTTTGAGGTGTTGCAGCCATCAAGAAAAACAGGGAACCCCATGCATTTCTGAAAAGAAGACACCTGTGGGAATCAAAAGAAGTCTTACTTGTGAGAGTCGGCCTAGCATTTATTATCCATAAGGTCTGGCAAATTCCAAATTTTTGAGATAAAAACACAATTCTCAGCCATTTGAGACTAGGAAACCACTGAAACACGCCGGAAACAATGCATGTCCTACCTTGCCACATTCCCACAGCTCTCCCGATGTAAACAGTACCTCATGTGTGGGTACACCTACCTGGGTCAAAGGGAAAATGCTAAACTACTGGTACATCAAACACCCTGGGGAAGACCGGATTTGGCTTTGTGGACAAACCACAGATTTGGGGGTGGGGTGTCACAGTCACCAAGAGAAATGAGGAGCCCCATGCATTTCTGAAGAGAAGGCACCAGTGGGAATCCCAAAAAGTCTGACTTGCGTGAATCACTCTAGAATGTATTACCCATAAGGCCGGGAAAAGTCCAAAATCTAGGGGAAAAAACAAAATGTTCAGACATTTGCCACCAGGAAACCACCTAAACACACCGGAAACAATACATGTCCAAACTTCCAATGTTTCCAGAGGTATCCCAACTAAAATGGTACCTCACATGTATATGTGCACCTACCTGGGTGCAAAGGGAAAAGGCTAAACCACTGGTATATTAAACGTCCTGGGGAAGGCTGCATTTGGCGTCGTGGACAACCCACACATTTGGCCTGCAGTGTCATAGCCACCAACAAAAACAAGGAACCCCATGCATTTCAGAAAAGAAGACACCCGTGGGGTGGGAATACATAGAAGTCTGAATTGCACAAATCGCCCCACAATGTATTACCCACAAGGCCTTTCAAATTAAAAAAAAAACACAATTTGCAGACATTTGCCACCAGGAACCACCAAAACATGCTGGCAACAACACATGTCCTACCTTACCACATTCCCACAAATGCCCCAATGAAAACTGTACCTCACATGTGTGGGTGCATTTACCTGGGTGCAAAGTGAAAAGGCTAAACTACTGTTACATGAAACGCCCTGGGGAAGACTGATTTGGCTTTGTGGACAACCCACAGATTTGGGCTTGAGGTGTCGCAGCCATTGTTAGGCAGAATGATATGCATTACCCTTTGGGAACACCACACACAATTAAGACTACAAGTGACAGTACAAATTCACCTTTGAAACAAGCCTGTACTACACAGTAAAAGTGGTAGCGATGGCTGAGCAGCCAGACTTATCTCAAGAGCAAGTGAGCAGTATCAATAGTTACACAAAGGACATCATTACTATGATTCAAACAAACACTGACTCAAGGTTTTTGAGTAAAAGAATATACATTTATTTACACATCAGTTGTATAACAATTCACTAAAGTAAAGCAGTTTAAAAATCACACTCTTAATACACCACACCATTCCCAATAGTTTCCAGACAAGTTAAGCTCAAAATGAAGTGGGAGCAAAATGGCACTCTAGTAATTAAAAAGGGAGGGAAAGACAAAGTTAGCAAGAAATTGAGCAGCACCAACAGGTAAGTAAGCAGGGTGATCTAGAAAGAGGAACTACAGTGATGGAATTAAATCAAATAGGCTTATGTCCCAAGTCAATAGGACAAAAGTCTTTTGCTCAAGATCACACAATTCAGGGTAGTTCTTGGTTAAATCTTTGCCAAGAGTTCCGCATGAAGTTGGTCGGCAAAAAAGTTAGTTTAAAGAGTAAAGAAGGGCAAGCTCTCGGATTGGCGAAAGGTTTCACACACCTTCACTGCGGCTGGATGAAACAAACAACCGGATTTGCACAGTACGTTGAAATGGAGAAGAAGCTGTAGCTGAGGCGGACGTTCCTGGCAGTTCCTGCAGGCTCAGGGTTCCCGAAGTGACTGTTGGACTGACATGAAGTAGGAAGACTGGAGGGTCCTGCACTGCCCAGGGAAGAAACCAGCAACAGAGCAAAGCAACGAAAAAAGGGTGCGCTCCTTAAAACCCAAGCAGGGACCGACCTTCCTGGCTATCCAGCCCACTGTAGCTCTGTACAGTGAATTCAACCAGAGAAGAGAGTCCAGGCTTGCAGTTTGGGTGAACTGGTTGGTCCCACCAGCTCAGGGGAAGAAGATTCCGGGAGGATATTCTCTGTTGTTGGGGTTCGAGGATTGAGACCTGCAGCAGGGCTTCACCGGGCGGTTCTGTCGTGTTAGGGGTCCTCTTCTGTCAGCTCCTCGTCAGTTTTTTCGTTACAGTGGCGACTCTGCCTTTCCAGACCAGGAGACCTGCTTTTCATGCAGTTTTCCCCCATTCACACTGCCTGGCTTTCAATCACAGAGCAGGGTGGCTGTCCAGGCAGGACAGTCACCTAGCCAATCAAATAGGAGTGCAACTTGGGTTACCAAGGGAACCAATGGCAGGGGTCCTAAAACCCCTCCCTCACATCCTGCCTACCCAGACTTTCAGGTGCCTAAGGAGGGCTTCTGAGTAGAAGCCCGCAAAGAGACGGTGAACAAAGGAACCAAACCTGGTTTGACGCGCAGAGAAAAACACGAGAAAGTCATTTTCAAAAAGAAATGGCGAATAAATCCAGCCGGAACCATATAAAAATGTACATGGTCTGGCGGGTTTAAGTTCGAGGCTACCAAGATAGCCTAAAACAATACCAAGTTTTTTAAGATAACCGCGGTAGGAAAAATAGGGTAGTTACCACTGCCACCAGCGAAGTCTTGATGAAAAGGGAGCAAAACAATGCTCCAAGAGAAACAGACAAAAAGGGATCAGTATTAACCCTTTCCAGTACTCCATATAAGATGGGTTGTACTGGGTCTGTGGTTTTAAAAAGACTAATAAAGTTAATGGCAACTTTACATGTTCTGGGAGACAGTAGTCAGTCCCGGAAAATGGAGTCTGAGTTGGGAAGTCTAAAAGACAACCCTGTGTCACTGCACTGAAGGTGCTGTTTAACACACAGTAAAAAGATGATGCCTGAGGAGTAGGTGAGGCTCCACAGTCCATGAACACAAAAATGTTAAACACATACAGCAAAATACATGTAAGAGGGGGTAAAATAGGCTCACACTCTTACCAGGTGAAAAAAGAAATCCTAGAAATCCAGCAAAGCTGCTGAGGGACTCAGTAGGTAAGGGAAATTAGCCATTCTGGAGAATTCACCCTAACAGCCATCAAGGAAAATGGGGAACCTTATGCATTTTTGAAAAGAAGATACTTGTGGGAATCTAAAGAAGTCTGACTTTTGCAATTCGCCCTAGAATGTATTACCCATAAGGCCTGGCAAAGTCCAAAATGTAGCGAAAAAAACAAAATTTTCAGACATTTGCCACCAGGAAACCACGAAACACACCAGCAACAACACTTGTCATACCTTGTCACATTCTCACAGATATCCTGATAGGAATGGCACCTCACATGTGTGGTGCACTTACCTGCGTGCAAAGGGAAAAGCCTAAGCTGCCAGTACACAAAACACCCTGGGGAAGACTGGATTTGGTTTTGTGGACAACCCACACATTTGGGCCTGGGTTGTCGCAGCCACCAAGGAAGATGGGTAACCCAATATATTTTTGAAAAGAAGATACCTGTTGGAATTCAGGGAGGTCTGACTTACACAAATCGCCCTAGAATGTCTTACCCACAAGGCCCAGCAAAGTCCAAAATGTAGGGGAAAAGCACCATTTTCAGATATTTGCCACAAGGAAATCCCTGAAACACACCAGCAACAACACATGTTCTACCTTTCCACTTTTACACACGTGTCCTAACGAAAACATTACCTCATATGTGTAGGTACACTGACCTGGGTACACAGGGAAAAGACTAAACCACTGGTATACAAAAGGGCCTGAGAAGAAGGCATTTTTACAGATTTTGGTCTTATGGACAACCCACAGATTTCGCCCCGGGGTGTCAGAGCCACCAAGGAAAATGGGGAACCCCATGCATTTCGGAAAACATGATACTGAGAATCCAAAGAGGACTGGCAAGCGCAAATCACCTACAAGGCCCACCAAAGACAAAAAATGTAGGGGAAAAAACACAATTTTCAGATATTTGCCAACAGGAAATCATTGGAAAAAAATCCATTCTGGATTAAAATAAAATGATTACAATTATGTGAGTGAAAGACCTGTTTGTTTGAGGTATGTTTTGATTAAGGGAATGCTTGAAGTAGTAAGATACCTGTTGGCGTAATTTAACTACATGTGAGTGTAAGGGTGATAGTATGTTTATTTGAAGTATGTTGTGATTAAGGGAATGCTTGAAGTAGTTAGATACCTGTTGGCGTACTGTAACTACATTAGAGTTTAGAAGATGTTTTGTCATATGAAAATTGAGATGGTGTATTTTAAGTTTTTTGGAATGAGGGGTATTTTTCAAGTATTTAGGTACCTGTTGAGGTATTCTAACTAGATTGACTTTGAAAAGCACTATTGTAGTTTTGTGGATGTAGTTAGATACCTGTTGGTGTTTTCTAACTGTGAATTGTGCTACAGTTTAGTGACTAAATTTGGGTTGAACGAATATTAAGTAAGCATTTGTTAAATTTGCTGCTAACCTATGTTTTGGAGTAATGGAGGTATTGTTGCATTCAAACGAACCACTTCTTTTTTGACATATGCAGTGTAGTTCCCTGAAGTGGTTGCGGCACCAGTGTGGTATACTATACCTACTGTTGTGAATGTTTTCTTCCAAGAGACACTTGGCAGTGTGTGAAGCCTGTAAGCTTACAGTTATTTTTGGTACCATCTTCATTGTACCATAAAAGCATTAGTATGAAATATTGGCTATGTGGGTTTATTTGTATGTTGGAAGGATTGTCTGAATTGAAAATAGGGCACTGGTTCGAGCCGTTTAAATAAATGTTCTGAACAATTGTTGGCGATTGAAAGATAAGATTCATTGTTACATTAGCATAACAATTTACTCCAGTTGTGTTGATGAATTTAAATGGACCAGAGAGTTCTGTTTGTAGATCATTTGATGGGCCTGCAGATCTTTCTGGAGAACAGACATGTGTGTCTTTCTCTTTTGATGGACGTGCAGTTGACTTTGCACTAGGCAGTTTTATGGTTGCATTGTTTAATGCAAAAGGAGATGGTTGTTGTTTCTGTAGCATTAGTGTTGGTATATTTGTTGTAGATTTTGTTTGTATTACTTGTCTTTTTAAAGATTTCGTTTTTTGAGGTACAGGGTACATAGCTAGATGGGGGTGTATAGTGTCCATAGCCTGTTGTATTCTAAGATGCAAGGAATGTGCTGTCAATGTCAATCAATGCTTAATCTAGGGTTAGACCTTATGATTTGTGAATAGTAATAGCATATGCAAGAGATAGAGAAAATTGCTCTCTGTGTACAAGCATGTCTGCAAGTTTGTCAAAGTGGATGTTGACAAACTGAATGTTGTCATGTGGATATGTTTGGAAGCCAACAACTGTACCAATTGCTCCATTGTCTAAATCTTGTTCTACGTCAAGATTATGTTTTAGAATTGCTTTGCAGTTTAGACACAAAGTCAATATGTTATCCAATCCAGCTGTGTTGGAGATATGATATGATATGATAATTTATTTATAACGCACTTAATACCCAGAGTTTTCTAAGCACGGACCCGGGCAACGAACCTGTGTTGCTCTGTGGCATCTTGCTTCCAAGGCAGGCACATTGCCACTGAGCTATCCTCCCATGATAGATTTGTATAAGCTATTTAGTCATGCTGTTGCTTGTTGACAAATAGGAAGGGTCATGCCATGCACTTCTAGTTTCTTTGTGGAGCTGATATGTAGCATGGGTTGCATTTCTTTTTTTTAACATTGTCTTGTTGAATTGACTACAGCTTGCAAGGGTTAGTATTAAAGACATGCATTTTAGATTTGATTGAGTTTCATGACATCAGGGGCAGATGTGTTTTGACTTATAGCTCATGGATTAGTCTGTTTAATATGGATTTTGCATCTTTAGTAAGCAGACCAGTTCTAGTGCGTTTTAAAATGTTAGCATAGGTGAGGTCTGCAGACTGACGCATGTTTTAAGTTCGTTTTCTGTAGTGAAAATGTTGTCATAGATTCACATTATCCAAAGCTGCCGAGGGTATTGCAGCATTGTTTGTGTCTTAATGTTTTGAAAATAGTTCAAACTTTCACTGGTGTTAACTATAGGAGGTCTCCGATAAAAATAACATGTTTTCCTCCAAACAGTTATTCGTAGTTGCTTTTTAGGACTTCTTGCATTCTGAGATTAATTAAAGCCAACATGAGGTTGGAAACCATGCTTACTTCATCTATCAGGAGCACTTTAATTTATTTTAGAAGTCTGCATACTTCAGTCGCAACGTCTGCTGATAATTTGTAGTAATCTAATTTGTTTTTGTGTTCTACGGGGAGGAGCAGTAGTAGGTGTACAGTTGAATGATTTACCAGAACCAGCTTCACCACTTACATACAGGAGCAGAGGTTTATAATTTTTACAGCTCCAGGTTTTAGAGTTATGTTTAAAACCGTGCTCAATTTTTGAGTGACTTATAGCTAAATGATGAGTTGTTCATCATTTAGCTGTGATTCGAACACTGACAAGTCTTCTTCTGATTGTTCATATTGATACATGGTATTTTCTACCTCAGTCATGGCTATTTCACCTTCATTTAGAAAGAGTG
Organism: Ambystoma mexicanum; assembly: GCF_040938575.1. NCBI lineage: Eukaryota > Metazoa > Chordata > Amphibia > Caudata > Ambystomatidae > Ambystoma > Ambystoma mexicanum. The sequence continues at coordinate 1,025,207,381 of NC_090933.1, forward strand.
GTTCTTCAAGTTGTTATTGGATTCCTTTATGGGACGGTTGCCTTCCCTCAGGAGTGTTTTTGTCTAGTTGAGCTTCAATTTCTTCCGCTTGTTGGCTTTCATTATCCAACATTTGTTTGTATGGTTTGAAATTGTCATTTGTTATAATGCTTTCATTTGCTTTGAATGCAGCTTCAAATGAGTCAGAGTGACCTAACAATTATTTTTCTTTTCTCCAAGGTTTATAAAGTTGGTGTATGGCACTGCAATACAGTTCTCTATGTTGTGGAGATTTAAATTATAACTGTAAATGAATAATTAGCCTAGGCTTGGTGAATTTCACTAGGCTTTCTTCACAATTTTAGACTGAATATTTGCCTGTTGTCTCATTTGGTATGACATTGTTTTTGTAGATGTAGTTTTGGGCAATGTCATATAGACACATGTTTTCCAAAGCAGTATTCCTGTTTGGGTAGTATGTGTCAATTAAGTTGTAAATTTCCTGGCTGTTGGGATAATTTCTGGCTATGTTTTCTATCTCTTGTTTGGATTTTAGTACTCTGTTTTGGGGGGAAGCTAGTCCAAGGTTTAGCCAGTTAATGTGTTCAGATTTGCCATATAAGGCTGCACCTGTTAAATGGTCTGCAGCTTCGTAGCACCCGCATTCTCTATGGGAGAGCATTTTTATACTGAAGCTGTACATTTTTTGATAGTGTTTGACAGATAATATGTTATCCCAGAGGTCTTTTAGCTCTGCTTTGTCAGCTTTGGTGAGCTAGGATGTGACATATCTTGCAACTGCAGTGGAATTGTCTGCAATGTATTTCATGCCTATATTTGTATTCAACAAGAGGGCAATGATTGCATTGTAATCTTTGATGTACTTGGATGCTTCATCCCTTTTAATATTATACATATATTTTGGGGATTTGCCTTTTAAACTGTGTCTAACAGAAGACATCAAGCTATTTACTTTTTGTAAACTGGTCTAAGGAAGCCAAAGCAACATTTGGTATAGCATTTGCCCTTGTTTTTATATCTAGGTTTGCAGTATTTGCCACACCTATGTTTTTGGAAGCATAAGATTTGTGTTTGTAGGTCACAATATGTGGTTTCTGATGGGATGTTGCAGTTAATGTAGACATTGTAATACTCTGGCATCACTATCATGGCCAAATTTAGGAGTATCTTTTATCCACAAAAGTATGTGGATTTGTGATGCTGCTCTGAATTTATATTCCTTGCTTCAAAAGAAGTGTTGCACTTCTCTGAGCTGAGCTGTAATTTTATTGCAGATAAAGTTTAGCATGGCAATAAAGAAATGGTGAAAGTACCTTGATACATTACAGGGTCAAGAGAACAGAGTTTTCCCAGTGTTTGTATTTCTATTCTGTCCCTGTTTTGGGTTGCCGTGCATAAGAAGCTATGCACATCATCCCATGCATACTCTGCACAACTTAAAGAAACAAACCATGTGGGTGGACCTAAGTTACATAGCATACAATGTACATCAGTGTGACGTCAGAACCAGTATTCTTTTGTACCACGCATGTTTGCCAAGATATTTGTGACACGTGACTGCAAAACTTCATCTTTGTCTTTTATTTTTTTAAGCAGTTGGGTAGCGGAAATGTTTAAAAAGTAGGAACTTGTTTTTAATGTGTGTGCAACTCCATAACATAGAGTTGCTAGTTCACTTTCGAAGAGGGAGAGGAAAATGTATTCAGCATTTTGTCTGAATCTCGGTTCTTCAGAATACATTCTTAAAGAGTGATATTCTGATGCACTAATTTGCGTGGACCTATCATCATATCTTCCCCCTTTTCCTGCAGGAAAGAGTAGAGGAAACGAACGTGTCTATACACTTTTTTCTCATATACTCATTGGGATGCTTTGGCTTGATGCATTTGATATGTTTCTAATGTATCGTCAGTGGTGTCTTTGGAGTGTATTGGGTGAATTGTATACTGTTCTAAAATGTTGGCTGCAGTAATAGGATCTACATGTTCAAATTGTCCAGTTGGGTAGTTTCTCTTAAGTGTTCCTCTTTGTTTATATATTTGTAGTATTCATTGTTTTCTTTTAGGTATTGTAGGGCTTGTCTAACTTTGTTTAAGTCGACTAGTGGTTGACACATTTATTTTGTCTTTTGTTGGCATACCATTAACTAGTACAATCAAAGATTGATCTATTGGTCATTGAACTCCCAGAGTTTGTACATTTTCTTTGAGATCTAATGGCAAATATATTACTTTGCCACAGATGCCGTTTAGTAACTTGGATGGAGGCAATTTGGCTGATTTAGGTTGAAGGCATATTATAGCTTGAAATGGGTGCACTCTTTGGATTAAAATGCTCTTAGACAAGTTAAGTTGTTGGAGAGCTTTCAGAAGTGGGACTATTTCTAAGTTATTAGTGATAGCACGTGATGGCATTTGGTTGTTGTCATGCTTTGTGTTGCAGTACGTGCAAACTGTTGAGGGGTCAGTTATTTTGTATTTAGTTATTGCTGTTAGATTGTGCTTTTTTATAACAACAGACACATATTTGGTCTGCTATTTCAGCAGATGTGTTTTGAAAGTTAGCCATTTATTTTTTGTATGCCTTTACAAGGTTTTAGGTAATGTTTTCTGAAGGTACAATGTTTTTTAAGTCAACTTCAGCTGTTCCATGTAGGATAATGTTATTTAAATGTTGCAGTTCTAGAGCAGGAATGTTTGCATGGTATAGTTGATGCACAAGATTCTGTATTGTAGAATGGTGTGTTGCTAACATTTTGATGTGTTGGAAAGTGCTTTTGCAAGCAGTTCCTAAAATGCACGCTAATGAATGTCTTTGCAGCTAATTGGAACCATTGTCTTCTATTTTGTAGGCTATATGTACTATTCTGTGCTCTTTTTATAACAAAAGATACATATTTGGTCTGGTATTTCAGCAGATGTGTTTTGAAAGTTAGCTATTTATTTTTTGTATGCCTTTACAAGGTTTTCGGTAATGTTTTCTGAAGGTACAACATTTTTTAAGTCAACTTCAGCTGTTCAATGTAGGATAATGTTATTTAAATTTTGCTATTCTAGAGCAGGTTGCATGGTATAGTTGATGCACAAGATTCTGTATAGTAGAATGATATGATATGATATGATATGGCATTTGTAACGCGCCTATACACAAGTGTTTCAAGGCGCGACGAGGCAGGGAGGGGGGAACAAGGGGAAGACAGACAACGATCCTACTAGGCCAGGTGTCATTCAGACCGCGCAAGTGCAGGGGTAGGGTGAAGGGAAAAAGTGCAAGGGGAAGGGAGAGGGTGGGAGTGCAGTACAAATAAGTAGAATAGAGATAAAATAATAAATAAATAGGGCCAGCTGGTGGCAAGTGCAAGGTAAGTGCAGACAAGTGCTGGGGGGGCTGTAGGGATACAGAGACAGTCCCGCAGTGCAGGGGTTGCCAGGGAGGCAGTGCAAGTGAAGAGTGACTGGGCCCAGGACCGAGGTCGGTGAGAGTGGCCCAGTGCAGTTTAGGTGAAGAATTTAGCAGGGGAGAGAGAAAGCAGAAGTGAAGAGGAAGGTTTTGAGGTGCTTCCGGAACCGGAGATGGTTCGCCTCAAGTTTCAGGGAGGCAGGAAGGCTGTTCCAGAGGGAGGCCCCTGCCGCGGAGAGAGATCTACCCCCAGCTCGTTGCTTCGAGAAGCGGCTGAACCTGAGGGAGTTGGAGACGGATGAGCGTAGGGCTCGGGAAGGAAGATATTTAGGAAGAGAGAGTTGAAGGTATTTAGGCCCCAGGCCCCAGAAGGCCTTGTGGACAATGCAGAGGGTTTTGAACTTTATCCTCGCAGCCACTGGGAGCCAGTGCAGAGATTTCAGTCCTGGAGAGATACGGTCCCTGGGCTTGAGGCCAAGGACAAGTCTCGCAGTTCTGTTCTGGATGAGTTGCAGAGGGCGGAGAGTGGAGGCAGGCAGATTAAGATAGAGGCTGTTACAGTAGTCCAGCTTCGAGAGAACCAGGGCTCGAGAGACAGTGAGCTTCTGTGGGAAGGAGAGGAAGGGAAGAATAACTCTGAGGAGGTGCAGCTGGTAATGTGACTTCTTAGAGACGTCAGATATATGAGGAGAGAAGGAGAGAGTGGAGTCAAAGATGACCCCGAGGTTTTTTGCCTTGCAGGTAGGAGCAGGAAGAGGGCCAAGAGAGGCCGGCCAGAGAGCTGCAGGGAAGGAGGGAGTGGGTGTGCCGATGAGTAGGATCTCAGTCTTACTGGCATTAAGGCAGAGGTCATTGGCAGCACACCATTCCTGGATAGCAGACAGACAGTCAGAGATGAGGGAGGGAGAGGAGGAGGCCGAAGGTAGCCTGAAAATGAGCTGGGTATCGTCCGCATAGCACTGAAAGTTGGGGCAAAGGGCGGCGATGCAGTGGGCAAGGAGTGCCAGATACTGGTTGAACAGCCAGGGAGAGAGATTAGATCCCTGGGGAACGCCGCAGGTGGAGAAAAAGATGTCAGAGAGGAAGGACCCAAGTTGGTATGTTGCTAGCATTTTGCTGTGCATTTTGATGTGGTGGAAAGTGCTTTTGCAAGCAGTTCCTAAAATGCAGGCTAATGAATGTCATCGCAGACCAGTGTGGCTGCTCACTGGACAGGAGTCCGTGGTTTGTAAAGGTTTCATTCTACTTGTGTCTATTAGTTTCACGTAGCGCTTGAGGAATTGACGTAAAGATATAAATGACTATTGGTGTAAATTACACAAAGTGCTGCATGTCCATTTGTACATTGGACGGTTTATTTGGGTGAAAGGAGCATTTGGTTAACATTTTGTTAGCGACATTTTTTCTTTAAGGGTTTCTTTTGCCATAATGGTGTCTTCCACCATTTCATACCCTGAACTATTCTTGTCTGTGACAGTTGTTTTTTGTTGATCTTGTTTATAACCTTATTCATTGAAATATGGTCATTTGCTGCTTTTGTGACTCTAGTCACCATCACACAAGTTTGAAAAGGTCTGTACATTGACACTTTGCATGTTTAGAAGTTCTTTTTGTAATTTATAGATTCATTTAGTTAGTGGTTTCATTCTGTTTAAAATTAATATAAAGAATGTTCTCTTTAGTAGAAAAGCACTGTCAATCAGGGCTTCCTGGTTCAGTCTCCTGCTGTAGTTTTTAAGGGTAGATCGTGGCTTTTCAGCTGTTTTTATAAGATTGTGAAGAACTCTATGGTGGAATATTTTCTTTAACATAATTATTTGTTTATTGCTTCACCATGACTACGTTAACACTAGTAGATACAGTGTTCAGTTTGTTAGAAAGTGTGCTTTTCTTTGTACATATTTTTTTTACTTTTAGTTTTTGTAGTTGTGGCTGGTTTAGTTTTGTTGAGTGAAGTTACTAGCTCTTTTGTTTTAATGTTTTCTATACACTGATCTAGAGATGGATGGATATATGGTATAGTTTTACTCTTATCCGTTCTATGTTTTCTTTCTTTTCTAGAGAGTTATTCTTTAGTAGGCATTTTGTTGTGTCTGTTGGGAAAAGAGAAAGTTGGGGTTGGAAACCTGTGAAATGTATATGCATTTATAGTGCATGGGTATGTGGGGGTGATTACAGAGATGAACAGAGTTTTGTTTGATTGTGAGGTGGTATATTAGGTGTGGTTGGGAAGGTTGTGAAAGTAAGAGTCTGCAGAAGTATGATGGTGATGGGTTATTGAGTAAGGGAGTGGTTGTTACTGGAATCTGTAGGGACATTGTGCTATTTTGAGGAACAGAGAGGGTGCTGCAATGGTGGGGTTTAGATGGGAATAGTAAAAGTGTGAATGGTGTAATGTAATGGCTTTGATTGAAGGAAATGTTGGTTTGAAAAGAGTAGTCTGGGTTGATATATAGTGGAACTGTCCTGCTGTCATTACAAACATACAGGTGGTAATTCGGTTCTTGTCTTCGGTAATGTGCTTCTTTCCTGTAATTGTAAAAGAAGGTTAGTGGGGAGTGGAAAATATATAGAGGCCGATTCATGGAATTAATGTGCGCTGAAAATTCCTGCGCAAGCGTGCGAAAGCGTGCGAATCGCAGTGCAAGTGCGAAAATCGCAGCAAAACCCGCGCACAGCGATTCATGGAAGTCTGTGCGCGTGTAAATCCATGGATGTGTGCTAAAATCCTGCGTGGCGCACGCTGGCGCACACGTCTTCAAACAGCGTGCGCTACGTGCACAGCAAAAGCGAAGCGCACACAACAAAATTTGGCGCAACATGGGGCGTAACACGCGGAATGGGGAACAACACGTGAAAATGTGGGCATCACGGGGGAAGTACAGGAGGCAAATGCGCGGAACGCCCACACGTACGCCTACAACACGTATTCATGAGATCGAACGGGGCTAACGCATGTGCCAAAAAAGACGCGCTAATCCGGAAACACATACGCCAGCAGGAAGCAGGAGTACGTGGACCCGCGCAGCATAAAAGTGCGCGCAAACAACAAAAAAGCTCAGACTCCAAGATGAATATACCCTTCCTCGCAGCAGTGGTCGTGGGATACCGCAGGAGGAGGAGGAGGATAGTCAGGGCCAGAATATTTACACCCAAAACCAGCCTTTTTGGGATGCCTGATGACCAGGTGTATGGGAGGTACAGGTTTCCACCTCACATAATACTCAACCTGGATAGTGAGTGGGAGGATGACCTCACATCACCCATCCTATGCTCCCAAGCACTGAGCCCCTTGGAAAAGGTGCTCAATGTACTGCACTTCTTGGCCACTGGTTAATTTCAGCGGACAAGTGCCATGGTGGGCAGGGTCTCACAGGCCACGCAGTCACGCTGCTTGCACCAGGTGTTGGCCATCGTGACTGAACACCCATCAGTCGACAGGCACATATACCTGCCCAGAACACCAGCAGAAAGGCAGGCTGTCATCCAGGATTTTTACGGGGTGGCACACTTCCCCAAAGTGCTAGTTGCCATTGACTGCACCCATGTGGCTCTATGTCCTCCCAGGGCAACTGAGCACATCTACAGAAACCGCAAGCACTGGCATTCCATCAACCTGCAGGTAGTATGTGATGCCAAGGGAATCATCACCTCAGTATATGCCAACTATCCAGAGTCCACCCATGACAGTTTCATTTACAGAATGTCAACCCTAAACCGGGACCTAGAAGCTGGGCGGCATGGTGATACATATCTGCTTGGTGAGTATAAATGCCCCTGCACATGCATGCATGTCAGATACTGAGTAATGTCACAACCCCACTAATGATCCCATCATCACCCCCCCAGGGGACAGTGCCTACCCACTGAGAAGCCACATGATGATGCCAATTCGGAACCCCACCACACCACCTGAGGTAAGATACAACACAGCCCATATTGCAACCCGGGGCATAGTGGAGCGCACATTCGGAGTGCTCAAGTCACGCTTTCGCTCTGGTGGGCAGCTGCTATATGCGCACCCAGTAGTGTGCAGGATCATAGTGGCAGCATGTGTCCTGCACAATGTTGCACCACGCCGGGGCCTGCCGGTGGACATGGTGGTGCCCCCACATCCCCAACCACAAGCACGGCCGCTGCGCATGGGAGGGGAAAGGGCAGCCCGTACGCAGCTGGTGGCTAATTACTTCACCTAAAATCACACCCTTTTGGAGTGCACACAGCCCTGGCACATACCAGCTGACAATCAATGATGATGACATAAGGGACAGTCAACTGTCACAACCATACCAGCCTGAGATTGGTCACCTGGAATTTTTACATTGTGTGCATCCCTACCTGCCGAAGGACAACCAATGCTGTGGCACAAAAAACACACATTTATGCTGCATGAATGACTACCCCCTTGCAAAATACAACATGAAAATAGCACCATGTCACCCAACCCCTCCCCAGCTCCGCCACCCAACAGACCATCGCATGTCATGCAATGTTAAAGCAAACAAAGCAACGCACAAGACCTGACACAAATGTCACAAAGTGCACAGTCTCAAATGGAAACTGCCCACAGACAATATGCTCCCAGTAATCAATAACAAACAGCACACATGAACAAATACTTACCACCAACACAATATAGCAACACACCATGAAACATTGCAAAAACATGACAGTACTAAGTCAAAGTAGTGGTAGTTTTACAACCTGAATAAGCCAGCACATCAACCCCTTCCAACTGTAGAGTGTTGCTGCCATGCAAATGTGTCAGTGTACTACATACAACATGAACTCCATATGCAAAGGAGACAGCCTTGTGAAGGCATGAGGAAGGAACCTGCAAATTAGGAGGAAGACATGGATGCACAAGCACATATCAATACACCATGCAGTGTACAATAGAACAACAATACCCACTAGGGATGTACACACAGTATTGACTGCAGACTGCCCACCCAGCTCATGGGAGCCCAATGTCACTGTGTAAGTCACTGTCACTTGGTCACACCCTTTGCAGTCCCATGGAAACGGGAAGCAGGAGGGGTGTGTGTCACGAACCCAAGCATCTAACCCAAACTCAGGACAAGCCTGCATGTGCCCAGCCGGAATACAGTGGATGCCCACGGGAGCCACACAAGACAACATACTGTAAAAAAAAAAAATAAAAATAAAATGGGCATGTGGAGGCCAGGGGGGGCACACAGGAGGTTTGAGGACAGGGTGCACACCAACACCCACCTGCGTGGATGTTGCAAGAAAAAAAAATACCTCCATGGGCTCATGGCCTGCATGGCTATGCCATTGTGGGAGAACTGCTGTCGCTCTCTTCACCCTCTGCTGCTGCATCAGGAGGTGGTGGCACTATGGGAGGCAGCCCACGCAAAGCCCTGGAATGGTCCTCCATGACAGCAAGCATGCGGGTCTGGAAGGTCTGATGCTGGAGGATTAAAGTGCAGAGATCCCCATGCAGCACCTCACGGGTTGCCTGCACTTCTGCATGCATGGCCTTGCGGGATGCCCGGATCTCCTCACTTGTTGCCTGCAGCTCAGCTGAGAGCGAACGTGTGAACTGCTCCAGCTGCTGTTCTGCCCTAACATTTCAGAAAGCCTCAAGTTCAAGCAGACTCTGCCTGAGGTTATGGAGTTCTACCCTCAGGGCTTCCCTGTGGCCATGTGACTCTATTGATATGGATTCGTGCAGAGTCTCCAGTGCCGCCCGTCGGTCCATGTTGGACGCCAACATGTCGTCCCTGTGTGATTGGCAAATGGAGTCTGTTGCCTGCTGTTATTGCTCCATCTGCCTTTCAGGGGGAATAATGGAAGTGGCCACCCTCTCCACTGCCTGAGCCATCATTTCTACTGCCTGTTGGGTTCCCATACCGTACATGGAGTTTTCCCATACAGTATTGCCTGGTGGCGCACGGCCACCGTGTCGGCGGGCACCACACCCGTTTGGGGCAAGGCGATCTGCACCTTGCTGTGCTGGCACTGCCTGAGGCTGCAGGACTGCATTCCCCCTCTGATCTGCTGGCCCAGGAACAGCATCAGATGCTGTGGAGTGTGACTTGCATCCGTAACCGCCAAAGATGGACCTACCAACACTGACATCCCCATAGAGGGTTCTACCCCTGGTGCAGGTGGGTTGGACAGAACAGAATCCCTGCCAGAACACTGACCTGCGACAGCACATAAGTCTCATCATCCGACTCAGCACCTGAATAGAGGTCTGGGGAGCTGCACCCAGAGACACCCCTCGACAGTATGGTCTGCAGTACCAAAGTGTTTTCACCCACCACCACACCACATCCCCCACTAGTGCCTGGTCATGGCTGAGAATCCTCCTGGGTCTGCACCATCTCCTGAACCTCACCAGTGCGTCATCACCTGCAAAAACATGAAATAGAAGAAATGGAAATAGGCATGAGCACCATAGCACACACATAGGTCTGACAAGACAGAGATCCTGTACATGGTTTACACATGTCCCACATGACTATAACCCTGGCATGCATACACTGTCAATGAGTTTGAAGGGGCGTCAAAAAGGCAGACAATGAGGACACCAAGATGGAAAAGAAACACATTCACAGCATGTCGTGTAGCATTGGCATCACACATCAGCCTGTGAGTGGCATGCCCAATACACATACATGACACATGCCAGCACACAGATGTCATGTAGCATAGCCATGGTAAATTAGACAACTACAGTGATATGTCAGTGAATGAGTACTGTCACATATCCATGTCACATGGCCATGATGAGAAGATTAATGCAAATAGTGTTGCAAAATATGCATGTGCCACATACTGCAACACATCCAGTGTACAATAAGACAGTGATTGTAGGCAGATGTGCACATCAATGGTTGGTCACTTCAACATGACAGGAAACAACTATCATGTTCCACATGCAAACAGGCCCTAAAAATAAATGTCAGCAGGCCAATACTCCCTCGCCCTGAATGGTCTAATCATTCACATAACCAGGTAACTAAAGTGGCACAACGTGGGGTGTAAACAATGACAGAAGCATGTCACATATGTGGCATTAGGGATGAAAAAAGCATATGAAAAATGGGATAATCTAAACAATCAGCCTGACTGAACACAGAAAAAATCAGAACAATGTTGTTGCAAAATGATAGTTCTAGTGCAACAGCAGTAATGTGGGGCTAATTGGATAATGTGGGCAGAAGGGATACCGTCATACCCAAATCAAAGGCACGTGAATGTATTGGAGGAAGCACATGGGTGACCCATAACACTCAGGAGTACACACCCTCACCTGGCACTCAATCAGAACCCGTCACCCAAACAACATACACATGGATTACACACACATGCATGGGCACTCCCCGGACAATGTGTCGTAATCAGGTAGCTCTCCCACGCCTTGGATCTGTTCCTCTGTGACGAAGGTCCCAGCAACAGACTCATGTTCAGTGAATTTGTTGTCCTCTGGTGGAGACCCACCGCTAGTCACCAGAGTAGCGGCATGATTTGAGGCCAGCTTGTTCTTTTCTCTGCGTTTCAGGTCATTCCACCGCTTGTAGCAATCATCAGCTGTTCGCCTCACAAATCCAAGGGCACTTATGCGGTCCAAGATGGCCTGCCAGTGTGCCCTATGTTGACCGGGTGTGGTCTTGCACCCTGCAGTCACCACCATTTTGCGGCTATATGCCGACACATAGGTCACAAGTGCATCAAGTTCGGCGTCATTAAAGCTATGCTTCCTTGAGGTGCCGGACTGTGTAGCCGTGTCTGGGGTCTCAGCCTGTAGTGCCAGAACACCCTTCTTCCTCTTTTTCAAAGGTGGAGTGGAACCTGAGTGGCTTGCGCCGCTCTGATCAGTAGGGGCAGAAGCGCCGGTGGACTGGGTACTGGGAGTGTGTGAAGGCACAATGACCAAAGGTCTTGGTGCAGGCATTGGCTGAAGTGTGATGTTGGCAGGGGCAATGTCAGTTTGATGGACCAGGACCGACACTGTCCTGGCTGGGATGGATAGAGCTGCAGCTGCCCCTGCAGCCTCCCCACCCTGCCTACTTGGGGCAGCAGATGACATAGCTGCCCCAGATCCACGTGGCCTTGTGACACCAACTTGCACCGCCACATGTGGCATAGACTTGCTGACCTGGAAGTCAGCCTGGCATTCAACCTGTGCCGGTTCGGGTGCCACAATGGCTGGTCCAACAAGGGCTGAGCTGGGATGGTGTCAACTATGTTTCTCACAACAGTGTGGGGGTATGGGCGTCCCTGATTGCTCCTCCACACATGGGGGTCTAGGGGCACCTTGCAAATCATGGCCATGTCCCCTACCAAGCCCACCACACCCACCTTTTAGAGGTCGGCCATCTTTGACTCCCTTACCGCTTGGTCGCCTCCCAACCATGGCACTGATGTTGTTGTGCGTATGGGAGTAGTAATAAAGATTGCCCTGGGCAATTGGGGGTGAAAGGGGTAGGGTACTAGATGGAATGCGTACCCTAGTGCTCTAGCAAGGCTGTCTGTGTCCCCTGACGGAAGATGACGGGTCACGTAATGCACAGGCACCCCGAAAACAAAAAATAATGTGCACGCAACCCCTCATAGACCACGTGCATAAAAAATGAACCCGCACTATGCTGTGGCACCCAGAAACACAAAAATAAGCGTATGCATGTTACAAGCAGCCTACAATGACCTCTGAAGGGGTACGCGACACACGGGGCAAGCACAGTTGGTAAATACGTACACGACTCACCGTCTGCCTGGAAAAAGAATGTGAAAAAAACGCGCGTGTGCACGTTGGCAACACCCCTGCCAAAAGAAGAATTGGACGCTGTCTGAGGAGACAGTACAAAAGAAAAAGTGAACGCTGTTTGAGGAAACAGGCCCAACAAAAAAAATGAATGCTGTCGGAGGTAACAGCGAGTACGAACTTAAAACGCTGTGAAGGAATCGCGTGTGAACCAACAAGAAGTACAGAATTCACCCACTCGCTCTCCACGCAAAGCAAGTACAAGGAAATGGGGTCCTACACGTACCTTTTAAAGCAACCCACACGTACATCATCACTTACGCGTGTACGCGCTAAAGCCCTTTGCTCCAATTACACGAGCTGACACTCGGACGTGCAGTTTTCGGACGTGTACGATGAACATGCATCCGTGTTGATGGAAACGCCTGCGCGCATCACGGCACAGACGCGTAGGCCCTTTCCTCTGGTTACACTCATTCACACGCGGACGTGCAGTTTTTTCACGCACCATGAGCCACTATGGCCACGTCACGAGGGAAACACCCGTGCGCGTCACGTCACAGACGAGCTTACACACTAAAGGCCTTTGGTCCAATGAAACCGCATATGTGTGCTGACACGCTTACACGCTAAGGGCCTTTCCTCAAATTACACACAGACGTGCAAGATTTTCAAGTGCCAAATCACTCCGTATCAAGCTGGCCACGCAACAACACACGGAAGACCACACTCCTGCTCAGAAGGCCGAATTACTGCCCCCCAGAGCCCTGAGCAAGCTCCCACCTGCCATCTGCTGCTGCCTGCCTGCCTGCTGCCCATGTGCCCTGCTATTTGCTGCCTGCACATCATCCATCTGCAGGGGTGCAGTTGTTGTGACCATCCCTGCTGGAACTGAAGACTCCCGACTGGGATACCATCGCTCCACAGCCCAGCCCCAGGACCCAGTTGCCCACCCACACCTGCCTCTGGGGTTGCTGTGTCGGGCACACCACCATCTGGCACCACTTGCAACCCCCAGCCAGAGAGGCAGAGGGCCACCAGATTCAGTGCCAGGGAAGTTGGTGTCCTGGTGGAGCAAGTCCTGGGGCAGTATGATGCCCTCTTTGGAAGTTCTTGCGCCCACTATGAAGGACGGACCAGGATCTGGATGGACATCGTGACTGCCATCAACGAGGAAGGGGTGGCAGTTTGCGACTTCAAACATGTCAAGAAGCGCTGGGAGGACTTCAGGTCCAGGACCCTCGACAAGGCCCGGCGCCTTTTGAATTCAGCGGATGCCAAGGGGGCCACCTGTCCGACCACCAAATGAGGGTCCTGGAACGCATATGCCCAGCGCTCCACGTCCAGGTCCTTGAGAGGCAGACCCGCCTGGAGTTGAGCGGTAAGTGTACATGCATACTGATTGGACGTTGTGCATGTCGTGGTGTGCCAGGAGTGTGCAGGTTGCACATGTGTTTTTGTAGGGCCATGTATGGATGTGTATGTACAGGGGCGTGAGGCTGACACATGCAAGTCCTGTCATGTGTGAGATACATGGATGGTGTAGGTGTGGGTAAGCATGCAGGCCAAATGCAGATGTGGGAGCACACATGTTTGAATTACTGTGTATGTACGTTGGCATGGTTGTGGTGTCACACATGGATGTTTGTTCCAGCTGCATGTATCTGCACTGTGTACATGTGCATATGTGTGTATTTGACAAGTGTGCAACTATGATGTAACATGGATGCATGTGGCACTGACATGTAGAAGGCTGAATGCCAGATGTGACATGATGGTGATCTCATCACTCTGACAGTTGGTGGACATGCACACATGCATTTAAGTGTGTGCATGTGTTGTGTACTCCCCTTGTTTCATGTGACATCAGGCTCACCTTCGGATGCTGATGCTGTTGTATGTGTATGGATGGTGCTGCCTGGTGCAATATTGCTGTGGAATTGCTCATGTGTGTGAGTAGAAATGACATGTGTGTCAGGGAGTGTGATGCCATGTCTGAAGTTTGACATTGCCACACATGTACAACTGTCATGTGTGTATAAGTCCATTGTACAGTGCCCTGATGCCTGTGTTCTATCTCTCCCTGTCTGCAGCGTCAACTATGAAGAGGGTGGAGAGGGTGCTGTGGAGCAAAGCGGCAGGGATCGCACCACCAGCCGGAGACACAGGCCCGGCTCCCCTCCCAGATTGTCATCTCTTCGGGGAGTGAGAAGTCTGGTGCCGCGTCCCGGGCCGCAGCTGCCGAGGGTAGGTCCAAAAGACGGAGGTTGGAGATGGACTCCTCGGCAGCAGAAGGGGCAGCTGAGACCCCACAGGGTCAGACGGAGGAAGATGGCATGGAGTCATCCAGGTTGGTGGGGGGTTTGGAGGAGGAGGAGGCCATGGAAGGGACACACACGGGGTCTAGGGGAGGAGATTCCACTGGTGCCAGTGGTGCAGTGCAGGGGCAGGGACAGGAGGCAGCACAGGCCACCGCAGAGGTGCCTGTGTGTAATCCTGTCCCTGATCCTGTGACTGCATCATCCGGCACCAGCAGGGATGCCTACGTCTAGACCCGTTTTCAAGGAGGGGATGGGCGTACAACAACTGGCCTTCCTCTCCCTGTGGACGTGGCTATCCAGGACCGTGTTGAGCCTGTCCTGGCTGGGATAGCGGTGTTTTCGTGAAGACCTTTGACCGCGTTGACCTACTGGGACGTGTCACCAGTGCTGGATTCCTCTGTGTGCTGGACCTTCTTGCGACCCCCTCCTCACCTGAACCCCCTACGCGCCAGTCGTCCTCCATGCCATCTTCCCACCGATGTGTCACCTGGGTACCCTGTGGAGCTGCCTCTGACCCAGCGGCCAGGCTAGTTGAGGACACATCCCTGCCACAGTCGGGAGTCGGACGTCCAGCAGGGGTGGCACCACGAAAACTGCACCCCAGCCGGAGGAGGATGTGCAGGCAGCAAGAGCCAGGGCGCATGCACAGGCACAGCAGCAGCAACATGGTGGGAGCAATGAAGGCTCGGGGCCTTCAACATCGGAGGGGCAGGCATCGGCCAGAGGGCAGGAGGACCCAGGATTGGAAGTGTCTTCCATGTGGCAGCGGTTGACCCACGGATGCGGAGCAGCAGCGGGTGGAAGAGGCACGGCTCACAATGGTCAGGGCGGAGAACTCCAATGCGGAGGGCACTGAGGCGGGCCGAGTGCCTCGAGGCAATTCGCAGGGAGTTGGAGGCCAACATGTCATCATCCCTGCGAACCTTCGGGGCCATGGAAGAGGACCGCCTCCAGGACATTGAGGGGGAGTTTGATGATGCCCTGGCCTGGGACATCCAAAAGTGAGCCGTCGGACTAGCCCGCTGCCATTGTAAATAGTTAGTTAGTTAATTAGTGTTAGGTTTCATTTTCGTTTTCATTTTTTTTGGGGGCGCTTGGACAATACCCCACATTTTTGTATGTAGTTCTTCATTAGTTAGTGTATTTTTGTAGGTTTCATTTGGACAGTTGGGCTCATGGACCCAGGATTTCATCCTTGTAAATAGTTGGAGTGTGGATTTGTCGGCATTTTCTTTTTTGATTTTTCCATGGAGCAATGGATTTTACTTTTTCATTTCTGTTTGGATTTGCTTTGTTGGAAGGAGGCTTTGGAGACATTTTTGATTTCATATATTTTGGATTATGATTTCCTTTTTTTATCATTATGTGACATTCTGCATTGTTTTCCTTATGTCCATTGTTTGGTATTTGATTTTCTTTCACCACATTTTTTGTTCAATATATTTGTTCCCGTACTTCAATGTGTGGTATTCTCTCATTGGTTTCATGCATGTCACGATGTGGGTTTTCACATTCACTGGCAACCATTGTGTGTGTGACGGACATGTGTTGATGTAAATACATGCCATTTGGGTTGTTTCATGTAATGGGCATTTGAATGTGGGGTGTATGTTATGCTTGGTTGGTTATTTGTGCAGGGGTGGCGTGCCGTAGGATTTTGGTGGCCATGAGGGCCATGATTGTGGGTCATGTTGACATGTTGGGGGGGAAATGAGTGGGGGCCTGCTGGCAGGTGCCCCTCACTGCTGGGGGGTGGGGGTGCTGGGGGACATGAGTGGGACATGAGTGAGAGCCTGCTGGCAGCTGCCCCTCACTGATGGGGAGTGGGGGTGCTGGGGGACATGAGTGGGACATGAGTGGGGGCCTGCTGGCAGGTGCCCCTCACTGATGGGAGGTGGGGGTGCTGGGGGACATGAATGGGACATGAGTGGGGGCCGGCTGGCAGGTTCCCCTCACTGATGGGGGGTGGGGGTGCAGGGGGACATGAGTTGGTGATCACTAGTGCAATGTGACACCTGGCCTGGCTGGGGGGCATGGCCATGGTGGACGGACTGCCTGCGAGACATGTCCAGGGGTGCATGTTAGTCCCCTGTGGTGTGGGCTGCCTGCAGGAGCTGTGGAGGGGGTAGAGGGGACACCTGGGAGGACCCACACTGCCAATTCACGTGTAGGACTCCCCGTGCAACACAATGGATACACGTAACCCGCTCTGACAGCAAAATCACATGTGAAACCTCCCGTACACCCCAGTAATACACGTACCCCGCTCGCACAGAGCCAATCGTGTGTGAAACCTCCCGCGCACCCCAGTAATACACGTACCCCGCTCGCACAGGGCCAATCGTGGTTGAAACCTCCCGCATACCCCAGTAACACACGTACCCCGCTCGCACAGGGCCAATCGCATGTGAAAGTTCCCGTGCACTACAGTAACACATGTACCCCGCTCGCACAGGGCCAATCGCGTGTGAAAGTTCCTGCGCACCCCATTAATACACGTACCCCGCTCGCACAGGGCCAATCGCGTGTGAAAGTTCATGCGCACCCCAGTAACACACATACCCCACTCGCACAGGGCAATCGCATGTGAAAGTTCCCGTGCACCCCAGTAACACACGTACCCCGCTTGCACAGGGCCAATCGCGTGTGCAAGTTCCTGCGCATCCCAGTAATACACGTACCCTGCTCGCACAGGGCCAATCGCATGTGAAAGTTCCCGCGCACCCCAGTAATACACGTACCCTGCTCGCACAGGGCCAATCGTGTGTGAAACCTCCCTGTGCTCACCAGTACTACACGTACCCCGCTCGCACAGGGCCAATTGCGTGTGAAAGTTCCCACGCACCCAGTAACACACGTACCCTGCTCGCATAGGGCCAATCGCTTGGGAAACTCCCCGCACCGGGGTGTACATGTATTCGGAGGAGTGTGCAGGGAGTTTTACTGGCGTTTTCGTGGTTCGGGGCCTGTGCGCCATGTACGGGATTTGTGCGCTGTACATGGCGCACGGGGAGGGGTTGGGTGCGTAACTGGTGCTGCTGCAGGGTTGCTGCGCCACTCTGCGCCACGGCTGGTTTTGGATGCTAAAATCCATGAATACGCCGTGCTCGGAAATTGATTTTAGCGCATGCGGCTGGCGCAGAAAGTCGCATGCGCACACTGTGCGCCAGCCGCATGTGCCGCTTGTGCACTGAATTCTATGAATTACCCTGTTAATAACATTGGTGGATGGTTAAAAATGTTTTCTTTAAGGAGCATTTTCATGAAAGTTAAGAATCTGCTGTTAGGATCCTCTGCCGCAAAGGAGTAACCTGTGTGGTAACAGGAGCAGATGAAGATGATGGGGTGGAGGAAGTCCGCTCATTCTTACCTGAGAATGGTATCTCCTTTCTCAGAGGAGTCAGGTGGGTTGATTTGGTGTGGTGCTTCATGGAAGTTGTCTTATAAGAATACAAGCCAGAATCCCTGCGACTGAATACAACTTTGTACTCAGTGCATTGAACCTTGCTTACACAAGTTTGCACAAGCCTTTGGGACATTTACCAACGATCAGGAACAATTGCCATGCCTACGACTCACTCTGTACTGGTGACAAGGACTTCCTCCACCTCATCCTCTTCTTCCTCTTGATCCTCATCTTCTGTTTCACCATGCCTGTTCCCCTCTCCATGCCCTCCTGTTGATGATGGTGGTGGTGTTGGGGGTGTTTGGGAAGCAGAGATTGCCATAGTAAATGACGTGATTCACAAATGCTCTCTCCTGGACAGCCAGATAGAGAATGAGAAAAACTAATGGATGGGTCCCTGCAGAGGAACCGTCTGTGGACAGTTGTACTGTCTGCGGACTACCAAGTTGAAAATAGGCTGTGAAAAGTTGTAAACAATTGCCAGATCAGTGAATATCTGTCAATTGTGTCTGGGATGCTTCCAAAGCACCCAAATGGGTCTGGGAGCTTTGGAAGGGTAACATGTTTGCTTGAAACACCCTATATTGGCAGGAAAGGCACGTTTGAACTGTCCACGGCCATGGAAACCGTTCGTGGACACCCCAGTTGCACCACACTCATGTGTGACATGATGACACCCACAGCCGTCCGCGGCCCTGACGGCCGTCCGCCGACATCCATCGGAATCCATCGGACGAGAATCACAGGGCACATGCGTTGGCTGTCCGTAGAACAGGCCCAGTGTCTATGGACTAATTAAAAGTGTGTCATGCAAAACTGGACATGTCCGGACATCTCACCTCCATTTTGATATATCACACAACAGTACATAATAATACTTTTATAGTAAAAAACATATTGTTATTCAAGAAAGGGATGGGGTATCGGAATGGGAAATATACATGGGAGAATTAGGAACTTGTGTACAATAATCATGAGGGGAGGAAGGGTGTTATGTTTAATCAAAGCGTCTTTAATTAAAATGTTCAGAATTTGATTGGGATTACTGACATACTGTAAAAGTTCCTAAAAATCATAACTTAGTTCATGCAATTTTTTAGACAAGTTCATGATTTGGTTATTTACAGTTGGGGATAGGACTTCTCTTTGTGATTCTTGTGATTGTGTATAATAAATCTGTGTGTGGTTTCTTCATGAAAACTATGTACTGTAAGAAAAACAGAAATTATTATTTTAGTAATGTGTGTACAAAATACATTATTTGTTTACGTTAGAATATATATATATATATTGTATACCATTACAGATGTTATTGTCACTAATTTCTTCTTTTGGGAAGTTCTACTCTAACCACAAGTGTGTTTGCCATTTCTGAGGAAAAAAGTGCTTCTGTCATATAAAATATGTTTATATAATGAAATCTAATAATAGAGAAATAAATACAATGCAGTGAGAATGTCTTGTCCAATAAGCTTTTGGTGTTTCTCAAGCCTTATGCAGAGTTGTAGTGAGTAGATTATATGAAGTGTACAGCTATGGTTTCTGATTGGTGCATTCCATTTACATGTGTGATAAATAAATAAATTAGTATTTTTTAAAGTGTTTGTACAAAAAGGTATATTTGTGTGTTGTAAACATTATTTGTGATTGATGTACATCTGTTTGTTGGTTGATGTGTACATCTTTTTTGGATCTCCCCTCTGATTCTGAACCTTGTTAATGCTGTACAATGTCCGCAGACTACCGTGCTGTCCGCAGACTCCATAGCGGCCACATGAGCGGTATAATATCAGGAACTTGTAGCAGATCAAAACCTCTGAAATTCACTGAAAAAACATTGTTAAAGGGATGTTATGGTTAAGTTTTGCTAACAAAAACCCTTGAAATTTACTGAAAAAACTTTGTGAAAGGGACATTATTGTTAAATTGAACTAACTAAAACCCATGAACATCAGTTAAAAAACATTGTTGAAGGGACGTTATGGTTACAAGCAATACCAAAAACCCCAAATAATTCACCAGTCATGGCATGATAAGCAACCATAACTTACACCTCCTCCGTGAACTGCTAAGACTGAGACCCAAGACATCAAAGATGACATCACAAATGTCATTGATTACATTACAGTAGTCTTGTAAAGATTTATTTTAAGTTATATTGAGTGTAGTCTATGTGCATTGTTACTGTAACACTTTAATAACTTTCTATTCATCACAGTACATATAAAAGTAAACTCTTTAAAAAGGTATGTAAATATGCAAACATCGTTTTTTAAGAAAAGGTATATTTGGGGGAATGTGGTTGCACAATTTCTTTTTTATTTTACTTTCTACACATTATCATGTGTAGATACATCATGTTAATTAGCCCAATTGTCTGTATTAAATGTCAATTATGTATGTAATAACAACACCCTTAAAATTCAAGGAAAACACTTTAGTTGGGGGAACATTAATGTGAGAATTTAATGCAATAAAACCCTGAAAATTCAGCAAAAGCCACTGTTACTTTGCACCCCTTATCATTGATGACATCTCTAATTACATTACAACAGTAACCCGCATGAAGCATGGACTTCTGCCATGTTCAGTATGCATGTGAAAATGTATTTTAACACATTAATGGACACTAAACATGGCCTTCAGTCTTGAACACTAGCCACGGCCTTCAGGGTTGAGTACTGCTTTTTTTAACTACTAATAGGCCAGCAGTCATGTCCACTATATTATGTACACTAACCAGCTACTTGCCTTGGCCTTTAGCACAATACTGGCCGGTAGCCACAACCTTTGATGAGCCCACTATATATTCTAACATATAAATGAGCTACTATACATGGGGTCTCATTACAACTGTGCCGGTCCGGAAACAACAGTGCCAGTAAGCCTACCGGCACCATTGTTTCCAGACAGATAATTGACAACTCTGTGAGCAGGTTCTCACGGGGGCACCGGCACCGTTGTTAACGGTGCTGGTGCTCCCATGTCTCCATTAGGACTCCATGGGAATGGGGACTAATAAAATTACTGGCGCCTGACCCCCCAGCCAGCGCACATGGCATATCCCGGCAGCACCGGGAAGTAAGGCGCTGGTAATTCATTACGGGTCTGGCGGTTACCTGCCAGTTTTACCGGCACGGTTACCACCGGACCTGTAATGAGGCCCATGGTCTTTGTCAATGAGCGTTTTGTACATCTTTTGTCATTGTCCACTGTATATTTTAAAATACTAAAATGCCAGAAGCGATGGCCTTGGGCAGTGTCCACTATGTATTATATAAAACTCGGCTGTGACCATTGTATATTATATACACTAACCAGCCACTATGCATCATCTTCAACACCGTAGTAGCCAGTGGCCATGGCCTTTGACTGTGCTGACTGTATATTCAAACATATTAATGGGCACTAGTTATATCCTTTAGCCACGACTACGGACTGCAGCATCTAACATTTCCCACTGTATATTTTAAAACAGTGATGGGCTACTAAGCATGGCTTTTAACCCTGCACATTGGTATTTTGCAACACTAACTGACTGCCAGCTATGGCCTTTTATATTGGCCAGTGACTACAGCTTTCGTCATGGCGAAGTGCACGGCCTACATTGTTATTAAGATAATCACATTTTTTGAAGCTCATTTATTACATACGTTATGTCTAATGCCATTATTGATGTAATCTGTTTTATACAATGTAATTAGTGTTGCCACCAGTGATGTAATCAGTTATGTTCTCTGTGATGTCATCATTGTGTTCATAGTTTGCGCAACAGGGGGCATGGAGTTAAGGTGGCTTTAGAAGAATGTTCATGATTATTTTGCCTTAAGTTCTCACGTTAACGTCCCTGCAACTAAAGTTGTTTTCCTTGACAATATGTATATATATTACAGGGCCTGCGGTAGCAGCCGTGTAGTTATGGTTAAGTTGTTCAACTCATAGGAAGGACACTTTTTGAGCAGATTATAACTTCACTCCCTCTGGAGGAATCCTTACTAAACTTTGCAAAAAAAAGTATATGGCCTGCTCTGAAGTTTTATGTTAATTTTGGTGAGGAATTATCAAGGGGGGGAATTATAGGGGTTCCCCACATTTTTTTTCTTCCAAAGACGCAATTGAACACAAATGTTGCTCAGGCCTGCAGCCCAAACTGCTGCACAGATTTTCACCATATTTGCAGCAGGAGCGGCGGCTTCGCCCCGAAAGCGTGCTTTTGTAAATTTGGTGTAAATCCGTCCAGGCAAAATGTAGGTGCCAAAATATTAGTGATATCTGGGTTCGCTACACGAACAGGACTCTGATTGATGCAGAGGGCTGCTTGATATCCACGGACAACCAATGTGCCCGCTGATTGGCTTGACAGAAGCGTGATGTGCGTTAGATTTTCCCGAAACGCCCGCCATGTTGTATCCGCGGATAGCCGGAGGCCATGCACCCAAGAGTCTTCTCACTGGCTGCAAGTACTGTAAAAGTATGTGTACAGAAGTGGACAGGGCCTGTGTCAGCTGTCTTATTGGAGTGCCCCAAGATTCTTGGGTGTATGAGAGTCTGTGCACTGGGTGCAAGAATTGTAATAGTATTTGTACAAAAGTGGACAGGGACTCGGGTGCTGCGGCCGTTCGCAGGTTGGTCTCAGGCGAGCACCTTCTCTGGTGACTGCAAGCAGGCTTCATTAGGATAGGGGAGTGGAATGTAAATGATTTCAGGATGTTTGTTTAGGCTGTATTATGCTGTGGCCAGAGGCCATGCACCCAAGAGTCTGCCCACTGGTTGCAAGTACTATAATAGTATGTGTACTGAAGTGGGCAGGGCCTCAGGCGGCTGCCTTATGTGTGTGGGTTGTGGCCACTGGGCAGATTCTTGTGTGCATGGCTGTATTGTGCTGTGGTGGTTGTGGCCAGCCACTAGACTCATGTACCCAAGAGTCTGCACACTGGCTGTAAGTACTGTAATAGTATGTGTAGAGAAGTAGAGATTGCCATGGCCAGCTGGTTTATGTATGTTGGTTGTGGCCAGTCACTAGACTCTCGGGTGCATGGTCGGAGGCCATGGACCCAAGAGTCTGCCCACTGGTTGCAAGTACTGCAATAGTATTTGTACAGAAGTGGACAGGGCATGCAGCAGCTGCTTTATTGGACTGCCCCGAGATTCTTGGGTGTGTGAGAGTCTGCCCACTAGGTGCAAGAATTGTAATAGTATGTGTAGAGAAGTGTACAGACCCTCGGGGGTTTGCCTTATGTGTGTGAGTTTTGGGCACTGGCTAGATTCTTGGGTTTATGGCTGCATTATGATGTGGTGGTCGTGGTCTGCCCCTAGACTATTGGATGCATTAGAGTCTGCCCATTGTCTACAAGCACTGTAATAGTATGTGTACAGAAGTGGACAGGGCCTCGGGTGTCTGGATTATGTGTGTAGGTTGTGGCATCTGGCCAGATTCTTGGGTGCATGGCCGTATTATGCTGCAGTGGTTGTGGCCAGGCCCTAGACTCTTGGGTGCATGGCCGAACATATTGTTGAGGCACTGTATACCTTTCTGGAACACAGTGACAGAATACCTTTGAAGTGGAAATAGCACATTTGAATATTGTGGCACTGCGGGCACAAATTGTATTTGTTGCATGTGGAAATGCAGGTGAAATATTTTTTTCATTGTGATAAAAAAAACATAACCTAGGGAAGGTACAACTTCAGACATTTATGTACTTTGTGGACCCTCATAGTTAGTACATTACAAGTACTATGCTTCAAACAAGTGTACTGTGCAATGTGATCAGTTCCTGTGTTTGGTTGCATAATCATTGGGTCTGTGGGGAAAAAAATCATGCATGATTAAAAAAAAAATGTCTACCCTCATTTGATGTTATGTGGCACACTATGTTTCATTGAAGTGTGCAGTACTTGCAGGAATGTTTAAGGTGCACATTTATGTGGTCTTGCTGTTATAAGCACTGTTGTAGTAGGAGGAATTGATATGGTGTATGTGTTTTGCTTTTTGGAAGTGGTGGTGCTATGGTTGAGGTTAGATACCAGTTGACGTAACTGTTTATCTGTTTCCTCTTTTTAACAGTATTCCTTTATGCTGTATGATTGTTGTTGGTGTTTTCTAAGTACTGCACTAATGACAACTAATATTGCAGTATTTTAGTGGCAGTTAGATAATAGATGGTGTATTCTAACTGTTTACAGGTTCACCGTTTTGCAGGGTATGTTTTCAAGCACCTTCATTCTTGTTGGTGGATTTCCATTTTCCACTATTGCCAAGTGCCATTGCAGTATTATGGGTGCAGTTAGATGTAGTTGTGTATTTATTGGTATGGGCATAGTTAGATAGCCGTTGACTTATTCTAACAGTTGTTAGTTTTACAGATTAGTGTGGACAGTTTGTAGACCCTCTTACTTTTTTAAAAAAAATACTGTGGGTGAAACAACATTGGTGTGTGTTTTCCACAGTTGTTGTTTTTGTACCTATATCCATTGGGTCATTGGGGAAAAAACTGTATAGCATCACAGCTGATGTAATCATGGGCCAGTTGGTGTATTCTAAGTTGTTACAGTTTCACAGGGCAGAAGGTTATTTTTCGTTTGCAGTTACATACTTGTTGGTGACTATTGGGAGTAGGCTATGCTACTTTTGTAGGTTAGTGAGTACATTTTCATTTCAGGAATATTAAGTAGACATTTCCAAGTTTTGCTGGTAATCTGTGCTTCAGCGTAATGGTGATATCATTTCATTCCCACCACCCACATTTACTTTGAATGTATGCAGCATTGTGACCTGCAGTGTTTGTGGTACCTGTGTGGTAGATTATGCTTACTGTTGTGAAGGTTTTCTTGCCAAGCGATACTTGCCCATGTGTGAAGCTAGTAAGCTTGCGGTTGTTTTTGGTACCATCTGCGTTGTATTGTAAAAGCATTACTATTAAGTATTGGCTCTGTGAGTTTATCTGTAAGGTGGAACGATTGTCTGAATTGCAAGTAGTACATAATATGCCATGATTTTCATTTTGCACCAGCTCCCAGTTAAGTATAGATATACACACAAAGCACTCATTAGGGACGTGTTCCTGCACCACATGGCTGCAGAAAATGCATGAATGTTCCCACATGTATGAAATCCGGAAAATTTCATTTATAGGTATATTTTTGCTTTCCAGTACTTGCAGTAAGTACATTAGAAATTCTTGTGGATCTTCTTGTGTGTTTATGGTGAATCTCCCCATTCCCGCACAGTAGTCCAATTCCTGCCTTATTCCTGAGACACTGTTAGTGTTGTTAGGATTGTTTGCTGCATTTCTATGAAGGAGTAGCATTTGCAAACACAACTGGTCTGCATCGTAAATGTTTTGAACAATTGGTGGCAATTGGAATAGAACATTGATTGCTACATTTGCATAGCAATTTACACCAGTTGTGTTGGAACATTTGAATGGATCAGACAGTTCTGTGTCTGCATCATTTGATGGAATTCCACTTGCTTTTTTTGAAGAGATACTTCTCTTTGTTTGTGCACTTGGATATGCATTTGCCTTTTCACTACATCCTTCTGTGGCTGTGCTAATTCTTGGAGTAGCAGCTGCTTTCAATTTCTTTAGTGGTACTGTTGGGAGAGCACTTATAAGTTGTGTTTGCACTAGTTTTCTTTTACCAAGTTTTCCTTTTTGAAGAGCAGAGTACATTTTTAGATGGAGTATGTAGAGTGCACGTAGTCTGTTGTATTCTGCGATGCAAGGAATGTCAGCCTTGACTTTGTTTGTATCAAAATTAACTAGAAATAGTCTTTCACATTTACGTAGGAGTGACATTGCTACGTAACTCATGCCTTCTTGAAAGACTGTGCTGTCAATGTCAATCAATGCCTGATCTAGGGTTAGACCTTGTGATTTATGAATAGTGACTGCATATGCAAGTTACAGAGAAAACTGTTCTCTGCATACATACATGTCTTTGAAAAGAAGGAATTGGGGTGTTGAGGGTCCTGTTCTTTTAATTTCTGACAGTTTGTCAAAGTAGATGTTGACCAACTGAATGTCACTGTCACGTGGGGATGTCTGAAAGCCAACACTGTACCAAGTGCTCCATTAACTAATCCTTGCTCCACATCAAAGTTACACGTTAGCATTACTCTACAGTTTAAACACAATGTTAACATTTGCTCCAAACCAGCTGTGTTGGAGATAAAGTTGTCTAAGCTATTTAGTCGTGCTGTTGCTTGTTGACACATAGGCACTGTCAAACTGTGCACATCCAGTTTGTCTGTGGAGTTTATTTACACTATTGGTTGCATTTCTTTTTTCAATATTGTTTCATTGAATTGTTCACAGCTTGCTAGAGTTGGCATTAAGGACATGCATTTTACATTTTTGTGTGCTAATTGCTGACATCAGTAGCAGATGTGTAATGCCTGTATAGTTCATGAATGAGTTTGCTATTTAAGATAAACTCTGCTTCCTTAGAAAGCACACCAATCTGATGCTTTTCAAAATGTTAGCATAGGTGAGGTATGCAGACTGTTGCATGTTTTGAGTGAGTTCTCTTTATTGGAAATATTGCCAGAGATATACATTTCCTATGCTGCCAAGTGTGTTACGGCACAGTTTGTGTCCTAAGGTTTTAAAAATAGGTTCACTTTCACTGGTGTTAATTGAATAAGATCTCCGAAAACAATAATGTGTGTTTCTCCAAAGAGTTCTTCGTAGTTTGTTTTATGGACCTCTTGCAATCTGAGGTGATTCAACGCCAACATTAGGTTGGAGAACATGCTCCTCTCATCTATTAGGAACATTTTCATTTTTTTCAGAATTCTGAGTAGCTCCATAGCAGCTTCTGCTGAAAGTTTGTAGTACTCTAATTTGTTTTGGTGTACTACTGGAATTAGTAGCAATCGGTGTAAAGCAACACCACCTATGTTTTAGGCAGCAAACCTGTGGGTCCAGTTGCAACAGCTGACAGGTTGTTGTTTGTCAATTTTTGGAGGAACTTGATGATGATTTTTATTAAGAATGTTTTGCCTGAACCAGCTTCACCAATTACATACAGGAGTACATGTTTATAGTTCTGACAGGTAAAAGTTCCAGTTTTGTGCTGCACACTATGTTACATTTCTTTAGTTACTTCCAGGAAAATTCTACACTGTTCATCATTCAGTTGGGATTTCAGTAGAGCAAAGTTTGCTTTAGATTCCTCATACTGACACATGGGGCCTCATTATGAGTTTGGCGGCAGCCATGGAGCTATTAACTCCATGGCTGCCGCCAAACTGGGCTCCTTTACCGGGTTCCCTGAATAGGGAATTACCGGTCCATTCTGAGTTCGGAGGGCCCGGGAATTCCTCCCTCAGGGAACCCGGGCCCGGACCGGCCCCATTCCCATTTGAGCCCCCATAGGGCTCAATGGGAATGGGAGAGGGAGCTAACAACGGGCCAATTACGACCAGCCCGTTGTTAGCTCCCTGGTCCCATTGCGGGACCCGGTAACGACGCCTGGTTTTGCCAGGTGTCCTTACCGGGTCCCGTGAGGGGACCTCATAATCGTGCAGAATGGTGTTAACAGGTCTGCATCCATTAGCGGAACCCATTAACCCATTCTGCACGGGTCGTAATGAGGCCCATGGTGTTTCTACTTTAGTCTTGGCTAATTCTGTCTCATTTACTCTGAGTGGCTCTCCAAGTGGTTCTTGGCTTCCTGTAAGAGAAGGTTGACTGCTCTCAGGAGTGTCTACATGTAGTTGTGCTTGAAGTTCTTCCTCTTGTTGGCATTCATTGTCCAAAATGTTTTTGTACTGCTTGAAATGTATATCTGTTATAGTGCTTTCACTTGCATTGAAAGCATCTTCATAGGAGGCATGGGTGTCCAATACATCTTTTTCTTTTCTTCATGGTTTAAAAAGTTGAAGTAGGGACATTTAGTAAAGTTCTCTATGCTGAGGAGTTTTAAATGACAGCTTCATATGATTAATCAGGCTGTGTTTGGTAAGTTTAACCAGGCTGCCCTCAAAACGTTTGATAATGTATTTACCCTTTTCCTCATCTGGTTTAATATTATTTTTGTATGAGAAATTCTGGTCTTTCTGGTATAGACACATGGGCCATCATCACAAGTCAGGCGTTAAGGGGTTAACGGCCTCGTAAAGAGCGTTGGTGCCGTTAAACCCTTAACGCCTGTTTCACTCTTTAATGCCTGCTTTTTGCAGGCGTTAAAGTCCAAGGCGCTAAGCGACCTTGGTGCTAATTACGGCACCGTAAATTACGGTGCCGTAAATCGCGCCTTCCCCATCCCCATTATACCCTATGGGACAAAAATGGGAATGGGGAAGGGCAAATGGTGAATGGGGAATTACCGCCCCACTCACCTTGGAATGGGGCGGTAATTCCGCCATCCACCATGGCGGAATCCAGCATGGACCATGGTGCTAATAGCACCATGGTCCACCGCCTGACTTGTAATGAGGGACATGGTTTCCAAAGCATTAGTCCTGTTTGGGTAGTATGTGCCCAATACATTGTGTTTCAAAATGTCCTTGCTGTTGGTCAATTTTTGGCAATTTTGTCTATATCTTGGTGCAATTTGAGAACACTTTTTCTGGATGCAGCTGGACCAAGGCTTAGTCAGTGTATGTTCTCAGATTTCCCAGGTAAGGCTGTGCCAGTTAAATGGTCTGCGGCTTCATAGCAACCACATTCTCTATTGGAGAGCATTTTTATGCCAAAGCTGTATATTTTTTGTGACAGTGTTTTGTCAGATGATATGTCATCCCAGAGGTCTTTCAGCTCTGTTTTCTCAGCTTTAATTAAGTAGGCTATGACATATCGTGAAACTGCAGTGGCATTGTCTTCAATGTACTGCACATCTATGTTCGCATTAAACAAGAGGGTAATGATTGTAATCATTGATGTACTTTGATGCTTCGTTTCTTTTCGGCTCACTATGTGCACTTTCTGATGGGATTTCGCAAGTGACATATTTGTGAATGAACTGCAAAACAGTGGCATCACTGTCCTGACCAAATTTAGGAGCATCTTTTATCCAAAAAAGCATATGGGTGTGTGGTGCTCCTCTGGATTGACATTCTCTTCTCCAAAAGATGCATTGAACTTCTCTGAGGGGAGGAATTGTTTTATTACAGATGAAGTTCAGCATGGCAATAAACAGTGATGGAAATACCTTGACACATTTACATGGTCAAAAGAGTGGAGTTCTCCTACCGTTTTCATGTCTATCCCTGCTTTATTTTCTTTTGCTATGCATTGGAAATCGTGCAAGTCTTCCCATGCATACTCTGCACAACTTAAAGTGACAAACCATGTGGGTGGGCCAAGGTTGCGTAGAATACACCGTACATCTGCGTGATGTCAGAACCAGTATGATTTTGTACCACGCATGTTTGCCAAGAGATTTGTGATACTTGAATGTAAAACTTCATAGTTGTCTTGCACCTTTTGAAGGAGCTGTGTAGCAGAAATAAAAAAAAAATTGGAACATGTTTTCAATGTGTGTGCAACTCTGTAAGATACAGTTGCTAGTTCACTTTCAAACAGGAGGTGGGATATGTATTCAAGGTTTTTTCTGAATATGGGGTCTTCAGAATACATTCATAAAGAGTGGTATTCTGATGCTGTTATTTGTGTGCATCTTTCATCATGACTTCCACCTTTTCAAGTAGGAAAGAGCAGAGGAAATGCTTGTTCTTCTACACTTTTTCCCCATATGCTGATTGGGGATCCTTTGGCTTGCCGCATTTCATATGTTTCTAGTGCATGATCTATGCTGTCTTCAGAGGGCAGTGGGTGAATTGTATACTGGTATAAAATATTGGATGCTGTAGTAGGATCTACAAGTTCAAATTGGACTGTTGATGAGGAATCCTAAATTATTTAGTTGGTTTCTCTCAGGATTTATTCAATGTTTATTTCTTTGTATTATTTATTGTTCTCTTTAAGATATTGTATGGCTTCTCTAACTTTGTTTAAGTCTAATAGTTGCTACCAAATTCTGTTGTCTTCTGTAGGTTCACCATTCACTGGGATAATCAAAGATTGATCTATTGGTGTTTGCACTCCCAGAATATCTACATTTTCTTTAAGATCTAATGGCAAATAAACTACTTTGCCACACCTGCCTTTCAGTAATTCAGAAGGAGGCAACTTGGCTGCTTTCGGTTGAACGTGTATTTTTGCTTGACATGGGTGTACTGATTGGATTACAATGCTCTCATACAAATTAAGCTGTTGCAATGGTTTTGGAAGTGGGAATATGTCCAACTTATTAGTCATATCCTATGAAGGTGTTTGGTTATCATCAAACTTTGCAGTGTAGTATGTGCAAGGTATTGCATGGTTAGAAATGTCATATTTGTTTTATGCTATAAGGTCGTTTCTGCTATAAGATAGAAAGCTAATTGGAAACATTGGGATTCCTCATTGTCTTCTATATTTACAGTTGTGATGCCCTTTGTTTAAAATGTTCTGCAACAACATAGACATACTTGGTTTGGTACTTCAGTAGAAGTGCTTTTAAACTTTGCAATTTCTTATTTGTATATGTGTAGTATAGGTTGGCATCTGCAAGGTTGTCGCTACTCTGTTCTAAAGTTTATGAAATGTGTAAGTGCTGTTCACTTGCAAAATATTTGCTTTGGATGTGGTCTATTTCTTCCAGGAGTTCTTTGGCTGTGCCAAGTAGGAGAATGTGATTTAAATGCTCCAGTGGTAAATCAGGACTTTTTGCACAGTCTCTGAATGAAATTTCATACAGTAGAATGGTGTGTTGCAAACATTTTGATGTGGTGGAAGGTGCTTCTGCAAGCAGGCCCAGAAATGCAGGCTAGTGAATGACCTTGCAGTCCTCTGAATTTGCGCACTGGCCAGGTGTCCAGGGTTTGTAATATTTTCATTTTTAATTTGTTTTTGGCTTTCACATACTGATTGAGGAATTGCTGTAAGTATTTGAAGTATTGTTTTCGTATGTTACACATTGTGGTGCATGGCCATTTGTAGATGGACGGATTGCTTCAGTGCAATGGAGAGTTGATTGTAAGTTTGTTGGGGATATTCTTCCAATCAGTGTTTCCTCTGCTATAATTGTGTTGTCTACCTTTTCATACACTCGGATACTGCTATGTATGGCAATTGGGTGTGTTTGCCCTTGTTTGTATGGCTCTTCATTGAAATATGGCTCTGTGCTGGTTGTGTGAATCCACTAACCTGCACAGATTTTGCAAAGGTATCTATGTTGATATTCCGTATGTTGCGAAGTACTTTTCATAGTTTACTAATTAAATTTGTTAGTGGTTTAATTCTGTTTAAAATGAATATAAACAATTTCATTTTGCACTGTCCATGGGATCTTCTGGGATCAGTTTTCTGACTCTATGGTGGAAAATGTTTTGTAAAATATATTTTTTGGAATGCTTACCTGTGGCTACGTTAACATTGATGCAGTGTCAATACTACTGGTAGTTGCATTCTTCATAATACATATCTTTTTAGTTTAACATTTTGGAAGAGAGGTCACACTTTTTTTTCCTGCTACATGTTTCCATTTTGCTCAGTGATTGTATTAGCAGTTTTGTTTGAACTTTTTGTACAAACTCTGCTAGAGACGGATGGCTATTTTGAATGCTTTAAGTTGTATCTGCTCTATTTCTGCGTTGTTTTCTACAGAGTTGCTTTTTGGTAGGCATTCTCTTGTGTCTGTTGGAGAAAAACGGAAACTGTTGGTTTGGAAGTTTTGCAATGCTTTTGTGTGCTCTGTGCATGAGTGTCTGAATATGAGAGTAGACTTACATAGAGGGGTGTGTGATTGTGGAAAGGGCTGTTACCTTTGGTTGAGAAGGTTGTACTGGTGTGTGTGTGTTCCTGTGTGAACGGTTTGCTTCAGTGTGTATGACAGTGTACTGTGCCTGAAGATGAAAGGACATTATGTTTTCTCACAACTAGTGGGTGTTACCATACTGTGTTCAGATGACAATACAAAGAGTGGACCTGCATGTGCAATGAGTATGAGTGTAGCAAGTGCTAGTGGGCTTTCTAGGCTACAATACAACACTGCACTGTCTGAATAACAGGCAGAACACTACTACAGTACTATGCTTACTTTGTTGTATGTGAAGAGTAGGTTTCTTCTTGGTTTTATCTTCCAGTAGAGACGTCACTGGCTTTTTGGAGGCTGTTCTTCACTGCAATTGTGAAAGAAGGAAGTTAGTGGGTAAGTGTGTCAATGGCACAGTAATAGCACTATGAGAACACATTAGTTTAGATTGTAGGAGGATTTGTTGGCAGGAACAGTTAGTGTGTGTCCAATTTTACAGCACATAGGAGTGGGGACTTGGGAGCATCAGTATTGTTGCTATGGGAGCCAGTGCTGTAGTGATAACTGTGTCCTATGGGGCTACACATTTGCAAGTGTCTGTGATGCTGTTGCACTACTTGCTTTGGAAATGGATTAGTGCAAGTCCTAGTAGGGTGGGAAAAAGGGCAGAAAGATGTACAGATTGGAAAGGATGTTAACGTGTGTGGGATGTTATTACGTTTCCCACATTTATAAGTTCAAATTTACAGATAGCACCATTGTCAATGTACACATTCATTTCTTTGCTTTCTTTCCAATGGTGCATTTTGGTAATTGTGCAATGTATGCACTTGCCATGCTTTGCTAACATACATGTAGTTTCCCTTTTCTATATGCATTCTGGGCATTTAACATAGGATCTGTCACTTCAATTTGCTGTGTAAATGTTCCCAATGTGGTTTTCTTTTTGTGTTTTACAACAACATCAGAGAAAGTGCTGATAAAATTGAAATATGTGATTTGCAGCCGTTCTGCAAGTGGACATTAAAAGAAAACTTTGAAAACACACATTATAAGTAATTGCCACTTCATTTCAGTAGATGGGACAAATGAGAGTACACTTATTCAGTAGATTATGCAGGGTAAGTGGCAGGCAGCCTGTTCATATGCATGTTTAACAGAGTTGCAAATGTACTCTACAAAATATATGCCTTCCTGTAGTTTGTGTGATGGGTGGAGGGAGGGATGACATCTTGGAGAGTTTTGCAGTACTTTTTGATGGAGGTGCTTTTCAATTACAGGATATCTGTACTCTGAGTGTTCAGCAGTACATCTAAAGTGTTCAACTGTGATGACAGAGTTAGATGTAGAGTTCTTGCCTGTGATTGCTGGATGGTTGTGTCACTGATTAACAGTAGTCAATGAGGGAGTGTTGCAAAGATTGAGGTGGAAAGGGAAGAAGGTCAGCCCCTACGGTACAGGGTACATGGAGACTGCAGTAGTTCATGGATAGGGCGTGCCACATCCGGGGCTTCTCAGCATGCCTAGCTTAGAAATGGGACTATGAGGATTAGCCAATCAGGTGTTCAGGTTGTGCTTTACACGAAGGGACGGTAATACTTTTTTCATTGCTTTGTTGTTTGTGTAGTGAAGCTGGCTGGTGTTGAAAAGAGGCCGAGACTTATTGTATGGATAGTGGGAGATTTATTTGTGTATAATCTGGAGAGGTATGCCCAGGCAAGAAGTGTTTTTGGTGATCTTGGGTTTCCAGGCCTGAAGGCTTTGTGGTACAGTGTGCCTGGCCGCAATCTGCAGGCACTGCTTGTTTTTTTCAGAGACATGGATACCAATGTAGTCCTGATGTTTTGGTGGTGTAATGTGGAGAAGAGCCTTTGGGCTACATCAGTGCTCCAAGTTTGGTTCCTGTTCTGAGGTTGTTGGTGGAAGAACTGATGCTGCTTTTACCTACTGCAAATGTGTTTTTTCCAAAATACCACCTAGAGCACAATGGAACAACCCCAATGTCCTTAATCCCAAGCAAAATGCTAGAAGGCACAATGTTAATAGAGGCATTGGTGTAGTCTTGCGATGTGCTGATATGTCCGTTTTCTCTAATGACAACATTGACTCCCTTAATGTGCACTATTTTACCCCGTACAGGATTTCATTGTCCATTCTTGGAAATTGTTTTTTTTTTTTGTTGCAATCTGAGGGATGCTTTGCAGAGGTTGATTTAAGGCAGTAAGGAGGAAAAGAAGAGAACCTCCCAAAACAAATTAGATGATAAAAGGTGTTTGTTTAGAAGCACCTAAAAAATAAAAATAAAAAAGGGTGTTTTTAGAGCCACCACAATAGAGGAAATCTCCTACCCTGCTTTAAATTTCTCTCCCAACCCCCTTGATTTGGCTTATATATCTCTGAACACCACAGTAGTTCGTGGAACCCATATGCCACATCTGGGACTTTTGAGGATGGCAGACATGGAAATGGGACTGTGGAGGTTCTCTGGTTGTGGTGTGCAAGGTGAGAGTGTGGCAGAGACTCTGTTTGCTGAGACGAGTGCAAATGGCTATGGCTATTGCTGTGTGTTTTAGGAGGCAGAGTGTCTGGATTGTGGGGGACTCTTGGACATATTGGTTGCAGGTGTATGCAGAGCACTGTGGAGAGGCTGCGCATCTTGGATTTCCTCATGTGGATGTGCACTGGTATGAAGTGCGTGACATGATGTGGCTGGATTTGCTTCCTCTTTGTGCCACTTTGGTGGCGCAGCATCATCCAGCCATTATTATTGCTCATTGTGGAGGGAAAATGTAGGCCATGTTACTGGAATCTCTCTGCAGCTTGCAATGAAGGAGGCACTTGCGAAAGTCATGGACATGTTTCCAAACTCTCCAGTAACTTTTTCATGTATTGCCCAGAGACGGATGTAGCTGCGCTCTTCTTCATTTGGTCTGCAAATGGAGAAAGCCAGGTGCAATGTCAACAAGGCTGTTTGCACATTTTTGCGAGATGTTGCTATGTCTTTGTTTCACAATGAAAACATTACATTTTATAGAACCAACATTGGCATCCATGTTACTGATGCTGGCAATCACCTTTTTTTGCAAAATATACAAAATGCTTTGCAGCCCTTCTTGCAAGTATAGCAAGCATGTGTGCAGTAGGTGTTGGCTACTTCAAAACTTCCAAAAACAAAACAAAAAAAACAAAAAGGCTCTTTTCAGAGCCACCACTTTATCCCGGAAAGAATGCAATGGTTTACATGCTGCCACCACAACCTGCATGCTTTGGAAGTCTGCGGTGTAAAGCTGTGCCACCGGACTTTGCAGACTGTGCAGGGGCCTGCTTCATTTCTTTGATACTTCTATTTTTAAACTGTGAAAGGTGACTCTGATAAGAGCTGTTTTCCTTGTGTGTTTTCTTGTTTTATAGTCATTTTGGTATTTTTAACATGACACACAAGGAAGGGAAGGTGGGGTAGGGAAGGGGCACCAACCACAGGGATGAAGGGGCACAGGTGGAGAGAGGAAGACGTTGGGTGGGCCTCATGGAAGAAGGGGGCACTTTCCTTCATGCTGCTGGAACGAAGCCTTGAAAGCACTCTGGAATTGCTCACCCCTGCAGAGTACCACACCACACTTTTTAGGTATTTAGGACTTTAGGTCCATACAGTGTTCACAAATAAGGACCCACGCTCAGTGTGGGTGCAGTCACATGGTGACATAGCGAATGTTTGCGAATGGGACGGCTGTCCGTAGGTCACCTATTGCATGGGATGCGATGGGCGCATGCGCATTTGTGTCCGGAGGACAGGGCCGAGATCTCTGAGCTAATTAAAAGTGTGACACGTGCTGCAGACCTTGTGGACAGGCACTGTGTTCGGAGAGCAAAGGGGAGCAGATGCTCATGTGCGCATTTGTTCGTAGGACAGGGGCGGGACCCCAAACTAATTAAAAGTACACCACAATTTTAAGGACCTTGTGAACAGGCACAGAGTTTCGGAGGGCATATATGATCAGATGTGCATGCATCCAGGTGTCCGTAGGACAGGAGTGAACCCTCAAACTAATTCAAATTGCAACATAACTTTATGGACTTTGCAGACAGGCACAGTGTTTGGAGGGCACTGGGGATCGGATGCGCATGCACCCAGGTTCCGCAGGAAAAGGCCTTGGCCCCCGAATCATATAAAGGTGTATCATGATTGTGTGGACATGTCGGACAGGCGTGCTGTCCATAGGACACCACAATTTTGTTTGCTGACAGCCCGGACAGGCGCGGTGTCCGTAGGGCACTGCCATTTTTGATTATGGACAGGCCGGACAGTACAGGACTTCTAACGGGGCTTTTAAAAAAAAATACACACACACAACAACAGTAAACACATGCAATTTATTAAGCTACCTTAAAAACATTCCATTAAGTAGAGGAATGGGAAACATACACATTGGAAATGTGGTTTTCCACAGGCTGGTTATCAGAGGAGGAAGGGAAGGAGATCTCATCACAGTGTCTCTGACTGCAGGACATTCGTGGGGAAGGTTGGCTGGGGTGGGGGCAAGGGGTACAGGTGCAAGTGGGGCGGTGGTACTTTACATTTCCCATTAGTCTCTGTGCAAACACTTTAGAGTCGGCAAAACTGTTGTTTAATTGGTCCATGTTTGCCACCAGGCTCACTAGTAAATTTCCGACAGTGGCATTTTGTGTTTGTATGTGCCCATCTGCTTGTTGAGCAGCTGGTGAATCTGGGCCATTCTCTTTTTAATGCTTAGTTTCCACTGTGTAAAAAAAAGAAAATGCTTAAGCTACATGTGAAGCAATGTGCATTAATTTTCCTACTTTTTAAATTGCACTGTGTACAATTACAGTTACTATCTTCACTCATTTCATCAAGATGGAAGTTCTCCACAAGCCACTCCAGGGTGCATGCCATTTCTGTGTAAAAAAAATGCATTTCACTAGGCATGTACACAGAAAAAACTGCACAGTTACAGGAAGACATATAGTGTACTTACCACTTTCTAGTATGGTTCTGCTGTTGCTGTGACCCACTTCTCCTGTTGCCAGTTGATTCTCAGTACATATGCAAAGCAGCACTGAGGTAATACTATTGGATGCACAGGTTATTTTCCTGCTTGGTGCATTCAATTATGTTGCACATCATATGTAATTGCACTGCTGCTTCTATGAGTATAGAGTTTGTAGACCTACTTAATTTTTCCTTATAACACTTATGTGTTGCTCTTTACACATGTTCAGTTTCTTTGATGCGCACTACAACAATGTAAGACAACCCATAAGCTTTTGGGCAGTGTGCATGCTGCCCGAAGTCTGCGGACAGTCGCATAGACCGCAGAATCTGAGGCTATTACTTTGGCCCATGGGGATTAGTATGTTGTATGGTACATGTATACAGATTAAGGGTATCCTGGTAAAAACCTGTGAAATTCAGTGAAAAATCGTTGTTAAAAGGACGTTATGGTTAAGTTGCACTAATACAAACCTATCAAATTCAGTGAACTTTGTTAAAGGGATGTTGTGGTTACATTGCACTAATAAAAACTATGAAAACCAGTGGTAAAAGTGTGTTAACAGGATATTATGGTTACAAGTAAAATCGAAAAACCCCAGACATTCGTCAGTTATGGTAAGCTAAGCAACTATAACTCGCACCAACATTGTGCACTGCTAAGACTAACACCCAGGACATCAAAGATGACATCACAAATGTCATTGATGACATCACTGATGACATCACATGGGCATTTACTTTTCATGAAAAGTCCCTACAAGGAGTTGTGAGCATTATGTTGGCAAAGAAGTGTCAGGGGTGATTGAGACACATATCATGAACTACGTACTTCAAAAAGGAATGTACTGCTATTAACAACATTCCATTGCAGTGTTATTTCTAGTACAGCGACCTATTCATACAGAAACAAAGGCATTGGCTGCAGCATGCACCATAGCGGTGCAATATTTATAATGTTGCAATGTTGGATAGTAAAATGGTGAATGCTTCCGTATCAGACTTTTGCATACTGTGCAAGTTGTAATAATTAGCTAACAATGCATCACTTACTATATACTTGTAATGCTAAAAACAAAGCATAAAGAGACCACACTGCATACACATCTGGGGCATATAGATGGAACATAAAGTAACCCAAAAGAAGCAGTATCATCAGAAACTGTTCATAACCTAAATTGTTATCTTGATGTACAGAAATTATAGCTCTGTTTCAGGCCTGCTTCTTCCCCTATTTATATGTATCACTGGATATATATTTATATTACACAGCCTGCGGTAGTGGGCATGTAGTTATGGTTAAGTTGCTAAACCCATGGGAAGTGCACTTTTTGGGTGGCTTATAACTTCGCTCCCCCTGGATGAATGCTTACCAAACTTTGCAAATAAAAAAGTATATGGCCCACTCAGAATTTATTTGGTAAGTTTGGTGCGGTTTCGTGAATGGGGGCAAAGTTATAGGGGGGGTTCCAAAAAATGTTTTTTTTTTTCATAGACTGAATGGAGAAAAACTTTGCTCAGGTGTACAGCCCAAACTGCTGGACACATTTTCACCAAATTTGCAGCAGTAGCAGTGGCTTGGTCCCGAAAGCGTGCTTTTAAATATTTTGTGAAAATCCATCCAGTAGTTTATTTTTAAAACAGGTAAAATGTAAGTCCAAAAGAATGTGTGATATCTGGCTCTTCTCCGCTGACACATTTCCTTATTTGCTCCGCGGACCGGACCCTGATTGGTCCAAGGGGTGACGCAATGGCCGCAGACACATGACGCATCCGCTGATTAGCTGGAGGGAAGCGTGATGTGCGTATTAGTATTTGAAATGATTGCCATGATGTATCCGTAGATATTTGTGGATACTGCGGAAGCAAAAGGGTCTCAGAAACATGTTTTGGGGTATATGGTGGTGGGAAGAGGGGCTGGAAAGGGTGGGGCAGTGAAAGATGCTTCATATGATGTATTTGTTTAGGTAGACAGTGTTGTGTCCAAGGTGTCTGCGAACACTGCGGTAGTTCGCGGATAGATTCTCTGGCAAGTAGCTTATGTGGTGATTGTAGGCAGGCTTCATTAGGGTTGGGAAGTGCATTGCAGATGAAATCACCAATCCCTGTGTCCACTAATCCAGGAAATTCATCTCTGATTCCGAATCTTGATATACCCTACAATACTACAGCTTCAAATCATGAATCAGATGACCAACAAGATTTCTCAACATCAAATCACCGTTCTGTAGATAACAATGGTTCACTGTTGAAACTCTGCAACACAATTAGAAGGAATTCAATTGGTTTGCACCCCCCAGTGATAAATAGAGACAGCCAGTTCAACAATATATCTGCGAGCCCCAACCTGGACATTTTGGAGCATTCTGAAACACAACGAGATGCTTCTCCCACAAGTAATCAGTCTAATGGTAACCATAAGGAATCCCCTTCTATACATGTAATACCAGCTACAATGGACATGTTAACATCATTGACAGCCAAAGTAGAAGCATTGTTATGCTCATCTATTGCAACAGACCAGCAAAGACTAAATCCCAGCATCCCACAATTGTCATTGATCCCAAGGAAGTCATTTCTAACGAGCCCATAAATGAGACAATAAGTGCTGTGAACAGATGACAATGCCTTGGAAAACAAAGTGACATTATAACAGTTGTTGAAGACACAAATATATCTCGGAACTTACAGGACTCTGCTAATATTGCTGCTGTGTCAGAAGATGATGCTATTGATGCACAATGTGCAGAAATCTCAATGATGGAGGCTATGTCACCATCTACTGACTCAATTAATCCACAACATCAGTTAACACAAGTTCAGTATGAGCCATGTTTAGCTCAATGTATAAAAGATGACTATGTCCAATCTAGTGTGAGCCAGAACCTTTATAAATCCAATTGACCAAGGGTAATTTCCAGTGTCCTTCCTGATGGCTCCAAAACAACAGTAAGCCTGAATGGTCCCTGAGACAAATGGGTCCATTTCCAGATCACAGGTATAACTGAATCAGATTTGTTGGGTTCAACATCATCAGCAAGAACAAAGTGCACTGCGGTACCATTGATACGAGAAACTTTGACTAAGGACAATTGATCTGATCAAAGGTTGATGTGGTCAGGAACATAAAAAGTCCCAATCAGTATGTTGCACAAAGGTAAATGGGTGTCGTAGGTGCAACCGCCTACCCGGACCATACTATCTGAGTATAGAGGGGGGAATAAACCACATACTACCCACTATGAAATGTTGTCCAATTGGACGAGTGTGGGAACGAGCTACCCACAGTGCAATGTGGAAATGATGGGTTATAAAACTGGGCCTCTCAGTGAGACTAGATGAAATTGATCCAACGATTAAAGCCTGTTTCTTAATCGCACAACCCTATTGCAACTCATGTCAATTATGCCTTGGTTAACTGCAAAATCTAGCCAGGATATGGCCCACATTGAGCTACCAAAGTTTGGAAGTCCTACTAATTAGGCAGTGATCCATTTTGTGTATCACATTGCTGTTTCATTAATGTGGGCAAATGCCCAAGCTTTATTCAACATGGGTCTCAGATTGACTGTGTGTAAAGAACAAACAAAGCAGTGTTAAACATGATGTATCACATAATAATGTTCTCTCTGTGTTTTATCAGTCATTGACATGGAAGCCGGTTGATAAAAAAGTGTTACTTGATGATGAATTATGGTCATCATGTTGACCCATACGCACTGCAAGTTGGAACACAAGAGGCTACAGCCATATATTACATGAGGGCCTCGCTTTAATTCAATTATTGACCTTTGACATATTTATGATGCAAGAACTATGGCTAGATTGCCCCCTATGTATCGAGGGGTACCATGTATATCAGAAACTAGCCACCAATGGTAAGAGAGGCAGACCTTATGGTGGCCTTGGAATAGCTGTCAAATGAGTGTCAAAATGTGTATCACATGAAACAAGTAAGCAAAGCAAAGCAAGCTTGCTCCAATTCCCCTAGGCAAGTGTTCTTGTTAAATTTGTATGCTCTCCCTAGTATGAACCATCTTGACGATCTGTTCAATGGAATTGAAAATAGTTTGATATCAATTAACGATTCAGGGAGTTTGCAAATAACAATACTTGGTGGTGACTTAAATGAAAGTTTTCTTTACAACACATTGTGTGCGAGATACGATAATGTTATTAAAATGAGTACTATGTTATAAGGTAAAGGTAACACAAAGGGCTGCAATGGGTCTCTTTTTTTAAGCAATGGGACCTATGGATGTTTTACGGAAGAACCATTGACGGCATACAAGGTTCTTGTACATGGAAGGGAAATGGGTGTGTAGCCACACTGGATTACCTGTTTGATAATAATGAGTGTTTGGAAAGGTTACAGAACATGAAGATTATCCCCACTGAATACAGTGACCATGACATGCTAGCACTAGATCTAGATATTCAGACACAGGTGGGTCATTTCAGTGGGTGTAAAAATGTCAGAGTCAATCATGCAGGCAATTCAGTTCGTTGGACGGCTAACAATTTAGCGAAAATCAACAACATAATTGATGCTGATTATGAAGACATTATGACAATAATTGAACCTTTAAATGTGGACCAGATAGAATGTGTTTTCTATAAGATGTCTAAGAAGTTTGGTGCTAATCCGAATCAGAAGCAGGTTATTCGTGACACCAAAGGTATAATGCGCAAAGAGCTGCACAAACTTCACAGTCTAGGGCTTCAACCCGGTGATATCGCCAAACACAAGAAATGAATTAGGAGAAAATACCAAAAATGGCTAAGGTATTGGAAGCGTTCTATATGTAATCAAAAGTGGCAACACATGATAAAAATGTTGACTAGTAATGATTCAAAGACCATCTGGTCCAAATTAACTAAAGGTAAAGGAGATGTAGAAAAATCTTTGGTAAATTCCATCCAAGAAAGAGTGTGGGTAGCATACCTCCTTGAGAGTTCTGGTACACAATGTCAGAATATATGGAGGGGGGTTGGCCCCTGACATTTACTGTGGACATGGTTTAAAATGCCATTATAAAATTTTAAAAAACTGTCATGCTCTCGGACCACATGCCCTGGCAAATGTAATTGTTAAACAACATCGAGATCTATGGGCTAGAATCTTGTGTGTCCTGTTTAACAGGGTGAGCCAAACCCAAAATATACCTGAGTCATGGCATCAAGTGATACTTTTGCCTGTATATAAATATGGAGAACACAGCCTTCCAGAGAATTATAGATTGCTATCCTTACTTGATGTCACGGGCAAATTATATACATCTTTTGTCTGTGATCTGTTACAGGCATGGGTGGATGCTTCTAAGATATTACATCACACCCAAACTGGATTTAGATTGGGGGGCTGGGACAGCTCATAATATTAGAATACTAGATTCAATTATAGAAGAAACCCGTAATGCAGCTGGTCCAACACTGTATGTCATTTTTATTGATTTTTCTGCTGCATTTGACAGTGTGGACCGGCAGATACTCTGGAGCAAACTTAGGAAATGGGAGTGCCCACCCTGGTTGATTAACATACTGAGGTGTCTACATGAGGGTACCGAGGCGCGGGTGCGTCTCTCCAATTAAGGCAGGACGACAACACTGATTCCGATATATAAAGGAGCTTGGCAGGGCTTTACTATTGCAGTGTTGCTGTATAATTTGTATATGACCGATTCGCCCGAACAGTTACCATCTAGTATCGGTTGTTGCCCAAATCATGGTGGGTCATCGGTGACATGTGTATTTTATGCAGATTACCTGATTTTGCTGAATTACACTTATTCAGGAGCAAAAAATATGTTCTCTGAGTTGTATCAATATTCACTAGTGAACAAACTTAAAATAAACATGTACAAAACTAAAATAATGGCCCCATCAGCGAAAAAATAATTCACCAGTCATGGCATGATAAGCAACCATAACTTACACCTCCTCCGTGAACTGCTAAGACTGAGACCCAAGACATCAAAGATGACATCACAAATGTCATTGATTACATTACAGTAGTCTTGTAAAGATTTATTTTAAGTTATATTGAGTGTAGTCTATGTGCATTGTTACTGTAACACTTTAATAACTTTCTATTCATCACAGTACATATAAAAGTAAACTCTTTAAAAAGGTATGTAAATATGCAAACATCGTTTTTTAAGAAAAGGTATATTTGGGGGAATGTGGTTGCAGAATTTCTTTTTTATTTTACTTTCTACACATTATCATGTGTAGATACATCATGTTAATTAGCCCAATTGTCTGTATTAAATGTCAATTATGTATGTAATAACAACACCCTTAAAATTCAAGGAAAACACTTTAGTTGGGGGAACATTAATGTGAGAATTTAATGCAATAAAACCCTGAAAATTCAGCAAAAGCCACTGTTACTTTGCACCCCTTATCATTGATGACATCTCTAATTACATTACAACAGTAACCCGCATGAAGCATGGACTTCTGCCATGTTCAGTATGCATGTGAAAATGTATTTTAACACATTAATGGACACTAAACATGGCCTTCAGTCTTGAACACTAGCCACGGCCTTCAGGGTTGAGTACTGCTTTTTTTAACTACTAATAGGCCAGCAGTCATGTCCACTATATTATGTACACTAACCAGCTACTTGCCTTGGCCTTTAGCACAATACTGGCCGGTAGCCACAACCTTTGATGAGCCCACTATATATTCTAACATATAAATGAGCTACTATACATGGGGTCTCATTACAACTGTGCCGGTCCGGAAACAACAGTGCCAGTAAGCCTACCGGCACCATTGTTTCCAGACAGATAATTGACAACTCTGTGAGCAGGTTCTCACGGGGGCACCGGCACCGTTGTTAACGGTGCTGGTGCTCCCATGT
The DNA here is from genome assembly GCF_040938575.1 of Ambystoma mexicanum. Taxonomy (NCBI): domain Eukaryota; kingdom Metazoa; phylum Chordata; class Amphibia; order Caudata; family Ambystomatidae; genus Ambystoma; species Ambystoma mexicanum. The sequence goes on from NC_090933.1 coordinate 1,025,250,929, forward strand.
CTCCATTAGGACTCCATGGGAATGGGGACTAATAAAATTACTGGCGCCTGACCCCCCAGCCAGCGCACATGGCATATCCCGGCAGCACCGGGAAGTAAGGCGCTGGTAATTCATTACGGGTCTGGCGGTTACCTGCCAGTTTTACCGGCACGGTTACCACCGGACCTGTAATGAGGCCCATGGTCTTTGTCAATGAGCGTTTTGTACATCTTTTGTCATTGTCCACTGTATATTTTAAAATACTAAAATGCCAGAAGCGATGGCCTTGGGCAGTGTCCACTATGTATTATATAAAACTCGGCTGTGACCATTGTATATTATATACACTAACCAGCCACTATGCATCATCTTCAACACCGTAGTAGCCAGTGGCCATGGCCTTTGACTGTGCTGACTGTATATTCAAACATATTAATGGGCACTAGTTATATCCTTTAGCCACGACTACGGACTGCAGCATCTAACATTTCCCACTGTATATTTTAAAACAGTGATGGGCTACTAAGCATGGCTTTTAACCCTGCACATTGGTATTTTGCAACACTAACTGACTGCCAGCTATGGCCTTTTATATTGGCCAGTGACTACAGCTTTCGTCATGGCGAAGTGCACGGCCTACATTGTTATTAAGATAATCACATTTTTTGAAGCTCATTTATTACATACGTTATGTCTAATGCCACTATTGATGTAATCTGTTTTATACAATGTAATTAGTGTTGCCACCAGTGATGTAATCAGTTATGTTCTCTGTGATGTCATCATTGTGTTCATAGTTTGCGCAACAGGGGGCATGGAGTTAAGGTGGCTTTAGAAGAATGTTCATGATTATTTTGCCTTAAGTTCTCACGTTAACGTCCCTGCAACTAAAGTTGTTTTCCTTGACAATATGTATATATATTACAGGGCCTGCGGTAGCAGCCGTGTAGTTATGGTTAAGTTGTTCAACTCATAGGAAGGACACTTTTTGAGCAGATTATAACTTCACTCCCTCTGGAGGAATCCTTACTAAACTTTGCAAAAAAAAGTATATGGCCTGCTCTGAAGTTTTATGTTAATTTTGGTGAGGAATTATCAAGGGGGGGAATTATAGGGGTTCCCCACATTTTTTTTCTTCCAAAGACGCAATTGAACACAAATGTTGCTCAGGCCTGCAGCCCAAACTGCTGCACAGATTTTCACCATATTTGCAGCAGGAGCGGCGGCTTCGCCCCGAAAGCGTGCTTTTGTAAATTTGGTGTAAATCCGTCCAGGCAAAATGTAGGTGCCAAAATATTAGTGATATCTGGGTTCGCTACACGAACAGGACTCTGATTGATGCAGAGGGCTGCTTGATATCCACGGACAACCAATGTGCCCGCTGATTGGCTTGACAGAAGCGTGATGTGCGTTAGATTTTCCCGAAACGCCCGCCATGTTGTATCCGCGGATAGCCGGAGGCCATGCACCCAAGAGTCTTCTCACTGGCTGCAAGTACTGTAAAAGTATGTGTACAGAAGTGGACAGGGCCTGTGTCAGCTGTCTTATTGGAGTGCCCCAAGATTCTTGGGTGTATGAGAGTCTGTGCACTGGGTGCAAGAATTGTAATAGTATTTGTACAAAAGTGGACAGGGACTCGGGTGCTGCGGCCGTTCGCAGGTTGGTCTCAGGCGAGCACCTTCTCTGGTGACTGCAAGCAGGCTTCATTAGGATAGGGGAGTGGAATGTAAATGATTTCAGGATGTTTGTTTAGGCTGTATTATGCTGTGGCCAGAGGCCATGCACCCAAGAGTCTGCCCACTGGTTGCAAGTACTATAATAGTATGTGTACTGAACTGGGCAGGGCCTCAGGCGGCTGCCTTATGTGTGTGGGTTGTGGCCACTGGGCAGATTCTCGTGTGCATGGCTGTATTGTGCTGTGGTGGTTGTGGCCAGCCACTAGACTCATGTACCCAAGAGTCTGCACACTGGCTGTAAGTACTGTAATAGTATGTGTAGAGAAGTAGAGATTGCCATGGCCAGCTGGTTTATGTATGTTGGTTGTGGCCAGTCACTAGACTCTCGGGTGCATGGTCGGAGGCCATGGACCCAAGAGTCTGCCCACTGGTTGCAAGTACTGCAATAGTATTTGTACAGAAGTGGACAGGGCATGCAGCAGCTGCTTTATTGGACTGCCCCGAGATTCTTGGGTGTGTGAGAGTCTGCCCACTAGGTGCAAGAATTGTAATAGTATGTGTAGAGAAGTGTACAGACCCTCGGGGGTTTGCCTTATGTGTGTGAGTTTTGGGCACTGGCTAGATTCTTGGGTTTATGGCTGCATTATGATGTGGTGGTCGTGGTCTGCCCCTAGACTATTGGATGCATTAGAGTCTGCCCATTGTCTACAAGCACTGTAATAGTATGTGTACAGAAGTGGACAGGGCCTCGGGTGTCTGGATTATGTGTGTAGGTTGTGGCATCTGGCCAGATTCTTGGGTGCATGGCCGTATTATGCTGCAGTGGTTGCGGCCAGGCCCTAGACTCTTGGGTGCATGGCCGAACATATTGTTGAGGCACTGTATACCTTTCTGGAACACAGTGACAGAATACCTTTGAAGTGGAAATAGCACATTTGAATATTGTGGCACTGCGGGCACAAATTGTATTTGTTGCATGTGGAAATGCAGGTGAAATATTTTTTTCATTGTGATAAAAAAAACATAACCTAGGGAAGGTACAACTTCAGACATTTATGTACTTTGTGGACCCTCATAGTTAGTACATTACAAGTACTATGCTTCAAACAAGTGTACTGTGCAATGTGATCAGTTCCTGTGTTTGGTTGCATAATCATTGGGTCTGTGGGGAAAAAAATCATGCATGATTAAAAAAAAAATGTCTACCCTCATTTGATGTTATGTGGCACACTATGTTTCATTGAAGTGTGCAGTACTTGCAGGAATGTTTAAGGTGCACATTTATGTGGTCTTGCTGTTATAAGCACTGTTGTAGTAGGAGGAATTGATATGGTGTATGTGTTTTGCTTTTTGGAAGTGGTGGTGCTATGGTTGAGGTTAGATACCAGTTGACGTAACTGTTTATCTGTTTCCTCTTTTTAACAGTATTCCTTTATGCTGTATGATTGTTGTTGGTGTTTTCTAAGTACTGCACTAATGACAACTAATATTGCAGTATTTTAGTGGCAGTTAGATAATAGATGGTGTATTCTAACTGTTTACAGGTTCACCGTTTTGCAGGGTATGTTTTCAAGCACCTTCATTCTTGTTGGTGGATTTCCATTTTCCACTATTGCCAAGTGCCATTGCAGTATTATGGGTGCAGTTAGATGTAGTTGTGTATTTATTGGTATGGGCATAGTTAGATAGCCGTTGACTTATTCTAACAGTTGTTAGTTTTACAGATTAGTGTGGACAGTTTGTAGACCCTCTTACTTTTTTAAAAAAAATACTGTGGGTGAAACAACATTGGTGTGTGTTTTCCACAGTTGTTGTTTTTGTACCTATATCCATTGGGTCATTGGGGAAAAAACTGTATAGCATCACAGCTGATGTAATCATGGGCCAGTTGGTGTATTCTAAGTTGTTACAGTTTCACAGGGCAGAAGGTTATTTTTCGTTTGCAGTTACATACTTGTTGGTGACTATTGGGAGTAGGCTATGCTACTTTTGTAGGTTAGTGAGTACATTTTCATTTCAGGAATATTAAGTAGACATTTCCAAGTTTTGCTGGTAATCTGTGCTTCAGCGTAATGGTGATATCATTTCATTCCCACCACCCACATTTACTTTGAATGTATGCAGCATTGTGACCTGCAGTGTTTGTGGTACCTGTGTGGTAGATTATGCTTACTGTTGTGAAGGTTTTCTTGCCAAGCGATACTTGCCCATGTGTGAAGCTAGTAAGCTTGCGGTTGTTTTTGGTACCATCTGCGTTGTATTGTAAAAGCATTACTATTAAGTATTGGCTCTGTGAGTTTATCTGTAAGGTGGAACGATTGTCTGAATTGCAAGTAGTACATAATATGCCATGATTTTCATTTTGCACCAGCTCCCAGTTAAGTATAGATATACACACAAAGCACTCATTAGGGACGTGTTCCTGCACCACATGGCTGCAGAAAATGCATGAATGTTCCCACATGTATGAAATCCGGAAAATTTCATTTATAGGTATATTTTTGCTTTCCAGTACTTGCAGTAAGTACATTAGAAATTCTTGTGGATCTTCTTGTGTGTTTATGGTGAATCTCCCCATTCCCGCACAGTAGTCCAATTCCTGCCTTATTCCTGAGACACTGTTAGTGTTGTTAGGATTGTTTGCTGCATTTCTATGAAGGAGTAGCATTTGCAAACACAACTGGTCTGCATCGTAAATGTTTTGAACAATTGGTGGCAATTGGAATAGAACATTGATTGCTACATTTGCATAGCAATTTACACCAGTTGTGTTGGAACATTTGAATGGATCAGACAGTTCTGTGTCTGCATCATTTGATGGAATTCCACTTGCTTTTTTTGAAGAGATACTTCTCTTTGTTTGTGCACTTGGATATGCATTTGCCTTTTCACTACATCCTTCTGTGGCTGTGCTAATTCTTGGAGTAGCAGCTGCTTTCAATTTCTTTAGTGGTACTGTTGGGAGAGCACTTATAAGTTGTGTTTGCACTAGTTTTCTTTTACCAAGTTTTCCTTTTTGAAGAGCAGAGTACATTTTTAGATGGAGTATGTAGAGTGCACGTAGTCTGTTGTATTCTGCGATGCAAGGAATGTCAGCCTTGACTTTGTTTGTATCAAAATTAACTAGAAATAGTCTTTCACATTTACGTAGGAGTGACATTGCTACGTAACTCATGCCTTCTTGAAAGACTGTGCTGTCAATGTCAATCAATGCCTGATCTAGGGTTAGACCTTGTGATTTATGAATAGTGACTGCATATGCAAGTTACAGAGAAAACTGTTCTCTGCATACATACATGTCTTTGAAAAGAAGGAATTGGGGTGTTGAGGGTCCTGTTCTTTTAATTTCTGACAGTTTGTCAAAGTAGATGTTGACCAACTGAATGTCACTGTCACGTGGGGATGTCTGAAAGCCAACACTGTACCAAGTGCTCCATTAACTAATCCTTGCTCCACATCAAAGTTACACGTTAGCATTACTCTACAGTTTAAACACAATGTTAACATTTGCTCCAAACCAGCTGTGTTGGAGATAAAGTTGTCTAAGCTATTTAGTCGTGCTGTTGCTTGTTGACACATAGGCACTGTCAAACTGTGCACATCCAGTTTGTCTGTGGAGTTTATTTACACTATTGGTTGCATTTCTTTTTTCAATATTGTTTCATTGAATTGTTCACAGCTTGCTAGAGTTGGCATTAAGGACATGCATTTTACATTTTTGTGTGCTAATTGCTGACATCAGTAGCAGATGTGTAATGCCTGTATAGTTCATGAATGAGTTTGCTATTTAAGATAAACTCTGCTTCCTTAGAAAGCACACCAATCTGATGCTTTTCAAAATGTTAGCATAGGTGAGGTATGCAGACTGTTGCATGTTTTGAGTGAGTTCTCTTTATTGGAAATATTGCCAGAGATATACATTTCCTATGCTGCCAAGTGTGTTACGGCACAGTTTGTGTCCTAAGGTTTTAAAAATAGGTTCACTTTCACTGGTGTTAATTGAATAAGATCTCCGAAAACAATAATGTGTGTTTCTCCAAAGAGTTCTTCGTAGTTTGTTTTATGGACCTCTTGCAATCTGAGGTGATTCAACGCCAACATTAGGTTGGAGAACATGCTCCTCTCATCTATTAGGAACATTTTCATTTTTTTCAGAATTCTGAGTAGCTCCATAGCAGCTTCTGCTGAAAGTTTGTAGTACTCTAATTTGTTTTGGTGTACTACTGGAATTAGTAGCAATCGGTGTAAAGCAACACCACCTATGTTTTAGGCAGCAAACCTGTGGGTCCAGTTGCAACAGCTGACAGGTTGTTGTTTGTCAATTTTTGGAGGAACTTGATGATGATTTTTATTAAGAATGTTTTGCCTGAACCAGCTTCACCAATTACATACAGGAGTACATGTTTATAGTTCTGACAGGTAAAAGTTCCAGTTTTGTGCTGCACACTATGTTACATTTCTTTAGTTACTTCCAGGAAAATTCTACACTGTTCATCATTCAGTTGGGATTTCAGTAGAGCAAAGTTTGCTTTAGATTCCTCATACTGACACATGGGGCCTCATTATGAGTTTGGCGGCAGCCATGGAGCTATTAACTCCATGGCTGCCGCCAAACTGGGCTCCTTTACCGGGTTCCCTGAATAGGGAATTACCGGTCCATTCTGAGTTCGGAGGGCCCGGGAATTCCTCCCTCAGGGAACCCGGGCCCGGACCGGCCCCATTCCCATTTGAGCCCCCATAGGGCTCAATGGGAATGGGAGAGGGAGCTAACAACGGGCCAATTACGACCAGCCCGTTGTTAGCTCCCTGGTCCCATTGCGGGACCCGGTAACGACGCCTGGTTTTGCCAGGTGTCCTTACCGGGTCCCGTGAGGGGACCTCATAATCGTGCAGAATGGTGTTAACAGGTCTGCATCCATTAGCGGAACCCATTAACCCATTCTGCACGGGTCGTAATGAGGCCCATGGTGTTTCTACTTTAGTCTTGGCTAATTCTGTCTCATTTACTCTGAGTGGCTCTCCAAGTGGTTCTTGGCTTCCTGTAAGAGAAGGTTGACTGCTCTCAGGAGTGTCTACATGTAGTTGTGCTTGAAGTTCTTCCTCTTGTTGGCATTCATTGTCCAAAATGTTTTTGTACTGCTTGAAATGTATATCTGTTATAGTGCTTTCACTTGCATTGAAAGCATCTTCATAGGAGGCATGGGTGTCCAATACATCTTTTTCTTTTCTTCATGGTTTAAAAAGTTGAAGTAGGGACATTTAGTAAAGTTCTCTATGCTGAGGAGTTTTAAATGACAGCTTCATATGATTAATCAGGCTGTGTTTGGTAAGTTTAACCAGGCTGCCCTCAAAACGTTTGATAATGTATTTACCCTTTTCCTCATCTGGTTTAATATTATTTTTGTATGAGAAATTCTGGTCTTTCTGGTATAGACACATGGGCCATCATCACAAGTCAGGCGTTAAGGGGTTAACGGCCTCGTAAAGAGCGTTGGTGCCGTTAAACCCTTAACGCCTGTTTCACTCTTTAATGCCTGCTTTTTGCAGGCGTTAAAGTCCAAGGCGCTAAGCGACCTTGGTGCTAATTACGGCACCGTAAATTACGGTGCCGTAAATCGCGCCTTCCCCATCCCCATTATACCCTATGGGACAAAAATGGGAATGGGGAAGGGCAAATGGTGAATGGGGAATTACCGCCCCACTCACCTTGGAATGGGGCGGTAATTCCGCCATCCACCATGGCGGAATCCAGCATGGACCATGGTGCTAATAGCACCATGGTCCACCGCCTGACTTGTAATGAGGGACATGGTTTCCAAAGCATTAGTCCTGTTTGGGTAGTATGTGCCCAATACATTGTGTTTCAAAATGTCCTTGCTGTTGGTCAATTTTTGGCAATTTTGTCTATATCTTGGTGCAATTTGAGAACACTTTTTCTGGATGCAGCTGGACCAAGGCTTAGTCAGTGTATGTTCTCAGATTTCCCAGGTAAGGCTGTGCCAGTTAAATGGTCTGCGGCTTCATAGCAACCACATTCTCTATTGGAGAGCATTTTTATGCCAAAGCTGTATATTTTTTGTGACAGTGTTTTGTCAGATGATATGTCATCCCAGAGGTCTTTCAGCTCTGTTTTCTCAGCTTTAATTAAGTAGGCTATGACATATCGTGAAACTGCAGTGGCATTGTCTTCAATGTACTGCACATCTATGTTCGCATTAAACAAGAGGGTAATGATTGTAATCATTGATGTACTTTGATGCTTCGTTTCTTTTCGGCTCACTATGTGCACTTTCTGATGGGATTTCGCAAGTGACATATTTGTGAATGAACTGCAAAACAGTGGCATCACTGTCCTGACCAAATTTAGGAGCATCTTTTATCCAAAAAAGCATATGGGTGTGTGGTGCTCCTCTGGATTGACATTCTCTTCTCCAAAAGATGCATTGAACTTCTCTGAGGGGAGGAATTGTTTTATTACAGATGAAGTTCAGCATGGCAATAAACAGTGATGGAAATACCTTGACACATTTACATGGTCAAAAGAGTGGAGTTCTCCTACCGTTTTCATGTCTATCCCTGCTTTATTTTCTTTTGCTATGCATTGGAAATCGTGCAAGTCTTCCCATGCATACTCTGCACAACTTAAAGTGACAAACCATGTGGGTGGGCCAAGGTTGCGTAGAATACACCGTACATCTGCGTGATGTCAGAACCAGTATGATTTTGTACCACGCATGTTTGCCAAGAGATTTGTGATACTTGAATGTAAAACTTCATAGTTGTCTTGCACCTTTTGAAGGAGCTGTGTAGCAGAAATAAAAAAAAAATTGGAACATGTTTTCAATGTGTGTGCAACTCTGTAAGATACAGTTGCTAGTTCACTTTCAAACAGGAGGTGGGATATGTATTCAAGGTTTTTTCTGAATATGGGGTCTTCAGAATACATTCATAAAGAGTGGTATTCTGATGCTGTTATTTGTGTGCATCTTTCATCATGACTTCCACCTTTTCAAGTAGGAAAGAGCAGAGGAAATGCTTGTTCTTCTACACTTTTTCCCCATATGCTGATTGGGTATCCTTTGGCTTGCCGCATTTCATATGTTTCTAGTGCATGATCTATGCTGTCTTCAGAGGGCAGTGGGTGAATTGTATACTGGTATAAAATATTGGATGCTGTAGTAGGATCTACAAGTTCAAATTGGACTGTTGATGAGGAATCCTAAATTATTTAGTTGGTTTCTCTCAGGATTTATTCAATGTTTATTTCTTTGTATTATTTATTGTTCTCTTTAAGATATTGTATGGCTTCTCTAACTTTGTTTAAGTCTAATAGTTGCTACCAAATTCTGTTGTCTTCTGTAGGTTCACCATTCACTGGGATAATCAAAGATTGATCTATTGGTGTTTGCACTCCCAGAATATCTACATTTTCTTTAAGATCTAATGGCAAATAAACTACTTTGCCACACCTGCCTTTCAGTAATTCAGAAGGAGGCAACTTGGCTGCTTTCGGTTGAACGTGTATTTTTGCTTGACATGGGTGTACTGATTGGATTACAATGCTCTCATGCAAATTAAGCTGTTGCAATGGTTTTGGAAGTGGGAATATGTCCAACTTATTAGTCATATCCTATGAAGGTGTTTGGTTATCATCAAACTTTGCAGTGTAGTATGTGCAAGGTATTGCATGGTTAGAAATGTCATATTTGTTTTATGCTATAAGGTCGTTTCTGCTATAAGATAGAAAGCTAATTGGAAACATTGGGATTCCTCATTGTCTTCTATATTTACAGTTGTGATGCCCTTTGTTTAAAATGTTCTGCAACAACATAGACATACTTGGTTTGGTACTTCAGTAGAAGTGCTTTTAAACTTTGCAATTTCTTATTTGTATATGTGTAGTATAGGTTGGCATCTGCAAGGTTGTCGCTACTCTGTTCTAAAGTTTATGAAATGTGTAAGTGCTGTTCACTTGCAAAATATTTGCTTTGGATGTGGTCTATTTCTTCCAGGAGTTCTTTGGCTGTGCCAAGTAGGAGAATGTGATTTAAATGCTCCAGTGGTAAATCAGGACTTTTTGCACAGTCTCTGAATGAAATTTCATACAGTAGAATGGTGTGTTGCAAACATTTTGATGTGGTGGAAGGTGCTTCTGCAAGCAGGCCCAGAAATGCAGGCTAGTGAATGACCTTGCAGTCCTCTGAATTTGCGCACTGGCCAGGTGTCCAGGGTTTGTAATATTTTCATTTTTAATTTGTTTTTGGCTTTCACATACTGATTGAGGAATTGCTGTAAGTATTTGAAGTATTGTTTTCGTATGTTACACATTGTGGTGCATGGCCATTTGTAGATGGACGGATTGCTTCAGTGCAATGGAGAGTTGATTGTAAGTTTGTTGGGGATATTCTTCCAATCAGTGTTTCCTCTGCTATAATTGTGTTGTCTACCTTTTCATACACTCGGATACTGCTATGTATGGCAATTGGGTGTGTTTGCCCTTGTTTGTATGGCTCTTCATTGAAATATGGCTCTGTGCTGGTTGTGTGAATCCACTAACCTGCACAGATTTTGCAAAGGTATCTATGTTGATATTCCGTATGTTGCGAAGTACTTTTCATAGTTTACTAATTAAATTTGTTAGTGGTTTAATTCTGTTTAAAATGAATATAAACAATTTCATTTTGCACTGTCCATGGGATCTTCTGGGATCAGTTTTCTGACTCTATGGTGGAAAATGTTTTGTAAAATATATTTTTTGGAATGCTTACCTGTGGCTACGTTAACATTGATGCAGTGTCAATACTACTGGTAGTTGCATTCTTCATAATACATATCTTTTTAGTTTAACATTTTGGAAGAGAGGTCACACTTTTTTTTCCTGCTACATGTTTCCATTTTGCTCAGTGATTGTATTAGCAGTTTTGTTTGAACTTTTTGTACAAACTCTGCTAGAGACGGATGGCTATTTTGAATGCTTTAAGTTGTATCTGCTCTATTTCTGCGTTGTTTTCTACAGAGTTGCTTTTTGGTAGGCATTCTCTTGTGTCTGTTGGAGAAAAACGGAAACTGTTGGTTTGGAAGTTTTGCAATGCTTTTGTGTGCTCTGTGCATGAGTGTCTGAATATGAGAGTAGACTTACATAGAGGGGTGTGTGATTGTGGAAAGGGCTGTTACCTTTGGTTGAGAAGGTTGTACTGGTGTGTGTGTGTTCCTGTGTGAACGGTTTGCTTCAGTGTGTATGACAGTGTACTGTGCCTGAAGATGAAAGGACATTATGTTTTCTCACAACTAGTGGGTGTTACCATACTGTGTTCAGATGACAATACAAAGAGTGGACCTGCATGTGCAATGAGTATGAGTGTAGCAAGTGCTAGTGGGCTTTCTAGGCTACAATACAACACTGCACTGTCTGAATAACAGGCAGAACACTACTACAGTACTATGCTTACTTTGTTGTATGTGAAGAGTAGGTTTCTTCTTGGTTTTATCTTCCAGTAGAGACGTCACTGGCTTTTTGGAGGCTGTTCTTCACTGCAATTGTGAAAGAAGGAAGTTAGTGGGTAAGTGTGTCAATGGCACAGTAATAGCACTATGAGAACACATTAGTTTAGATTGTAGGAGGATTTGTTGGCAGGAACAGTTAGTGTGTGTCCAATTTTACAGCACATAGGAGTGGGGACTTGGGAGCATCAGTATTGTTGCTATGGGAGCCAGTGCTGTAGTGATAACTGTGTCCTATGGGGCTACACATTTGCAAGTGTCTGTGATGCTGTTGCACTACTTGCTTTGGAAATGGATTAGTGCAAGTCCTAGTAGGGTGGGAAAAAGGGCAGAAAGATGTACAGATTGGAAAGGATGTTAACGTGTGTGGGATGTTATTACGTTTCCCACATTTATAAGTTCAAATTTACAGATAGCACCATTGTCAATGTACACATTCATTTCTTTGCTTTCTTTCCAATGGTGCATTTTGGTAATTGTGCAATGTATGCACTTGCCATGCTTTGCTAACATACATGTAGTTTCCCTTTTCTATATGCATTCTGGGCATTTAACATAGGATCTGTCACTTCAATTTGCTGTGTAAATGTTCCCAATGTGGTTTTCTTTTTGTGTTTTACAACAACATCAGAGAAAGTGCTGATAAAATTGAAATATGTGATTTGCAGCCGTTCTGCAAGTGGACATTAAAAGAAAACTTTGAAAACACACATTATAAGTAATTGCCACTTCATTTCAGTAGATGGGACAAATGAGAGTACACTTATTCAGTAGATTATGCAGGGTAAGTGGCAGGCAGCCTGTTCATATGCATGTTTAACAGAGTTGCAAATGTACTCTACAAAATATATGCCTTCCTGTAGTTTGTGTGATGGGTGGAGGGAGGGATGACATCTTGGAGAGTTTTGCAGTACTTTTTGATGGAGGTGCTTTTCAATTACAGGATATCTGTACTCTGAGTGTTCAGCAGTACATCTAAAGTGTTCAACTGTGATGACAGAGTTAGATGTAGAGTTCTTGCCTGTGATTGCTGGATGGTTGTGTCACTGATTAACAGTAGTCAATGAGGGAGTGTTGCAAAGATTGAGGTGGAAAGGGAAGAAGGTCAGCCCCTACGGTACAGGGTACATGGAGACTGCAGTAGTTCATGGATAGGGCGTGCCACATCCGGGGCTTCTCAGCATGCCTAGCTTAGAAATGGGACTATGAGGATTAGCCAATCAGGTGTTCAGGTTGTGCTTTACACGAAGGGACGGTAATACTTTTTTCATTGCTTTGTTGTTTGTGTAGTGAAGCTGGCTGGTGTTGAAAAGAGGCCGAGACTTATTGTATGGATAGTGGGAGATTTATTTGTGTATAATCTGGAGAGGTATGCCCAGGCAAGAAGTGTTTTTGGTGATCTTGGGTTTCCAGGCCTGAAGGCTTTGTGGTACAGTGTGCCTGGCCGCAATCTGCAGGCACTGCTTGTTTTTTTCAGAGACATGGATACCAATGTAGTCCTGATGTTTTGGTGGTGTAATGTGGAGAAGAGCCTTTGGGCTACATCAGTGCTCCAAGTTTGGTTCCTGTTCTGAGGTTGTTGGTGGAAGAACTGATGCTGCTTTTACCTACTGCAAATGTGTTTTTTCCAAAATACCACCTAGAGCACAATGGAACAACCCCAATGTCCTTAATCCCAAGCAAAATGCTAGAAGGCACAATGTTAATAGAGGCATTGGTGTAGTCTTGCGATGTGCTGATATGTCCGTTTTCTCTAATGACAACATTGACTCCCTTAATGTGCACTATTTTACCCCGTACAGGATTTCATTGTCCATTCTTGGAAATTGTTTTTTTTTTTTGTTGCAATCTGAGGGATGCTTTGCAGAGGTTGATTTAAGGCAGTAAGGAGGAAAAGAAGAGAACCTCCCAAAACAAATTAGATGATAAAAGGTGTTTGTTTAGAAGCACCTAAAAAATAAAAATAAAAAAGGGTGTTTTTAGAGCCACCACAATAGAGGAAATCTCCTACCCTGCTTTAAATTTCTCTCCCAACCCCCTTGATTTGGCTTATATATCTCTGAACACCACAGTAGTTCGTGGAACCCATATGCCACATCTGGGACTTTTGAGGATGGCAGACATGGAAATGGGACTGTGGAGGTTCTCTGGTTGTGGTGTGCAAGGTGAGAGTGTGGCAGAGACTCTGTTTGCTGAGACGAGTGCAAATGGCTATGGCTATTGCTGTGTGTTTTAGGAGGCAGAGTGTCTGGATTGTGGGGGACTCTTGGACATATTGGTTGCAGGTGTATGCAGAGCACTGTGGAGAGGCTGCGCATCTTGGATTTCCTCATGTGGATGTGCACTGGTATGAAGTGCGTGACATGATGTGGCTGGATTTGCTTCCTCTTTGTGCCACTTTGGTGGCGCAGCATCATCCAGCCATTATTATTGCTCATTGTGGAGGGAAAATGTAGGCCATGTTACTGGAATCTCTCTGCAGCTTGCAATGAAGGAGGCACTTGCGAAAGTCATGGACATGTTTCCAAACTCTCCAGTAACTTTTTCATGTATTGCCCAGAGACGGATGTAGCTGCGCTCTTCTTCATTTGGTCTGCAAATGGAGAAAGCCAGGTGCAATGTCAACAAGGCTGTTTGCACATTTTTGCGAGATGTTGCTATGTCTTTGTTTCACAATGAAAACATTACATTTTATAGAACCAACATTGGCATCCATGTTACTGATGCTGGCAATCACCTTTTTTTGCAAAATATACAAAATGCTTTGCAGCCCTTCTTGCAAGTATAGCAAGCATGTGTGCAGTAGGTGTTGGCTACTTCAAAACTTCCAAAAACAAAACAAAAAAAACAAAAAGGCTCTTTTCAGAGCCACCACTTTATCCCGGAAAGAATGCAATGGTTTACATGCTGCCACCACAACCTGCATGCTTTGGAAGTCTGCGGTGTAAAGCTGTGCCACCGGACTTTGCAGACTGTGCAGGGGCCTGCTTCATTTCTTTGATACTTCTATTTTTAAACTGTGAAAGGTGACTCTGATAAGAGCTGTTTTCCTTGTGTGTTTTCTTGTTTTATAGTCATTTTGGTATTTTTAACATGACACACAAGGAAGGGAAGGTGGGGTAGGGAAGGGGCACCAACCACAGGGATGAAGGGGCACAGGTGGAGAGAGGAAGACGTTGGGTGGGCCTCATGGAAGAAGGGGGCACTTTCCTTCATGCTGCTGGAACGAAGCCTTGAAAGCACTCTGGAATTGCTCACCCCTGCAGAGTACCACACCACACTTTTTAGGTATTTAGGACTTTAGGTCCATACAGTGTTCACAAATAAGGACCCACGCTCAGTGTGGGTGCAGTCACATGGTGACATAGCGAATGTTTGCGAATGGGACGGCTGTCCGTAGGTCACCTATTGCATGGGATGCGATGGGCGCATGCGCATTTGTGTCCGGAGGACAGGGCCGAGATCTCTGAGCTAATTAAAAGTGTGACACGTGCTGCAGACCTTGTGGACAGGCACTGTGTTCGGAGAGCAAAGGGGAGCAGATGCTCATGTGCGCATTTGTTCGTAGGACAGGGGCGGGACCCCAAACTAATTAAAAGTACACCACAATTTTAAGGACCTTGTGAACAGGCACAGAGTTTCGGAGGGCATATATGATCAGATGTGCATGCATCCAGGTGTCCGTAGGACAGGAGTGAACCCTCAAACTAATTCAAATTGCAACATAACTTTATGGACTTTGCAGACAGGCACAGTGTTTGGAGGGCACTGGGGATCGGATGCGCATGCACCCAGGTTCCGCAGGAAAAGGCCTTGGCCCCCGAATCATATAAAGGTGTATCATGATTGTGTGGACATGTCGGACAGGCGTGCTGTCCATAGGACACCACAATTTTGTTTGCTGACAGCCCGGACAGGCGCGGTGTCCGTAGGGCACTGCCATTTTTGATTATGGACAGGCCGGACAGTACAGGACTTCTAACGGGGCTTTTAAAAAAAAATACACACACACAACAACAGTAAACACATGCAATTTATTAAGCTACCTTAAAAACATTCCATTAAGTAGAGGAATGGGAAACATACACATTGGAAATGTGGTTTTCCACAGGCTGGTTATCAGAGGAGGAAGGGAAGGAGATCTCATCACAGTGTCTCTGACTGCAGGACATTCGTGGGGAAGGTTGGCTGGGGTGGGGGCAAGGGGTACAGGTGCAAGTGGGGCGGTGGTACTTTACATTTCCCATTAGTCTCTGTGCAAACACTTTAGAGTCGGCAAAACTGTTGTTTAATTGGTCCATGTTTGCCACCAGGCTCACTAGTAAATTTCCGACAGTGGCATTTTGTGTTTGTATGTGCCCATCTGCTTGTTGAGCAGCTGGTGAATCTGGGCCATTCTCTTTTTAATGCTTAGTTTCCACTGTGTAAAAAAAAGAAAATGCTTAAGCTACATGTGAAGCAATGTGCATTAATTTTCCTACTTTTTAAATTGCACTGTGTACAATTACAGTTACTATCTTCACTCATTTCATCAAGATGGAAGTTCTCCACAAGCCACTCCAGGGTGCATGCCATTTCTGTGTAAAAAAAATGCATTTCACTAGGCATGTACACAGAAAAAACTGCACAGTTACAGGAAGACATATAGTGTACTTACCACTTTCTAGTATGGTTCTGCTGTTGCTGTGACCCACTTCTCCTGTTGCCAGTTGATTCTCAGTACATATGCAAAGCAGCACTGAGGTAATACTATTGGATGCACAGGTTATTTTCCTGCTTGGTGCATTCAATTATGTTGCACATCATATGTAATTGCACTGCTGCTTCTATGAGTATAGAGTTTGTAGACCTACTTAATTTTTCCTTATAACACTTATGTGTTGCTCTTTACACATGTTCAGTTTCTTTGATGCGCACTACAACAATGTAAGACAACCCATAAGCTTTTGGGCAGTGTGCATGCTGCCCGAAGTCTGCGGACAGTCGCATAGACCGCAGACTCTGAGGCTATTACTTTGGCCCATGGGGATTAGTATGTTGTATGGTACATGTATACAGATTAAGGGTATCCTGGTAAAAACCTGTGAAATTCAGTGAAAAATCGTTGTTAAAAGGACGTTATGGTTAAGTTGCACTAATACAAACCTATCAAATTCAGTGAACTTTGTTAAAGGGATGTTGTGGTTACATTGCACTAATAAAAACTATGAAAACCAGTGGTAAAAGTGTGTTAACAGGATATTATGGTTACAAGTAAAATCGAAAAACCCCAGACATTCGTCAGTTATGGTAAGCTAAGCAACTATAACTCGCACCAACATTGTGCACTGCTAAGACTAACACCCAGGACATCAAAGATGACATCACAAATGTCATTGATGACATCACTGATGACATCACATGGGCATTTACTTTTCATGAAAAGTCCCTACAAGGAGTTGTGAGCATTATGTTGGCAAAGAAGTGTCAGGGGTGATTGAGACACATATCATGAACTACGTACTTCAAAAAGGAATGTACTGCTATTAACAACATTCCATTGCAGTGTTATTTCTAGTACAGCGACCTATTCATACAGAAACAAAGGCATTGGCTGCAGCATGCACCATAGCGGTGCAATATTTATAATGTTGCAATGTTGGATAGTAAAATGGTGAATGCTTCCGTATCAGACTTTTGCATACTGTGCAAGTTGTAATAATTAGCTAACAATGCATCACTTACTATATACTTGTAATGCTAAAAACAAAGCATAAAGAGACCACACTGCATACACATCTGGGGCATATAGATGGAACATAAAGTAACCCAAAAGAAGCAGTATCATCAGAAACTGTTCATAACCTAAATTGTTATCTTGATGTACAGAAATTATAGCTCTGTTTCAGGCCTGCTTCTTCCCCTATTTATATGTATCACTGGATATATATTTATATTACACAGCCTGCGGTAGTGGGCATGTAGTTATGGTTAAGTTGCTAAACCCATGGGAAGTGCACTTTTTGGGTGGCTTATAACTTCGCTCCCCCTGGATGAATGCTTACCAAACTTTGCAAATAAAAAAGTATATGGCCCACTCAGAATTTATTTGGTAAGTTTGGTGCGGTTTCGTGAATGGGGGCAAAGTTATAGGGGGGGTTCCAAAAAATGTTTTTTTTTTTCATAGACTGAATGGAGAAAAACTTTGCTCAGGTGTACAGCCCAAACTGCTGGACACATTTTCACCAAATTTGCAGCAGTAGCAGTGGCTTGGTCCCGAAAGCGTGCTTTTAAATATTTTGTGAAAATCCATTCAGTAGTTTATTTTTAAAACAGGTAAAATGTAAGTCCAAAAGAATGTGTGATATCTGGCTCTTCTCCGCTGACACATTTCCTTATTTGCTCCGCGGACCGGACCCTGATTGGTCCAAGGGGTGACGCAATGGCCGCAGACACATGACGCATCCGCTGATTAGCTGGAGGGAAGCGTGATGTGCGTATTAGTATTTGAAATGATTGCCATGATGTATCCGTAGATATTTGTGGATACTGCGGAAGCAAAAGGGTCTCAGAAACATGTTTTGGGGTATATGGTGGTGGGAAGAGGGGCTGGAAAGGGTGGGGCAGTGAAAGATGCTTCATATGATGTATTTGTTTAGGTAGACAGTGTTGTGTCCAAGGTGTCTGCGAACACTGCGGTAGTTCGCGGATAGATTCTCTGGCAAGTAGCTTATGTGGTGATTGTAGGCAGGCTTCATTAGGGTTGGGAAGTGCATTGCAGATGAAATCACCAATCCCTGTGTCCACTAATCCAGGAAATTCATCTCTGATTCCGAATCTTGATATACCCTACAATACTACAGCTTCAAATCATGAATCAGATGACCAACAAGATTTCTCAACATCAAATCACCGTTCTGTAGATAACAATGGTTCACTGTTGAAACTCTGCAACACAATTAGAAGGAATTCAATTGGTTTGCACCCCCCAGTGATAAATAGAGACAGCCAGTTCAACAATATATCTGCGAGCCCCAACCTGGACATTTTGGAGCATTCTGAAACACAACGAGATGCTTCTCCCACAAGTAATCAGTCTAATGGTAACCATAAGGAATCCCCTTCTATACATGTAATACCAGCTACAATGGACATGTTAACATCATTGACAGCCAAAGTAGAAGCATTGTTATGCTCATCTATTGCAACAGACCAGCAAAGACTAAATCCCAGCATCCCACAATTGTCATTGATCCCAAGGAAGTCATTTCTAACAAGCCCATAAATGAGACAATAAGTGCTGTGAACAGATGACAATGCCTTGGAAAACAAAGTGACATTATAACAGTTGTTGAAGACACAAATATATCTCGGAACTTACAGGACTCTGCTAATATTGCTGCTGTGTCAGAAGATGATGCTATTGATGCACAATGTGCAGAAATCTCAATGATGGAGGCTATGTCACCATCTACTGACTCAATTAATCCACAACATCAGTTAACACAAGTTCAGTATGAGCCATGTTTAGCTCAATGTATAAAAGATGACTATGTCCAATCTAGTGTGAGCCAGAACCTTTATAAATCCAATTGACCAAGGGTAATTTCCAGTGTCCTTCCTGATGGCTCCAAAACAACAGTAAGCCTGAATGGTCCCTGAGACAAATGGGTCCATTTCCAGATCACAGGTATAACTGAATCAGATTTGTTGGGTTCAACATCATCAGCAAGAACAAAGTGCACTGCGGTACCATTGATACGAGAAACTTTGACTAAGGACAATTGATCTGATCAAAGGTTGATGTGGTCAGGAACATAAAAAGTCCCAATCAGTATGTTGCACAAAGGTAAATGGGTGTCGTAGGTGCAACCGCCTACCCGGACCATACTATCTGAGTATAGAGGGGGGAATAAACCACATACTACCCACTATGAAATGTTGTCCAATTGGACGAGTGTGGGAACGAGCTACCCACAGTGCAATGTGGAAATGATGGGTTATAAAACTGGGCCTCTCAGTGAGACTAGATGAAATTGATCCAACGATTAAAGCCTGTTTCTTAATCGCACAACCCTATTGCAACTCATGTCAATTATGCCTTGGTTAACTGCAAAATCTAGCCAGGATATGGCCCACATTGAGCTACCAAAGTTTGGAAGTCCTACTAATTAGGCAGTGATCCATTTTGTGTATCACATTGCTGTTTCATTAATGTGGGCAAATGCCCAAGCTTTATTCAACATGGGTCTCAGATTGACTGTGTGTAAAGAACAAACAAAGCAGTGTTAAACATGATGTATCACATAATAATGTTCTCTCTGTGTTTTATCAGTCATTGACATGGAAGCCGGTTGATAAAAAAGTGTTACTTGATGATGAATTATGGTCATCATGTTGACCCATACGCACTGCAAGTTGGAACACAAGAGGCTACAGCCATATATTACATGAGGGCCTCGCTTTAATTCAATTATTGACCTTTGACATATTTATGATGCAAGAACTATGGCTAGATTGCCCCCTATGTATCGAGGGGTACCATGTATATCAGAAACTAGCCACCAATGGTAAGAGAGGCAGACCTTATGGTGGCCTTGGAATAGCTGTCAAATGAGTGTCAAAATGTGTATCACATGAAACAAGTAAGCAAAGCAAAGCAAGCTTGCTCCAATTCCCCTAGGCAAGTGTTCTTGTTAAATTTGTATGCTCTCCCTAGTATGAACCATCTTGACGATCTGTTCAATGGAATTGAAAATAGTTTGATATCAATTAACGATTCAGGGAGTTTGCAAATAACAATACTTGGTGGTGACTTAAATGAAAGTTTTCTTTACAACACATTGTGTGCGAGATACGATAATGTTATTAAAATGAGTACTATGTTATAAGGTAAAGGTAACACAAAGGGCTGCAATGGGTCTCTTTTTTTAAGCAATGGGACCTATGGATGTTTTACGGAAGAACCATTGACGGCATACAAGGTTCTTGTACATGGAAGGGAAATGGGTGTGTAGCCACACTGGATTACCTGTTTGATAATAATGAGTGTTTGGAAAGGTTACAGAACATGAAGATTATCCCCACTGAATACAGTGACCATGACATGCTAGCACTAGATCTAGATATTCAGACACAGGTGGGTCATTTCAGTGGGTGTAAAAATGTCAGAGTCAATCATGCAGGCAATTCAGTTCGTTGGACGGCTAACAATTTAGCGAAAATCAACAACATAATTGATGCTGATTATGAAGACATTATGACAATAATTGAACCTTTAAATGTGGACCAGATAGAATGTGTTTTCTATAAGATGTCTAAGAAGTTTGGTGCTAATCCGAATCAGAAGCAGGTTATTCGTGACACCAAAGGTATAATGCGCAAAGAGCTGCACAAACTTCACAGTCTAGGGCTTCAACCCGGTGATATCGCCAAACACAAGAAATGAATTAGGAGAAAATACCAAAAATGGCTAAGGTATTGGAAGCGTTCTATATGTAATCAAAAGTGGCAACACATGATAAAAATGTTGACTAGTAATGATTCAAAGACCATCTGGTCCAAATTAACTAAAGGTAAAGGAGATGTAGAAAAATCTTTGGTAAATTCCATCCAAGAAAGAGTGTGGGTAGCATACCTCCTTGAGAGTTCTGGTACACAATGTCAGAATATATGGAGGGGGGTTGGCCCCTGACATTTACTGTGGACATGGTTTAAAATGCCATTATAAAATTTTAAAAAACTGTCATGCTCTCGGACCACATGCCCTGGCAAATGTAATTGTTAAACAACATCGAGATCTATGGGCTAGAATCTTGTGTGTCCTGTTTAACAGGGTGAGCCAAACCCAAAATATACCTGAGTCATGGCATCAAGTGATACTTTTGCCTGTATATAAATATGGAGAACACAGCCTTCCAGAGAATTATAGATTGCTATCCTTACTTGATGTCACGGGCAAATTATATACATCTTTTGTCTGTGATCTGTTACAGGCATGGGTGGATGCTTCTAAGATATTACATCACACCCAAACTGGATTTAGATTGGGGGGCTGGGACAGCTCATAATATTAGAATACTAGATTCAATTATAGAAGAAACCCGTAATGCAGCTGGTCCAACACTGTATGTCATTTTTATTGATTTTTCTGCTGCATTTGACAGTGTGGACCGGCAGATACTCTGGAGCAAACTTAGGAAATGGGAGTGCCCACCCTGGTTGATTAACATACTGAGGTGTCTACATGAGGGTACCGAGGCGCGGGTGCGTCTCTCCAATTAAGGCAGGACGACAACACTGATTCCGATATATAAAGGAGCTTGGCAGGGCTTTACTATTGCAGTGTTGCTGTATAATTTGTATATGACCGATTCGCCCGAACAGTTACCATCTAGTATCGGTTGTTGCCCAAATCATGGTGGGTCATCGGTGACATGTGTATTTTATGCAGATTACCTGATTTTGCTGAATTACACTTATTCAGGAGCAAAAAATATGTTCTCTGAGTTGTATCAATATTCACTAGTGAACAAACTTAAAATAAACATGTACAAAACTAAAATAATGGCCCCATCAGCGAAAAAAAAGGTGAAATGTGCGGGTTTTAATACAGAATTAGGTAATATTGAATATGCTGAAACAAACCCCTATCTGGGACTGGAGGTGAACTCTGGTGCTAACTATAAATACAAAAAACAAAATCCCTTAGACTGACGCAATTGATCACAAAATTTGCCAAAGAAACAGAGGATTTTACATTTGAAGGAATTGTACTACTTTATGAACAATGTTTTACTCCAACTATATTGTATGGTCTGGAAGCACTGTCACTAAGAGACCTATTTGGCTGGACTTAATTGAAGGATGTTTCTGGAGAAGAATATTGAATCTAAGCCAGTCATTGCCAGTCCATAATATACGCCTAGAGTTGGGGCTAATGCCGTTGAAAGGTGAGTTGTTGAAGAAGCGTGGGTTGTTACATCTAAAAATACACTCTACCGCACAATGCAAACTTTTTCACTTGCTAGAAAACAAAACATATGTCAATGATAGTTTTGAGAAACTCTCAGAGACATTATTTAAGGCCCTAGAATGGTCACCTGATTACACAAGAAAGACCCCCTATGAAATATTAAGCCTGATACTAATAAGGAACATAAAAAATGTGGGACTGGGCCCACAACTACGAGCATCTTGAGTCTCTTCCGTCGTACAAATATGTGACTGGAGTATCCCATAAGTACTTATGGACCCAACAATACTTAAGAACGTGCCCAAACTTAGCTGTGAGATCTTTCCGACTGAGAGTGTGCACCAACTAGTTACCATTATTGGCGCTGATTGGTCCGCGATTAAAACTCCCAATAAATGAAATATATTGCAGAATTTGTAAGAAGCCGGACATTTTGGAGACTCTTCGACACGTATTAACAGCGTGTTATATCTTGGGATCTGAATATATGACGTCCTTGGGTCACCTCATACATGATTATGAGGCAATAAAAAGTGATACATTTTGGATATATTGCTTGAATAGGAAGTTCCAGGGGGTGCACATTGTTTTGTATCAATTGTGGTCGTGAATTAAAATAATGCTCAATAAAAGTCCCCCTTTTATCAGTATTTAATTGCAGCCAATGTATTTGGTTGGCAGAGTAAAGTGGTAACAGGAGATGAAATATGGTAGACTAATTAGTAATGTATTTTTTAGAGAATATTTTAGAGTTGAATGATTTTATACAATTATGTTAAAAATATTATAAAATCCAAGGATGGGGGGACTCAAGATGGCCGCCGGGGTGAGAAGTCGCAGCTAAACCGCGCTCCGCCCGGGCCGCCAAAAATAAGCATGACCGAAGCCGTGACGGACCGTCTCTCTACCCCCCCGACTGCTAAAGTTCCCCCTACGTCCCCCTCCCTGCGAGGAAACCGGCGCCGCAGCAAAGCAAACTCCAGAGGCGAAGCGAGGAGAGAAGAAGACCGGCCCCTCCCCCATCGGGGCCGAACGAGACTCTCCCGTGCCCTAGAGGAGCACACAGCGCGCCACAGGAAGACCGAGAGACGGCGGCCAGGGTGGGAGCTGGATCGGAGGCTCCGCAGAACCCCGAGGGGAAGGACCCCCCCCACCCCACCCTGCAACGCTCCGACGAGCACGGAGCACGGTGGAGAGCAGAGACGCTGCGGCAACAGCTCCGGCCAGGGAGAAGTGTGGCGCCAGGAGAAGGCGGCATAATCAGGGCGGACCGCTGGAGAGGAGAAGCGGGGGCCACCCTGAAACAAGGCGCAAGAAGTGGAATAAGGTGAGCCAACCCAGGGGGGAGAAAAAATAAAGCACCTGCCCACGCATATTTACCCCGGGGGGGACACAAAAAGACGCGGTATAAGCAAAAGATATAAACTTTCATGACAAAATCCCCGCAAGGCGCAATAACTATGGCGCCGACTCAATCGGGGATCCCCTCCGGTGCCAGAGAATACAATACGCAAGACCCCCCCCCACGCAGGTCTGATCCAAGGAGAGGCCTCTTCCCCCACGAGCCACGAAACTGCCATTAACATTCAGGCACTGCGAGACGACGGGGGAAGGAACGGAATCGCAGACAACACGCCTAGCTGAGCAAGCACCCCCGCGCACAAGAACATAACAGAGGACAGGAACTGGTGGAGGGCCTACCGGAGGGCTACACGAGGGTGCAGAAGCCCCACAGACACTAGAACGAAACGCTCTACCATGTCAAGAACAAAAGGAAAGGGGAATCCCATCCAACAGACACCTCAATCTGCGAAACAAGGCGCGGACATACTACAAATGTGGTCAACAGAGGGGACATCACAACCGAGAGGGATAACCCAGGGAGAGCCAAGGGGGGAGACAGAATCACTATCCCAGCAACAACAGCCATTGACTAGGGAAGACATGTAAACCTGGTTCATGGATTTGCAAGAAAAATTCATGTCTACAGTTCAAGAGCAGTTTACAACCATGAAGAATGAAATGAAACAAGGGGTACAAGACATGAGAATAGATATAAACAACCTAGAAGAGAGAACGGACATAGTGGAAAAAACTGTGCAAAGTCTTGAAGAAGACACGAGACAAGCAAGCGAAACGCATGAACATTTGGTGACACTCACTCATAACTTGGAAATACAATGTGAGGACTTGGAGAACCGCTCGAGACGCTCCAACATTCGAATCAAGAACATAGCGGAATCTGTACTAGACAAAGATCTTAAAGAGGCGGTAAAGGAGGTGTTCAGAGACATACTGGGGACGCAAGACACTGATGATGTCAGAGTCGACAGAGTCCACAGGGTAGGACCAAAAAGATCAGGGGCCCCAGGGGAAAGACCACGCAATGTCCTGGTGGCTCTCTCCTCCTACCCGCAGAAAGAACAGATCCTCAGAAGAGCCAGGGAAATGGAGCATATTAAAATGAATGGGCAAGACATCCAATTGTATCAGGACCTAGCACGCAAAAGAAGGCAAACGCAGGGAGGGAGACCCGGAGAAAAGTTCCATGAAGTACCCAGAGAATGCACATACTTGGGGAACTGACACGGAAAGGCAGATATTGAAACCCTGTCGGGTGAGGGAGGAGAGCGGAGCGGAACGGACAACACACAGATGGCGGTCGGGTTAAGAACCGACGGTTTGGGACTTGGCGAAGACCAATGGGTCAATGGGGTTTAGGACTCCCCATGACATACCCCCCGACGGTATGGAGGGCAGGGAGCGAAGGGGGCAACGCCCTAGCGTCAATAGGAACCCTCGCCCTACTCGGGGGACAGTTTGGTTGTTTTAAAGTTCAAAGTTGGGGGGATGGGGAAGTTCAAGGGAGGGGAAGGGATCGGAAGAATCAAAGAATTGAAACAAGAACAGAAGGGGACCCGATGCAACGACATACAAACAAAACAGAATGGGGATGATACGCATTTTGACCTACAATATTAGGGGCATGAATCACCCAACAAAAAGAGCGAAACTGGAGAAACAGTTAAACAGGGGGAAGGCGGATGTACTACTTCTCCAGGAAACTCATATTAGAACAAGGGATAAGCAGAAAATGCGGATAAAAGGATACAAAATATGGGCACTGGCAACGACAACAGAGAAAAAAGCTGGAGTGCTGATAGCGATGAAAGAAGGAAAGGACACTAAACTGCTAGATACTATCATAGATAAAGAAGGGAGATATGCATTCGCCAATGTGGAAATCGAAGGATACCTCATAACACTCGCCTCAATATATGCACCCAATCAGGGACAGGATGGCTTTCACAGAGACGTATTATCGAAACTGGAAGACTATGCTAAAGGAGAAGTGATTTTTGGGGGGGATTTTAATTTGGCGTGTAACCCAAATCTAGATAGGAGTACAGGGAACACACATGGCCAGGGGGCGCCATCAAAACGTCTGAGAAAACAAATGGACCAATTGGCTCTGAATGATGTTTGGCGGGAACTGAGGGGAGAACAGAGGGGGTACACATATTTCTCACATGTGCACAATACTATGTCTAGGATTGACTATCTCTGGGTATCGGTGGGACTACTGGGAAAGATAGAAGGGCTTGATAAGGGCACAAAAGCCCTCTCGGACCATGCCCCGATATGGTTAGACGTGACTCTCCCAGGGAGGAAGAGTGGGCTCTAGAGGTGGAAACTACCGCAGGAGTTTATCCAGGACCCAGCTACAGGGGAGTCCGTAAGGGAAATGATAGAGGAATACTTCATACAAAATGACACTGTGGAGGTCGCAATGAGCGCCGTCTGGGATGCGTTTAAAGCAGTTTTGAGGGGAAAGATGATAGCGATGAAAATCACGAGAGATAAACAAAGGTATCTGTGGGAAAAAGAGCTGGAAAAAACAATTGAAGATATCCAAGAGGAATTACTAACACACCCCACTAAGACATTAAAAAAATCACTGAAACATACACAGGGCCAACTAGAGATGTTACGCACGAAGGGCGCAGAAAGGAATCTACTCTATCTGAAACAGAGATATTACATAAGAGCGAACAAAGCAGACAGACTCCTGGCACGACAATTAAGGGCAAAACAAAAAGAAACAACGATTAAGGCCATATGCGATGCGAAGGGTGACATCCAAACACGCACAGCACTGAGGCAATACTATCAAACTCTCTGCTCCACAGAATACCCCAATATAAACGCCCAAGTTTCATATTTAGAGGCCCTAAAGATCCCGAAAATCTCAGAAGAAGACAAACAGTCACTAGAGACTCCTATCAGTGAAGAGGAAGTCAGTAAAGCCATAAAAGGACTCCCAAGTAACAAAGCTCCAGGCCCAGATGGGTTTACGGCCCCATTTTATAAAAAATATGCAGACATATTGACCCCGATCCTAACAAGGCTCTTGAACTCATTTAAGGATAGCGGTAAAGTGACCCCCACAATGAATGAAGCGAAGGTGCTGGTGTTTCAAAAACCAGGTAAAGATCCAATAAACCCTGCATCATATAGACCAATCTCCCTAATTAATCTAGATGCGAAAATATATACGAAGATTCTGGCAACAAGGTTATCCCCGCTTCTCCCTAAACTGATTAGCGAAGATCAATCAGGCTTTAATTAATAGAAAAAAATCAGAGATCCTAATCCTGGCAGGGGATAGAGCAAACATAGAAAGGGAAGCAAAAATACTGGACCTCAAGATCGTACAGAAAGGTATAAAATATCTGGGAATAACTGTACCTCAAAAAATAGAGCAATTCTATGGGGAAAACTACCCACCGCTCATTACAAACATCTGAAGGGAAATAGGCAGATGGAACCCACCACAGATATCCTGGTGGGGTAGAATTCAATCAGTCAAGATGACCATCCTCCCAAGGGTACTGTATTATTTCCAGGCTCTCCCGGTGGGTGTCCCAGACACGTTCTTCAAAACTTTAACAAAATTGGTATTGTCCTTTGTATGGAAGGGAAAAACGCCCAGAATAGCCAGGATGGTCCTCACAGCCCCAACCAGAGAAGGGGGAATGGCGCTCCCCCATTTAAAAAAATTCTATCATGCAGCACATCTTTAAGTCCTGAGGGAGTGGGCGGGGGAGAATCCGCAGCAGATATGGGCCAAACAAGACAGAGCAGTAGCAAGGACCCCACTGGTAGAACTTCTCTGGAAACAGCGGCAGCACAGACACGAAAATTTAGGAATAAGCGAAATTATGAAGTCCACGCTGGAAGCATGGGATTGCCAAACAAGAAAAGGCATAATGACCACGGCGATCGGACCCTTTACACCCATCTGCAGAAATCCACAATTTCCACCGGGGATGGAACAAGGAGCATACGACAGCTGGGAGAAGGTGGGCATTACTAAAATAGGTGAGATGTTTGCTGACAAGGAAATCATTTCCCTGGAATCCTGCTTTGTAGGCAGGGATATTCCCAAAAGTGATAAATATAGATACGAGCAGCTAAAACACTGGCTAAACTCCCCGATAATCACTGAGGCAGCAACCAGGGACCTTACAGGGTTCGAGACATACATCATATCCAACACGGGGGAAAAAAGTGGGTATCAACTCTGTACAAATACATAAACTCACAAGGGGAAAACATTAAATGGTCATACAGAATAAAATGGGGCAGAACGTTGGGGGAGGAACCAACGGATAAACAATGGGAAGACCTATGGAAGCAGATCCCCAGAATGACCCGCTCGGCACAAACTAGGGAGATGTGGGTCAAAGTTATGACACAGTGGCATTATACCCCAGAGAGGCTCCATTCGATGTACCCAAACACGCCACGCCACTGCTGGAGAGGATGTGACGAAGTGGGAACATGGAGACACATATGGTGGGACTGTAAAGGCATTAGACCCTTTTGGGAAGAAGTGAAAAATGAGATGGGCAAAATACTCCCGGATGTGAGGTTGATGGGGGAGGAGGTGTGGCTTTGCGGAATTAGAGACGATACAGCAAGGCTATACAGTAAATCACAATGGAGACGTTTTAAGGGACTACTCATAGCGGCATGGACCACCATAGCACAAAACTGGAAAAATAAGAGTACCCCACTGACCTATTCTTGGTTACAGAAAGTATGGGCCCATATAACAATGGAGAAACTCACCCACAAACTTCAAGGAACTGGAGACAAATTTGTAAAAGAATGGGAAGGGACCTTGCAATACCTCCAGTCAGACTTTATGGAACAATGGTGACCACATAACATCAAAATTTCAGACATTTTCAACGCATAATAGGAACCCGGGACAATATGATTTCATCCAATCCAAGGGGAGGGAGGGGGGAGGTGAAGGGAATGTTATAAGATTCAATGTTATCTTTTTTTCTATTTATGTAAAACTAATAAATACAAGTTTAAAAAAATAAAATCCAAGGATGTAAATTGATCTAGAGTACAGTGATGCCTATTGGGCTGAAAATATGTGGGTAAAGGAGGAATAATGATGAGTAATACGATATTGTCTGATTATGTTTTGTCAAGAATACATCGAGAGAATGGGTACAACCATGGTAAATATGTCACATGTAAATGTGTAATTAAATTCTTTCATTCTGTCATGATGATTTTAGATGATGTCACATAAATTTGTAAAGTTTTTATGAAACTAAACAAATAAATGTAATAATAATAATAATAATAATAATAATAATATATATTTGTTTTAAACAGATCTACTTCAAAACACTCTGGATGACCCACAGAGCAATGCACAACCAATCAGCAGAATTCATGCAGGAAAGAAATCTCCATCTACAAACTGAAACAAATCTTCAGATCTAGCAATGACAATCACCTTTGTCCAAAGCATTACTCAAAATTGAAATATGATTGATGAAACTTCTTATGCATCTCAGCTAAAGTTTGGAACTTACTCCCTTAAGAACCACAAAGCACAGAAGAACACTGAAAATTCAGAAAACTACAAAAAAACTGCCTAACCAGTAAGTACTATCGGAAATGCACACCTATCCATGACTCAAGTAGAGGCACAGAAAACCAAAATACCACAAACCCACTGCACTTAACTGGACAAGCTCCACGAAAGGAAAGCATAGCAATGTGAACAACATATAAATAATGCAGACCTAACAAAACAAGTAACCTACAAGACCTCAAAGACCTTTTCTGTCAACACAACAAAAAGCTTCCATTTTCTACAAGTACACCGCTCAACCAACAAATACTGCACACACATACCTCGAACACAGCACCAACTTGAAAGCAAATGGCACACCACCTCTGGCATCCCCCTCAATCACAACAAACTAAATCTCCAGATCCACACCACAGACACACACATCAACCCTATACATACAAACACTCCAAAAGAACACCTTACCAATGACGTGGAGAAGCAAATCCAACACACAGTGACAGTCTTTTCAGAACTGAGAGGACCAACAGTATAGCAAAAGCTCTTGTGTGCTCCCCGCTCCGTCCAACAAACCAATCCCTCTCAACCCTGCTTCTTTTTCATATCCACCTGAGCACCTGGAGACCATGAAAATGGCAGCAGTGACAATACAGATCTCAAAAACATATCATACATCTCTACAAGCCATACATATATGTACATGCTAAACAAGAGAGTGAGGGCAGTATTATTGGGTTTCTAGACGCTATTTTGCAAGTGCAACAACTTGTTGATTTAGTGATAAAAAGGAGATATATTCATTACGTGTAAATCATACATGCATGGATAAAAAGAATTGCTGCTTTGATTCATAGTGAAGAAAGACCCACAACAACATTTCTGACCAATGATAAGCCTGTCTGGTTCACACGGGTACTAAATCACAGAAACCAAACTTTCTCCAGAGCCTTGTGTTGGTTACAGCACTATTCTCTGCCACAAAATCTGCCACTGCCCTAGAGGAGCATTTGGACAGCCTTTGGGGGTGGAGGTTAGGCTCAGAGCATGATGTAAATCTCCACCACTCCTTTATTCCTCTCCTCACCCCACACACTCTTATCACCCGCGCTTTCTCATCCAGTCTTCCCAAATCCTACTACTCCTTGTTCCTTGACCCAGAAACTCCTGCTACTCCCAATCATCATTACACACGCCATGCATGCCTCTTTACGAACGCCAAGCAAAAGCAACAATACCAAATTGAACTCTCAGAGCCACTTAAATGCACATTTTTGGGTAGTAGTGTTTAGATGTGTGTTCGCAACACAGCCTGATTCACATATCCATCTTTGTATGCCACATCAAACATGTTCACAATGCCTTGATTAACAGCATATCAGACCAATCTGAATATGTGACTTCTCTAGTTTTCTCGTGGAAATTATTTTATTTCCAACTTTGCTTATGGTTGTACATGATCACGATACGTACAACAAAATTATATTTTTTGAGCGTGGAACTTTGTGCCACACATCAAGTTCATCCGGTGTCTCTTTCTGTAAATAAAGGCACATATGATTCTCTCTTTTGTTCTTATACCTTCTGAATACATTTAATTTCATTAAATTAAATTCCATTGTTTTAATTGTATTTGTGTAGTTCTTATCTGGTTGTGAGAGACATATTGCCATGGCTTTAGTATTTGTAACTCTACCTGCTTTGGCCAAAACATTTACAGGCCGATTCATGGAATTAATGTGCACTGAAATTTTCGGCACAAGCTTGCGAAAGCGTACGAAAGCGTGTGAATCGCAGTGCCAGTGCGAAAATCGCAGCGAAACCCGCGCACAGCGATTCATGGAAGTCCGTGCGCGTTTAAATCCCAGGATGTGCGCCAAAATTCAGCATGACGCACGCTGGCGCACACTTCTCCAAACAGCGTGCGCTACGCGCACAGCGAAATCACACATAGCGCGGCACACACAACAAAAGTAGGAGGAACAGAGGGCGTGACATGCGGAATGGGGAACAACGCGTGAAAATGTGGGCGTCACGGGGGAAGTACAGGAGGCAAATGCGCGGAATGCCCACAAGCACGTTCAAAACACATATTCATGGATTCGAATGGGGCTAAGGCATGCGCCAAAAAAGACGTGCTAATCCTGAAACACGTACGCCAGCAGGAAGCAGGCGTACGTGGACCTGCGCAGCATAAAACAACTAACAAGCTCAGACGCCAGGATGAATATACCGTTCCTAGCAGCAGTGGTCGTGGGATACCGCAGGAGGAGGAGGATAGTCAGGCCCAGAATTTCACACCCAGAACTAGCCTTTTTGGGATGCCTGATGACCAGGTGTATGGGAGAGACAGGTTTCCACCTCACATAATACTTGACCTGGTGAGTGTGTGGGAGGATGACCTCACATCACCCACCCTGTGCTCCCAAGCACTCAGCCCCCTGGAGAATGTCCTCAATGTACTGCAATTCTTGGCCACTGGATCATTTCAACGGACAAGTGCTGTAGTGGGGGGGGGGTGTCACAGGCCACGCAGACACGCTGCCTACACCAGGTCTTGGCCATCATGACTGCATGCCCATCAGTCCGCAAGCACATATACCTGCCCAGAACACCTGCAGAAAGGCAGGCTGCCGTCTAGGATTTCTACGGGGTGGCACAATTCCCCAAAGTCCTAGGTGTCATTGATTGCACCCATGTGGCTCTACGTCTCTTCAGAGCACATCTATAGAAACCGCAAGCACTGGCATTCCATCAACGTCCAGGTAGTATGTGATGCCAAGGGACTCATCACCTCAGTATATGCCAACTATCCAGTGTCCACCCACGACAGTTTTATTTACAGAATGTCAACCCAAACCGGGACCTAGAAGCTGGGCGGCATGGCGATACATGGCTGCTCGGTGAGTATAAATGCCACAGCACATGCATGCATGTCAGATACTGAGTAATGTCACAACCCCACTAATGATTCCCATCACCACCTCCCCAGGGGACAGTGCCTACCATCTGAGCACCCACATGATGACACCAATTCGTAACCCCACCACGCCACCCGAGGTAAGATACAACACAGCCCACAGTGCAACCCGGGGCATAGTGGAGCGCACATTCGGAGTGCTCAAGTCACGCTTTTGCTCCCTTGACCGTTCTGGCGGGCAGCTGTTATACGCTCCCCCAGTAGTGTGCAGGATCATAGTGGCAGTATGTGTCCTGCACAACGTTGCAACACGCCGGGGCCTGCCCGTGGACATGGTGGTGCCCCCACATCCCCAACCACATGCACGGCCGCTGCACATGGGAAGGGAAAGGGCACGGGGTGAGGCAGCCCGTACGCAGCTGGTGGCTAATAACTTCACCTAAAATCACACCCCTGTGGTGTGCACACAGCTCTGGCACATACCATCTGACAATCAATGATGATGACATAAGGGACAGTCAACTGTCACACCCATACCAGCCTGAGATTGGTCACCTGGAAGTGTTACGTTGTGTGCATCCCTACCTACACAAACACCACCAATGCTATGTCATCAAAAAACACACTTCTATGCTGCTAAATTCATTACCCCCTTGCAAAATACAACATGACAACAGTGCCATGTCACCCAACCCCTCCCCAGCACCGCCACCCAACACACCATGACATGTCATGCTATGTGAGAGCAAACAAAGCAATCCCCAAAACATGACACAAGTGTCACAAAGTACAGTGTCCCTAATGGAAACTGGCCACACACAATATGCTCCCAGTAATGGAAAACTAACAACACACATGACCAAATACTTACCAACAATACAATGCAGCTACACAACCTCAAACATAGCATAGACATGACAGCACTAAGTTAAAGTAGTGGCAGTCTTACAACCTGATTATGCCAGCACATCGACTACTTCCAACTGTACAGTGCTGCTGCCACGCAAATGTGTGAGTGCACTGCTTACAACATGAACTCCATCTCCAAAGTAGACGGCCTTGTGAAGACATGAGGAATGAACCTGCAAACTAGGAGGAAGACATGGATGCACAAGCACATATCAATACACCATGCAGTGTACAATACAACAACAATATCCACTAGGAATGTTTACACAGAATTGACTACAGACTGCCCACACAGCTCATGGGAGTCCGACGTCACTGTGTAAGTCACTGTCACTTGGGCACACCCTTTGCAAGCCCATGGAAATGGGAAGCAGGAGGGGTGTGTGTCTCACGAACCCAAACATCTAACCCAAACTCAGGGGAAGCCTGCATGTGCCCAGTCGGAATACAGTGGATGCCCACAGGAGCCACACAAGGTAACGCACTGTAAAAAGAAATCAAAAATCAAAAATGGCCATGTGGGGGCCGGGGTGGGGGGGGGAGCTAGGGTGGGGGGGGGGGCACCCAGGAGGTCCGAGGTAGGGTGTGCACCAACAGCCACCTGTGTGGATGTTGGGAAAAAAAAACACCTCCATGGGCTCATGGCCTGCATGGCTATGCCAATGTGGGAGAACTGCTGCTGTCACTCCCATCACCCTCTGCTGCTGCCACAGGAGGTGGTGGTGCTATGGGAGGCAGCCCACGCAAAGCCCTGGTATGCTCCTCCATGGCAGCAAGCATGCGGGTGTGGAAGGTCTCGTTCTGGAGGATTATAGTGCGGAGATCCCCATGCACCACCTGACGTGATGCCCGTATCTCCTCCCGAGTTGCCTGCATCTCAGCTGAGAGCGAACGTGTGAGCGGCTCCAGCTGCTGTTCTGTCCTCAAGTTAGTGGAAGCCTCAAGGTCAACAAGAGTCTCCCTGAGGTAATGGAGTTCTAGCCTCAGGGCTTCCCTGTGGCCCTGGGACTCTATTGTTATCGATTGGCGTAGAGTCTCCAGTGCCGCCTGTCTGTCCCTGTTGGACACCAACATGTCCTCCCTGTGTGATTGGCAAATGGAGTCTGTTGCCTGCCGTAGTTGCTCCATCTGCCTTTCAGGGAGGACAATGGAAGTGGCCACCCTCTCCATTGCTTGAGCCATCATCTCAACTGATGCTGCCTGTTGGGTTGCCATACCGTACATGGATTGTTCCCATGCGGTATTGCCTGCTGGCGTACAGCCACCGCGTCGGTGGGCACCACACCTGTTTGGCGCAAGGAGATCTGCGCCTTGCTGTGCTGGCACTGCCTGAGGCTGCAGGACTGCATTCCCCCTCTGATCTGCTAGCCCAGGAACAGTATCAGATGCTGTGGAGTGTGACCCTGCATCCGTAACTGCCAAAGGCGGACTTACCAACACTGACATCCCCATAGAGGGTTCTACTCCTGGTGCAGTTGGGTTGGACAGAGCAGAATCCCTGCCAGAAACACTTACTTGCGACACCGCATAGGTCTCATCATCCGAATCAGCACCTGAATAGAGATCTGGGGAGGTGCACCCAGAGACACCCCTCGACAGAATGGTCTGCAGCAATATTGGGTTCTCACCCACCACCACACCACGTCCCCCACTGGTGCCCGGTCGTGCCTGAGATCCCTCCTGGGTCTGCACCATCTCATCAAACTCAACAGCATCAAGTGCTTCATCTCCTGCAAAAACATGAAAGACAAAAAATGGAAACAGGCATTAGCACCATAGCACACAAAGAGGCCTGACAAGCTACAGAACCAGTACATGATTTACACATGTCCCACATGACTATAACCCTCCCATGCATGCACTGTCACTGAGTTGGAAGGGGAGGCAAAAGGCAGACACTGATGACACCAAGATGGAAGAGAAACACATTTGCTGCATGCTGGGTAGCACTGCCATCAAACAGATGGCATGCACCATAGCCATGGTACATTCCACAAGTACATCCATATGTCAGTGAATGAATACTGTCAGCCATCCATGTGAGATGGACATGATGAGATGAAAAATGCTACATAGTGTGACAAAATAGGCATGTGCCACACACTGCAACACATCCAGTGTACAAAAATACAGTGATTGCAGGCCGATGTACACATCAATGGTTGCACACTTCAACATGACAGGAAACAACTATCATGTTCCACATTCAAACAGGCCCCAAAAATGTATATAATCAGGCCAATACTCAATCAACTTGAATGGTCAAATCATTCACCTAACAAGGTAACACATGTGGGCCAATGTGGGGTTCATCAATGACAGAAGCATGTCACAAATGTGACAATAGGGCTGAGGAATGCGTAGCAAAAGTGGGAGAATTGAAACAATCAGCCTGAACGAACACTGAAGAAAAATACAAACAATGTTGTTGCAAGATGCCACTTCAAGGGCAACTGCCGTAATGTTGCACTAAATTACTATTGTGGGCAGAAGGGATACTGTCACACCCAAATCCAAGGCTGCTGAATGTTTTGGATGAAGCACATGGGTGACCCATACCACTCAGGCACACACACCCTCACCAGGCACTCAATCAGAACCCGTCACCCAAACAACATACACATGCATTACACACACATGCATGGGCACTCACCGGACAATGCATCATAATCAGGTATTTCTCCCACACCTTGGATCTGTTCCTCTGTGACGAAGGCCCCAGCAACAGACTCATGTTCAGTGAGTTTTTTGTCCTCTTGTGGAGCCCCACCGCCAGTCACCAGAGTAGCGGCATGATTTGGGGCCAGCTTGTTCTTTGCTCTGCGTTTCAGGTCATTCCACCGCTTGTAGCAATCATCAGCTGTGCGCCTCACAAATCCAAGGGCACTTATGCGGTCCACGATGGTCTGCCAGTGTGGCCTACGTTGACCAAGTGTGGTCTTGCACCCTGCAGTCACCACCATTTCGCGGCTATGTGCTGACACATAGGCCACAAGTGCATCAAATTCCGGATCATTAAAGCAAGGTTTCCGTGAGGTACCGGAGTGTGTAGCCGTGTCTGGGGTCTCAACCTGTCGTGCCAGAGCACCCTTCTTCCTGTTCTTGAAAGGTGGAGCAGAGCCAGAGTGGCTTACGCCGCTCTGGTCAGTAGGGGCAGAAACACTTGTGGACTGGGTAGTAGGAGTGTGGGAATGCACAATGACCATAGGTCTTGATGCAGGCATTGGTTGCAGGGTAATGTTGGCAGGGGGAACGTCAGTTTGATGGACCTGGACTGACACTGTCCTGGCTGGGAGGGTCAGAGCTGGGGCGGATGGAGCTGCAGCTGCCCCTGCAGCCTCCCCACCCTGCATACTTGGGGCAGCAGATGACAAAGCTGCCCCAGATCCACGTGGTTTGGTGACAACAACTTGCACCGCCACACGTGGCCTAGGCTTGCTGACCTGGAAGTCAGCCAGGGAGTCATCCTGTGCCAGGTCAGGTGCCACAATGGGCTGGTCCAACAGGGGCTGAGCTGGGATGGTGTCAGCCACATTTCCCTCAACCAGGGGGGGGCATGGGTGTCCCTGATTGTTCCTCCACACATGGGGGTATAGGGGCACCCTGCAAATCCCAGCCGCGTCCCCTACCGCGCCCACCACGCCCACCTTTTGAAGGTCGGGCACCTTTGCTTCCCTTACCGCATGGTCGCCTCCCAACCATGGCACTGATGTTGTTGTGCGTATGGGAGTTGCAGTAAACTATTGTCCTGGGCAATTGGGGGTCAAAGGGGTAGGATACCAGATGGAATTCGTACACTAGTGCTCTAACAAGGCTGTCTGTGACCCCTGGGGGAAGATGACGGGTCACGCAACTCACAGGCAGCCCAAAATCAAAAATTAACGTGCACGCAACCCCTCGTAGACCACGTGCGTGAAAAAATGAACACGCACTACGCTGTGGCACTCAGAAACACAAAACTAAGTGTACACGTAATACACGCAGCCTACAATGACCTCTGAAGGGGAACGCGACACACGGGGCAAGCACAGTTGCTAAGTACGTATGGAACTCACCGTCTGCCTGGAAAAAGAACGTGAAAAATACTCACGTGTGCGTGTTGGCAACACCCCGCCAAAAGAAGAATTGTACGCTGTCTGAGGAGACAGGACAAAAGGAGAAGTGTACTCTGTTTGAAGAAACAGGCCCAACAAAAATTCAGAAAAGAGCTGTCAGAGGTAACAGGGAGTACGAACTAGAAACGCTGTGAAGTAATCTCGTGTGAACCAACAAGAAGTACAGATTTCACCCACTCGCTCTCCACGAAAAGCACGTACAACGAAATGGCGTCCTACACGTAGCTTTCAAACCGGCCCACACGTGCACATCAGATACGCGTGTACGCGGGCGCTTTCCTCCAATTACACGCGATGACACTTGGACGTGCAGTTTTTCCATGTGTGCTCTGTCATCACGTGCTATGAGGGAAACGCCGGTGCGCATAATGTAATTTACGCGCTTACGTGCTAAGGGCCTTTGGTCCAATGAAATCACGTGTGCGTGTGCTGATGTGCTTACGCGCTAAGCCCTTTCCTCGAATGCTGACGTGCAATTTTTTCACATGCCAAATCACTCCGTATCAAGCTGGCCACGCAAAAACACACGGAAGACCACGTTCCTGCCCAGAAGGCCGAATTACTGCCCCTCAGAGCCCTGAGCACACTCCCACCTGCCATCTGCTGCTGCCTGACTGCCTGCTGCCCACATGCCCTGCCATTTGCTGTCTGCACGTCAGCCAAGGCCCTTGTAGTTGCTGTGACCACCCCTGCTAGAACCGAAGACTCCCGACTGGGATTCCATCGCTCCACAGCCCAGCCCCAGGACCCAGTTGCCCACCCACTCCTGCCTCTGGGGTTGCCATGTCCAGCACAACACCATCTGGCAGCACTGGCAACCCCCAGTCAGAGAGGCAGAGGGCCACCAGCTTCACTGCCACCGAAGTTGGTGTCCTGGTGGAGCAAGTCCTGGGGCAGTATGATGCCCTCTTTGGAAGTTTGCGTGCTGACAAT
This sequence comes from Ambystoma mexicanum, assembly GCF_040938575.1. Taxonomy (NCBI): domain Eukaryota; kingdom Metazoa; phylum Chordata; class Amphibia; order Caudata; family Ambystomatidae; genus Ambystoma; species Ambystoma mexicanum. The sequence goes on from NC_090933.1 coordinate 1,025,288,820, forward strand.
GAAGGATGGACCAGGATCTGGATGAACATCGTGACTGCCATCAACACGGAGGGGGTGGCAGTCCACGACTTACATCATGTCAAGAAGCTTTTAGGTCTTCAGGTCCAGGACCCTCAACAAGGCCTGGCGCCTCGCTAAGGCAGCGGATGCCAAGGGGCGCCGGGGCCAGCTGTCGAACCATCAAATGAGGGTCCTGGAACGCATATGCCCAGCGCTCTACGTCCAGATCCTTGAGAGGCAGACCCATCTGGAGTCGAGCGATAAGTGTACATGCATGTTGATAGTACGCTGTGCGTGTCGTGGTGTGCCAGTATTGTGCAGGTTGCACATGTGTTTATGTAGGGACATGTAGGGATGTGTATGAACATGGCCGTGAGGCTGCCACATGTGAGTCCTCTCAGTTGTGAGACACATTGATGGTGTATGTGTTGGTAAGCATGCTGGGCAAATGCAGGTGTGGGAGCAGAAATGTTTGAATTTTTGTGTATGTACATTGGCATGGTTGTGGCATGGATGGCGGTTCATAATGCATGGATCTGCACTGTGTACATGTGCATGTATGTGTATCTGACAAGTGTGCAACTGTGATGCAACCTGGATGCACATGACACTGATATGTAGAAGGATGAATGGCAGATGTGACATGTATGGCGATCTCATCACTGCAACAGTTGGAGGAGATGTAGACATGCATGCATGTGTGGTGGCGTGTGTGCATGTCTAGTGCACTCCTTGTGTTTCATGTGATGTCAGGCTCACCTTTCGCTGTTCATGCTGTTGTATGTGTATGGATGGTGCTGCCTGGTGCAATATTGCTGTTGAAATATTCATGTGTATGAGTTAAAATGGCATGTGTCTCATAGAGTGTGATGCTGTGTCTGAAGTTAAACATTGCCACTCATGTGCAACTGTCATGTGTGTATCAGTCCATTGTACAGTACCCTGATGCCTCTGTTTTATCTCTCACTGTCTGCAGCGTCAACTGAATAAGAGGGCGGAGAGGGTGCTGTGGAGCACAGCGGCAGGGATCGTCACGCCAGCCGGAGACGCAAGGCCCGGCTCCCTTTCCAGATTGTCATCTCGTCGGGGAGTGAGGAGTCTGGTGGCACGTCCCAGGCCCCAGCTGCCGAGGGTAGGTCCAAGAGGCAGAGGTTGGAGGTGGACTCCTAGGCAGCAGAAGGGGCAGCTGAGACCACACAGGGTCTGACGGAGGAAGATGGCATGGCGTCATCCAGGTTGGTGGGGGGTTTGGTGGAGGAGGAGGCCGTGGAAGGGACACACACGGGGTCTGGAGGTGGGGATTCCACTGGTGCCAGTGGTGCAGTGCAGGACCAGGGACAGGAGGCAGCACAGGCCGCCGCGGAGGTGCCTCTGTGCAATCCTGTCTCTGATCCTGTCACTGCATCATCTGGCACCAGCAGAGATGCCTACGTCCAGACCTGTTTTCAGGGAGGGGATGAGCGCACAACTGGCCTTCCTCTCCATGTGGACGTGGCTATCTGGGACCGTGTTGAGCCTGTCCTGGCTGCGATAGCGATGCGTCAACGGGGCATGCAAAGTGACGTGCAGTTTTTTCGTGAAGAGACTGCACGTCATCTCGGGTGCCTCTTTGACCGCATTGACCTGCTGGGACGGGTCACCAGTGCTGGTATCCTCCGTGTGCTGGACCTCCTTGCGACCCCCTCCTTACCTGAACCCCCTATGCGCCAGTCGTCCTCCATGCCATCTTCCCACCCATGGGTACCATGTGGAGCTGCCTCTGACCCTGCGGCCAGGCTGGTGGAGGACACATCCCTGCCACAGTCGGGAGTCAGACGTCCAGCAGGGGTGGCCACCTCAACAACTGCACCCCAGCCGGAGGAGGATGTGCAGGCAGCAAGAGCCAGGGCACAGGCAGAGGCACAGCAGCAGCAGCAACAAGGTGGGAGCCATCATAGCTCGGGGCCTTCGACATCGGAGGGGCAGGCATCGGCCCGAGGGCAGGAGGACCCAGGACTGGAAGTGTCTTCCGTGTGGCAGCGGTTAGGCCATGCTATAGATGCGGAGCGGCAGCGGGCAGAAGATGCACGGCTCACGATGGTCAGGGTGGAGAACTCCATGCAGAGGGCCCTGAGGCGGGCCGAGTGCCTCGAGGCAATTCGCAGGGAGTTCGAGGAGAACATGTCGTCCCTGCGAACCCTCGGGGCCATGGAAGAGGACCGCCTCCAGGACATTGAGCAGGAGTTCGATGATGCCCTGGCCTGGGAATTCCAAAAGTGAGCCGTCGGACTACCTGCTGCCCTTGTAAATAGTTTTTAGAGTTAGGTTTCCTTTTCGTTTTCCTTTTATTTGTGGTCAATGGACAATGCCACACAAATTTGTATATAGTTATATTTTTAGGGAGTTTGTTAGGTAGGTTTCATTTGTTTGGTTGGGATCATGGACCCTTTACATCCTTGGACAATGGATTGTATATAGTTTCATAATGTATTCATTTTTTTTTTTTGCATTATGGACATGGAGCAATGGATTTATTTTTTCCGGACAATGGATTGTAAATAGTTGGACTATGGATTGATTTCTGAACATGAAGCAATGGAGATTTCTTTTTTACATTTCCTTTGGATTTGCGTTGTTGGAGGGTGAATTTGGACTGTTTTTCTTTCTATTTTTTTTGGATTGGTTATCATTTTCATTCAATCATCTTTTTCACATGCTTTTCATTTCATGTTTCATATTTTGGTATGCTTTCAATTCATTTTTGATTTTATGTACATAATAGAATTTCATTTTTTAGTTCCATGTGTTGGATTCGCTCATTGGGTTGATGCATGTGAAAATGTGGGTTTACACAAGCAATGCCAACAAGTGTATGTGTGTGACGGACATGTGTTGATGTACATAGTTGACTTTTGGTTTGTATCATGAGATCAGCATTTCACTGCTGGGGGTTGGGGGTGCAGGGGGACATGAGAGGGGGCCTGCTGGCAGGTGCCCCATAGTGCTGGGGGTGGGGGTGCAGGGGGACATGAGTGGGACATGAGTGGGGGCCTGCTGGCAGGTGCCCCTCAGTGCTGGGGGGTGGGGGTGCAAGGGGACATGAGTGGGGCTTGCTGGCAGGTGCCCCTCAGTGCTGGAGGGTGAGGGTGCAGAGGGACATGAGTGGGACATGAGTGGGGGCCTGCTGGCAGGTGCCCCTCAGTGCTGGGGGGTAGGGGTGCAGGGGGATATGAGTGGGGGCCTGCTGGCAGGTGCTCCTCAGTGCTGGGGGTGGGGGTGCAAGGCGACATGAGTGGGGTTCTGCTGGCAGGTGTCCCACAGTGCTGGGGTGTGGGGGTGCTTGGGGACATGAGTGGGGCTTGAGTGGGGGCCTGCTGGCAGGTGCCCTTCAGTGCTGGGGGTTGGGGGTGCAGGGGGACATGAGTGGGACATGAGTGGGGGCCTGCTGGCAGGTGCCCCACAGTGCTGGGAGGTGGGGGTGCAAGGGGACATGAGTGGGGACCTGCTGGCAGGTGCCCCAAAGTGCTGGGGGATGGGGGTTCAGGGGGGCATGAGTGGGGGCCTGCTGGCAGGTGCCCTCAGTGCTGGGGGGTGGGGGTGCAGGGGGACATGAGTGGGACATGAGTGGGACATGAGTGGGGGCCTGCTGGCAGGTGCCCCTCAGTGCTAGGGGGTGGGGGTGCAAGGGGACATGAGTGGGGGCCTGCTGGCAGGTGCCCCTCAGTGCTGGGGGGTGGGGGTGCAGGGGGACATGAGTGGGACATGAGTGGGGGCCTGCTGGCAGGTGCCCCTCAGTGCTGTGAGGTGGGGGTGCAGGAGGACATGAGTGGGGGCCTGCTGGCAGGTGCCCCTCAGTGCTGGGGGGTGGGGGTGCAGGGGGATATGCGTGGGACATGAGTGGGGGCCTGCTGGCAGGTGCCCCTCAGTGCTGTGGGGTGGGGGTACAGGGGGACATGCGTGGGACATGAGTGGAGGCCTGCTGGCAGGTGCCCCACCGTGCTGGGGGTTGGGGGTGAAAGGGGACATGAGTGGGGGCCTGCTGGCAGGTGCCCCACAGTACTGGGGGGTGGGGGTGCAGGGGGACATGAGTGGGGGCCTGCTGGTACATGCCCCACAGTGCTGGGGGGTGGGGGTGCAGGGGGACAAGAGGGGGACATGAGTGGGGGCCTGCTGGCAGGTGCCCCTCAGTGCTGGGGGTTGGGGGTGCAAGGGGACATGAGTGGGGGCCTGCTGGCAGGTGCCCCTCAGTGCTGGGGGGTGGGGGTGCAGGGGGACATGAGTGGGACATGAGTGGGGGCCTGCTGGCAGGTGCCCCACAGTGCTGGGGGGTGGGGGTGCAACCAGACATGAGTGGGGGCCTGCTGGCAGGTGCCCCACAGTGCTGGGGGGTGGGGGTGCAGGTGGACTTGAGTGGGGGCCTGTTGGCAGGTGCCCCTCAGTGCTGGGGGGTGGGGGTGCAGAGGGACATGCATGGGACATGAGTGGGGACCTGCTGGCAGTGCTGGGGGGTGGGGGTGCAAGGCGACATGAGTGGGGGCCTGCTGGCAGGTGCCCCTCAATGCTGGTGGGTGGGGGTGCAAGGGGACATGAGTGGGGGCCTGCTGGCAGGTGCCCCTCACTGCTGGGGGGTGGGGGTGCAGGGGGACATGAGTGGGGGCCTGCTGGCAGGTGCCCCTCAGTGCTGGTGGGTGGGGGTGCAAGGGGACATGAGTGGGGGCCTGCTGGCAGGTGCCCCTCACTGCTGGGGGGCGGGGGTGCAGGGGGACATGAGTGGGGCCCTGCTGGCATGTGCCCCTCAGTGCTGGGGGGGTGAGGGTGCAGGGGGACATAAGTGGGGGCCTGCTGGCAGGTGCCCCTCAGTGCTGGGTGGTGGGGGCGCAAGGGGGCATGAGTTGGTGATCAGTAGTGCAAGGTGACATGTGGCTTGACTGGGGGGCATGCCCATGGTGGATGGGCTGCCTGCGGGACATGTCCAGGGGTGCAGGGTAGTCCCCTGTGGTGTGGGCTGCCTGCAGGGGCCGTGGAGGGTGTAGAGGGAACACCTGGGTGGGCCCACACTGCCAATTCACGTGTAGGAACCCCTGCGCACCCCCGAAATTCACGTACCCCGTTCTGACAGCAAAATCACGTGTGAAACTTCCCGCGCACCCCCGAAATACACATACCCTGCTCCAATCGCATGTGAAACTTCCCGTGAACCCCAGTAAAACACGTACTCCACTCGCACAGGGCCAATCGTGTGTGAAACTTCCCGCGCACCCCGAAATACACGTACCCTGCTCCAATCGCGTGTGTAACTTCCCGCGAACCCCAGTAATACATGTACCCCACTCACACAGGGCCTATCGCGTGTGAAACTTCCCGCGCACCCCTGTAATACACGTACCCTGCTCCAATCGCGTGTGAAACTTCCCGGGAACCTCAGTAATTCATGTGCCTCACTCGCACAATGCCTATCAAATGTGAAACTTCCCGTGCACCCCCGAAATGCACGTACCCTGCTCCAATCGCATGTGAAACTTCCCGCGAACCCCAGTAATGCACGTACCCCACTCGCACAGGGCCTATCCCGTGTGAAACATCCTGTGCACCCCGAAATACACGTACACTGCTCCAATCGCGTGTGAAACTTCCCGTGAACCCCAGTAATACACGTACCCCACTCGCACAGGGCCTATCGCGAGTGAAACTTCCCACGCACCCCCGAAATAAACGTACCCTGCTGCAATCGCGTGTGAAACTTTCCGCGAACCCCAGTAATGCATGTACCCCACTCGCACAGGGCCTATCGCGGGTGAAAATTCCCGCGCATCCCTGAAATACACGTATCCTGCTCCAATCGCGTGTGAAACTTCCCACGAACCCCAGTAATACATGTACCCCACTCGCACAGGGCCAATCGCGTGTGAAACTTCCCGCGCACCCCCGAAATACACGTACCCTGCTCCAATCGCGTGTGAAACTTCCCGCAAACCCCAGTAATGCACGTACCCCACTCGCACAGGGCCTATCCCGTGTGAAACATCCTGCGCACCCCGAAATACACGTACACTGCTCCAATCGCGTGTGAAACTTCCCGTGAACCCCAGTAATACACGTACCCCACTCGCACAGGGCCTATCGCGAGTGAAACTTCCCACGCACCCCCGAAATACACGTACCCTGATGCAATCGCGTGTGAAACTTTCCGCGAACCCCAGTAATGCATGTACCCCACTCGCACAGGGCCTATCGCGGGTGAAACTTCCCGCGCATCCCTGAAATACACGTATCCTGCTCCAATCGCGTGTGAAACTTCCCACGAACCCCAGTAATACATGTACCCCACTCGCACAGGGCCAATCGAGTGTGAAACTTCCCGCGCACCCCCGAAATACACGTACCCTGCTCCAATCGCGTGTGAAACTTCCCGCGAACCCCAGTAATACACGTACCCCACTCGCACAGGGCCTATCGCATGTGAAACTTCCCACGCACCCTGCTCCAATCGCGTGTGAAACTTCCTGCGAACCCCAGTAATACACGTACCCCACTCGCACAGGGCCTATCACGTGTGAAACTTCCCACGCACCCCCGAAATACACGTACCCTGCTCCAATCACGTGTGAAACTTCCCACGAAACCCAGTAATACACGTACCCCACTCGCACAGGGCCTATCGCATGTGAAACATCCCGCGCACCCCCGAAATACACGTACCCTGCACCACTCGCGTGTGAAACTTCCCGCGAACCCCAGTAATACACGTACCCCACTCGCACAGGGCCTATCCCGTGTGAAACTTCCCGCGCACCCCCGAAATACACATACCCTGCTCCAATCGCGTGTGAAACTTCCCGCGAACGGCAGTAATACACATACCCCACTCGCACAGGGCCTATCATGTGTGAAACTTCCCGCGAACCACAGTAATACACATTCCCCGCTTGCAGTGCTGGTACAGGGTTAGCGCAGCCCTTTGCGCTGGATTGGGGATTTTGATGGCTTTTCCCTGCAAGGGGGGCGTTCTTGGAGGCATAACTGGCTCTGCTGCAGGGTTGCTGCGCCACTGTGTGCCACGGCTGGTTTTGGTAGCAAAAATCCATGAATTCGCTGTGCGCGGAAATGGATTTAAGCGCACGCGGCTGGCGCAGAGATTCGCACGCGCACACTATGAATTACCCTGTTAGAATAGATTACCAATAATCGTATAAATCAACATGCCAATCAGCTTGAAGAACAGTGCTAGGAAACCATTATTTTGTTACAGTCATGTCACATCCCACGCCTCAAGATATGTCACAAACCACAATTTTTGAAAAAGGACAAACAAAACCGAAGAAAATCCATGTAAATTCACAGCATAGAGTTGTTTATAAATGTACCGGTGAATGGTATTTAAATTGCACAATTGCCTATGAGTCTCTTTCGGCATAGTTCTGCTATGCGCAATAGCCTAATGTCATGATTCCGTCGCCTCAGTAATAGAGGTTGCCTGGAGATCCCAATGGAACCGCCTACATTCAATTTTTAAAGGTCATAGTAAACATGTGTGCTTAGTAAATGAGATGTAAATTCAATTCCCTGCGCACAATACTTATTGGTTAAGAACCCTTCAAGCATTCAGATGTAAGCCTGAGTGTGACAGCACAATATTGACTACTGAGCTATGGCCACAGTCATGATTAAACAAAAGAAAGCAATTGGCACTTGCAGAGTAAAGGGCAGAGGCCAGGGAGGATAGCAGTATTTGTTTATCCCGTCCTTGTGGATGTAATTCCGAAAATGGACACACATGCATTTCCAGTGTGGAATGTGCCTTTTTCAAATTCACTTCTTCACGTTATTTTGTGATCCAAATACTACATTAATGGGCTCAGACTGCCATTTCTATTTTCCTACCGTTGTTGCTTTCAAACACTGCACGACATTCATTGAAAGATACATCACATGGGAGAACCCACTGCCATGGGATGTCTAGTGAAGTTAGATTTTTGTAAATGGTCATACATAAATCTTACCGAACAGAGCAATGAGGGAATTAATGTGGCAGGCCGATCTGTTGAACAGGCCATTTCGTCCAGCTAACAAACTAAGCGAGCTATTCTGTTCACTTCCAGTCTGGTCCTATGCTTATACTGCTTGAATGATTGCCAATATGACATACCAATTAGCAATCATTTAGAGATTTTTAGTTGTGCCTAAAAGTAGCTTTCCAAATACCGCCCCATTTACTTCTCCGGACGATTATGGGTTTTGTAACCCATAAACAAAAAATAGATCTGCTTTGACATGGAGACAATACCTCCATGAAACGGGACAATAATGTACCTGGTGAAATTCAGACATTTAATAATTCTACGTATCCCCAAATTAAACCATGCCATGCGGCTCCCTAATGGGGAATAACAGGAACCGTAAATTGGGCCTGGTTAGACGTTTGACATTGCTGGAAAAACGCAGCAGTAATTCCATCACCACCTCTTTTTTTGCGGTAACAGTATTTCCACCGTTTTTTCTGCACTGCCAAAATATAGATTTTCGCAGTGCAGGAATATAGATTTTGGCAGATTTACCACCAGAGGAAATTAGCATGCAATAAATCTACCGGTGTATTTTCCATGTGGTAATTTCGCCGGCGATAAATCTACCAAAATCCAATTGAGTCCCACAGACTTTTAAAATAGGAAATTACACGCACTACCTCCAATTGTAATCCCGTAGTAACTCCACAGGAACAAGTAGAGGTAACTGTAACGGTGTTTGCTGGTAATTCAGTGGATTTAGCAGTAACGGAAATAGAGATTGCCTATATTAACACAGCTAATGTGGCCAAACTTGGAATGAGGCTGCAGCAGTGGCTAAGGGTTACCATGAAATGACCGAATTAAAAAAATCTAAGGTAGAAATTTCCGAATTCATTTGTTTCTAATAATGGGTGGAAACCCCCATGCACCCCCCAGACCCCTTTCCTTTTCTAATACCCTTGCAATACCCCACACCTATATTTGAAATAAATAGGTAAAAGAATTCAGTCATTCTTCCTCTTTTTATGGGGATTTGTTCATTTATATGGATACCGTAGCTAAAGAGACATGATATTGTATTGTCAATGTTACACTCCTAGAGCACTTCACCCATTATAGAAGCACCCATAACCAGCAGCTTGCCCCCTTCTGTAACGGAATATGCACCAGAGCAGGATTAGCCCCTCCTGATTTGCGTAGAGGCATTCCAATGGATATGTGGCAAAACATGTGTCAATATTGAGTCTTGCACAGTAGCAAATGGGCCCCAGAGACACAATTATAGAGAGGCCCAATTTGTAGTTATTTTCATCCATACATGTGCCTATTTTACATGCATGTATGAAAATAGCACATAGTCAGTGTATGACACAGAGAGAGAGTCCCCGGTCCATGATTGGATGCGATTGACTTGCACAACTGTGCACAAATCACTCCCCACACTCGATCATTAGCTCTGAGGGCGAGACGCCATATTTGCTGTTGCGATGCGGAACGGTAGCGTAGCACCCATTGAGTCAGGGTGCAAGCTTACCAGCGATGGAGTAACGAGACTGAAGTATCAGACATTACCTGTGAGCAAGACCAGTATCCCACACAAGTGGGCATCAGAGATTCGTCATTGAGGATGAGTGTTCGGCGCGGAAAATACTGAGTCTGCAGCTATATTTGGTGCATAACCACAGATATGTGGCATTGTTTTACCTATAAAATAATTGTTGATGATGTCTTTGAATACCGACATGAAGTTGATATACATATACTCCACACCACTGCAGTATCCATGAGGGATGCCTATTGAGTTGATCAGACTCCAAATACAGTGAAAACACAAAAATCCTAACGGGATAAAAACACGAGAGAGTGAGAAAAGGGTCCCACTCACTCAGGAGTCCAAATTAAAAATCCAAAAGTCCAGCAAAATAGCTGGGGCCTGTAAGGAGGGAGGATTTTAGCACAAAAATGGACATTCTCCCTAACACTCTGCTACGATATACTCTGGTGGTACAGCCTTATACTAAGAATGGAGGTTTGTACTGTCTCAGTTACTGAACCCTTATGTGGACTTCAGAGAAACGGTCCTAACACTTCACACCAAACAAACTATGAACAGTGTGCCACTGCATACAGTTGCTCATGACAAAGGTGTCATGCATACCCCTAGTCCTGCAATGCAGACTCCAAATCGGGCCACTACAAGAGTTCCCTGGCGACGAACTCATCCTAAGTAACCGAGTCATGGGGGGAACATGGTGCAGATCCCTCTCAGGCTCTGCTCACAACTTCAATGGTGGGCCAAAAGGGCCAATGTCCACAGAGGGAAAACCTTTTAGGATCCAATGCCCAACAAAATGTTTGTGGCAGATGCCTCCCTGCAAGGGTAAGACGCACATGTCAGAGGTCAATGGACACCACAGGAGACGTCCCTACATATAAATATGCTCAAACTCAGAGCGGCTCGGTGGGCACTTAAATCATTCCTCCCAATACTGAAAGGTCAGCAGGACCGTCTTAAGTCTTCACAGACAATACCAACACAATGCGTTATTATCTGCGAAAGCTGGGGGGGTGCGAGATCCAATACATTGTCCAAGGAAACTCAACTGACTTTGCGTTGGGCCATTGCTCATGGGATCATCATTCAAGCATTACATCGCACAGGGTTACAGAACCAAACGGCGGACAGCCTCAGCAAGCGAGTGTTGCAAAGCCACGAATGTGAGCTCAACTCCTTGACGCTGCAGTTGCTATTGCAGCGCTGGGGACATCCAACATTAGACCTATTTGCCACAATCCACAACAAAAAGTGTGCCAAGTACGCCAGCAGAGCACCCCAAAAGGGCTCAATGGGAAACTTGTTCGCTTTTCCATGTGACGACCTCCTTTCATACGCGCTCCTGCCATTCCCAATCCTGCATAGGACAATACAGATGATCAAATGGCAATCCTGCATGGTGATACTGATTGCACCGAACAGTCCTGGTACTTCGACCTGGTCCAGCTCTCCAGGGACAAACCCAACCAACACAGCGATGGCCCAGATCTCCTCACCCAGGGCCGTGGGAAGATTGTACACCACAACCAGCAAGCACTCCCTGTTAGGACAGTTTTTCTGAGCCTGGCACTTTGTCTACGCTACCATATACCATAAACCATTGCCCCCATGCACAACAGCACTCTGATCTGATAAATACTGCAGGGAAGCCAGCAGCATTCGCTGAGACACACTGCAATAAACATTACTCCTCATCCTATTACAGCACGGATAATGGGAGCGTTTGCCTCGGCTGACCTTAACAAACTATCGCCCATGCACAACAACACTGCAACCCTATAAATACACCAAGGAAGCCGGCAGCATTCGCTGAGGCACATCGCAATACACCTGTCTCACCCTCACTAATCAGACTTTCACTCCGGAGAAACCACGAATAATGAGACCATGCATCCACAGTAGACAAAGAAAAAAAGAAATCTGCAGCTGAACTACATTAAAGCATTCGGTATGTATACCTTACACCACCTCTCTGGACATAGGCCAAAAGCACGGCCAAACGTCCATGCACAATAGAATGCAGCTATGGCAATGTCATTCTGGTCTTGCAGCGCACATAGCCGCCCACACTGAAACCCCTGATGTATCTCAACATCTCTGCCACTAGCATATAGCGACTACCAACAAAAACAAATTCGGTATAGCTAGGCACACATCGAATCTTCAACAATAGCCCTCTATCCGAAACCACCGACAGTGCCCAGCTACGTGCCTGACTTGTGGGCTGTTTAATGGAGCCTAACCAGCCACCTAAATCCTAAGCCGGCAAAAATACACACAAGCATCTCTTAATCTAAACTCTTAAAAACTCAACCACATTGACTGTGGTCACTGTGGGTGTTCCAGCAACAAAGTGCATTGAGGCCATACAAATGCGGAAAGAGCGCTATGTAAATAACCAAATACTATACAATACAAGGGAACATCTGAACAGAAGCACTGTCTATATAATCGCAGTACTCCATCCATGCTGTACAGATTAGAGGCCCTCTTGGGTATGGACCTTAAATGGTTAAATATTGTGTTATGTTGTGTTAAAGGTTTTTTATACTGTGCACTATCACTACCAGCATAGTACCTTGGAGCTCCGTTGGATTTGTAAAGCAAGAGGGTAAGGTGTGGGGTAAGTTAGTAGGACTGAGTAAAAAAAAGGGCAAAAGAGCTTTGGCAGCTTCAGTTTAGTTTTCAATGTTCGCTGAGCATAGGTGTGAGTTTTCGGTTGCTTGCCATCAGGTGCTGTTGTGTGGTTTGTTTATTTGTTGCAGTGTAGTGAAGAGTGTGCAGTTTGTTGTCCTGTAGAGGTATGTGTTTAGTTCACATTTGAGAGTTGTATGCAGAAGGATTTAGTGGGGTTGGTTAGTGGCAATACCTTATCGTGCCCCCTCAGTTTGGCTGCCTGCGGCATATATCCATTCAAACTGCGGTTCCCCCTCCTACTTTCTGAGCAGGGGTGTGGGTCTTTAACAGGGCTATTTAGTGATGGTACCCTCTTCAACCCCTGTGTTCAGACTACTGGATGTCCACATCACTTTATGTCCTGGAACATCCCTGTGTGGAGCAACCATTGTCTCCAGGAGCCTTTTGAGGAGGGGGCACCTCTTGCCTGTGCACTTGAGCTCCCTGTGCCCTGTGGTCCATCTGTTTGGTCATCATTTTCTCCACTCTAGTTCTAATAACCTCTTATCTGTGGTTCAATTAGGTCGGTCCCATTTCTCCTCTTTGTTTCTGGTTGGGCCCTCTATGGGGACGGGTGCACCTGGGTCTCCCTCCCATTCAGAGGCTTTTTTACTTCCCTGCACTTTGCTGTGGTCTCTTCTAGTCCCAGTTTTTCCAGTTGTGTGTTCATTCCACGGGTCATGGGTGTTGCTCATTTATTTTCATCCCGCTCTGAGTTGAAGAGCCATGTTTTTAGAAGTTTTCAGAATTTGAGATGGCCCTTCATGGTTCATATTTCTCTGGGGAGAGAGTTACAAAGTTTAGAGGCTAGGCAGGAGAAAGCTGATTCCCCAAGTTTTTTCCTCGTGTATGGTTTAGGTTTAAGGCAGAAGTCGTTGCTGGATCTAAGCGTTCTAGTCGTCTGGTAAATTGGGATTTTCTTTTGTATGAATTCTGATCCATGGCCATGGACTGCTGTGTGTTATGCACATTGTTTTGAATGTAATTCGTTTTTTTACTGGCAGCCAATGTTGCATTTTTAGCACTGGAGTGATGTGGTCCCTTCATGAGAGTTTGAGGAGAAGTCAGGCAGCTGCGTTCTGTACACATTGCAGTTTCTTCAGTAGATAATCTGGCATTCCAAGGGAAGGTTTTGGCAAAACATCTTATACTTACCTCCCTGTGTCCTATTTCGGTCAAAGACTTGAGATGGCCCTGTTGTTACTTGAAGAACAGGTTATCAAAAAGAGGGGCTCTTTATAGTTTAATATCTTGAAAGAGCCCAGGTGCACAATTCCATGGCTGTGATCCTCTAATAGCTTATATAGGAGCAGCAACTTCAGGGAAAATTTGGTTAGAAACGTTGTGTAAGAAGAAGTTTGAGCCCTGGATCTAGCCACCTTATGTCGCAGGTGGAATGTAAAGCAAAGAACTTGAGACTGGAATATGAATTAGGAGAAATTAAAGAAATTACAGAAGTTGAAAACATATGTGGAAATATTTGAGCGCATGCATCGTTTTCTAGCTCCGCAAAGATATACTATTATTTGCCCAGCTGAGAAAGTACGAATATTGTATTGCTGCTCAGAATAAATCATCTGCCAGTTTTAAGTGTTGTAGGCCTGAGACAGGGGGTAAAATTGGAGCATAGAGAATGTTGAATGTGCAAAATATCAAGCTAACTAGAAACACCCAGGAATGCATTTCCAATATTGTGGGCATTTTTATACGAGAGAGCTGAGTGGTATGTTCATGATTTGGACAACATTACAGGCTGGGCCCTGTGGAAACAATGGCCAATATTTCGAGCCCGGCGGTAACCCTGCCGGTGCTAGCGGCGGGTTGTCGCCGACACATAATAGTTTACTGTGCATGACTTCCTGGTGCCAACGGTCAATGGCAGCACGGGAAGTCAGGCGCCAGTAAAATATTGTTCCCCATTCCATAGAGTCCCATATAACTTTATGGAATGGGGACTCGGAAGCGCCGGCACCGTTGAGAACGGTGCCAGCGCTTCCGTGAAGAGTTTGCCGACCATGGCCACTGTGCCCGGCCGGGTTAGACCTGTTGGGCGCAGCGGGCGTGGCAGAGAAACTCGTAGTTTGCCGGTCCGGTAACAATAGTGCCGGTGAGCTTACTAGCACCCTTGTTTCCGGTCCACCAAACTTGTAATGAGGCACAATGACTTGTCACAAAAATGCCTCAATGCACTTTTTAGAATACTAGTGAGAAAGCCTGTTTGCAAGGGCTAAAGTGATGGCCTAATACATTTCCTAAGGCAACAGTTCCCTCTAGCAGTGACAACAGGCGAGGTGGGTAGTCTCTACTGTTCATGACTGCATAGGACAACCATACATCTGGCCTTTTTTTATATTTTATGATGGACAAGTTGCTGCTAAACTAAAAGTTGAGAGTTTTTATGAAAACTTTTATTAATGGTCTGAATATATGAATATGTTTTAATACTAATATGTGTATGAATTGGAAAAATGTAACTTTGGATATGTGTGTTTTTGTATTTGTATGTATCTTTCCTTGATTATATGTGTAATAATGATATAAAATGTATACAAATAGTTTTGTAGAAACTAAATGATATTAAATTATAAATAATAAATACAAAATAAACAAAAATAGAAATACAGAGTTTAAAATAAACCATGCCGAGGGCAATCAGAGCACTCGTAAATGCACAAAATATAATAATAATAATAATAATAATAATAATAATAATAATAATAATAATAATAATAATAATAATAATAATAATAATACAGCATTCACAAATCCCTCTGCTCCTGCTGGCTCTGGCTATGCTCACCTACACATTGTGAGCTTAGTGTCATGCCACAGAAGTGGGTGCCACAAACCAAAGCAGATCACTGATTCTCAAAGCATCCCAGGCCCCCGTTGTCGCCCGGTCTCATCTCTAAGAAGCCAGGAGAAGGAGAAAGTACAGTACAGAGAAGGGACATTTCACAGAGCTGCTTACATGCCACCAAATATGAATGTATTGTTTCCATAAGGGATTCTATGTTTTGTGTTCTCTTTACTAAGTGTGTCGTTAGGTGGAAGGGCCTGGCAATTTATTAGACAGACACAGTCAATGAGTACCAATTACTCACATGGACGATGGACTGTCCCTGGCCCTCCTCCAGCATGGGTGCTGAGGGTTATATACATCACAGTTCTCGATGCGCACCCAATTCTAAGAAGCTAGCGGCAGGGCGTTTGCACATGCAGCCAGTCCATCCCCCAACAATCAAGCCCTCTATGTGGCTCTGGAGACATGTATGCAGTCTGGTTGTGGACTATGAGGAACACAGTGCGGTTACATTTTATATTTGAGGCCCATTGTGATTTGGATACAGTGTTTGCAGGCTAACATTGCTAAGCAGTGGTAATGGGTTATGTATAACGAGCTTAATACCCAGAGGTTTCTAATCGGGGTCCCTGGGATCAAATCTGTGTTGCACTGCATCGATTGCTTCCAAGACGAGTGCACTGCCCCGGAGTGTTAGGGAGAATTCTCAGAAATGTGCTAATTCCTCTCTACCTTAGAAACCTCAAGCAACTTTGCTGTATTTTAGACCTTCAGTGCAGTGGCACAGGGAAGACTTTCAGATTTCCCAAAGGTTTAAATACCTTCTCTTGGATAAACTACTGTTTCCAAGAAGCAGTATAATGAAATTGACTTTACTTACAGTTGCAACTGTCTAGACTCAGCACACACTACCTTACAATAGGGTGATGGAGGGGTTACTTAGTATCCCCTTTGTCTAGTTTCTCATGTAACATTTTTATGTTACCCTTTTCCTGATGAATGGCTGTCGGCAGTGGTTTACTTTTAACTACCGTGGTGTGCTTTTACCGCGGGCTGCGTTCACAGGTGCAGCAGAGCAGCCATGGGTGCCATTTTTGTCAAAATGGCCTCGGTCTTCTTTTTTTGCCATTTCTTTGTGGAAAGTCCATCTTGAGATTTACTCTGTGCGCCAAACCAGCTTTGGTCCCTTTGTTCATTTTGTCTTTAGCGGGATTCACAAGTGAAGCCTGCATCTGGCTCCAGGGTGTCTGGCAGGGGCAGGGAGCGAGGGAGATGCCCGTAACTCCCTGTGCTTAGTCTCCTAGGAGACAGGAATGTACACTTAGGTGATTGGCTGGCTGGCTGTCCGGCAAGGACAGCGACGCTGCTGGATGACTGACAGCTAGTCTGGAATGAATGGTAGAAACCTGCATAAAGGCAAGGCTTTTTGCCTTGGAACGCAGAGTTAACCACTGGGCGAAGGAATCCAAAGAAGAATTTGGAAGAAAAGTCTGCTGCAGCTCCTGTACCATTGGTTTGCCCGGTGAAGCCCTGCTGCTGTGCTGAAGCTACGAATTTGCCTTTACTAGTGAAGCCCTGCAAGGACGACTTTTCCCCTTGAGTAGGTGGGACCAATCAAATCCAAAGTAAGCCAAATGGACATCCTCTTGAAGCTGGTTGCATTTTCACTGCAGTTGCTTCTGGAAACCGAAGGGCCAGGGAGAGGAACACCACTTTGTGTGAGTTGCTTTGAAGTTGGCCAAGAGCTCCAGGAAGATCCTCCGGACTCCCAGGAAGTAGGAATGACTGAGCCTGAGCCACCTCAGTAGAGTGATGGACCCCAGATGCAAGGAAAGCCCGTCTCGAAAACCAAGAACCGTGGTGGTGCTATTTGCTGAGACGCGAGGAGCTGAAACCGCGAAGTGCCGCTGAATAGAAGTTGGTCCTTTTCTGTCGCCGAGTGTCCCATTGCAGTGCAGGAGTCCTCCAGACGTGCTTCCTCTTGTCCCCACACATGAGGCCCAGGATCACAGGATCTGCAGAGCTGCAAAGGAACAGAAGCCAGCCAGAAATGTTTTTCTTCTAACATTTGTGATGTCATCTTTGATGTCCTGGGTGTTAGTCTTAGCAGTGCACGGTGGTGGCGCGAGTTATGGTTGCTTAGCTTACCATAACTGGTGAATTTCAAGGGTTTTTCGGTTTTACTTGGAACCATAACGTTCCTTTAACAAAGTTTTTTCACTGAATTTCATAGGTTTTTAGTAGCGCAACTTAACCATAACGTCCCTTTTACAAAGTTTTTTTCACTGAATTGCATAGGTTTTTAGTAGCGCAACTTAACCATAACGCCCCTTTAACAAAGTTTTTTCACTGAATTTCATAGTTTTTTAGTAGCACAACTTAACAATAATGACTTTGACTTTATATACATGTCATATGGAACTGACTAGATCTCTTCTTATGAACTTGATGTCCGCGAACTTCTTTAATGTTCGCGGACATGTTCGGAGAACAGTACCACCACCTAAAAACTCTGGGGAGGTATGATGTGTAATAGTTATATCATAACATAGGAACATTTAACAAATTCACAAAGCAGCACACATACAAAGTATATGTAGTAATACTTAAAAAAATGTTACCCATATATGTAACACACTAACCATTCATGTAAATACAATACGTTTTAAAATGGAATATACCAAAAGAAGATAAAGTGGCTTCCACCATAATTACCTCACAGATGCTCCACAACCAACAGCAAGACCAGACGTATACACTACTGATTACATATCTCACCAGACATAGTAAGTGCACTTCTTTTTACTCATATATTTATAAACTATCTATATTAGAAGAAAAAAAAATATATTACTTCTTTGTTTTCTCACAGAAATGTGTAGTACTCTGGACTGGCTAGAGGACCATTTCCCACGAGACGAAATGTTAGAAGATAGTCCACCTAATGGTACACACTTTAGGGTTGTACCTTGCGAAGAACGTAGCAGGTTGATTTCCTCTACTTCATCCTCTGTTTCCAATCCTGTCACCACAAGGACCACCTCTGTGGGACAGCGCCTTTCTCAAGCTGCCTCACAGGCCATACAGAATGCTGATGACCCTTACCTTTCGAGGGTCACAGTTGTATGTATGTACTGTGACACAGTACTCTGCAGGGGGGAGCGACTTCGGAGTGCTTTTGAGACTATCGTCTCAGAGCACGAGAAGACCTGCTCACTACCCAAATAAAACCCACTCTACATCTTCCTCTCTCAGCTCGCCCTTTCTTATCCCTGTGGTTGGTGTCCCCCCCTTTACCCTCCTTTACCCTCCTGTCCTAGTGTGTCGTGTCTGAAAAACAAAAAAAATACAAAATTGCAAAAATCAAAAAAAAATAAGGCTCTTTTCAGAGCCGCCTTTCCCAGTTAAAAAATAGAAGTGAAAATAAATGAAGCAGGGCTCTTTGTATTTTTTAGAAGTCCGCGGACAGTTCACGAACATTAAAAAAATTGGGTTACTACTCCATCACAAACATTGTAATTTTCTCTGGAAAGAAGTGGTGGCTCTGAAAAGAGCCTTTGGGTGGTGTTTGTAAGACGAAAATTGTAAATTCTTAACATCTACTTCATAATCGTTGTTGTAATTCCAAAAAAGGTCGCAATGCATTTTGTACATTTCTCAGAAAAATCTGATTGCCAGCATAAGTAAGATGGACTCCATCTCTGCGAAAAATGTATGTACTACAAAACATAATATTTTCATTGTGAAAAGAAGACATGCCAAAATTTCTTAGAAAGCCACAAACAGCCTTATTAAAATTGCGCCTTGCTTTTTCCATTTGTGGACCAAATGAAGAAGAACGAAGCCACATTTGTCTCTGCGCAATCCGTGAAAATATCACTTGAGAATTAGGAAACATGTCCATAACCTTCCTCAGTCCTTCTTTCATAGCAAATTGCAAATAAATTCGAGTCACATGCCCTAAACTGTTCCCTCCACAATGAATTACAATTATGTCTGGATGTTGCTCTGTCTCCAAAGTAGCACAGAGAGGTAGCAAATCCAACCACTTCATTCCACGTACTCCATGCCAGTGTACTTCCACATGTGGGAATCCAAGATCTACAGCTACTCCACAGCTTTCTGCATGCACCTTCAACCAATGTATCCACGAATCTCCTAAAATCCAAACAATCTGTTTTCTGAAACACACAGCCATAGCTATCTTTTGTTCTCTCAGCAAAAAGAGTATCTCAGGAAATTTCTCCTGGCACAACATACCCACCAAACTTCCCTGACCAATCCCTTTCAGTGCTTATTCTCATTTGCATGACTTCTGAACCCAAAAATCCCCGGATGTAACTCCCGATGCTGGGAACTACCGCCATGTCCGCGGACATATCGTAACATTAACAGCCCTTCTACCATTTCCACTACACTCTTTCTGCCATTCCCTCATTTGATGTACCTCAAAAGTCACATGACCATGCACCAATCACATTCAAGACCTCTACATCTAACTGCATCATCATAGATCAGCACTGCAAATGTACTCTGAATCTCTCTGAGTACAAGTGTCATATCATTGGCAAGCAGCATCTACCACAAATACTGTACAAGCCTTCAAGATTTCTACTTGGAGCTCCATGCATATCCATATGCATGAACACAAACTTCAGGTATGCATATTTTCTGCATAGTAGATGACATAGCTCTCAACCATTTTTGTTTTACAGGCGGGTGAAATCACCCGATTTTGTTTTTGGCGGGTGAGACGCCCATTGGAATGAATAGGCGTGCAGGAGGCTTGGCGGGTGAGTCTGCCCTTTACAAGGCGTGTGACACCCGCCAAAAGCGTGTGAGTTGAGAGCTATGGTAGATGAACACATTTTCAAACAGACTTTTACCTTGTAAAATCTGTAAAATGAATTTACTGTACTTTTTTCAATTTCCTACAATCAACTATCACTTATACACCTTTATACTTTTTACTTTCTTTATACACACACACTCAAATCATGTTAAACTAACATTTTTTAAATGAAATATATAGACTACATATATTCAAACAAAATTACATGCAAACACAATCTATGTTTAAACCTTTATAAAAATACTTATACAATTTCATATTTTTTGTTTTTATTTATTTATTTACTTAATTACTTTAAATTAGACATGATATTGAGGCGCTATTACCTAGAACAGTTTACTTACAGAAATAGTGGTATTCACTAATATATTATAAATTTCACAAGACATAGTAAAGATATTTTATTTTTGCTACAGTTAGTCATTCAATACAATTTTTTAATTAAGAACATATCATATGTACTGAACTGATGCAATGTATCTTATGTAAATAAATTAGTGTAATGGTTTTACAGAAGGCACTGAGGATTTCAATTAAAAAAATCAATATCTAAATTAAAAACAGTGCTATGTACAAACAAAGTTACTAATTTGAAGCTTTTACAGTTGCAGTGAAGACCAGTTTCCTGAAAAGAAGCAGCCGAATTCGAAGAAGAAAGAAAAACTAAGAAGTTACCTGTTAATTTAAAAATAAAAGTAAGTAAAATATCACCATAATATTTATATTATTAATCAAATATACTATAACATTAATACCAACTATTTTGGTTTCTTAAAATAGAGATTTTGTACCATTTTGCCCAAAAATGTCCATGTCGTAAACAGTGATTTACAACCAGAATGGCCCACAAATTTCTATTTTTGGACACACAAATTAGCCAACTGAACCACTACAATTTTCATATTATAGAACAAACAACTGTTTTAATTGTATACATTAGATTTACTATTTGTACTTTTCCACACCACTAGCTTACTTTTTTTGTCATCTGAACCCCAGTTTAGTGACACATAAATTCAAGAATACCTATCCCTACTAGTTTTAGTTCCCAATGCACAATCACACACCATTACATACATCTTTATCATCTTACTCAAACACTCATGCACACAGCACACATACATTCCAGAACACCCCAACCCATATCTTCTTTATTTTTTTCAACAGACCCTAAAGAATGCCTACCAAAAGACAACTCCGTAGAAAGCAACGCAAAATTAGAGCAAATGAAAATAAAGGTGTCCAACATAAGCATCCATCTCTAGCAGAATTTGTAAAAAAAGTTGAAACAAAACAGCTAATACAATCATTTAGTGAAACACAAGAAGTTTCAAGTACAACAACTTTGCTTCCTCTATCAAAATGTAAAACAAACCAAAAAACAATTAACAGAAAATCAGCTATCAGTACAGATAAAACTACTTCTTCAAATTTTAATATAGTGCAAAGTAAGCATACCAAGAAAAGTATTTTAGCCAAAATATACCGTCACAAAGTCCTTCAAAATCTTATAAAAACAGGAGAGAAATCAGGTTCAAAGCTTAAAAGCTATCGTAGGAAATTAATCCTAGAAGCATTGATGGACAGTGCAATTCTTCTCAAAAGAAATGTATTTATTTTACTGTTAAACAAAATGAAACCACTAACAAAACTAATAACTAAATTACAAAAAAGACTTCTCAATAAGCGAAATGTCTACAGAAAGAACTTCTTAAGTATCTGCAGAGGTGAATGGAATCACACTACGAGCACAGAACCATATTTTAATGAAGAAGCGTACAGACAAAAGCAAACGAATACAATTGCCATAAATAGCAGTGGTCGAGGTTATGAAAAAGTGAATAAAACCATAATGGAACAAGAAGTACTTCTTACAAAAATATGCCCTGAAAACTTAGTATTACCCCTCTATTCAACTGAATCAGAACGTCTAGTGTACAAATGGCCATGCACGTCAATGTGTAACATTCCCAAACAATGTTTCAAATCTTTACACCAATTCCTCAATAAATATGTAAAAAGCAAAGACAAAATCAAAATTAAATTACTGCAAAATATAGATACCTGTCCAGTGCGCAAGTACACAGGACTACAAGGACATTCATTGGCCTGCATTACAGGACCTACTTGTAAAACCACTTTCCATGATATTAAAAGGATATCAACACATCATTCAACTATAAGAAATCTAGTCTCTAAACTGTACTATGCTAAAAGTCCTGCTTTAGCACTAGCAAAGTTAAATAACATCCTTCTACACGGTACAGCAAAACACCTACTTGAAGAAATTCACCATCTCCAGAAAAAATATTTTGGAAGTGAAAGCCATTTACAGAATGAAATAGCTTTAAACCAATTAAGCAACAATTCTACACATGGCAACCTTTTGCTAAACACATACAAAAAAGAAATACTAAAATTTAAAAGTACATCAGCTGAAGTACCAAACCATGTATGTGTATGTTGCCGTAGAATTTTTTATAAAAGTAACACAAAAACTGTGGACCTATCATACAAAATAGAAGACAATGAAGATTCTAAATGGTTTGAATTAGCTCTCTACCGTCTAGCAGAAAACAAATATGAAATAACTGAGCCCTTAATACTTTGCAGTTATTGCACTACAAAATTTGACAACAACCAAACTCCTTCACGTTCTATCACAAATAATTTGGAATTATACCCAGTACCAAAACCTCTACAACAACTTAATTTATATGAGAGCATCATAATTCAAACAGTACACCCATTTCAAGCAATAATACGCCTTCAACCAAAAACAGCAAAATTACCTCCCTCTGAATTGGTAAAAGGCATTCGTGGAAAAGTAGTTTATTTACCATTAAATCTAAAAGAAAATGTGCATACTCTAGGAGTGCAACGTCCAATGCAGCAATCTTTAATTATATTAGTAAATGGAGTACCTACAAAAGACAAAAAAATATGGCAACAGCTGGTAGATTATTATAAAGTTAGACAAGCCTTCCAATATCTTAAAGAGAATAATGAATATTACAAAGAAATTAATATTGAAGAAAACTTGAAAGATACGACTGAAATAATTCAAGAAACACAAGAAGCTGGTCAATTTGAGCTACTAGATCCTGCTACAATATCAAATACTTTAGACCATTATACAATTCATCCTTTGCACTGTAATGACACTGGACAAGATGTACTAGAAACTTACCAAATGCGTCAAACAAAAGGATCGCCAATCAGTATATGGGAAAAAAGTATAGAAGCACGTGCTTTTCCTCTACTCTTTCCTATTGGCAAAGGAGGAAGGTATGATGATAGACCTATTCAAATATCCGCTTCAGAATACCGCTCATTATGGATGTATTCTGAAGATCCCAGATTTAGACAAAATGTGGAATACATATTCCACCTACTCTTTGAAAGTGAACTAGCAACTTTAAGTTACGGAGTTGCACACATATTAAAATCAGGATCACACTTTCAAAATATGACAGCTACACAATTATTAGAGAAAGTGCAACAAAAGGATGAGGTTTTACAATCAAATATTACAAATCTATTAGCAAATATGCGTGGTACTAAAGAGTACTGGTTTCGACGTCATGGAGATGTACGTTGTATGATCAGAAACCGTGGCCCACCCACTTGGTTTGTTACATTAAGTTGTGCAGAATATGCATGGGAAGATTTACATGATTTCCTACGCATACCAAATAAAAACAAATCAAACATAGATATCCTAACACCTGGAGAACTTTGTTCTTTGGATCCTGTTAATGTTTCAAGATATTTTCACCATCGCTTCATTGCTATGCTACATTTGATTTGTAATAAAACTGTTCCTCCCCTTGGAGAAGTGCAACACTTCTTTTGGAGAAAAGAATACCAAGCCAGAGGAGCACCACATATCCACATGCTTTTATGGATTAAAGATGCTCCTAAATTTGGTCAAGACAGTGATACCAGAAAAATATGTCACTTGTGAAATTCCATCAGAAGCCACAAATAGTGATCTTCGTGCACAAATTTTACAATTTCAAAGACACAAATGTGGAAAATTTTGTCGTCGCAAATAAAAAAACAAAGGCAAATACTACACCAAATGCCGATTTGGTTTCCCTAGACCAGTTACAAATACAGGTCAAGTAAACAACCTCATGTCTTCAGTTAGACATACTGTTAAAGGAAAGTCACCTAAAAATACATATTAAATAAAAAGAAAAGAAGAAGAAAAATATATCAATGATTATAATGTAATCATTGCCCACTTATGGAATGCAAACATAGATGTGTAGTACATTGCAGACAATTCTACTGCAGTTGCACGATATCTCACAGCATACTTAACTAAAGCAGAAAAGACAGAGCTCCAAGACCTCTGGAATGACCTGTCATCAGATAAAACAGTATCTCAGAAATTATACAGCTTGGGCATACAAATGCTCACCCATAGAGAATGTGGATCTTATGAAGCAGCTGATCGTTTAACTGGTACTTCATTGTATGGTAAATCTGAAAATATAATATGGCTAAGTCTTGGTCCAGCTAAATGTAGAAAAAGAGTTCTAAAATCATATGAAGATATAGAAACAATAGCCAAACATGATCCCAACAGCCAAGACATTTTAAAAAACAATGTATTGGACACATACTACCCAAGCAGAAGTAATACTTTGGAAAACATGTGTCTATACCAACTAGCCCAAAACTACACATACAAAAATAATATGAAACCCGATGAAAAAAAGGTAAATATAGAGTGACAGACTGTGAAGGCAGCTTAGTTAAACTCACTAAAGCAAATTTAATTAATCATATCAAATTGTCATTGAAGACTCCTCAACATAAAGAAGTATATTACATGTCCCTGCTACAACTCTTCAAACAATGGGGAAAAGAAGAACAATTACTAGATAACTATGACTCATATGAGGATGCTTTCAAAGCAAGTGAAAGCACTATAACTGATGTAAACTTTACACAGTACAAAACAATGTTGCACAATGAACAGCAACATGAAGAAGAACTCCAAGCCCAACTAGATAAGGATACTCCTGACAGTAGTCAACCTTCTGTAACAGGAAGCCAAGAACCACTGGGTTAACCACTAATAACAAATGAGGCAGAATTAGCTATGATAGAAGTAGAAAACAACATGTGTCAGTATGAAGATGAGGAAGACTTAACTATACTACAATCAATACTAAACAATGAGCAAAGTAGCATTTTTCAAGAAGTAACAAAACAAATTGCACATGGTGTAAAACATGAAAATAAAGAATGTTCCTGCCATAATTATAAACTTATACTACTGTACGTCAGTGGTGAAGCTGGTTCTGGCAAAACATTCCTAATCAAAATCATTAGTAAGTTCCTTCAACAATTGACAAACAACAAACTGTCAGCTGTTGTCACTGCCCCCACAGGTATAGCTGCCTACAACATAGGTGGTGTTACATTACACTGATTACTACTATTACCAGTAGAACACCAGAACAAATTAGACTATTACAAACTTTCTGCAGAAGCTGCAATGGAATTACGCAGAGTATTGAAACAAATGAAAATGCTACTAATAGATGAAGTGAGCATGGTCTCCAACCTGATGTTAGCTTTGATTCACCTCAGATTACAAGAAGTACTCAAAACAGACTATGAAGAGCTCTTTGCAGGAAAACACATTATTGTTTTTGGAGATCTGCTTCAATTAACACCAGTAAAAGGTGAACCTATTTTTAAAACATTAGGGCACAAACTCTGCCATAAAACTGTTGGCAGCATTGGAAATGTCAACCTTTGGCAACATTTCCAATACAGAAAATTAACAGAAAACATGCGCCAATCTGCAGATCTAACTTACATTTTAAAAAGTTTGAGAGTTGGTATACTTTCTAAAGAAGCAGAAGCAACATTGAAAACCTGGCACATGAATGCACTTTATGGCGATAATGCATGTGCTACAGATGTTATGGAACAATTAGCCCACAAAAATGTCAGTTGTATGGCCTTAATGCCAAATCTTGCAAGCTGTTTCAAATTCAATGAAATCATGCTAATTAAAGAAATGCAACCAATAATGGAAATTAACGCCACAGACAAACTAGATGTACATGGTATGACACTACCCATGTGTGACCAAGCCACAACAAGACTAAATAATTTAGAAAAATCAATCTCAAACACAGCAGGCTTAGAAAAGATGTTAAAATTATCCTTAAATTGCAGAGTAATGCTTAAACGTAACCTTGATGTGGACCAAGGACTAGTTAATGGAGCACTGGGTACAGTTGTTGGCTTTCAAACATACCCACGTGACAACAAAATTCAGTTTGTCAATATACTCTTTGACAAACTTTCAGAAGTAAAACGGATAGGAAGCTCAACAGCTAGATTCCTTCTCTTCAAAGATATGTATGTACGCAGAGAACAATTTTCTCTAACTCTTGCATACGCAGTCAAAATTCATAAATCACAAGGTCTTACCCTAGACAAAGCAATGATAGATATTGGTAACACAGTCTTTAAAGAAGGCATGAGCTACGTAGCACTATCACGCTTACGTACACTTAACGGTCTATTTCTAATCAACTTTGATGCAAGTAAAGTAAACGCTGATATTCCTTGCATTTTAGAATATAATAGACTTCGCTCACTATACACTCCCCATCTAAACACATATTCTGTTCCACAAAAAATAAAACGTTGTAAAAGAAAATTAAATCAAACAGAAATGCAACAGGACGTCACTGCAAATCCTCTAAAGAGAGTAAAAGAAACTAATACTTCATCAAGTACCACAAACAAAAAAGAATCAATTAGAGAAAGTAAAGCAGGAAGACAAACTCCAAAAAAAGCAGTTAGATACAGAACTACCTGGACCATTTAAATTCTCAAATATAGTTGGTATAAGTTGCTATGCAAATGTAGCAATGAATATTCTATTTCAATTACCACCAATTGTTCACAACATTTACTCACACAGTACAGACCCATTGTGTTTGCAAATGTTAGTACTTCACAGAAATGCAGCAAACAATCCTGACTACACATATAGGGGGTAATTCATAGAATTCAGCGCACAAGTGGCGCACGCGGCTGGCGCACAGTGTGCGCGTGCGAATCCCTGTGCCAGCCGCTTGCGCCAGAACCCATTTCCGCGCACAGCGTATTCATGGATTCCAGCCACCAAAACCAGCCGTGGCGCACAGTGGCGCAGCGACCTTGCAGCAGCGCCAGTTACGCCCCCAAGAACGCCTTCCGCGCAGGGAAAAGCCATCAAAATCCCCAATCCAGCGCAAAGGGCTGCGCTAACCCTGTACCAGCACGGCAAGCGGGCTACGTGTATCACTGGGGTGCGCGGGAAGTACCTCACGCGATTGGCCCCGTGCGAGCAGGGTACGCGTATTACAGGGGTACGCGGGAAGTTCCACACGCGATTGGCCTGTGCGCGTGTATTTCAGGGGTGTGCAGGAAGTTCCACACGCGATTGGCCTGGGCGCGTGTATTTCAGGGGCTCGCGGGTGGTTTCACACGCGATCGGCCCTGGGGGAGCGTGTGCGTGTATTTCAGGGGTGGGTGAGAAGTTCCACACGCGATTGGCCTCGGCACGTGTATTTCACGGGTGCGCGGGAAGTTCCACACGCGATTGGCCTGGGCGCGTGTATTTCAGGGGCTCGCGGGTGGTTTCACACGCAATCGGCCCTGGGGGAGCGTGTGCCTGTATTTCAGGGGTGCGTGAGAAGTTCCACACGCGATTGGCCTGGGCGCGTGTATTCCAGGGGTGCGCTGAAAGTTCCACACGCGATTGGGCTGCGTGCGGGTATTAGGGGTGTGCGCAAAGTTTTACACGCGATTGGGCTGCGTGCAGGTATTACAGGGGTGCGCACAAAGTTTTACACGCGATTTCAGCAGGGTACGTGTATTTCAGGGGTATTTCAGGGGTGTATTTCAGCAGGGGTACGTGGTGCCGGAGAGTCTTACATGTGATTTGCCAGTGTGGGCCCTCCCAGGTATTCCCTGTACACCCTCCACGGCCCCTGCAGGCAGCCCACACCACAGGGGACTACCCTGCATCCCTGGTCATGTCCCGCAGGCAGCCCACCCAACATGGGCATGCCCCCCAGCAAAGGCACATGTCTCCTTGCACCAATGATCACCAACTCATGTCCCCTTGCACCCCCACCCCCAGCATTGCGGGGCACCTGCCAGCAGGCCCCCACCCATGTCTCCCACCACCCCCACCCCCCCAGTCACCAGGGGCAGCCTCCACCAGGCCCGAACGTGTGAAAAACTTCACGCGAACCCCTGAAATACACGTAGCCCGCTCCCCCAGGCCCGATCGCGTGAATGACTTCACGCGAACCCCTGATATACACGTACCCCGCTCACTCACGTGTGTAACTTCCCGCGCACCCCCGCAATGCACGTACCCCGCTCAATCGCGTGTGTAACTTCCCGCGCACCCCCGAATTACACGTGCCCCGCTCAATCGCGTGTGTAACTTCCCGTGCACCCCCGAATTACACGTGCCCCGCTCAATCGCTTGTGTAACTTCCCGTGCGCCACTTTTTTGATGCGCTGGGACTCTACCGCCTGCCTTCGTGTGGCGGACGTGTTTCAGCTTGTGCGTGTCTTTGGCTGTGCGTGGCTTTGCCCTATTCGATTCCATGAAAACGTGTGGTTCGGGTGCGTGTGGGCGTTCCGTCTGCTTCCCTGCAGTACATCGCCAGTTACGCCCTTATTTTTGCGCGTTGTTCCCCATTCTGCGTGTTACGCCCCGTGTCCCGCCCACTTTCTGGTGTATGCGCTGAGGTTGTGCGCTTTCACTGTGCGCGTCGCGCACGCCTTTCGGGATGTTGCAGTGACTTGTGCGCCATGCACGGGTTTGGCGCACATCCCGCGGTGAACACGCGCAGGGACTTCCATGAATCGCACACGTGCGCGTGCACCTGTTTTTTTCCGCTTGCGCCTGCTTGCGCATGCTTGCGCGAGGATTTTCGGCGCACGTTTGTTCCATGAATCGGCCCCATAGTGTTTTTGGAATAAGACGACAATTGGACTACTGTGCTGGAATGGTGAAATTCACTATAAACTCACAGGAAGATCCACAAGAATTTCTAATGTACTTACTACAAGTACTGGAAAACAAAAACATACCTATAAATGAAATCTTTCAGATTTCATACATGTGGAAACATACATGCACTGCAACAATGTGACACAAGAAGAAATCCCCAATGAACGCTTCATATATATATCAATACCAAATTGTGAATCCATTCCATTTCAGCAACTTGTACAAAATGCAAACCATGGTAGATTATGCTCTACCTGCAATTCAGATAATCGCTCCACGTTAGTAATACAAACACATAGTAAATACGTAATACTAATGCTTCTACGTTACAATGCAGATGGTACCAAAAACAACTGCAAGCTGACTGGATTCACACATGGTCAAATATCACTTGGTAAGAAAACCTTCACAACAATAGGTATAATCTACCACGCAGGAGCCACAACCAATTCAGGGCACTACACTGCATACATAAAAAAGAAATGTGGATGGTTTGAATGTAATGATAGTACCATTACTCTAAAGCAGAGATTACCAGCAAATCTTACAAACGCTTATTTGATGTTCTTAAAACCAAAATGATTACCAGCAAATCTTACAAACGCTTATTTGATGTTCTTAAAACCAAAATTTGATAAATAAACTGTATTTAAACCTTTAAGTAAATTTGTGTTACAAAAATATAAACTGTTAGAATACTCCAAAAGCTATCTAACTGCTCAAAGATTCTACAACAAATAATCAGATAAATGAATACCACTAAATTAGACCAAAAAATACACAGTTAGAATAAGCCAATTGGTATCTAACTGTCCCAAAATTATAAATTTGTGTTAAAATAATATAAACTGTTAGAATACTCCAAAAGCTATCTAACAGCTCAAAGATTCTACAACAACTAATCAGATAAATGAATACCACTAAATTAGGCCAAAAAATACACCGTTAGAATACGCCAATTGGTATCTAACTGTCCCAAAATTTAACAATATCCAAATAGGTAAATCAAAACCACTAAAATATATTAAAAAAATAGACAGTTAGAATATGCCAATTGGTATCTAACTGCTCCAAAATTTTATAATATCAAAACAAATGAAGAATCTGTTACTGCTCCAAAAAAAATACAACAAAGCAAAGTATAAAGCATTAGCCAGAAACAACAAGTGAACACTGAAAACAAACAAACAAATAAACTGTAGCATAACAGAAAAAGGGTTTTTTTTTAATCCAACATGGATTTTTTTTTCTCCCACAGACCCAATGATTTTAGCAACAAATACAGAAACTGAGCAAATTGCACAGTACTCTGATTTGTACTAAATATGAGGGTCGAAAAAAAATAAAAGTATATTGCTTATACAATGTAATAAGTCATTACAAAATACTAATACTAACATGCTATTTTCTTTTATCACAGAAATGAAGAAGAAAAACATGGACTCCCATTACTAGACCAAACAGTAAGTATACAATAATAAGGACAACCATAGCAGCATATCACATCCATAGTATCTAATACCTTTGTTCCTTATACATTTGTTTTTAATCCAAAGTTATAAGCAAATATGAATGTGATATGCTGCGGTGGTTGTTGCCAGGGCATAGAGTCTTGGGTGCATGGCCATGCACCCAAGACTCTATGCCCTGGCAACAACCACCGCAGCATATCACATCCATAGAGTCAAACATTTCAACTATGATCTATGGGAAACTTTTAATGTCCGCGAACAATGTGAGTGTTCTTAGAACACTTTGAACTTGCCAGCGAACAATACGGACACCGTTTTCAGGACACCCCCTACGAACATTTCTGAACAACGCGATAGTTCTTACAACACTTTCAACTTAACAACGAACAATACGGACAGCGTCCTAAGGACACCCCCTACGAACATTCCAGGACACCGGGAGTGTTCTTAGAAGCGTCTTCAGAACACCACCATCTTGTTTATTTGCGAACATTTCAGGACACTGCGAGTGTTCTTAGAACACATTCAACTTGATAAAGAACAATATGGACAGCGTCCTCAGGACACCCCCTACGAACACTCCCCGGACACCGGGAGTGTTCTTAGAAGCGTCTTCAGAACACCACCATCTTGTTTATTTGCGAATATTTCAGGACACCGCGAGTGTTCTTAGGACACATTCAACTTGACAAAGAACAATTCGGACAGCGTCCTCAGGACACCCCCTACGAACACTCCCCGGACACCGGGAGTGTTCTTAGACGCGTCTTCAGAACACCACCATCTTGTTTATTTGCGAACATTTCAGGACACCGTGCATGTTCTTAGAACACATTCAACTTGACAGAGAACAATACGGACAGCGTCCTCAGGACACCACCTACGAACACTCCCCGGACACCGCGAGTATTCTTAGAACAGTTTCACTTTGCTTGCGAACAAAACGGACACATATTGACTCCTTAGAACACCCCCTAGTCAGTTTATTTAGAACATTTCAGAACACCCATGATGGCCGCAAACAAATCGTACACAAAAAGAATGTCTAACACATAAAAAACACAACTTTCATCCTATCTCATACACTCCCACCCTCCCCAAACACTCCTACACACCAACACACTCTACAAAATACACATTTTGAACAAAGTTTCACCGCGCTGTCCGGGGACGTCCGCGAATCCAATATGGCGGGCGCTACTGAAAAATCTGACGCGCTTCACGCTCCACGCCATCCAATCAGAGAACACTTTGCATGTCCGCGAACATCACGCAAGACGATTGGCCAATCAGGACACTTTCCGCGGAGCGAACAGGGAAGTGTATCCGCAAACCGAACACAGATATCACTAATTTATTTTGACCTGCTTTTTGGTCATTTAAAAAAAAACTACTGGACGGATTTTCACCAAATTTGCAAAAGCACGCTTTCGGGACCAAGCCGCTGCTCCTGGTCCAAATTTGGTGGAAATCCATCCAGCGGTTTGGGCTGTATACGCGAGCAAACATTTTTTCCCATTCACTCTATGGAGAGTGAGTATAATGTATACAAATATGAGCATATAGAGGGAAGGTAGAGTAATAAAAATAAAACTATGAGAAAGTGCTGATAACCATAATGACTATCTTCATGCACAGAAAGGATTGCTCTCTTTCAAGCCTGTATCTTCCGCTATGTACATGTTTCATATGATGTGACAGGACCCTAAGTCTACAAATATAGTACCTTTTCAATTTTTACTTCCTGACTGTTACTGAAGAAAACTATGTGGCTTCGATATGTCAGTAAAGGATAAAAAGGGAGAGCCAGCCATGTGATGTCATCAGTTATGTCATCAATGACATTTGTGATGTCATCTTTGATGTCCTCGGTGTTACTGTTAGCAGTGCACGGTGGCGCGAGTTATGGTTGCTTATGTTACCATAACTGACGAATTTCAGGAGTTTTTCGGTTTTACTTTGAGCCATAACGTCCCTTTAACAAAGTTTTTTCACTGAATTTCATAGGTTTTTAATAGCACATCTTAACCATTACGTCCCTTTAACAACGTTTTTTTAATATCACGCAAACGATATACAAACATGGCGTGCAAAAACCAACTTCTACAGATGGCTTTACACAGAATGTTGCAAAGTAAGAATTTATGCTCGTTCACAGTGAAGGTCAGCTGCTTCCACAACTTCTACAGATGGCTTTACACAGAATGTTGCAGAGTAAGAATTTATGCTCGTTCACAGTGAAGGTCAGCTGCTTCCATTTTTTTCTCGGGCCCCGGAGAGGCTCACGAAGCGCACTATAAGGTTGTATTGTGTTTTGACCTTGACAGACAGAGATTGTGATGAAAGACTTCTCTTGAAGGAGTGTTGCTAAAACGTAAGAGAAGATAAAGATGAAATTTCTGAAACGAAACCACTTTTACATATTATATCACTATACGAAAGATCGTTGGCACACGCAGAGTCGTATTTTGGGACTGCACCACTCGTAGACAATGGAAATTGCAATTGTACTGTAAGTAACCCTTTAGATTACTTTATACCAAATATAATTACAATAGCGTAGCATTAAAGACCGCTTAAGTTGAACTTGTTCGTTGAAAGTGGCATAATGTTTTCTACCGGGCACTATCACCGCCGAATTGATCCCCTGTCGTTTAGAGGGCTCTGAAAAAGGCAGACGACACAGGGTGGGTTAATAGAAACAATTTAACCGGTCTATAGGCGGTCAAGCGCTCTACTCGCTGTGCCACTTCACTGTAGCCTGTCAAGTGGCACAGTGAGTACAGCGCTCGCTTTGACATCCGTGCACAGCTTGCTAACGCAAGTTTGAATCCCGGCAAGGCAAAACTCAGCCTTTCATCCTTCCGTGGTCGATCAATGAGCACCACACACCATGGTTAATAATGAGCACCGTTTACATACCTCACGGTTCTTAGCGCTATATGAATGGGAAAATATTATTTTATTATTAACATACTCTGTTGCACTATCTTCGATAGCAAATAGTTTCATGCCGTAATAAATAAAATGATGATTTTTAATGAAGATCGGCTGTTGAGACTAATTTCTGTTTTTTAAAACAGGTACGTGGCCCCATTTTGTCTATGTCACGATTTACAGACTCCAGCGGATGGGGTCTTCAACTGCCAGGTGCAGGTCCAAATATGCAAATTCATGACCCTCACCATTTTATGGGACAATCGCCAAGGCCCAATATGCCCTTACGCAGTACTAGCGGCTACAAACAACATACCAACCAATAGGGTGGTCTAATGGCTCGTTGTTGGTGCAACCTTCCGATTATCAGAGCGACCATTTACTGCTTTTATCATAAACCAACAGCCTATCTACCGCAAAGGAACAAAGCGTGGCTCCAAATAAACTTTTGCTGATCGACAGCAGAGACAATAGCAAATCGCTGAATAATCACTAAACATTTCATGTGAAATAAATGTACTTTACCAAATGTACAATCCTGCTGTCTACTTTTAAACCACAGTTTCAAATTCCTAATTGTGGAGCACTGAGTTGTAAGCTGATCTAATACTCTCTGCACCGCAAAGGATCATCGCGTGTCTCAACATGAATTTTTGCGGATCGACAACAAAGACAAATGCAAATTGCTGAATATTCTCTAAACATTTGATGTCAAATAAATGTACTTTACAACATTTACAATCTTGCTGTTTGCTTTTAAATCACAGTTTCATATTCCGAATTGTGGCGCGCTGTGTTGTGACATAATGTGTGTTGTCTTCCGGGTTCTGTGTAAAGTCGCGTAGTACTGGAGACGACTGGGCACGTTTCATTACGCACCCTGTAACGTCACGGAGAAAGGCGGGGAATATGAATGCTTTGATAATATCGGCTTTGGGGCGGAAGATATGATTTAGTGTCGCAAAAGCAAGTCAGCCAGGTCAATAGCGCCAGTCATAGGATTATCACATAATGTCAGTGCACACCAGCCGGATTTATCGTTTCTTTAGTGGACAAAAAGTCGGTTGACGCCCCTAGGAAATTGTACTATTAGCGAACAAAAGGAGTGCTCTTAAAACACTTTCACCCTGACAACGAACAATACAAACAACGTTCTCAGAACACCCCCATTTTGTGTAATTGCAACCATTTCGGGACACTGCGAGTGTTCTTAGAACACATTCAACTAGACAGATTACAATACGGACATTGTCCTGAGGACACCCCCAGTTTGTGTATTTACAAACAATTAAGTACACCGCGAGTGTTCATAGCTCATTTTTACCTTCCTTGCAAACAAAAATGACACATACTCCGTCCTCTAAACACCCCACCATTTAGTTTATTTACAAAATGTCAGAACAGCCGTGTTCTCCGCGGACAAATCGAACGCAACAAAAAGGTCTAGCACATAAAAAAACAAAACATTGAACCTATCACATACTCCCCCACCCTCCCCAAACACTCTTACACACCAACACACGGCACTAAATACAATTTTTTATCCACGTTTCACTGCGCTGTACGTGGTCGACTGCGAATACAAGATGGCGGGCGCAACAGAAAATCTGACGCGCTCCACGCCCCTCGCCTTCCAATCAGCAAACATGTTGCATGGCCGCGGACATGACGCAAGCCCATGGGCCAATCAGGGTGCTGTCTGCAGAGCGAACAGGGAAGTCTGTCCGCGAAGCGAACGCAGATATCACTAATTTTTTTGCCTTACATTTTGGTAATTTTTAAAAGAACTACTGGACAGATTTACACCAAATTTCCAAAAGCACGCTTTTGGGGCCAGGCCGCCGCTCCTGCCGCAAATTTGGTGTAAATCCGTCCAGCGGTTCGGGCTGTAGCCGTGCGCAAAGTTTTTTCCCATTCAGTCTATGGGAACAAAAAAAGTTTTGGGACCCCCCTATAGCTTTTCCCCCCCCTGGACAAATCCTCACCAAACTTTGCAAAAAAATTCAGAGTGACCCAACTACTTTTTTTGCAAAGTTTGGTGAGGATCCGTCCAGGGAGAGCGAAGTTATAAGCCGCCCAAAAAGTGCTCTTCCTATGGAAACAGCAATTTAACCATAACTACATGGCCACTACTGTGGCCATGTAATATATATATATATATATGCGGTCAATTGTGCAAAGGTCAATTCGGACCCTCGACTTTCGGTCAATTCGGTAATTCGAACAATTCTGTTCGAACAATTTGGGTAATACCCACAAATCACCATGACCCACTGAACAACTGCACCTGGGTTATCTAGCCTTCATCTTTGAAGTTCACCTGGCCACAGGATCACCCTTCCCCTTTGTCACCATCTCCCACCTTTTGTGCAAATAGTGTCCATCACCCTCAGAGGCCACCTTGTCTTGCAAAAACACCACATCAAAGAGAACTCAAAGCAGGCCAACACAGAAGCCAAGCAAAAAGCCTGCAGGCAGCAAAACAAACCAGAAGACCCTCCAGTAAATGACTTGAAGTAGCAGTACGTCACAAATCCAATGTTCTACCACAATGACGTAACAACCAAGGTAGCACAGTAAAATAATTTCACAACAGGATGTGTACCATGTGCGGTACATAACACAGAATAATGCACCACGAACTCATGTGTGCTGTCACTGCTCCTGTGTACAGATGCAGGAGTGGCACGAACCAACCACCCCCACCGTGGCTGGGTGCCTGCAAGGTCAAACTCACACAGGCCTCTGAGGCCCTGGTGGGGAAGGAGGGTCAGGGATATGCAGTCGGGACAGGCATTGCTATACTGGATAACCGGAATGAGGGGAAGGAGAGGGGAGTAGAATTCACATGGGAAAGTAGGAAATGCACAAAACTGTACTACTCACATTAACACATACACAAGTACACCAAACCTGATCATCATGCACATAGTAACAAATCACTCAAATGGAAGACAAACAGAAACTTATCTCTGCGGTTAGTGCTGGCCTCCTGCCTGCGCACTCTCAGGTCCGGTAACAGGGGCAGTTTAATGCTGCAAGGAGAGCCACAATTACTAATCTGTGTGTGCCTATAACACACAAACACACCACCATATATGCCCCAAAGTAACAAAATACTCTACAAACACACAATCTGGTGTGGATGCTTAGTACCCATATGTAACATTACCCCTGTGATGGTTCATATACAGCCAATGCAGTAAGTCATGCGCCGCTGGGTGCGTTGCAAATGGAAGACCAATATGTCACAAATCACACAACATGCAATGTTCCCTGGGTAAGCAGCCAGACGCATATAGCAAGGAATGACTTCAGAACAAGTCATTTTCCACCATGACCCAAAAAAAGTAGTTAGTGCATGTGTCAAATTCTACATGGTAATGAAATGCACTGCACACAAGTCTGTCCCTTGCTGTCTGTCCCTGTAAGATGCTTCTTTCCATGTCTCGGAATGCTACATGGTTAATACAAGTGCCTCAATGGACCATGGTGGACCGGAGGGTATGTGCCACTTGCCCTGCAGGTGCCCCAGACAACTCTCCCATCAACTAGCCATTAGTCCACCAACGCATCTCAGCTGTATTGTGCGCTTCAACACCAATATTTGTCCAGGCTCACTGTCAGTGCTGCTACTAAGCATGCATGTGCAACTGGCCAGGTGGAAGGTCTGCTGCGTTGTGGCCCCCCTGTCCTGCTCACTTTGCCTGGAGTCCCTTGAAATATGTCAGCTGTTTTCAGATGTATGAGAGCAATACCTGTGCCTCTGCTTGCGCACACATGCGCATGTCGGCACCACCAAACGTGTCCAGCTTCCAGACGTCCAATGGCCCATGTCTTCTCGCAAAGGTGGTCTGGAGGCTCATCCCCCTGCAGAAAGAGCAAGAAACACATGATTAATGCTTTAAAATCATCTGTGTGTGTCTCTTCAGGTATTACATGACTGGACCATGTTAGAGACGTACAACACAAATCACACATCAGTTCGTCTTTCACAGGCAAACTGTTGAACACACCATCTATGCCATGAATTGCAACAAGCACGTGTACAGTATAGATAATAGACATACTACACAATGAATAGCAATGAATGTACACATCAATCATGAAACCCCCCATCTAGCGAATGAAGAACAGTGGTCAATAACACCCCTATCATCCCCTCTAGGGGTGTTAACACAAGTTTCACAGCAGCAGACATGCCACAGATATGACAGTCCAGAGCCCTTGTGTAATAGGCTGTTACACCGGACCATCCTTGCGAGCCCATGGATAAGGGAAGCAGGAGTGGCATATGTGAGTCAAGGACCCCAAGCTGCAAACACATACACAAGACAAGCTTGAAGGGCCCAGCCGGAACAGACAGTGGATGCTCTCAAAAGCCACAAAGTACCACACTGTCACATGAAAGCACAATAGACAAACAATTTCAAACTATATTAACTAATTACACTAACTATGAAAAACCTACATTACCTTTTTCGAAATAAATATCAACATGAAACTAAACTAACTAAACTAAAAGAAAAATCAAAAATGGCCACATACGACCCGGGGGGGGAGGCACCCAGGAAGGGGGAGGTACAGGGTGCTACTCAACACCCATATGCAATGATGTTGAGGAAAAGAAAAACCTCCATGGGCTCAATGCCTGCACAGCCCAACCTATGTGGGAGATAGATTGTGGTCCGAGTCTGGCTCTTCCTGGAAAGGAGGACGTGCAAAAGGAGCCTGACCATGCCTATCCGCAGCTTGCCCCTCATCGGTAGCAAGTCTGCCGGATGGGTGAGCCTGGTTCTGTGCGGCGATTACACGTAGATCTGCATGCAGAACCTCCCGTGATACACGTGCTTCCTCTTGCAAGGTAGCACGTGTAACACAGAGTTCATCCTGCAAGGCCTGGCTGGACATCTGATGTACCTCCGGCAAGCATGTAGCTCAGCCGAGATGGTAGGCTCAAGCTGCGCAAACCTCTCCTCTACCCGCTCCCTCTGGGACATCAGAGGGACACCCAGAGTGGATCTGAGGGAAGCATATTCTTGCCTCAGGGCCTCCATGTGTGCCTCTGCGTGAGCAGCAATT
Source organism: Ambystoma mexicanum (assembly GCF_040938575.1). Lineage (NCBI taxonomy): Eukaryota > Metazoa > Chordata > Amphibia > Caudata > Ambystomatidae > Ambystoma > Ambystoma mexicanum. Next base: position 1,025,327,240 of record NC_090933.1, read on the forward strand.
GCTTTACGCAGAGACGACATTTCAGCCTGGTGTGCCCTGTCTGAGGCCGCCATGCCCAGCCTGAGCGAGTGGGCCATGGACCGTGCCACCTGCTGCTGGAGAAGCACCTGCCTAGCAGGGGGGAGCACGGATTGGGCCACTCTCCATGCTCTCAGCGATGTTCTCCATTGTTGCCCCCTGCCGTACAGAATTGGCAGTCATGTCTTGCTCTCACTCAGTATACTGCGGTTGCGCGCGGCGACTGCGTTGCTGTGCTTGACCCCTGCGGGACCTAAGGACTGGGTGTCCTCGTTGTGTTGGCACCACCCGCGGCTGCATGACTACATGCCCCCGTCGACGTGATGGCCCAGGCACATCAATGACTGGTGTGGAGGGTGACCCTGCGTCCCGATCCACCACATGCGGAGGTTCCAAGACTGTCTGACCCTTCAGTGCAGGTGTAGCGGACAGAGGAGTGTCCACATCAGAATCACTCACCCCTGACATATGGACCTGATGCTCATCTAACTCGACATGGACATCAGAGTGGTCATAAGGGCTGGACTCATTGCCAGCCAGAGACAAGATGGACTGTAGCACATGTGGGTTTTCGTGGCCTACCACCCCACAACCCCCACTTGTGCCGGGTTGCTGTGGTGATGACAGCCCTGTGCCTGGCAAGACAACAACATCCTCTGGCTCCATTGTGTCATCATCTGAAAAGTAGAGAGAAAAAAGGTCACTACACATGTTAGAAGCACACAACACACACACACACACACAGACACCAAACACATCAAGCAGACATGTCACACACAAAATACAACCTGCCATGCATGCTGGGTCAACTTGAAATTGCTTCTGTGATTAGGCATTTTGAAAGGTGTCAGTTTGCACTGAAGTGGGTCGATGCAGTGCAGCAATTATGTACGTTACTCACTATCTACATGTACAAGAACTTCATGATGTGTGTCAGAAAATGTGAAGGCAGTGCAAGGTCAACTTCAGGCATCACGTGCAATGTGCATTCAGTGGGTAGCATGTCTACAAGTAAACCACCCCACCCCCAAGTGCAAATGCAGGGATGTCTAGCATGGTATCAGAAGGCTGAACATAGACCTGTGTATTGACAGACAGTGTTGACTAGCATCAACTGCATCATGTGAGTCAAGTGACAACATAGCAAATGATGATGTGAAAGTAAGCAGGACACATGATGAAACCTTTGGAGTACACCCACGTGTGAAGAAGACACTACACCAGTTGGACAGAGTCATTGGCCATTAAACAGGCTGAGGTCTGTGACCCACACAGACCGTCACACCCTAAACATGTGTGTGACGCAGGACTGAGCCACAGTGGAAATGGGAAGGCTGATGAAATGCCATGCAATGTAGGTCCCCCTGGGCTCCTACCACAATGATCATCCAGTCAAGGACACCTAGGGGCATGGGTGGAATACACATGGAGCATGAATGGGCACTCATGTCCCTGCTGGGCATCTGACCTCTGCACAGTCCAAGTGAGACCCCCTTCATCAAGTACAAAGGATGTACCACACAGCATATGTCTGGCAGATTGGCTTCTGGAAGTCAGCATGTACACAGGACACATGAAAAGGGAAGTACTCAATGGCGAAATTGAAGCATACCAGTGTTAAGGTGGAATTGGGGTGCAGAGGGGGGGTGGAGGGGCAAGGGAGCATGCCTACATGGAGTAACTGCATGCAGGCACAGGACACATGCACGTCAGTCATGCTATGATATAGTCCCTGGGCTGAGAGGAAGGTCACCCCACGCTACATGCTGAAAGGCCAGTGAGCTGGAACATGGACTTGAGGGGCATCCTGGTGACCAGCATGTGAGTAGGGTGCAATAGTGGTGAGGCGGACAGTCCCTGTCCTCTCCACATGTCCACCATCCAGCAGAGCAGACATGCATCAGGGAAGCATTGCATTACTTGCACATCAGAACCATGTACACGTGACATGTAGTGGCAGTCATGCACAACACATCACACAAGTGAAATACACATGTCCACAACAGACACGCAGCAACACTCACTGGACTGGGCGTCAACGTCCGGCATCTCTCCCACTCCTTCGACCGATTCAGATGGTATGAACTCTGCAACGAGTGACTCATGCGGAGTGAGGTCTTCCTCCTCAGGTGCAGGCCCACTGCCAGTCACCAGAGTCAAGTTATAATTTGAGGCACGCTTAGCCTTAGCGCTGCGTTTGAGGTCATTTCAATTCTTTTTGTGCTCTTGCGCCGTGCGCACCTCATGGCCGAATGCACTCACTTGTTCCGCAACTTGCTTCCAGTGGGTATCACGGTGGGCAGCCGTAGTCTGACAATTGGGACCCACTAGCATGTCACAGCTGTGGCCCAGCACGTAGTCCATGAGGCAGTCCAGTTCCTGGTTGCAGAAAGGCTTCTTTCTCGACGTGCTGGAGGTCATAGCTGTGTGTGGGGTCCCAGCCTGCGCTGCAGGTGCAACCTTCCTCCTCTTGGATTGTGGCGCAGACCCTGGCTGGCAAATGCCCTGATCACTATGGCCAGTAGCACCGGTGGATTGAGCCAAGGTTGTGGCAGGTGGAGGGTCGACCAAAGGCCTGACTTGCGTCAGTGGCAGCTGGGTGCCATCTAATGGGCCCTGCGCAGCAACATCCGCTGTGGCAGGGTCATTGACTGCGACTGTCCTGGTTGGCAGACTCACAACCGGGGTGTTGTTGGCTGCATCTGCCCCTGCACTTGCCAACACCCCGCTAGTCGGGGCAGCAGATGACATTACTGCCCCAGGGACACATGTCTTGGTCAGGGCAGCCCTGTGTGCACCTACGGTTTCCTTCCTGGCCTGTTGGAAATCTTCCAAGGGCACTTCAAGTGCCAACACAGCCTGCGCTGGCAGACCCTGAGCCTCGGTGGTGGTGTCCTCAGCTGCACCTGCAGCTACCACTACCCTTGAGCCTGTGGCAGTCGGATGAGACTGCCGGGTCACATGGGTGCCAGTGTCAGATGCAGAGCTGCATCTCCCAGAACCACAGGGGGTGGTGGCAAGACTGCACCGACACATAGCACAACATCGTGCTCAAGTGGCACACCCCTGCCTCTTCCCCCTCTGCGGCCACCCTGGACACCCTGGAGTCCCCCTACTCCCTGGTCACCCCGGCCACGTCCCTGACCACGCCCGCCATGAGGAGGACACCCAGCTGAGGCACCCCTCACCTTTGGTGGCCTCCCAACCATGGCACAGATGGAGTAGTGCCAGCACAGATGGAGGAGTGCCAATGGGAGGTGTACACCACAATTGTCCTGGGCAATTGGGTTGAAGGGGGTGGGATGCAAGATGTTAAAAAAATGCATACGCATGGGACACGCAGGCTACTATGACCTCGAAAACGGGTGCGATACACAGGGGCACCCGCAGTGGGAAAAATAGCATGCGCGACTCACCGTCTGACTAGCATGATAATGAAAAACACGCGTAGCCAACACCCCCGCCAAAAGAAGGGATACGTCCTCGATCCGCTGTGAAGTTGTGATGGCGCGCGAAACAACACAAAGCAGCAACACACGTCGGTCTCAACGAAAGGCACGTACAGCGAACTGCTGGCCCCGCTCACCTCGAACCTGTGCTGAGGGAAATGCCTGCGCGCGTCACATCACTTACGCGTAGGCCCTTTCCTCGGATTACACGCATTCACACGCAGACGTGCAGTTTTTTCACGCGCGCTGATCCACTATGCCCACGTCACGAGGGAAATGCCCGAGCGCGTAACGTCACAGACGCGCTTACGCGCTAAGGGCCTTGCCTCGAATTACACACAGATGTGCAAGATTTTCACGTGCCAAATAACTCCGTATCAAGCTGGCCATGCAACAACACACGGAAGACCACACTCCTGCCCAGAAGGCCGAATTACTGCCCCCAGAGCCCCGAGCACGCTCCCACCTGCCATCTGCTGCTGCCTGCCTTCCTGCTGCCCACATGCCCTGGTATTTGGTGCCTGCACGTCAGCCAGGGTTCCAGTTGCTGTGTCCACCCATGCTGGAACAGAAGACTCCCGACTGGGATACCATTGCTCCACAGCCCAGCCACAGGACCCAGTTGCCCACCCACGCCTGCCTCGGGGGTCGCCATGTCGGGGCAAACACCATCTGAGACCACTGGCGACCCCCAGCCAGAGAGGCAGAGGGCCACCAGCTTCAGTGTGAAGGAAGTTGGTGTCCTGGTGGAGCATGTCCTGGGGCATTTTGATGCCCTCTTCGGAACATCATGAGCCAACAAGGAAGGATGGGAGAGGATCTGGGACGACGTAGTGGTTGCCATCAACGCAGAGGGGGTGGCAACCCGCGACATCAAGCATGTCAAGAAGTGCTGGGAGGACTTCAGGTCCAGGACCCTCTACAAGGCCCGGCGCCTCACGGAGGGGGGTCGGGTCAGCATGAGTGACATCCAGATGAGGGTCCTGGAACACGTATGCCTAGCGCTCCGCGCCCAGATCCTACGGAGGAAGACCTGTCTGGAGTTGAGCGGTGAATGGCCAAGCATTGGTGTGTGAGACAGGGCATGTTGCAGTGTGCTGGTAGTCTGATACTTACCTGTATGTGTGACATAGGCCATGTATGGATGTGTGTGTGCAGGGACATCATGGTCATGCATGTGAGACCAGTAATGTGTGAACCACATGGTTGGTGCATGTGTTACAATGCAACATGGGGAGCTGTATTCCAAATGCACACATGAAAGCATGCCCGTCTCTGTTCTTGGACATGGAGGGGGTGTGAGGGATGGGTGCTGCTGTCATGTACATGTATGGTGCACATGTGTGTGTGTCTGAGAAGTGTGTGTGTATGCATGACACATGTCCGTGATGATGTGTAGATTCACTCATGCAGTGCGGTCACCGTTGTATGCACTGTGTCTATCCACTGTGTCTGTGGTGTACAAGCCATGATGCATGACCCTCCGGTGATGTGTGTGCATGGGATCAGTCTGAGCCATGATGCATGTGAGTTTGAAGGCAACATTTTGGTTAATAGAGGCCCTTGTACATGGATGCTGATGCTGATTGCAGGCGCTGTGCCTGTTTCTGCATGTGTGTTACGTTCATTCACCCATGTGTTGTGGAGGGACAGGATGGAAGTGACGTTTGACACTGCCACTCATGTGTTATTACTTCCTGTCTAGGGGAATATTGTACTGTACCCTGATGCTTGTGTTCTATGTAGCGTCAAGTGAAGAAGAGGGCAGAGACAGCGCTGTGGAGCCAAGCGGCGGGGATGCCTCCACTGGGCGGAGACACAAGGCCCAGCCACCCTCCCAGGACTTGCCATCATCCGGGAGCGAGGGGCTGGTGCCGCGTCTGCCACTACGGCTGTGGCGGAAGGGCCGGGTGAGCCCCCACAGGGGCTTGCAATGGCGGAAGACGGTGCAGAGACATCCAGGTTGGTGGTCTCCACAGAGGAGGAGGGGCCCGCTATTGAGCTGCACATGGGGCCTGGTAGGGATAGTACCACTTGTGCAAGTGGTGCAGTCCAGGGCCAGGGTCAGGAGGCAGCACAGGTCACCGCGGAGGGGCCTGTGCATGTCGCTGTCCTTGACCCTGTGACTGCACCACCATGCACCAGCAGGGAAGCCCCGTCCCATGCCCGTCCGCAGGTAGGGGAGAGTGCCATGTCATCTGCCTTCGGCCTGATTGGTGTCACGTTGCGCAAGCGTGACATTCGTGATGGCGTGCATTCTTCCTGGGCGGAGAACGCACGTCATCACGAACAGCAGCATTGCGCCGTAGCACTGTTGGGAGGGGCCCTGGTCGGTGGGTTCCTACATGTGACGCGCACTCTAGCGGACCTCTCCTCCTCTGTGGAGACTATGCGCCAGTCGTTCTCCCTGCCGTCTTCTGGCCCAGACTCCAACAGGGCCCCCTGTGGACCTGGCCTGACCAACACAGCCAGCTTGGTAGAGATCCCATCCCTGCCACAGTCGGGAGTCGGCAGTCCAGCAGGGGTGGACACCACAACTGGAGACCAGCTGATGGAGGATGTGCAGGCATTATCGGACAGGGCACATGGACAGCAGCAGCAGCAGGAGCAGGCTCTAGGTGGGAGCAACAATGGCTCTGGGCCATCGACATCAGGGGGGCAGGCATCGGCCAGAGGGCAGGAGGACCCTGGAATGGGTGTGTCTTCCGTGTGGCTGCAGTTGGGCCAGCGTATAGGTGCCAAGCGGCGTCGGGCGGAAGAGGAGCGGCTCACCATAGTCAGGGCGGAGTTCTCCATGCGTCGGGCATTGAGACGGGCAGAGTGCCTCGAGGCGACTCGCAGGGAGTTGGAACAGGCCATGAGTGCCACCCTGCGAGACCTCGGGGCCAGGACAGAGGCCCGCCTCCAGCAAATAGACATGGAGTTCGATGATGCCCTGGCCAACAATATCACTGAGTGAGCCGCAGGACTTGCCCGCCGCCATTGTAAATAATTTATAGTGTTAGGTTTCCTTTTCTTTTTTTTTTATTTTGGGGCTTATGGACTATGCCCCACACTTTTGTATATCGTTTTTTTGTTAGGTAGGTTATTAGATAGGTTTAATTTATTTCGTTGGGCTCATGGACCCTTGAAAATTGGATTGTACATAGTTAGACGTTGGATTTATTTGGACATTTTAATTTCATTTGACCATGGATCAATGGATTTACATTTTTGCGTTTCATTTGGAGAGTTTTGGCCATTTTTCTTTTGGATTACTTGGGATTTGTTGAGTATTTTATTTTTTTTTCATTTGGACATACATTTCATTTCATGTTTGCCATTATTTTATGCTTTAATTACTTTACATTGATTTTCATGTTAATACATTTTGATGTTTTACTTCAATGTGTGGGATTCGCTCATTGGGTTCATGCATGTCAGTGTGTGTGTGTGACGGACATGTTGTTAGGGAGAATTCTCTGTTTAGGCTGAATTTCCTAACCTAGTGAGTCCCCCAGCAGCTTTGCTGGATTTCTGGAGTTTGTTTTTTTCCATCCTGCCAAGAGTGAGACTCTTTTTCTCCCACTCTTGGACATGAATGTGTGTAATTCCTTTGAATGTCAATGTGTTCTATGGGCTATGGGGTCTTTTACTCCATAGGGTCTCATATGTTTTGCTATGTGTGTTACACTGCACCCTCCGTGCCGTAGCACTGGGGCGTCCTAGCGGACCTCCCTCATAGACTCCATACCCGGGGACTGACTACTGTCTCCCCGGGCATGTAAAGTCACCATTGGCTTTACTAGACCTAAATTTACTAACAGAACTAGTACAAACCATCCTATTGTGGACGTACTAGTAGGGGTAATTCGATTACTCCTGGGTCTGTTATTCGAGGGGGCACTGTCCCGTCCCCCCTCGTCGAGTTTTGGCTGGTGGCAGTGGAAACTACTTGTTATATTCGGCCCCGAATGTAACCCTATGGGATTCTTCCCATTGTTGGAGATTGATGCCTTTTCTCGTTAATCTCTAACATACCACCGGTTTACTTATCTTAAATAAGTCTATCGGATGGTATTTTCTGCCAGAACTCGGTTTTTAAAATGGCGTCTGTGTTCGTCTCTGTGACTCCTAAACCAAAAGTTGAGCCCTTTGTTCCACTTTTGGCGGGCTTCTGTATAGAGACCCTCCAAAGTGGTGCCATTCTGTCTGGGTTACCACAGGGGTGTGGGAGGGGGTTTAGGCACCCTGGACCGAGTTGCCTTGCCAACTCCGGTCGCACTCTAGAGGGATTGGCCCGAGTGGTGTGCCACCCCGCTCACCACTTTGCATGTGGTGATTGACAGCTAGGCTGAATGAATGTGGGTTTTCTACATAAAAGCAGGACTTTTGGGACTGGATCTTCAGAAGTCGCCACAGGACCTAAGAATCTGACGAGGGTAAAGCTGAGCCGACCTGCAACGACGACACCTCCGGTAGAGCCCTGCGGAACCGACTCACCACTTCTCGACGACAGAGGAGATCTCCCTGCCGGAGAGTCTCTTCCCCTGACTGGTGGGAACAACCAGTCACCTTTGTTTTTTCTTCGCCCAGGACGCAGTGGTCGAATTGCCCGTGCAGAGCACCTCGGCAACCGGATAGCCACTACCCCTGTACCATGACCAAAAGGTAGTGCCTTGTGACGGAGCACTCCGCGGCTGGCCTCTTCCCTGGTGGTGCACCGGACTTCACTTTTCTTCGATGACGAGATCATCTCTACTCTTGGCAAAGACCCGACGTGCATCCACCACCAGGAAAAACTGCCTCCGCCGGAGCTGTCTCTCCACAAACAAGGTACCGTGTCCGCCTGGCTTCCCTTTCTGCCGGATAGAGTGAGGTGTCTTAATCCTCGCCTTTCCATTGGGTAGCCTCCAAGCTTTCTTTAACTTGTTGTTCTGAACTAGTCCAATCTTTCCATAACAATTTGCTATAAAGACTCGAAGCGCGTTTCCACTAAGATACTTTTTGGGACATATCGCCTTGCCTCTTTGCGAGTGGGCCTGGCCTCTGAACTTTGGAATCTACAGTGGTTCCTGTCTTCTTGCCTTGAATTTGTTCTTAAAAATATTGGTATCGAGTTGATTTCTTAACCCGCCTTTTCTCTCCCGTCCTAACAAATACTAGAGTGCCATCTAGGTTAAAGCATACACCTCTGTCTGCAAATAAGTGATGCCGTTGAACCTAGACTTGTCGAACTATTGTTAGGGGGATTGATATTTCCTTCGTATAGTAATTGTGATTGAAACCGTTTGCCGTATTAGTGCCAGAGTGTTTTCTATAGATGTGTTCTTATAAATAACTAACTATATATCTTTACACCGAAGCCTTGTTGCGTGTTTGCTTGTCTTACCGTGTAGATTTCCCTATATTGTATACTCCACATACTGCCTAACTCTTCTTGAGGGAAGTCTGACTGCTCAGCCACAGCTACCAAGTGAATATGTGTGGAACAGATGGCTACCAAGTGGGTTTACTGCCAAACACCTGTAGTCCTAAATCTTTTGCAGTGGTCCCAGAGGGAACTGCACAGGTTTCCGCCTAACACATATGTTGATGTACATATTTGACTTTTAGTTTGTGTCTTGAGATAGGCATTTCAGTGTGTGGTGGATTGGGAAATCATTGTGTCTCAAGAATGGGGTGGCATGCTGTCGTATTTTTTTGTAGAAGTGGGCCATGATTGTGCATCTTTATGTCATGTAGGGGGGGACATGAGCGGGGCCTGCTGGCAGGTGCCCCTCACTGCTGGGGGGTGGGGGTGCAGGGGGACATGAGTGGGACATGAGTGGGGGCCTGCTGGCAGGTGCTCCTCACTGCTGGGCGGTGGGGGTGCAAGGGGACATGAGTGGGGGCCTGCTGGCAGGTGCCCCTCACTGCTGGGGGGTGGGGGTGCTGGGGGACATGGGTTGGTGGTCATATTGCAACGTGACATGTGGCTTGGCTGGGGGGCATGCCCATGGTGGATGGGCTGCCTGTGGGACATGGCCAGGGGTGCAGGTAGTCCCCTGTGGTGTGGGTTGCCTGCAGGGGCCATGGAGGGGGTAGAGGGGACACCTGGGAGGACCCACACTGCCAATTCACATGTGGGACTCCCCGCACACCCCACTGGATACACGTACCCCGCTCTGACAGCGAAATCGCGTGTGAAACTTCACACGCACCCCCGAAATACACGTACCCCGCTCTGAGAGCGAAATCGCATGTGCAACTTCTGACAGCGAAATCGCATGTGACACTCCCCGCGAACCCCAGTAATACACGTGCCCCACTTGCACAGGGCCAATCGCGTGTGAAACTTCCCGCAAACCCCAGTAATACACGTAACCTTCTCGCACAGGGCCAATCGCGTGTGAAGCTTCCCGCGAACCTCAGTAATACACGTAACCCGCTCGCACTGGGCCAATCGCTTGTGAAACTTCCTGCGAACCCCAGTAATACATGTAACCCGCTCACACAGGGCCAATCGCGTGTGAAACTTCCTGCAAACCCCAGTAATACATGTAACCCGCTTGTGCACAAATGTTATTCCTGAACATCTGTGTGCAAATGCAATTTAGGTGCAAGAGATGCACAGCACACTGGAAGCAGCATCAATGCTACTGATCAGTGTCATTTTATTTGTCTAGGAAAAATGCATTCATCCAGAGAGGGGCAAGTAGTAGTTCAGGTGTGACTGGCAACACAGTGGCACCAGTAGTATAACAATCATAGGGGTCCAGGGTTCTTCTATGTTTTCACTACTGAATATGCAGGCAACACCACCAGAAAATGAATCTCTGACTTTACCAGTGTCAAAATGCCTACATCAAGGGCCTGGGAAATGTCCAATATTGACAAGAACAATGACCACACTACAAACAGCATGCTCTGTATGAGTGAAGGGTCAACACGCATACATTTTAGCAACGGGGGCCTTTCTAGTCAGCTGGAAGAAATCATTAAAGGGAAATGCATGTGCATCAGGGAACACATTCAAATGGGTTGGCTGTGAGAACCACCCTGAAGGCACAGCACTTATGGTTAAGGAAAAGATGGGTATGATGATGGTGAAGGAGCTGTTCAATACAATAACACCGAGAGGTTTGAGGGAAAAGAACCCATACGCAATCCATCTATAAAGGTGGCCAACCTTTCAAATAGTATACAAAACACTGCTTATGGATTAAACAACTCTGTTGCAAGAGAAAGAGCCACAACAACAACCAAAGTCAGTCAAAAGTCAGTCTGAGTCAATTGTTTTTGTATCAGTACATATTCTAATGTTATTTTACACACAAAAAGATTATTTTTGATAAACAAAATATTTGTTTAAAAACCCATATATCAATGTGCAGGTATACAAAACAGTGTAGAAAAAACAGGTCATTATTAAAACAATTGTAGAATTGAAGCCTACAATTGAATCACCTAAGAAAGTGCTGTGTGCTGTGCAAATAAGTGTCTCGATCATTCGTGCATTCCATTCATACTGTGTAAAAACCCTAACATCATCTTAAATAAGATGATAATGTCTTCAAACCAACCAACATGTTTCTTTCCTAAAATAGAATTAGATCAATTTTGTGGAAATTCTTTATGGGTTTGCCTGTTTCTAGTTGATACAAAAAGTTTTGTATCACTGTTAAACCTGAAACAACTTCAACCATAGAATGTTATTGATAAGTTAAATTAAGCAGCAGAAAACAGACATACATTTTGTTAATTCGTCAATATCCACACTCTTGTCAAACGGACGGAAGGACTCATCCCCTCTCAATCAAGTGATTTCAAGGTTGTAGAGTTTTAGAGATTGGTAGTCCCAAGATGTGTTGATCCTCAATAAATGGGGTTCACTGTTGTCAGACTGTAGCACAGCATCCAATGCTGTATCAATAGCCAGATATCACAAATGTCTCTTGCCGGAGTGAGGTGATCACCTGTTTGCTGGTAAGAGGTGTCCCTTCACATAGTGAGTAATTGTTGCAGCAGTAGCTTCGTATCGCAGACTCACTGGGAGAAAGTAGTTGGTGGCAGGAGTGAATCCATGCAGATTCTGTCTTGGACTAGATGGCAGGAATGTCCAGAAAGCAATGTAGGCTCCTCTCTCCAAATGACGCATGGAGCTGTTCAAACACATTTAGGGATGTGGAACGTGAAATGGCTGTTGTTAGCTTCTGAATATTGTAAGCTAATCAAATCTACACATTGAGTCTACTAAAATTGGAACTGTCTAATAATTGTTTTCGCTTTTAGGATGACCATTATATTCAAATCTCTGGGACCTCAATAAGGGCAGATATGGCGCATAGTTACGTGACCAGTTTCATGGCCTATCTTGAAGAAGAGTTTGTTTTGAATGACATTAGATGAACTAGTCACCTTAAGTGTCTAGTTTAAAAAATAAGGGTGCCTGTTAAGCCAGAGGTCCTCCAGGATAGTTGCATAGAACAATAATATAACGGACCTTGGTGAATGAGATTAGAACCTTTCTTTATGTAGACAATATCAATCTTGTCAGTGTAACAAAATATATTTATTTATCTACAACTGTGCAGTATTTGTTCATACACCATATCTTTTCAATACAAAAGACATGTTTGAATACACATTTTTCTACATAGTGAGTGTATGAATGAATGATGAAATGAATGGTGGAATATGTATGTAGATGTTGAAATTCTTTTGTATTAAAAAGAAAAAAAATGTAAGTGTCTATACAGATTCATTGATGATGTGCTTGGAGTATGTATGGAAAGGCACACCTGAAGATTTGGCAGAGTTTTTTTTTTATTTAGAACAACCTGGCACCCAGAATCAAGTTCACAACACAAAACAGTACCACTAAAATCAATTTTCTGGATGTACAGTTATATGTGAAGGAAAGTAGACTGTAGACTGTAGACGACAGTCTATAATAAATTGACAGACCAAAATAGTTTTTTACTTGCCTCAAGCTTTCATCCACGACAAACAATTGAAAGTATACCATATAGTACAATTTTGCGGTATGAAAGAATTATATCTGAAGATCAAGAATTCATCGTGAGATCAACTTTGTTACATAATACATTTGCTGAAAAGAGGCTATTCTGAAACTACTATGTCTGCAGCAAGATAAACGGCAACATTAGTACAAAGGAAAGATGCATTACAATCTACGCAAAGGCCTAAGACTGATAAGTTGGTGTATGTAACTACCTATTCCCAAAAGATTAATTAATTAAGAAAATCTTGAAAAAGATCTGGGAAATGTTGAAAGTTGATTCAACTCTTGCTCAGATATTTGAGCAGTTACTTACTTTTGCTTACAGAATAAGCAAGTCAAGCCATTAAGAGACTATCTCGTTTGGGGGGAATACATTGAACAGAAATTGGATGAACGATCTTTAAAAGGAACATTGCCCTGAATTGTTGTTAGCACTGTAATAATGTTATAAAGTGTAATTTTTTTAACCACCCATATTAGGGGAAGAAAATAGCTTTAAGCCATACATTCCTCTAATGTTACAAATGGCATTAGATGTCCTTGTGGAATTTTTTATGTTGGCTTAACTACAAGAAAAGCGAAAGTGAGATGGACTGAACACAAGTCAAACATTCGAACACATCAAACACATACCGCCGTAGCACAACATTTTGATGCAGCACACTACACAATTGCTCAGATGAGATTCCTTATTCTTGAACAAGTAAAATCACCAATACATGGTGAAGATTTAACTAACTTATTTCACCAAAAAGAGGTTTTTTTGGATAGAGCAGCTACATGCCCTAAATCCAAAGGGAATGAACCAGGAATGTGATCTTACATCTTTCTTGTAAAGTGTGGTATGAAATATTCAATAAACGTAGATTAACCACATATAGGTTGGTGAATATTGATCAAGTACTTTAAAAACAGGTGTGTGATTATAGACGAAATTGGTCCAATCCATTGCATATGGTATAAAATATTATTGACCAGAATTATTATCAATATAAGTATAATTTTCAGATTTCATGATTTTAGATGATACTATTAAAGTTGTTAATATATAGCTGAGCACATATTTCTTCTACTCAGTAAGGTGATTTGGACATAATTGAATCAAATCTGCTCTAGATCCAATTGATTAAATTAAGAGCATATTAGACCTATTATATTCAATAACAAATATTTTCAGGGTCAGTTTTGTACATCATTAAGCATTGTTGAATCACCTAAATAATAGAGCACTTTCACAAATAATGGACGGTTAGCAATCGGAATGAAGTTCAGCGATAGATTAATCAGAGGCGGTGCAGCAGCTCTGTTGGCAACAGCGAGATTAGAATTGCATACTATTATATGAAGTCATTTCAATTCATTGTAATTACTTTATTACTTTTGGATACTAAGGGTCAGGTCCCTTACAGGATGTCTGTCATATCGTTAATTATGAATTGTATGCATTCATGTGTTGTATTACAATAAAAGTATCATTAAACATAAGTAAATATATGTGGAATATTTTCCATTAGGACTGACCGGGTATCTCATAAATTGATTTGGTGGGCTATTTGTGCAATGGACTGGGCCTTAATCACCATACTCACTGTACCCTCCTCCAGTTACTCAGAAAGGACATTACACTTTCACAGCCTAGTCAAACAATTGAGCACCTAGGCAGCTTTTACCAAGCATGTACCATTCATTGGGGGACACTAAAAGATTCCAGGGATTTTTTCAAAATAATTTGGGCAAAATATCAGGCATCCATCAACTCATACCATTATTTAATTTTGAGTGTTTGATCTTCACAGAACTGTTTTAGTAACACTCAGAATAGCATTCTTCTATGGACCCCATTCATGTGACAACTGAAATGTGTACCAGTGAACATGCAACAGACTAGATGTGCTTTAGTGCACATTGTTCTTTTTCTTTTACGGAACCCCACACATGTTTCTTAACTACTAGCAGCTCAACTGCCATTCCACAAAATCGTACCTGCAAGCCTTTTACAATGTTTGCCATTGTGAATGCACACAATGCAACAAACATTCGGCCAAAATTCAATGCAAAGGATATGGAAGGATTAGACTAAATAATTGACGTTTTTTTGTTATTGTCAGTGACAAAGGTACAGTGTATTACATGCAATGACAGATGTAAGCAACTAGCATTCAAAACTAACATTCGCCCTGCTTTGTGCATTCCTTGAATTTCTTAATAGAGAGAGGTTGCCAACATAAAGACCTTGGGCCTCATTACGACCCTGGCAGTAAGTGAAAAACGATGCCGGTAAATGATTACCGGCATTGCTTACCACTAGGTCCGATCATGACCCGAGAGAGTGCAATCAGCAGCATCGTAGTTAACGGTGCAGCTAATATCACTAAGCTTGCGCGCACGCAAACTCCCATGGCGTAAATACCGGCATCGCGCAAAGGTGGGAAAATCACAAATCAAGCGGACATGCTCTTAACGCCCTTGCAAAACCCGTAAAGTACCTTACTGCCATGGTGCTAATTCCGCCATCGCGAACCAACCGTAAATGGCATGTGCAGTGTTCCCAGCTGCCACAGGTGCACACAATCAGCACAGGTGGAGGCAATACAGACTCACCAAGTACAAAAAGAGCACACCCCAACCCTTCCCACACCCAGTCACACTCCACAATGATTCCAATACGACTAGCAATGTTGGGGCTGGAGGACCTGATTGCAATGCAAGTGCTACAACTACAACAACAACAACAACAACAGGCAGCACAGAGGAGACACAGGAGGAGAAGGAGGGCAAGGCAAGGCCAGCAAGCCCCACCAGCACAGCCAATGCCACCACGCAGGCAGCCCCCAATCCCACGCATCAGAACCAGTCCATTCAACCTCACCACTGAGCAGATCCACACCTTGCACCGTTTGGAGCGGGACACCATCACCACCATCGTGAACATGATACACAATGACATCGTCAGCATGATTGAAACACCCACCGCCATCCCGCCCCTACTCAAGGTAGTGTCTGTGCTCCACTTCCTGGTCACAGGCACCTACCAGCACACAGTGGGGCACTTGCATGGCATTTCACAACCATTATTCTCACGTGCGCTGATCCAAGTGCTCAATGCCCTCCTCAAGCACACAGACGACCACATTTCCTTACCACGGTCTGCCCAGGAGATCGCAAACACCAAAGTGGGTTTCCATGCACTCGCCGGCATACCTGGTTGCATTGGTGCCATCGACTGCACCCATGTGGAATTGGTGGTCCCACATGCCATTGAGGTAGCGTACCGCAACCGTAAGCTATTCCACTCAATCAACGTGAACATGGTATGTGACTCCAACAGGATCATCACACATTGTTGTGCCCGATTCCCCGGATCAACCCATGATTCAATGGTCCTGCGTAACTCCACAATACCACGCTACATGGAGCGACATGCAGGGCCAAGATCCTGGCTACTCGGTGAGTCTCATGTCATGGCCATGGAAATGTGAAGTGGGTAGGTGATTGACATACCAATGCATACTTTACCTGGCTGAAAGGGGGGGAGAGATGCATACTTTACCTGGCTGAAAGGGGGTGGGGGAGAGATGCATACTTTACCTGGCTGAAAGGGGGGGGAGAGATGCATACTTTACCTGGCTGAAAGGGGGTGGGGGAGAGATGCATATTTTACCTGGCTGAAAGGGGGGGTGGGGAGAGATGCATACTTTACCTGGCTGAAAGGGGGGGATGCATACTTTACCTGGCTGAAAATGGGGGGGATGCATACTTTACCTGGCTGTAAGGGGGGGGAGATGCATACTTTACCTGGCTGAAAGGGGGGAGAGATGCATACTTTACCTGGCTGAAAGGGGGGGAGAGATGCATACTGTACCTGGCTGAAAGGGGGTGGGAGATGCATGCTTTACCTGGCTGAAAGGGGGGGTGGTGAGGGATGCATACTTTACCTGGCTGAAAGGGGGGGGGAGAGATGCATACTTTACCTGGCTGAAAGGGGGAGGGCGATGTATACTTTACCTGGCTGAAAGGGGGGAGAGATGCATACTTTACCTGGCTGAAAGGGGGGGGAGATGCATACTTTACCTGGCTGAAAGGGGGGGATGCATACTTTACCTGGCTGAAAGGGGGGGGAGATGCATACTTTACCTGGCTGAAAGGGGGTTGAGAGATGCATACTTTACCTGGCTGAAAGGGGGGGATGCATACTTTACCTGGCTGCGAGTACCATAGGCAATGGAGCCAGCTCATACCCTGAAGCAGCCCAAACTTTAACTGACACCTGAACACATAGTGCCCGATGTAAGCAGCCCTACCATGTGAATGAAGGTGTGTCCCAACCATGACACAACCATCTGCAAGTGCACTGTACTGAATCGGACCGCATCCACCTCAACAAAATGCACCTACATGCAATGACTTCAGCCAATACACAGCACCAAACACCATCAACTGAAAGGCCAGTCCCCCATAACTGCGTACAAAGGAGGCACATGAAGGACATAAACATCAATACCACTACACAGACACAGAGGCCAAAATAAATTGCATAACAACATTTGTAGTGCTCAGTGAGGTCATCATGGGGCTGACAGCAATGTTGCCCTCATGAGAGCATTGATATCACTGGACATCTGCCAGATCACCAAAACAACCGCTATGGACTAACACAGTGGATGGGCACTCACAAGGCACTGGACCCCCTGCATACACTGGTTGATGGCATGCAAAACAGTCCATGAGAGGAATACACATATACCGGTCACATAGTGTGACTCCATTCATGCATGTAAATGTGGTACAAAGTAAGAGATTAATGCATGCCATGGTGGCACGTCATGATTTGAAGTTTGATGTCATGACTGACACATACATTGTTGCCAACATACAGGTGATGCAGTCTATCCTTTGAAGAGGTGGCTCCTTACCCCAGTCCGGAACCCACAGAACCAGCACAAGGAGGACTATAATCGTGCACATACACGAACCCGTGTGGTGATTGAGCAGACATTTGGCCTCTTGAAGGCACGGTTTCGCTGCCTCAGCAGGTTTGGTGGGGCACTCCTGTACCACCATGAGAAGGTGGCGTAGATTGTCATGGCATGTGTAATGCTACACAATATGTGCATCAGACGAAATGTGCCCCTGCCCCCTGACGCTGAACTGCAACCACCTGACAATGACGATGAAGAGGGTGCAGATGGGGCAGCACCTCAGGGAGGAGGCGATGCACCCACCTTTGCGCGATGCCGGTATTTAGGCCATGGGAGTTCGCGTGCGCGCGAACAGGGTGATGTTAGCGGCACCATCAACTACGATGCCGCTGATTGCACTTTCTCGGGTCATGATCGGACCTAGAGGTAAGCGATGCCAGTAATCATTTACCGGCATCGTTTTTCACTTACCGCCTGGGTCGTTATGAAGCCCTGTATATGCTGCAATGCTTCTTTGAACTGCACATGCAATGCAATGCAAAGGCAAAGCAGGTTCATGTGCCATCTGCTTCTAGTCAAAGGGGTCTCATTCAATGGCGCGACCAGGTCTAGCACATTTTGAATATGCTGCAAAGGGTGTAAACAATGATAGCACTGCTATCAGTGATGTGAAGGCTCTGGCTCATGTACTCCAAGATCAGGGAAGACACATGGGGCAATAAATTAGGGAAGAAGAGAATTTTGAAGCTCTGAGTCAGGCCAAAGGCACAGACCGGGGCTAAGAAACACATTCCAGAATAAACACAGACATATATGGCTCAGAGGAGTTTATCTGTTCTATAATACTAAACCACAATGCTACAGACCTGCATAGTCTCATTGCTGTCTTCTTTTAGCGAGTGATGTGGCAAAATACAAGCACTGTATCCTGGAACAGAATGTGCTAAAGAATGAGAGGTCACACTTCCAACTTCGCAGGAAAAGAACTGGATATATGCCCTATGTTTATACCTTCAGAGAGAACAGTCCCAGTGACTCCAGCCACAGACCAGCCCCAACAATCTCAGGGCAGTGACATGCACACGCCTCTCCATAATCTACCCCATCTGTTATCAGTGAGCACAACAGCATACTTGTATTTCTTCTACAGGGGGTGGCTTCTACAAATGTGCCTTCAAGACAGAGCCAACATAACAATTGTCCACATACAGCACGGCAACATAGGAAATGTCCAAGCATTATCTCACAGATAAGGAGCTGCTGCCCATACATGGAAAACCTCTGCCTAAGACCCACAGGACAATGGACCAGTGGCAACACTAAGCAGACTGGCAATCAAATATCCCGGGTGCCCTGCTGCCAGCAACAACTCTCAGGGCCTCATTACGACCCTGGCGGAGTGGGTTTACGCCAGCGTTATTCGCGGCGGACCCGTCCGCCCTACTACGAGTTCCCGTAGCGCCATGGAACGTTTTCCGCCTGGTTTTTCCGGGCGGAGAAATCCATGGCGCTACGGGACCTTGATGTTAATTACGCCACCGTATTTTACGGTGGCGCAATTAACGCCTTCCCCACTCCCATTATACCCTATGGGGCAAAAATGGGAATGGGGAAGGGTAAAATGGGGAATGGGGATTTACCGCCCCGCCAAGGTCGGCATGGGGCGGAAAATCCGCCTACCCCCATGGCGCTATCGGCAGCTTTCCGCCGTGCTCCGCGGTGCATTTAGCACCGCGATTTCCGCCAGGGTCGTAATGAGGCCCCATGTGTTTTAGAGGAATGTGGCGTAACATTAGAGATATAAGGACAAGCCTGTCAGCCAAATATATTGAAATCCCAATGATGCTAAAGATGAAGCAGAACGTCCAACTCTTTACATTTCCTATTCTAAGTGATGAGTATTCAGAGTAAGCACATATATTCCTACTGCTACTGCTGACTCGATTGATGATTATGGGCAATCCTTCAATAGTGCGATTTGGGTCTCCTGCAGTTCTTTAAACTGGAAGGAACATAAAACACCCAATATGGTCAGTAGTTTAACCTATAACTGATTGAACCATGATTTGTGACATATTATTCCCACAATTTGTGTTCGTTTTTTTTGTTTTATTGTGCATTTGGTTATGGAGAAAATACAAACCTTTAGCACAGTTATTAAAAGACAAACAAATAAAACAGAATGAAAACCCCAATAAAATAGAGTAAAACTGGGTATTAAATACAATCTTAAAATGTAAGTTTCATGATTCAAATCCATAGACAAAGAATTTGATTAGTAGTTAATGATCATACACACGTTTATATATGAGCACTCAAATTGATACAGAAATTATCATTGTAAAATGCTTGATAGCACTAAAAAGAGACAACATCAAGGTGCTAAAGTAGTGCAATGAGACAAAGAGCTTCTCTCCATACTTGATATGCAGTCGCTGAGATAACAGTGCCTCAGCCCCGAATGTACAGCCCCAGAACTTGTCAGTTACTAATGAATCGACATTACAGACAAAATGTGACTATCCCTTTAGATAGTGCACCTTCAATTTGGGACACAAGGTAAGAACATGACGAGGAATTCTATTGTTAGACTACAAATGTGACATTCTAAGGACATCCTAAGGCTCGGTGATCAATCTGCTTGGGTGTTCATGAGTGGGGAGGATATTCAAATGTAAATAAGTGATTAATCTACGTAATTGCTGGGAGCACAATTTGGTAAGATAAGAACAAGGTGTATTACAACAAAAACCCTGAGTGCCAACTTTTCTTTGGCTAAAGTGTCAATATTTGTCATAATATCCAAATCCCCGGTTTTATACTTCAATATTACAGATGGATTAGGGGCCTCAACCAGATGGTTAAGCACACCATCAATGCCCTTTAAATCGTTGAGTGAGGCAGGATGTAAATCCGCTAAAAAAGAGTTAATGTATGCTTGTAGTTATTGGTTACCCAGAAAAGGAATTAAAGTATAATAAGCGTGGTGGGAAGTAACAATACTAAGAAATAATTTACAGCGCTCAAGAAGTCATAAGGAGCAAAACGGAACCCCCAATTCACACCTCGGGCCTCAACTGGGACAGAAATGGGCACTCCTAATACAGATCATAAAAGCTTGCCCTCAAACCTTTCCAAGCAAGTCATCATAGGCTCATAGGCTCAGAGAGTACATCAAGACCATAGAGTATCCCGGCCAATATGCTCCTGCAATAGATCATGATGAGGCCATCTATATTGTGGCCACCCTTCTTGCCAGTGTGTCTCTTTAGCAGGAGCGATTTCTATAAGATTTTAGGCATGATATAATCACCATAGAAATTCCGAACCTGGAGGGTTCAAATCAGGACTACTATGTAGATGATTCAGAAAAACATGATTAACAAAAAAGGTTGTCGCAGTTAGTGGTTGAGCAACATGAAACTTGACTGCAATAATGAGTTAACATATCATCACAGTAATAGCCCATTCTCGAGTAATGCTGGTTACAACATTCAAAGAAAAAGTTATTTGTTTCAGAGCACAAATGCAATTTTTAGCTTACTGGTACAACACATGTTCTATTAACCTGTTAATTAAGTTTTATGAAGGGATGGTGATCCTGGCATTATTGTACGGGTCAGAGAATTATCACCTGCTGGACGAGTATGATTTATCTAAATTTGAAGGATTCATTTGGAGGGAAATATTAGGATTACCTTCTGTCAGTGCCTTAATCTTTATTTCTGATCTTTTAAATGTGCCCAGGAGGTCTTGTTCCCTTTACGTACTATTGATTTCAAAAACTAAAAGTACAAATGTCAATCATGGTCTGTAATCTGGGTGTCCTCTCCAAAACTGAGACCCTAACCGCTTTCAAATCTGAGCCAGCCCACAACAAAGGTTAGACCTTCCATCATCAAAACTGAAAACTGATGTGAGATCTGTTTCTCAAAGACTTCATTTTATTTCTAAAATGAAATGCGCACGTGTCAGTCATGATGAAGTCTGAGACTAATCTTAGGTTTTGTTCAATGAGAACTCCAACAAAACCATAGAGAATCGTTTGCCTTCTTCATAACGTTAGCATTTGTCAGTCTACTTATTTTTCCCTCTTTCCTTTGAATTTACAAAATGGCAGACATTCTCATTCAAGCTAAATTAGCAGCCTATGTAATGGAGAATTCCAACTGGATTAAAATGTCGGCTGGTCTTTAATCAAGGGCTTGTTTTCCAAACAAATCGTATACATCATAATAAAGAAATGAATCCTTTTCTATGTACACTTTACAAAAACACTTTATATAAAATGATGTGATGTGCATTGTGTGAAAACCTGAACATTAGTAGAGGTTTAATTTGTCTGAACATTTATTTAAAAAATAATATGAACATACTGATAAAGGGACCCATTCATGGAATAATTGTGCGCCAAAATCGGTGGCGCAAGCAAGAAAAATCCAGCGCACTTGTGCGAATCGCACGCAAGCGATTCATGGAAGTCTGTGCGTGTGTTTTTACAGGGAGCTGCGCCGAAACCGTGCATGGCTCACATGGGCGCACACGCCACTGTGACATCCTGAATGCTGTGTGCGACATGCACAGCGAAAACGCACAACGTGTAGCATACACACCAAAAAGTGGGCGGAATACGCAGTATGGGGAATAACACGTGAAAATGAGGGCGTAACTGGGTATTTCTGGGAAATACACAGAACGCCCACACGTGCGCAAAAGACATGTATTCATTGAATCGAATAGGGTAAACCTCTGCACACCAAAAGACACACACAGGCGTAAACACGTCCGCTACACGAAGGCAGGCGGAAGCGTCCCCACGCAGTATAAAAGTGCACGCAAACAACAAACACGTACATACAGCTACGATGAATGTCCCATTTCTCGCAGCAGTGATCGTGGGACACCGCAGGAGGAGGAGAATATCCAGGCCCTGCATTTTCTTGCCCAGGACCAGCCTTTTTGGGATGCCTGATGACGAGGTCTATGTCAGGTATATGTTTCCACTCATATCATCCTAGACCTGCTCACTGAGTGGGAGGAGGAGCTCACATCACCCACCTTGTGGTCCCAAGCACTGAGCCCCTTGGAAAAGGTGCTCAATGTCCTGCATTTTTTGCCCACTGGGTCATTTCAGCGGACAACTGCCATAGTAGGAGGTGTCTCAAAGCCCACGCATTCATGCTGCCTACACTTCCCCAGAGTGCTTGTGCCATTGATTGCACCCATGTGGCCCTACGTCCACCTAGGGCCACTGAGAACCTCTACCGCAACCGCAAGCACTGGCATTCCATCAACGTACAGGTTGTATGCGATGCCTATGGAATCATCACCTCTGTCTATGCAAACTATCCTGGGTCTACCCATGACAGTTTCATGTACAGAATGTCCGCCCTGAGCCGGGACCTGGAAGCTGGGAAGCATGACGACACATGGCTCATTGGTGAGTACAAATGTCTGTGCACATGCATGCATGTCATACACAAGCCCAACTAATGACAACAATCATCACCTCCCCAGGGGACAGTGCCTACCCTCTGAGCACCCACATGATGATGCCAATACAGAACCCCACCACACCACCCCAGCTAAAATACAACGCGGCCCATATTGCAACCAGGGCATAGTGGAGCGCACATTTGGAGTGCTCAAGTCACGCTTATGCTCCCTTGACCGCTCTGGCGGACAGCTACTATATGCACCCCCAGTAGTCTGCAGGATCATTGTGGCAGCATGTGTCCTGCACAATGTTGCAACACGGTGGTGCGTACCGGTGGACATGGTGGTGCCCCCACATCCCCATCCACAGGCACAGGCACTGCTCATGGGAGGGGAAAGGTGACAATTGTTGATGACAAAGAGACAGTCAACTGTCACAACCTTACCACCCTGAGAATGTTTCCACGGAAGTACTACATTGTGTGAATCCCTAGCTACTTAAACATAACCAATCCAGTGTGACCAAAAGGATATCACACCACCCCCCTGCAAAACAGGACATGGAAATCACTGGTATGTCACCCAAACCTTCCCAACCCCCATCACCTCATCGGCCGCGCCATGACATGGCATGCAACAGCAAAAGAGCAAACCAAAACACAACACATGACAAATTAGAAATGAAGTGCCACGAGATAAATGGAAAGAGGCCCGAGACAATCACACCTGACATGCAATCAGATGAAATGACAAACCAACAACCTCCCACACATACAAAGTCATACACAAATGCATGCCACCAGCGGTACCATCAACAAAAGACAGAATGCTTGTTGGAATGCACATTGGCCAATCCAAATTCCAAAATCATGTGCTGTGTGTGTCCCCTGCAACAAACCCTCAGCACACAGCACAGTGAGTGGCCATTGTGTTGGGGATACACCTTGAGCATCATATAAAAAAAGGACAAGCAACAAAAATTACCCAGTGACTCATGTACACAATCCCAAAATGGTAAGTGATCATGCGCTGCAGGGACACAGAATGGCAGAGAAGGCAATCTGTGTGCACGTGTGGGCATGGATGGGTGGTTGTATGTGTGGTGGTGCATTGTGTAAGTGTGTGTGCCAGTAGGGAAATGCACTCAATATATGCATGTGAAATGAAGTGACCCTCAGTGTCCTGTACACATAGATTGTGAACATTGCCCATGTGGACACCCCAGTGTGTCAAACCACACCAATCCCCTGACACCTGAAAGGTAAACCCAACACAGGAACAGACATTGACCAGAATAACACATCATGTACATAGTACCCCACATTGACAATGTCAGAGAGCGCCCAATCACTGTAGCCCAAGCGTGCTGTCCAACAACAAAAGCCCCTCCCTAATTTCCTCATCACCTTGACCTTCAGAAGAACTGTCTCTGGGGTCCGTTGGCTTCGTCCTTCCAGTCTACCTGGCTTCAGCATCCCCCTTCCCCTTGGATTCCTTGTTCTTTCTTTCATGTAAATAGGGTCTAGCTCCCTCAGAGGCCACCTTGACCGGTAAAAATACCAAATCGCAGAGAACTCCAAGGAGCCAAACCCCCAAACCAGGGAAAAAGCCACTAGGCACCAAAAAACCCTGGAAGAGCTTCCAGTAGATGACTTGAAGTCATAGAATATGGCCAAATACATGTCCAAGCTGAATGATAGAATAACTTCCAAGGCTTCACAGTTGTGCAATGGTTGAGCAGGATGGGTAGGAATTTCAATACACAATAATCAATGAAGATGCCACAACTGATGGATAGAGCTGAAACTTGAGTAGAAAATAACCAAGGAGGCTGGCACAACTGGATGGTTGAGCTGAAACCCAATCAATCCTGGATAGCGTTAACGAAGAAAGGCAGAGACAGCACTAGTCTGGAAAGGCACAGTGAATGTAAGCTAGCCGGACACAGCTGACAGCAAGTTAAGAGCCAGAACAGTTGAATAGCATTGGTAAAAAGCCAAAGTCAACATGAAGGTATGGATGTAATAGTTTTAAGACAGGAGGAGCGAGTGACAGAGATGCTGTGGTACAGAAGGGTACCGAGGCTAACCGAGGCAGTGTAAGAGTACGTTGAAATAACTGCCCGAGAGACGGGCGGGCAGATCTGCAACAAGGACAGTAGCAGGAAGAAAAACAGGGATTAAAGGCATCAGAGTGTGAAAAACGAGTAAAAGAGCTGTAGTAGGAAAACTGTGCTTTCACGCAGCAGCAGAGTCTAAAGGGAAGACAGATACAACGTGCCATCCAAACGGAGAAGTAGTCTATGCGGACCTCCCACCACCAGTGTGACTTTGACAGTTAAAGAGTGCAGGCTACCGTCTACAGCAAGAAGTGCATCAAGCACGTATACAGGCAAGAAATGAAAAAACATCACAATCAACTTCAATAAATGCACAGTTCAAATATGTACTCACCAAAATTGATTGCAGACATGCCGAGGAGAAAACATCCATAATCCCCACTAGGGGTGTAAACACAAGAAGTACAGCTGCTGCCTGGCCACAGATATGACAAAAGTCCAATGCCCTTGTGTAAATTTCTGTCACACCAAACCATCCTTGCAAGCTCACGGAAAGGGGAAGCAGGAGTAGCATATGTGCCTGGACCCCAAGCCACAAACACATACACAAGACAAGCTTGAATGGGCCCAGCTGGAACAGACAGTGGATGCTTTCAAAAGCCACAAAGCACCACACTGTCACATGAATGCACAATAGACTAACAATATTATTGAAAAAATGGCCACATATGACTGTGGTGTGGGGGGGTCACCGAGAATGGGGGAGGTACAGAGTACACCTTAACACCCACATGCAATGATGTTCAGATAAAAAACAATCTCCATGGGCTCAACACCTGCACAGCCGGACCAGTGTTGGTGATAAGTCATCATCCTGCTCACCTTCTGGATGGAAATCAGAAGGTGGACGTGGCACAGTTCCCTGACCAAGCCTATGCAGAGCTTCCCCTCGATGGCAGCATGCAAGGTAGCACGTGTAACACAGAGGTCTGCCTGCATGGCCTCACATGACATCTGGAGCACCTCCCGGCATGCAAGTAGCTCAGCCAAGATGGTATTCTCAAGCTGCTCCAACCTCTCCTCTGTCCGCTGCCTCTGGGACATTTTGAGCACACCCAGAGTAGATCTGAGGGATTGGTGGTCATCCCTCAGGTCCTCCATGTGTGCCAATTGTGAGCAGCAAGTGCTTGACACAGAGACACCATGTCAGCCCGGCGTACCCTGTCTGAGACCGCCATACCCAGCCTGAGTGAGCGGCCCATGGACTGTGCTACCTGCTGCTGGAGCTCCACCTGCCTAGCAGGGGGGAGCACGGATTGGGCCACACGTGCCATGCTCTGAGCGATCTTATCAATAGCTGCCCCCTGTTGCTCTGAACTGGCACACATGGATAGCTCCCACTCAGTATACCCCCGGTGGCGCACGGCCCCCGAGTTGACGGACATGACACCAGTGGGGCCCGAGGGGCTGTGGTCCTCTCTGGATTGGCAACGCCCGCGGCTGCAGGACTACATCCCTCCATTGACAAGATGCCCCAGGCACATCAGCAACTGGTGTGGAGTGTGACTGCGTGCATCCCGATCCACCACAGGCAGAGGATCCAACACTGTTTGGCCCCTCAGTGCAGGTGTCACGGACAGAAGATCGTCCACATCAGGATCACTCACCGGTGATGAATGCACATCCAACTCAACATTGTGCTCAAAGTGATCATCAGAGCTTTACTGATTGCCAGCCCTGGACAAGATGGTCTGGAGCACAAGTGGGTTTACGTGGTCTACCACCTCACGACCCTCACTTGTGCCGGGTTGCTGATGTAATAGCAACCCCGTGTCTGGAAAGACATCACCATCCTCTGGCTCCATTGCGTCATCACCTGTAACATGAAAAAAACAAACATGAGTACACATGTCAGAAGCACATAACCCACACACACATAGACATCACATCGACAGCCAACACATGAAGCAGACATGTCACACACAACTGAAATTCTGGCATGCATCCAGTGGCATTGATATGCGATGGCATCCTGAAACAGAAATGGATGCGTGTAAATTGCAAAGCCTACACATGTGCTGAATGTAGTATATCACCTCCATCACACACCACAACTGTCAGGCTCATATTACATGTATAAATGACAGATGGTAACAAAGAGATGGCACGTACCATAAGCATGTCTGAACAGTCATATGGCCACCGCTGCAAGTGAATCAAAACACACCATGACCCACGTAATATGTATGTACACATGCATCACTAAATCATCATCACCAATATAGCTTCATCCATCTGCAGCTCGGCCCGTACCGGGCGTCATGGGCCATGTAGACATAGTGAATGTCCTGAGCAAAGTGAGGGCCTGCAACGAGGTATGCGGGACCATAACGCCCAGTCCGGTCCGAGCTGCTAGTCCATGAAGCCTCCAGAACACCCCTCAGGCCCTGATTCAGCCCATTGTGCATTGAATGTGCCAAAAAACATTATTCAGTGTGTCAAATCATCACACTCAGGCTCCACCAGATTTGCTAAGTGGGCCTGGGCGTACACGTACTGCACGACAGTGCACCTTCAGGATTGTGCCAGTTGAATATAACGGGCGCAATACTGAAATCTCAGCAGCATTTACTTTAAATAACAACATATTAGTCATTCAACAAAAAAGCTGCAAAGAACACATGTGTAAATAAACACTTTCACTCACACATAAGTGAGTAGCTGCAATGTTGCACTACACAACGTTGAAGCTGCTTGCATATGTATATGTGAAAGTGTTCAAATACATCATGTTCATATAGACCCATATGGTGAATATGAACAGCATCCTATACAACAAAGCAAGCAGCTACAACGCTGCTTGCTTTGTTGTATGTGAAAGTGTACACAGACACATGTGCAGGCAGCTCCTCAGTCATTACAACCTGATAGGCAGGCTATAATCAATCTGCGGCCTATACCAGTTAGTATAGGCTGCAGATTGACCAATCATCTTTGCTAAACACCCGCTAGGGTGTTCCAATACAAAGTACATGTGCGTTTCATAAGAGTGAAGGGATGACAATCTAAACATACATGGCAGGTCACTTTGACAGTGCAGCAGTGACTAGGCATGTAGAACAGTGTAACATGGCTCAGAAGTGGGTGGGTGCAGTGCAAAACATGTGTACATTACCAACTATCTACATCAACAAGTACGTTATTATATCAATCAATAAACATGAAGGCAGTGTTAGGCCAAGTGCAGCCATCATGTGCAATGTGCATGCAATGGGTTGCATGGCTTCAGGAAAACCCCCCCCCCCCCTTAGTGAAAATGCAGGGAGGCCTTGCATGGCAATGAAAGGTTGACCAGAGAACTGTGTATTGGCAGACAGTGTTGACTAGCTTCAATTGCATCATCTCAGTCAACTGACACCACAGCAGATGAGAATGGGACAGTAAGCAGGACACATGATGAACCCTCAGTAGTACACCCATTTGTGCAGAAGGCACTACACCAGTTGAACAGAGTCAGGGGGCCTGCAACAGGGGGAGGCCTGTACCCCACACAGAGAATTACACCCTAAACATGTGCGTGATGCAGGACTGAGCCAGAGTGAGCATGGAATGGATGACCAAATGCCATGATACATAGCGGTGAGCAGTGAGCGGAGAGCGGAGAGCAGGCAGACAAACAACCTTACTCGGCTCACGGCTCATTTCAGGGGATAGCTCTGTGACTGGCCCAACCCGTTAACTGCTTGGAGAGTGCCTTCTAGTCTGGGCTGATTCTTGTGACTGGACTGGTAGCAGGACTTTGGAAAGACAAAGGAGGCAGTGAGGGGGAAACGGGAGTGCAGCTTACTGATTTTTCCCCCGCTCTCCTTTTTCTATAATTGGTAAAACCTTACCATTACTCATTCTGCTCGATTAGAATAAAAAAAAGTACTGTACTTTCCTTTTTCCTACTCAGTCTACCTGCCCCATATAGTGGCAACTGCCACATGCGATAAAGTGGGGTAGTAAAATGAGATTGCGTAGCACACCTTGCTTGGAAAATGAGCTGGCACAGGACGGCTCTTACATAGATCATTGTCTGAGGGTTGGGGAGGAATCCAGCGCTCCCAGTGAAATTTCGTTAGCTCACCAACAGAATGCTCCCCAAACCACTCGTGCTCTGGTCCACGCCCACTCCCCTCAAACAGTGGAAGCTGAAGAATCACTAACATCATTAAGAAAGGGGTGGTAGCGAGGTTTGGAATACACAATTACTACAAAAAAAATTCAAAGCTAAATTTAGGATCATTTCTTTAAGAAAAGAAATAAAGGTTTAAACGACGCAGATGAAATGGACAATAATGCGTGGAAATCCCCTGAACTCAGACAAGAGAGTGAAGAAGTGCCCACCCCATTGGTCATAGAGGTTGGAGAGAATACAATTCTGGGACCATTGGACCAAAATGAGTTGCTTCGTAGTACGTCACACAACTGTCAACCAAGTTCTGGATTTGATCAACATAGTAATGGTCAGCAAACAAGTGATAGCACCCTCTCGCCCCTTAGCTTTGTACTGAACTCATTGGTTTCAGTTTTTGAACTATTAAAAATGGAAGTGAAAACACAAGCTGGTGTGCTGCTTGAACTAACAAATGAAACGGCTAAAAATGAATTCGCAATTTGAGCACCGCTATGAACAATATTTTGATCCCCGCTTTAAAGGAAACACAACTCGAAGGAGTGAAACAGGGCCTTGATATGGCACAAATCTTTCTCCTTCTTAAAGCAGGGAAAAAAGATAGTGATGCTAGCCATGAGCTGATTAAAGAATTTTCAGAAAATGTGCGACTCTCCCTTGACCTTAGGCAAAACCCAAACGTAGAAGGTTGGGCTGAAAACTCTCCATTCGATGATACCCCCGTCTTTGAATCTGTCTTGGAGGAGTTTAGAAGACTAGCAAATGTGGTTATTGACGATGAGGAGGTGGTCACCAATATCCCAGTACTAGTGGAGGATAAAACCACCCAAGAGCTAGTCATTGTGGAGGACACTTGGATTCCAGCTTCCTCACAAAATTATAAAGGAAGAAGAAAAATAAAACGGAAAAGGGTAAATAAAACCCTGTCAAAAAATCCTCCTCTACAAAAAACAAGAACGCAAAGGACAAACTCCAAGGGCCACAGGTGTGAACCAGTTTTTGAAAAACTTGACTCTCCCAGTGGAAGATGAATCCATTGAAGCCCGTGCCTCAGTTCCTCCATCTGCGGAACTAGATCTGGTGGTGGTTGATACTTGAGTAAATCCAAGTTCCTTTCCCCCATGAAACAATCGGGGCGAAAAGGCTCTTGTAGGAAGGAAATTAATAAAGGTCCAGTGGAAAAAGAATTCTCTGCTCAAGTATTGATCTTGAGACAGATGTAGTTAGCTCTCCTCTGAAGATAAAAAGCAAACAAAATGGGGGTATAAACCAAGCAAACATCAAGATAGCCCCAATATTTCTGAGAAAAAAAGAAAATAAGGCTCAAAATTCTGCTTCAGCTTCAGAAACAGCTGGGGAGCCTGCGAAGACTCATCTGAAATTAGTGCCAATTTTTGCAAAGCGAACAGAGAAGAAATTGCATAGGCCTGAACCATTAACCCCTCATCACATCATACAAGAGGGAGAGAGGTGGGAACTCTCAGCTCCTATAGAGGACATAGGGAATGGTCTGGGGAAGTATAGAAAATTGGAGCTCCCCACTGCAAGTAGTATCTGCGAGGGGCTCGAATCATTCCCCATCCAAAATTCTGCAGTGGCCAAGCCTACAGATGAGGCAGACTATTCCATTCCAAAAGTCTGGTTAAGGCAGGCCCCCAACAACAATAACAAATCTCTTTGCAGATCAGCTATTCTCACTTACTCTTACTATTACTCTCTTACTTCAACCTGAATATGTCAAATTCCCACTAAAAAATGACCATCATTTTGTTAAAATCGGCCTGAAAACCAGAAGTGCTAAACAAGCTATTGTAAACCATAAGGCCGATTTGGGCCGGGTGGGCCTGATGATCACAGAAAAGTTCGAGGAAAGCGAAGCAAGAGCACTCCCCACTGCAGAAAGCACAGGGGGGGGAGTAGGAGTGAAGATGGGGGCCCAGGGTGAGGTCGCACAGAAAAAAGATGTATATCATTCTCCGGGTCCAAACCAAATTGGAGAACCATTGGCAAAACTCCCTGAGATTATATTGCAAATCATTCTAAGATTGGGAGCAGAGACAACCTATCTTAATATTACAGGAAACCTGGCTTGTTCACTAGCTTGATATTGAGTGCTTTACAACCCAAATCTATATGCATCTCAAAAAGCCAAAGGCAGACCGTCGGGGGGTCTTTTGCTTGCCTTTAAAGACTCCACTTTTACAACAATCACTCCAGTGTGTAATAACCCTTTGGGAATACAAGCATGCAAAGTGGTGTTGAAAAATTCTGAAACCTTATTTCAAATGGTGATAATCAATATCCACTGGAACCCGGCTATCTCTAAACTACATAGTTTTGCAGTGGATTTTGATGAGGTATTAACAAAGGTGAAGTCTGAACAGGAAGGTATTTTTATCCTCTTAGCCGGGGACTTCAACTCTGACTGTAATGGCTGTGGTGAGTACCAAGGGAGTAAAACCTCAAGAAGAGGTAAGATGTGGTCAGACTTTTTGGCATCTTGGAACTTAGAGCAGATCCAGGCGAAACCTAGTATGGGTGGAAGGGCAGAATCAACCTGGTGCCGGGGGAATGTGGCCTCTACCTTGGACTTTGTCTTTGTCTCCTCCGAACTGTCCTGCCTCCAGCCAAGCTTGATTATAAATCATGAAGGGGGGAGTGATCACTCCAGATTGGAACTTTCCTTCCTGGATTTGATAAACCCTAAAGAAATGAGATTGGCACAAGAAGTAGAGGGCTGCAAAGGAACGCTGACAGTTGTAAAATATAAACAAGAATGGAAAACCCTTAAAGAAAAACTTGGGAAAACCTCAAAAATAGATTGGAAAGAAGAACTACACCCGGAGAAATTCTGGAAGTATATATGGGCAACTCATCCACCTAGTAAAATTTGTACATCCTCAAAACAAGATCATATCCATACCTTTAATGAAGAGACTCAGAAAAAAAGGAAATACAGAAGTATTTTGCGTAAACTAAAAAAGGAGCCTAGCGACAACTCTACCATTTTTCAGGAGGTAAAAAAAAGTAAAGCAGACATACAGAAACTGGTCAAGGAACCAGAGATTCCAAAGGATCCAACAGGAAGGCGAACAAATGTTGCATCTTTTAAACTCAAACAACTCTAGAAACTTCTGGGCGGTGGTGGGCAAACTGGAATCAGGTGTTAACAGCTCCCTATGCAATCTAGTCCCAGAGAAAAAGTGGGTGGACTATCTCTCAGAGAACTTTAGATCTTGCGGGTCTCCTGAATTTATTCCCACAATAGACTCCCCTTGGTCCCTTTCATTCGAGGAAGACAATAATCTTGATCTAATTTCAAGGTCTTCTAGATCTAAAGCGGCGGGACCAAATGGTTTAACCTACCAGGTTCTTAGAAATAAACCAAAACTTTGGGCAGAGATCTTGAATCTTTTATTTTGAGAAATATTAAGGACCTGTTTGTTTCATGGAAGAATGCTTTAGTTATCAAGGGGGGTGATCAGCGAAAAACCGGGAAATTACCGTCCGATCGCCCTCCTTGATATTGATAGCAACATTTTCATGCAATTACTCTTAAGAGATCTTACAAGCTGGGTTGAGGCACGGTAAATCCTGCCATGTCATCAGACAGGTTTCAGGAAGGGTCTGTCCACCGGCCTTATCCTAAATCTGGTTAGTGAAAAGTCAAAGGGGAAATCTGACCTACCTCTTTATGGGATTTGGAAGATCTCTCCAAGGCATTTGACCACATAGAAAGATGTCGGTTGTGGAGAAAACTTTATGATTGGGGCATACCACACCATCTTCTAGCAATTCTAATCGAGCTTCATAGAAACACAACATTAATAGTATGGTTAGATGAGCAAGGCCACCTCTCCGACTTGGTACAGGTTTTGAGAGGGGTTAGACAAGGTTGTATGGGGGCACCATTGTTTTTCACCCTTTTTGTCTCAGACCTAGGAAACTTTTTGCTTTCAGCAGCATTGGCCAGTCCGGTGATAAATGGTAGAAGGATTCACTGGCTGGCCTACGCAGACGATATTGTCCTGTTGGAAAGGTCTGCAGTGGGCCTTCAATGTCTCCTGAATAAGTTGGGGGAATACGCCAGTTCAAACAGGCTTACAATCAACCCTCTGAAATCTAAAATTCTGATTTTTAAACATCCAAAAAAGAAAATCAGTTGTGGTAATTGGTTCCTCGACGGGATGTTTGTTCCCCACGTAGATGAACTGACCTATTTGGGTTATGAAATCTAGGCATATCCCGCAAAAAACAAAGTAAACTTATCAATGATGGAGCAAGTGGCCCAATCAATTCCTCAAATGAACAAACTTAATGCAAAATACTGCAAACTCTCAATTCTGCCATTGATCAGATTTTACACGCTAAAGTAGTCTCAGTATTACTCTATGGTTTAGAGGCAAAACCCTTATGCTGGCACACAAATTGGATCAAGATCGAGGGTGCTAACTGGAAAAAATCTTTGGGACTCCCGTTATGTGTACCAATGGAGTGTCTAAGATTTGAGCTTGGTTTGGTCTCATTAGGGTGTCGTGCAGACTGGAAACGTATCTCTTTAGTTAGGGAAATTATTACCAGCAAACAAGACTCCCTTTATTATGAGGTAAATGAGCACCTCAAAAACTCAAGATCACAGATTTTGTGTGAACTGGAGAAAAAAAATAAAGAGAATTTTGTCCAGAATAGAGATCAACCTGGAAACCCTTGTTTCAAACCCTTGTAAAGTGAAAAGGACACTGGAAACATGGGACTGGATCGATACAATTGGCAACATATGGTCCAGTAAGCCCCCGAACCCCTGCTTAAAGATGGAATAAAAGCTGGGTTTTTTGCCCCGCTATCTACAAAGGTTCCCTGATAGAGAAATAAGAAACAACTTTCTGAGGCTCCGACTCAATGTTACACGTACTGGGGAAATATTAACAAGAAGAAACCAAGGGGATCAAGTAAAAAAGCTTTGTGATCATTGTCTACTCCTGGGCAGAAAAACAATAAGACACTTACTATTGGAGTGTGAAGGTAAGTGCAGTGCCTTAAGTGGCACTACAAATCGAGCCGGGGCTCATCGAGGGGGCGTGGCCTAACAGCGGGGGCCTTGATGGGGGCATGGTCAGGGTGTATGGGCTGCCTGCGGGGCATGTCCAGGGGCTGTAGGGGTGTCCCCTGTGGTGTGGGCTGCCTGCGGGGCATGGGGAGGAGAGGCACACCCGGGAGGACCCACACTGCCAAATCACATGTCACACTCCTCGTGCACCCCTGTAATACGCTTACCCTGCTAGCGCTAGGCCCATCACGTGTGAAACTCCCTGTGCACCCCTCTGAATATGTGTACCCCGCTCGCGTCAGGCCAATCGCATGTTAAACTCCCAGCACACCCCTCTGAATAGGTATACCCCGTTCGTACAAGGCGAATCGCGTGTAAAACTCCCTGCGCTCCCATCTGAATATGCGTACCCCAGTGGCGCCAGTCCAATCACGTGTAAAACTCCCTGCGCTCCCCTCGGAGTACGCATACCCAGCTTGCGCCAGCGGAATCACGTGTAAAGCGCACTGGCGTACCCCCATATCGCACACCATTGTGGTGAGGAGCCACATGCACCCCTTGCAGGCAGCCCTCACCACAGGGGAGCCCCCTTCAACCCTGGACATGCACCACAGAGAGCCCATCCACCCTGATCATGCCCCACAGGCAGTCCATCCACCCTTCCATGCCCCACAGGCAGCCCATCCACCTTCCCCATGCCCCACAGGCAGACCATTCACCCTCCCCATGCCCCACAGGCAGACCATTCACCCTCCCCATGCCCCGCGTGCAGCCCTTCCACCGTCCCCATGCCCCACAGGCAGCACATCCACCTTCCCCATGCCCCAGAGGCAGCCCATCCACCCTCCCCATGCCCCCCAGACAGCCCATCCACCCTGACCATGCCCCACAGGCAGCCCTTCACCCTTGTACAAGCCCCGCAGGCAGCCCATCCACCCTCCCCATTCCCCGCAGGCAGCCCATCCACCCTGACCTTGCCCCACAGGCAGCTCATCACCCCTGTACATGCCCCGCAGACAGCCCATCCACCCTCCCCATGCCCTGCAGCCAGCCCATCCACCCTGACCATGCCCCACAGGCAGCCCACACCACATGGGACACCCCTAAAACCCCTGGCCATGCCCCACAGCCAGCCCACACCAGAGGGGGCAATTTTTCCATGCAATTTGACTAGTGCAAGTGGGGTACGTGTATTCTGAGGGGTGCGTGGGGAGTTTTACATGTGATTGGCCTGGGTTGAGCAGGGTACGTGTATTCAGAGAGGTGTGCTTGGAGTTGTACATGCGATTGCCCTTGTGCGAGTCAGGGTACTCATATTCAGAGGGGTGCACGGGGAGTATGACACACGATTGGCCTGGTGCGAGCAGGTTACGGGTATTTAAAGGGGTGCGCAGGGAGTTTTACACACGATTGGCCTTGTGCAAGCGGGGTACGTATATTCAGAAGGGTGCGCGGGGAGTATGACATGCGATTGGCCTGGCGCGAGTGGGGTATGCATATTCTGAGGGGTGCGTGGGAAGTTTTAGACGCGATTGGCCTGGTGCGAGTGGGGTACGTGTATTCCGCGGGGAGCGCATGGAGTTTCACACGCGATTGGGCTGGTGTGAGTGGGGTACGCGTATTCTGAGGGGTGCACGAGGAGTTTTGCACACGATTGGCCTGGCGCGAACTGGGTACGCATATTCCGAGGGGTGCGCAAGGAGTTTTACACGCAATTAGGTTGTCGCGTGAGGGCTGAGTGGCATTTCTAGCGCAATTCCGTTGTTGGGGGGCTGTATGCTGGTCCACTGGCCTTTGCGCCATGTATGGGATTTGTGCGGATGTTTTTGGGGCATGGTGCGGGGTTGGGGGTGTAACTGCCACTGCTGCTGGGTCGCTGCACCTTGCTGAGCCATGGCTGGTTATGGATATTTAAATCCATGAATACGCTGTGCATCATAATGGGTGTTGACGCATGCGGCTTGTGCAACTGGTGCACGCTCCCTCTGTGCACCAGCCAGATGCGCCACCTCTGCGCTTGACTCCATGAATTACCCCCCAAGTGTCAATGAGTTCACAGTCTACTGTGAGAGGGCTGGGAACAGACTAGTGTGCTGCTCACATTATAAATTATGACAGCAGAGTAAAGCATAAATGACACATTCAAATCCATGTGTGCTCAGTGTATTTTAACTAAATAGAACTTTTCATGCACTTTTGGTACTCCATGTTGAATAAATATGTGTTACATGCAATAGCACATGGATAACATAGTTTCAGACTAATAGGTTGCCCACCTTGTAAGGTCATTGAAATCAGGTTTACACACATATTTTATGATCCCAAAATGGTCTTTGATTTTATTCAAAGCAGGCAATGACCTTTGCTGCTATTTGTCCCCAACCCCTTTATCATTAGGGGTATTTTGGAAATGTACAGTGGAGCGCAACAGGCATTCCATCTTTGAAAGGTAACATTCTGTCAGAAAATAATTTATATGGCATTTTAGGTTTTGATTATGTGTTTTTCTCACTAACACAAGAGTAACATTCTTGTTATGAATTACACGGCCCAAGGTAGTGGCTGTGTAGTTATGGTTAAGTTGCTAATCCCAAAGGAATAGCACTTTTTGGGTGGCTTATAACTTTGCTACCCCTGGACGAATCCTCACCAAACTTTGCAATAAAAAGTATATGGCCCACTCAGAATTTTCTTTTGCAAAGTGAGGTTTGGTGCAGGGGGGGCAACGTTTTAAGGGGGGTCCCAAAATGTATTTTTTTGCCATAGAGTGAATGGGGAAAAAACTTTGCTCATGCCTACAGCTCAAACCGCTGGACGGATTTGCACCAAATTTGCGGCAGGAGCAGCGGCGTGGTCCCGAAAGCGTGTTTCTGGAAATTTGGTGTAAATCCATCCAGTAGTTTTTTTTAAAACGACCAAAAAGTAGGTCCAAAAAATTTAGTGATATCTATGTCTGGTCCGCTGACACATTTCCCCGTTCGCTCCGCGGACAGGACACCGATTGGCTAATCGGCTTTCGTCATGTCTGCGGACATACGACGTGTTCTCTGATTGGCTGAGATGAAGCGTGAGGTGCGTAGTATTGTTCTGATGCGTACGCCATCTTGGATCCACGGACATCCGCGGACAGCACGGCGACGGATAGGGAAAAATACAACTTTGGGGAGTGTGTTAGTGTGTAAGAGTGCTTGGGGAGGGTGGGGGAGTAAGAGATGGGTGTAATCCTGTATTTGTTTCGGTGGCAGGTGCCCCTGATGTGTGTGTCATGTCCGTGGTCACCGAGGCTGTCAGCTGACATAAAAAACGCACTTCTGACTATTTTATTTTAGTATGATATTGGTTTTGGGTTGTTAGTAAGTGTTGATTGTATTTAATATCCTGTATTAGTAGTCAATATAGCACAGTTAAAATGTTTGATTCTATGGGTGTGTTATGCTGCGGTGGTTGTGGCCAGGGCCTAGAACCTTGGGTGCATGGCCGAAGGCAGTAGGCTGTAGGCCATGCACCCAAGACTCTAGACCCTGGACACAACCACCGCAGCATAACACACCCATAGAATATCCACAAATCTACAGTTTGTGTACCGTTTGATTTGTATAGTTTGTATGTGAAGTTTTGGCTACGTCATGTAATTAAGATTGTAGAGTTTGGTAACAAGCACTGCATTATAACATATCTATGGAAGTAAACATTTTGGATTGTGGTGTATGGTTAGATGTTTGCTTCAATGGTTGTATTATGGAGCAGTATTGTATTATAATATACTTACTGTTTGATTTTTTGTGATTGGATACATTTTTTTCATGATTCGGGTAACTGGAGCAGATATTCTTTTTCAATTTCTGTGATAAAAGAAAAGATCATGTTAGTGTAGGTCGTTTATTAAGAGTTATTGCATTGCATAATATACATTTCTGCTTTATTTAGATCCTCATATTCAGTAGTTTACAAACCGGTGTACTGTGCAATTTGCTCAGTTTCTGTGTTTGTTTCTTAAATCGTTGGGTCTGTGGGAATAATAAATCCATGTTGGATTAAGAAAACTGTTTTTTGTTATGGTGCAATACATTTCTTTCTTGTTTTCAGTGTTTATTTGTTGTTTCTGGCTGATGTTCTATCTGTTGGCTTGTTGCAGATTATTAGATACCTGTTGGCATATTCTAACTGGTTATAGCTT
Organism: Ambystoma mexicanum; assembly: GCF_040938575.1. Taxonomy (NCBI): domain Eukaryota; kingdom Metazoa; phylum Chordata; class Amphibia; order Caudata; family Ambystomatidae; genus Ambystoma; species Ambystoma mexicanum. The sequence goes on from NC_090933.1 coordinate 1,025,365,508, forward strand.
TTTATTTATATTTTATTTATATTTTCAAGTTGCCCATCTATTTGTTGGGTTGTTGCAGATTTGTGGGCAGTTAGATACCTGTTGGCATATTTTTACTGTTTATTTCTTCTTATAATTTAGTGGTATTGATTTATCTGTTCAGTTGTTGCAGAATCTTGGGGCAGTTAGATACCTGTTGGCGTATTCTAACTTTTTATAGTTTTCTAATTGAAGTTTCATTAATGTTTATGCACAGATTAGTTATTACATTTTGGTTTTAAGAATATTATAAGATTTGCTGGTAATCTCTGCTTTAGAGTAATGGTACAATCATTACATTCAAACCATCCACAATTCTTTTTTATATATGTAGTGTAGTGACCTGCATTGGTTGTGGCTTCTGTGTGGTAGACTATACCTAATGTTGTGAGGTTTTCTTACCAAGTGATACTTGACCATGTGTGAATCCAGTCAGCTTGCAGTTGTTTTTGGTACCATCTGCATTGTAACATAGAAGCATTAGTATTGCGTATTTACTATATGTTTGTATTTTTAAGGTGGAGCGATTATCTGAATTGCAGGTAGCACATAATCTGCCATGGTTTCCATTTCGTACAAGTTGCTGAAATGGAACGGATTCACAGTTAGGTATGGATACATACACGAAGCGTTCATTAGGGAAGTGTTCCTGTGCCACATTGTTGCAGAGAGTGCATGTATGTTTCCACATGTATGAAATCTGGAAGGTTTCATTTATAGGTATGTTTTTGTTTTCCAGTACTTGTAGTAAGTACATTAGAAATTCTTGTGGATCTTCTTGTGAGTTTATAGTGAATTTCACCATTCCAGCACAGTAGTCCAATTCTTGTCTTATTCCATGAACACTGTATGTATTGTCAGGATTGTTGCTTGCATTTCTATGACTAACATTTGCAAACACAATTGGTCTGTATTGTGTAAGTAAATGTTGTCAACAATTGGTGGAAATTGGAATAAAATAAGCGTAGCAATTTACACCAGTTATATTTGAAAATTTGAATGGACCAGATAGTTCTGTGTCCAAGTCATTTCTTCGGAGTGTGTGTTGCTTATTTGAAGAAGTACCTGGGTTTCTTTGAGTATTAGATTCTTCTTTGGTTGTAGTAACTGATGAAGTATTAGCTTATTTTACTCTCTTTGGAGGATTTGCAGTGAGATCCTGTTGCATTTCTGTTTGAAGTAGTTTTCTTTTACAACGTTTTGCTTTTTGTGGAACAGGATAGATTTTTAGATGGGGAGTGTACAGTGAAAGTAGTCTACTGTATTCTTAAATGCAAGGAATATCAATGTTTATTTTACTTGCATCAAAGTTGATTAGAAATAGACCGTCAAGTGTACGTAAGCGTGATAGTGCTACGTAGCTCATGCCGTCTTTAAAGACGGTGTTCCCATTATCTATAAATGCTTTATCTAGGGTAAGATCTTGTGATTTGTGAATGGTGACTGCGTATGCTAGAGTTAGAGAAAATTGCTCTCTGAGTACATACATGTCTTTAAAAAGAAGGAATCGAGCTGTTGAGCGTCCTATCCTTTTTACTTCTGATAGTTTGTCAAAGAGATTATTGACAAACTGAATGTTGTTGTCACGTGGGTATGTTTGAAAGCCAACAACTGTACCCAGTGCTCCATTAACTAGTCCCTGATCCACGTCAAGGTTATGTTTAAGCATTACTGTGTTGGAGATAGAGTTTTTTAAGGTATTTAGTATTGTTGTGGCTTGTTGACACGTGGGTAGTGTCATACCATGTATGCCCAGTTTGTCTGTAGAGGACATTTCAATTATTGGTTGCATTTCTTTTTTCAACATTGTTTCATTGAATTTTGAACAGTTTGCAAGAGTTGGCATCAAGGACATACAACTGACATTTTTGTGTGCTAATTTTTCCATGACATCAGTAGCACATGACTTATAGCCATACAGTGTACAGATGTTCCGGGTTTTTAATATTGATTGTGCTTCTTGAGTTAGTACACCAACTCTAATACTTTTTAAAATGTTGGCGTATGTGAGGTCTGCAGACTGGCGCATGTTTTCTGTTAGTTCTCTGTATTGGAAATGTTGCCAAAGGTTACATTTCCTATGCTGCCAACAGTTTTACGGCAGAGTTTGTGTCCTAAGGTTGTAAAAATAGGTTCACCTTTCACTGGTGTCAATTGAAGAAGATCTCCGAAAACAATAATGTGCTTTCCTCCAAAGAGCTCTTCGTAGTTTTTTTTGAGTACTTCTTGTAATCTGATGTGAATCAAAGCCCACATTAGTTTGGAGACCATGCTCATTTCATCTATTAATAACTTTTTCATTTGTTTTAACACTCGGCTTAGTTCCATTGTAGTTTCTGTAGTTTGTAATATTCTAATTTGTTTTGGTGTTCTACTGGAAGGAGTAGTAATCGGTGTAAAGTGACACTGCCTATGTTGTAGGCAGATAAACCTGTGGAGGCAGTTACAACAGCTGACAGTTTGTTGTTTGTCAATTGTTGAAGGAACTTGCTAATGATTTTGATTAAGAATGGTTTGCCTGAACCAGCTTGACCACTGATATATAGTAGTATAGGTTTGTAATTGTGGCAGGTATATTATTTATTTTTGTGTTGTACACCATGCACAATTTCTTTTGTTACTTCTTGAAACATGCTACGCTGCTCATTGTTCAGTTTTGATTGCAGTACAGTTAAGTCTTCTCTATCTTCTTCATAGTGACACATGGTGTTTTCTACTTCTGTCATAACTAATTCTGCCTCATTTACTATAAGTGGCTGTCCCAGTGGTTCTTGGCTTCCTGTTAGAGAAGGTTGACTGCTGTCGGGAGTGTCCTTATCTAGTTGGGCATGAAGTTCTTCTTCGTGTTTCTGTTCATTTTGCAACATTGTTTTCTACTGTGTAAAGTTTACATTGGTTATAGTGCTTTCATTTGCTTTGAAAGTGTCTTCATAGGAGTCATAGATATCTAGTAACTCTTCTTCTTTACTCCATTGTTTAAAAAGTTGTAGTAGGGACATGTAATATAGTTCTTTATGTTTAGGCATTTTTAATGACAATTTGATATGATTAAGCTTGGTTTGGTAAGTTTCACTAAACTGCCTTCATAATGTGTCACTCTGTATCTACTTTTGTTTTCATATGGTTTTATATAATTTTTGTATGTGAAGTTTTGGGCTATTTGGTATAGACACATGGTTTCCAAAGTGGTACTCCTGTTTGGGTACTATGTGTCTAGTAAATTGTTTTTCAAAATGTCTTGGCTGTTGGGATCATTGTTGGCTATTTTTTCTATGTCGTTGAATGTTTTGAGAACTCTTTTTCTAGATTTAGCAGGACCAAGACTTAGCCATACTACATTTTCAGATTTTCCATATAAAGCAGTACCGGTTAAACGGTCTGAAACTTCATAGGAGCCACATTCTGTATGAGAGAGCATTTTTATTCTGAAGCTGTACAATTTCTGAAACAATATTTTGTCTGATGATAGGTCATCCTAGAGGTCTTGAAGCTCTGTTCTTTCTGCTTTGCTTAAGTAGGCTGTAACATATCGTGCAACTGCAGTGGAATTCTCTGCAATGTACTGCACATCTATTTTTGCATTCCATAAGAGGGCAATGATTGCATTGTAATAATTGATATATTTTGCTTCTTCCGTTCTTTTTATGTAATATGAGTTCTTAGGTGATTTACCTTTCACACTATGTCTAACTGAAGAAATGAAGTTGTATACTTGACCTGTTGCTGTAACTAGTCTAGGGAAACCAAAGTGGCATTTGGTGTAGTATTTCCCTTTGTTTTTGTATTTGCAACAACATATTTCCCACATTTGTGTCTTTGAAATTGTAAAATGTGTGCATGAAGATCACTATTTGTTGGTTCTGAAGGAATTTCACAAGTGACCTATTTTTCGATAAACTGTCTTGACCAAATTTAGGAGCATCTTTAATCCATAAAAGAATGTAGATATGTGGTGCTCCTCTGGCTTGGTATTCTTTTATCCAAAAGAAGTGTTGCATTTCTCTAAGGGGAGGAACAGTTTTATTACAAATAAAGTGTAGCACAGCAATGAAGCGATGATGGAAATATCTTGAAACATTAACAGGATCTAGAGAGCAAAGTTCTCAGGGTGTTAGTATATCTGTTTGTTTTGTTTTTCTTTGATATGCGTAGGAAATCATGTAAATCTTCCCATGCATATTCTGAACAACTTATGTAACAAATCAAGTGGGTGGGCCAAGGTTTCTTATCATACAACTTACATATACATGATGTCGGAACCAGTACTCTTTAGTAGCACGCATGTTTGCTAACAGATTTGTAATGCTAGATTGTAAAACCTCATCTTTTTCTTGCACTTTTTGTAGTAATTGCGTAGCTGACATATTTTGAAAATGGGAACCTGATTTCAATGTGTGTGCAACTCTGTAGCATAGAGTTGCTAGTTCACTTTCAATGGGTAGGTGGAATATATATTCCACATTTTGTCTAATTCTGGGATTATCAGAATATATTCGGAACAAGCGGTATTCTGATGCTGTTATCTGAGTGGGTCTATCATCATACCTTCCTCTTTTCCCAGTAGGAAAGAGTAGAGGAAAAACACAGCTTCTATACTTTTTTCCCATATGCTGATTGGTGATCCTTTGGTTTGTCACATTTGGTATGTTTCTAGTGCATCATCTATGGCGTCTTTAGAATGTAATGGATGAATTGTATAATGATCTACAATACTGGATACTGTAGCAGGATCTAGAAGTTCAAATTGACCAGTTTCTGGTGACTCTTGAATTATTTCAGTGGTTTCCCTCAGGTTTTCTTCAATAGTAATTTCTTTGTAGTATTCATTGTTGGCTTTTAGATATTGCAAGGCTTGTCTAACTTTATGTAAGTCTTTGAGTTGTTGCCAATTTGTGTTGTCTTTTGTAGGTACACCATTTACTAAGACAATTAAAGATTGTTCTATTGGATGTCGCACTCCTAGAGTGTGTACATTTTCTTTCAGATCTAATGGTACATAAACTACTTTTCCACAATTGCCTTTCACTAATTCTGAGGGAGGTAATTTTGCTGTTTTTGGTTGAAGGCGTATTATTGCTTGAAATGAGTGCACTGTTTGAATTATGATGCTCTCATATAAATTGAGTTGTTGCAAGGGTTTTGTTAGTGGGAATAATTCCTAGTTATTTGTGATAGTACGTGAAGGAGTTTGGTTGTTGTCAAGTTTTGCAGTGCAGTAACTGCAAAGTATTAAGGGGTCATTTATTTTGTATTTGTTTTCTGCCATAAGGAATAGAGCTAATTCAAACCATTTGAAATCTCCATTGTCTTCTATTTTGTACGTTATGTCTACAGTTTTTGTGCTACTTTTATAAAAAGTTCTGTGGCAACACACAAACACACGTGGTTTGGTACTTCAGCGGATTTACTTTTAAATGTTATTATTTCTTTTTTATATGTGTGTAGTAGAAGGTTGCCATTTGTAGAATTGTTCCTAGTCTGGTGTAAAGGTAAGTTGCTTTCACTTCCAAAATATTTTTCTGGATACGCTCTATTTCTTCGAGTAGGTCTTTGGCTGTACCATGCAGAAGATTGTTATTTAAATTGCCTAATGCTAAAGCTGGACTTTTAGCATAGTACAGTTTATGGACTAGTTTTCTTATAGTTGAATGATGTGTTGACATCATTTTGATATGATGGAAGGTGCTTTTGCAATCAGGTCCTGAAATGCAGGCCAATGAATGTCCTTGTAGTCCTGTGTGTTTGCGCACTGGACAGGTATCCATAGTTTGTAGAAGTTTCATTTTGAATTTGTCTTTGCCTTTTATATATTGATTTTTATATATTGATTGAGGAACTGGCGTAAAGATTTGGAAGATTTTTTGTCAATGTTACACATTGACATGCACAGCCATTTGTACACTGGACGTTTTGGTTCAGTCTGATGGAGAGGTGATACTGAGTTTTATGGGGATATTTTTGTGAGCAGCGTTTCTTGTTTCATTATGGTATTATTAAGTTTTTCATACCCTCATCCACTGATTTGTACAGCAATTGTGTTTGTTTGCTTTTGTTTGTATGCTTCTTCATTGTAATATTGTTCTGTGCTCATGGTGTGACTCCATTCACCTCCACAGATATTTGAGAAGTTATTTTTGTTGACATTCCGTTTATTGAGAAGTATTTTTTGTAATTTAGTAGTTAGTTTTTGTTAGTGGTTTCATTCTGTTTAACACTAAAATAAAAACCTTCCTTTTGAGAAGGATTGCTCTGTCTATGATAGCTTCTAAGATTAATGTTCTACGGTAGGTTTTAAGGGTTGTTCATGATTTCTCTCCTGTTTTTATAAAATTCTGAAGGACTCTCTGGCGGAACATTTTTTGTAAAATACTTTTTTTGGTTTGGTTACTTGCCACTACATCAAGATTTATAGGAGCAGTGTTAGCAGTAGTGGTATTGGAATTCTTGTTAATCACTTTCTGTTTCGTTTTACATTTTGAAAGAGGAGGCACCGTTTTTGTACTGGAAACTCGTTTTGTTTCGCTTAATGACTCTATTAGATCTTTGTTTTAACTTTTTGTACAAATTCTGCTAGAGCTGGATGCTTCATTTGGACACTTTTATTTTCATTTGCTCTACCTCTGCGTTGCTTTTTATGGACTTGCTTTTTGGTAGGCATTCTTTGGGGTGTGTTGAAAAAAAAAGGAAGGTATAGGTTGGGCTGTTCTGCAATGTATGTGTGCTGTGTGCATGAGTGTCGGAGTACGATGGTAAGGATGTATATGGTGGTGTGTGATTGTGCTTTGGGCAGCTACAACTAGTTGGGAAGGCTATTCTTGTATTTGTGTGTTACTATACTGGGGTTCAGATGACAGTAGAAAGTAAGATAGTGTTGAGGAGAAGCACTAATACTAAATCTAATGGCATACAATCAAAACACGTCTTTGTTCTGCAATACTAACATTCTAGGGTCTGATTTATGGAATTTGTGCGCCGGAAAATTGGGGATTATTGTGTCATTCTGCCTGCAAATCCCTGTTTAACAAATGGGGACTTGTGGGCAGAATGGTGCACAAATCCCCGTTTTTTAGCGCACAAATTCCATGAATAACCCCACAGTGTGTTTGAGTAACAGTAAGAATATTATGGTATTATTGTACTTACTTCTTTTGTTTGGAATGAGCAGGTTTCTTCTGTTTGTACTTCAGATGCTGCTGCTTTTCGGGAGAGTGGTCTTCACTGCAATTGTAAAAGAAAGAAGTTAGTAATTTTGTGTGTTTATAGCACTGATGTTAATTTAGACGCTGATTTTTATGTTTTTGTGGTAGTATTGTTGTTTGATAACTGAACATAGTGTGTTCATGCAGTTTCCTTTGCCTATGTGCAGCCTTTATATATTACTTACAATATGTTAGTTCAACATGCTTTGCAAATGAGTATGAAACTCACTTGGTTTCTTAAGGCTGTATTATTGGATGTTAGGAGATAGAAGAAATAATGATATACTTGTTTTGGAATTTTTATAAGGTGAATGGCAGAAACTGTATAGAAAAGTATGGAATGTATGCATTTGTGAAGGTGTGGGTAATAAAGCAGAAGGATGTGATGTACAGGCAGTGGTGTTATTTCAACTGGGAGCTTTTCAATGATACTGTCTATCTTTGTGAGTGTATAAAGATACATGAACTTATCCTGGCTGTGTGTAATTTTATAATACACTACTAAGTGTTTTTTCTACAATTATACTGTTATTTCTCTCATCTTTTAATATTATAATTTGTAGATAGTTGTGTATGTAAAAAATAGAATTTAGATAGCAGACAGGTTTGGAGGTGACAATTGATTATAGCAGATGGGAAAATAATAGTAAGTTCATTTTATAAATTATACAGGTTAAGTGGTAGTTACTCTGTTTATATGCATTCATAAGAGTTGTACATAAACTCTGCACAAAATATGCATACCTGTAGTTTGTATTCATGCATGTGGATATGCATGCAGCTGCAAGTAGAAATATTGGGGACTTGTACAGTAGTTTTTGTAGTAGGTGTTTTCCAATGGTATTAAACTTGTTCTCAGAGTGATCAACAGTACATTTGAAGTGCTGAACTCTGATGATGGAGTTAGATGTGGAGGTCTTGGATGTGATTGGTGGATGGTTGTGTGACTGCTTAGCTTTATCCAATGAGGGAATTGCACAGAGAGTGAAGTGGAAAGGTTAGAAGGGCTGTCTAAGAGTTACGCACTCCGTGGACACCACAGCTGTCCGCGGACAGGGTGTGCCACATCCGGGGTTTTCCAGCAAATCCAGCATGGAAAGAGGACTGTAGGGATTAGCCAATCAGGTGTTGAGGTTGTGGATTTGTGTTGAAAGAGCCTGTGTGTAGTAAAGATGGCAGAGGTGGAGAAAGTCAGGGTGTTGGTGCTTGGAGATATGTTTGTGCATGGTTTACACCAGTATGCTCAATGCAGACATGTGGCAAACAATTTTGATGTTAAATGAGTGGGGGTGGTGTGGAGCACTGTGCCTGACTGCAATGGACATGGAATTGTACAAGTTTGTGAAGATATGGGCAGGATGAACAGTCCCCATGTGGTAGTTTTGCACTGTGGTGCTTTCCATTTGGGCTATGTCAGTGCCCCTACTTTGTTGGCAGATTTGGAACACTTGGTTCAAGCAGTAACAAACATCTTTCCAAATGCCAAAGTTATTCTTGTTGGATTAGTACCTAGGGCAATATGGGACAATAGTTCTGTTTTTTGTCCTCAGCAAAACATTGCTAGGTGTGCAATCAACCGAGGCACGTGTGCTTTCATGCTTAGAGCTGGTATGTTCTTCTGTAATAATGAGAATATTGATTCCAGTAATGCTGTTTATTTTAAAGAAGATGGCATTTCTTTATCTTTTATGGGAAAAACCATGCTGTTTTGGAATGTTTTGGAATGTAAGGGTTGCTTTGGAGAAGGTTATGTGAAGATTTTAGGAGTAATGTAAGAAAAAAAAAAGAAAAAAAAATACAAAATAACAGGTGTCTGTCATGCATCTGCAACAAACAAAAACTTTTCAGAGCCAACCTCAAAGGGGAAATTGGGCACACTACTTAAATTTAAATTCACCACGCTGAGATTTTCGATATGTCCGCGGAAAAGGTGGTAGTATTCTGCGGACACTGTGTATTACATACAGGGATTTTGGGGTGGAGAGGCATGCAAATGAGAATGAGTAGAGCAAGGGATTGGTCAATAAGGTTTACTGGGTGTGTTGTGTAAGGAGAGAGTTTGTCAGAAAGTCTTTTTCCTGAGAGGAGAACAGATAGCTATGGCTGTGTGTTTCAGAAAACAGATTATCTGGATTTTGGGAGACTCATGGATACATTGGTTGGAGGTGCATGCAGAACGCTGTGGAGTAGCTGCACATCTTGGATTCCCTCATGTAGAAGTGCATTGGCATGTAGTGCGTGGAATGAAGTGGCTGGACTTGGTACCTCTCTTTGCTACTTTGGAGACACAGCATCATCCAGACATAATTATAATTCATTGTGGAGGGAACAGTTTAGGACATGCGTCTGGAATTTCTTTGCAATTTGCAATGAAAGAAGGACTTGGGAAGGTCATGGACATGTTTCCAAATTCCCAAGTAATGTTTTCTCGTATTGCGCAGAGACAAATGTGGCTACGTTCTTCTTCATTTGGTCCTTAAATGGAGGAAGTGTGGCGCAATGTCAATAATGCTGTTTGTGCCTTTTTAAGAGATGTTGGCATGTCCTCTTTTCACAATGAAAATATTATGTTTCGTAGCACATACATTTTTCACAGAGATGGAGTCCATCTTACTTATGCTGGCAATCAGAATTTTCTGAGAAATGTACAAAATGCATTGCAACCTTTTTTGGAATTACAGCAATCCATTTTGCAGTAGGTGTTGAGCCACCACTTCCTCCCAGAGAAAAGTGCAATGGTTCTAGTGGGCAGCACCCCCAAAAAATAAATATCTGCGGACTGTCTGCGGACTTCTAAAAAATGCACAGGGCCCTGCTCCATTTATTTGCCACTTCTCTTTTTAAACTGTGAAAGGTCATTATGAAAAGAGCCTTTTTTTGGCGTTGTTTTAAATTTCTTTTGGTTTTTTTAATACGACACACAAGAAAAGGAGAGGAACGGAGGGTAGGGAAGGGACACCAACCACAGGGATAAGAAAGGGCAGGTGGAGAGAGGAAGGTGTAGGGTGGGCCTTATTTAGGTAGGTAGCAGACCTTCTCATGCTCCGTGACCGCAGTCTCAAAAGCACTCCGAAGATTCTCCCCCTGCAGAGTACTGCATCACAGTACATACAAAATATTGTGACCCTCGAAAGGTAAAGGTCAACAGCATCATGGATGCCTCGGAGGCAGCTGGAGGGATGCGCTGTCCCACAGGAGTGTCTTTTGTGGTGACAGGAGCGAAAACGGAAAAGGACCAGGAGCAAATGCACAGGAACCGTTGTGCGCATGCGCACGGGTGTTCTAAGGACAGTATTCAGGTCCTCAAACTAATTAAAAGTGTGACACACGTGAGACGGACAGTTACGGACAGGCACGATGTTCATAGAGGAACTCCACCTACTATGTTTATCACAAGGTACAATCTTGCGAATAGCCCCACCGTGGAACGACTTTAGGTGTTGCTTCATTGATGTTGTACCAAAGTGTACGAAACAGGCCTCCCATAACTCAGCACCATTTTGCACTGGTTGCATGTGACCTTATTCGCACAAGCTTTTGGGACTCCATCAAGAGTGGTAAACAACTGCCACACCCAAGACTCATGGCAAGTGCTGGTAGTAGGGACTTCCACTACCTCATCCTCTTCATCCACTTCATCTGTCTCATCTACATCCTCACTCCTGTTCCCCTCTTCAGGCCCTTGGGGACATGGTGGTGGTGGAGGGGGTGGGGGTGCTGATGTCGAGGCTGAAGCAATTTGAGATGCCATCATTAACCAGGAAGCGAAAGCAGAAAAAGCAGCAAAAACAGGTGAATCTGCGAGGTTAATCTGCAGTTCTGGAAAGACACTGCTCTGTCAGGTAGCCAGAAGCACAATGAGGATAAGCTCTAGGGTGTGGCCTTTTATAGGGGTGCAGGGGCGCTCTCCGCGAACAGCCGCGCTGTCCGCGGACAGATCGAACACCCTAAAAAGGCTTAAAAAGTTCCAAAAAGTATGTACAATGCCAGGGACATTGTCTGGGACATGTGCAATGGTGAAATTTTACTGTAAAATATTTTGGATTGTCCAAAAATGTACTTTTAACATGTTCGGAGACCCGGACAGTGTCTGCAAATCAGGACACACGCTCAACGTGGGTGCGGTCACATGCTGACGTCTTGAACAGGAAGGGTGTCCGCAGGACACCAAATGCACAGGAACGGTTGTGTGCATGCGTGCGGGTGTTCTACCGACTGTGTTCGGGTCCTCAAACTAATTAAAAGTGTGACACATGTGAGATGGACAGTTACGGACAGGCGCGATGTTCGTAGGACTTAAGGGTGTGGTGCACATGTACGTAGATGTTCTACGGACAGTACGGACAGGTATAGTGTCCATAGGGCACCTCCATTTTGTTTAATTGCAGACATTCCGGGCACCAAGTGTGTCTAAGAACAGTTCCATCTTGCTTGCGGACAGTACGGACAGTTATAGGGCCTCATTACGACCCAGGCGGTAAGGGGTTAACGGCGCCGTAAAAGGTGCGGAGCCGTTAACCCCTTACCGCCTAAATACGAGGTCCCTTTGCGGGTCCCTACCTTAACGGCTGGTTTTACCAGCCATTAAGGATTGGACCCGCAAAGGGACCTTGGAGGTAATTACGGTACCACAATTTGCGGTACCTTAACTACCGCCTTCCCCATTTCCATTGAGCCCTATGATGACAAAAATGGGAATGGGGAAGGGCCAATGGTGAATGGGGAATTACCGCCCCGCCAACCTTGGAATGGGGCGGTAATTCCGCCATTCACCATAGCGGAATCGGTAAAATACCGGCGGCAACCATGGAGCTACTAGCGCCATGGTTACCGCACGGGTTGTAATGAGGTCCATAGTGCCCTTAGGATACCTTCATTTTGGTTAATTGCAGACATTCCGGAAACCCGAGTATGTTCCAAGAGCAGTTCCATTTTGCTTGCGGACAGTACGGACAGGTATAGTGTCCTTAGGATACCCCCATTTTGGTTAATTACGAACATCCCAGACACCCGTGCTGTCCGTGGACACACCAACTGCCTTTTTAAAAAACTAAGACACAAAGGACTAAATTAAAAAACACATAGTATTTTTTTTTTATTATATACAGATATAAAATTTATGAAAGAGAGGGGGAAGCAGAAACTGACACAAATACAGGGAAATTAGGAGTTTGGAGAGGATGGATAGGAGGGGATGAAGGGATGGAAGTCTAATCATAACGTTTTTCTAGGTACTGAGGGTTTGGGGATAGTTGACTGGGACATGGAGAGGGGGAACAGGTGCATGTGGGACAATGATATTTATTGTTTTCTTTTATGTGGTCCTACACAAAATGTTTTAAAAGATTGAAATTTTCCATAAGCATATTCATTTTCATTTTTTGTTTCATGTGCTGCAGAGTATTTTCTAATGTCTCTTTTGCTATATTATTTTCAATGTTTGTATGGTCTGTTAAAAAATATATATATGGTAAGTACACATAAAGTCATGATTATTAATTTGCTTTTATAGAGAAGTGTCTACCATTAGTATCACTGTCCCAAAATGTCACGTGGGACATTTTCTTCAAACCATTCCAAAGTACTGGACATTTCTTTGTAAAAAATATAATATTACTTTTACTGTACCTAATACAGAAAGTTTAGAAATATATAAGAAAAATGAGGTTCACTTTCTAGTTTCTGGTAAGTTTTGTTGTTACTGTTGTGTAGGTCTGCTGTTGCTTCTTGCTGTGCAGTTTCTGTGAGGTAATTATGTTGGAGGCATATCTTTTTTGTTTTGGTCTATTCCATTTTAGTGCATATGCTATTTACATGGACGGTTGATGTGATGTGTTACATATATATGTTCCACTTATTTATTGTTACATATAATATGTTTATGTGCTGCTTTTTGAACTTGTTCAGTGTTTATATGGCATGATAGAACAATTTAAGTTACCCCCTGAGTTTTTGGGTAGTGTTGATTCTGTCCACGTCCATCCACGGACATACGCACAGTCCGTGGACATCAAATCACTAGCAGGGGGTTCAGTATATTCTATGTTACATGTATATAAAGTAAGGGAATTCTAGTAAACATCTATCAAATTCACACTAAGAATATGTATATTCAGTAAAAAAAACTTTGATAAAGGGAGGTTATGGTTAAGTTGTGCTATTAAAAACCTATAAAATTGAGTAAAAAAATGTTGTTAAAGGGACGTTTGTGATGTCATCTTTGATGTCGTGGGTGTTAGTCTTAGCAATGCACGGTGGTGGCTCAAGTTATGGCTGCTTAGCTTACCATGACAAGCGAATTTCAGGGGGTTTTTGGTTTTACTTGGAGCCATAACGTCCCTTTAACACCGTTTTTTTACTGAATTTCATAGATTTTTAGTAGCGCAACTTAACCATAACGTCCCTTTTTTTTATTGAATATAATATATACATGAAGTGTACATTTAAAATTGTCAACTTTTTTAGAAAAGAAACAGTTTGCAATGCTAGGATAATTGAATAGATTTCTTATTTAATTACTAGTTGAGTTGGTTTTGCCAAAATATCACCCCAATGAGGAAAAATGCAGTTGGTTGTAATGAGGGATAACAAACAGGTAGATTGAAAATCACATAAAGAAGTGAGAAATGTACTGATGTGATAAGCAAGTGGGTGTTTTAGCAGAATAATGAACACAAATATATGCTGGGGTCTCTGAGAAGTGGCAGGAATACCCTTTGAATAACAATGCATGTCTGTCTATACATAGAGTGCTATTGTGCTAATTGGAAGGATGAGATACTCCCTAATGAAGTTATGACATTTTTCACTCGTTGCATTAGATTCAATGTATTGAAAAATCAATATAACTTGTTGTACATGGGGGGGGGGGCGTGACTAACTAGCCATGGAGTAAGACGTGCTCTGACACTGCAGCTCCATATAATCCGACGGCGATCCGGCGAAATGTACTTTTAATAACTTCAAAGTCCCTGGAAATAACAGCACATGCGTCGTAACGCGTGTCCCACGACATTGTCCAACCGCAAGCTTGTTGGAGTAGCCGAGCCGAAGATACAGCTCTTTGTGTGCAGGACATGGGCGAGCACAGAGGCACACAAAATGGCGGACCACAAAGACATTTAGACTTCGTCCGCCGCGACTGCGGTGCAAGGCAGGATCAGTGTGCGAGGAGCTGGCCTTTGATAGGGCACCTGGAGGAACACATCTTGTCACAGTAACGGTGAGCGTAGGGGTGCGAAGGGACCAAGGCAGAGGATTGGGAAGCTGCAGTGGCGGCCGGCGGCACTCCCCGAGCGTTTCATCGCGTGGAGCAGACTGTGCAAACTGAAGTGACCGGGCGCCACGAGATATAAATAACAGGCGCGGCTGCCCGAACACTCTCCCTGTGATATGAGCAGGAGCCGCGCACCAGTATTGGATACCTTGTAGCAGAGACGGCAAATGCGCTATAGCAGCGCAGTGTAACTATTGTAGCAAGGGGTTCGGGATGACCAAGCTGAAGGAGAAGGCACGCGCGAATCGTGCTGTAGGGGCGGCTGGACCCAAGATTGCTGCTCTTTAACGAAACACACAGCTGCCCATTGAGGAAACGGACGCTGGCTGACTGGGGCCACGGGTGAACACACCAATATATCATCGTGCTGGCACAGAAGGGAGAGATCCTGCGCACCTAAAGGTAGACAGAAGTGCAAGACAGGGAAGCGAGGGCTCTCTGCGGGTGAAAGATAAGCAGATGACCCCAAGGGGCAGGGGAGTCAGAAAAAGGACGCAGCCAAGGAGAGGCACAATATATGGTGTGGGCGAATCAGATAAATCTGACATCTGGAGTGGGATCCCGCGGATAAGGACATACATGGAAAAAGTGGCACCACACTTAAAAACACACATCAGTCCATGCAACATTATACAGAATAACGTGGTGCCGGAAGGGTGCCAGCATTGCTCTCCCTGGGCAGTGGGCACAATCTTTGGCAGGAAGTAGGCTTCCTCTCTCTTCCCCTTCCAGCTGTGACTTTCCATACTGCACCCCCTGCAGCTGTCTCCTTTCTCTTTTCTGGCATGTACATAGATATGTGTCTTTTTCTGGATGGCCTGGGTCCTCTCCAAAGATAAGCTCTTCACCAGTGTCATACTTAGATTGAAGGTTGCTCGAAAGGATGCTCAGATAGGCTGCAGGTATTCATCAGGATACTTAAGTCAGGTTAGAAAGTTCATCAGGTCTATCAAGGAGATGGGTAAGTACAGAGGGTTGCCCACCGGGTCCCACCAACCACCCAGACTACATCTTGCAACTACCCTGGGTGGAATCACATGCACACTCAAACATTCTTGTCACACTCCTAGCATTTCATTCATGACATCATACCTTGCATTCACACCCCATGCATTCAGGAAACAGGGATCAGGCAGAAAAGTCAGTCACAACAACCGCCCATCCTCCTGTCCTATAGCCTCCAGAAGCACCTTTGCACTCTTTACATAATCTGCCAGTGACAACATACACGAGAAAAGACTTGTTGCCACCACCTTCACTTCAAATAATTGGCAGTGGTAGTCTTGTGGGTGTGGTGCTAGTCAGGCACTCATGAAGACACTGACTGGTGTGCGATGCAGGTGCCTACACCACATATTGCCAAATGCTCAGCTTTCAGGGAAGCCGAATCCCACATACGTGGGAATGCCATAAAGATGAACATATCAGAGAAAAATCCGACCCTCTAGCAGGTGAATCACTGGGCAATGGACAAGAGTACAGGAAAAGTTCAGGTTCAAGCCTAAGGGATAGTGCATGAATATTGTGGGAGAACCTGTCCAATTGTGTGATAGTGTCACAATGTATACGTTTGGCAGAAGCCTCCTTGACTGCCATTTGTAATGTGAAGACCAATGGCAACTTACTTGACACTGAAGTTGAATCACTAACTAGATTTGAAAAGGTACTAAAAAAAGATGGCATGAAATTAATCTAAAAATATGGAATTAAACTAAATGTAAAGAGCTAATCCAGAATTAATTTCATATACCAAATGTATGTCCTTGATCGCACATGGTTGCACACCTGCGACCAGAGATACTATTTTAATATCTCGAGAAGGCTGACATTCAATGAATTGTATTATATGTTGTTTTCATCCTCAACATGCAAGATATCCAGTTAGGAATGGGCCCACTTGCTTTCTACTGTCTCGAATGGAAGTAAACACATAGAGGCCGATTCATGGAAATATTTGCTTGGAAAATCAGGGATTTGCGTGCCAATCTGCAAGCAAATCCCTGTTTGCCGATTCATGGAATTGACAGTTTCCTGTGACTCGCGTAGAGTATGCGGAGGCCTGGCAGGTCTCTGCGTGTCGACGAGCGCCTTGCACAAGACTCGAGGCAGAGTGTGGGCCAGGCCTATACATCGACCAAAATAGGGGACAGAACATGCAGAATGACGAAGAATGTGAAAAAATGTGGGAGTGTTGAGGGACTGTAAATGGCCAAGCAATCGCACCCCCACAGCCGTGGAAATATAATCGTATTCATGGATTTGAACTCAGAACGTTGGGCCGCGAAAATGTACATGCAAACCCCAGGACCCATATGCCACATAATAGCAGGTGTTAAGTCCAAAGGCTGATAGGGAAGAACGATTGTGCAAAACACAGACCATATGCATGACGGTAAGTACAATCGCAGAGGTGCATGCAAGTTACGAGCACTCGTAACTTGCACGCCCTCTGTAAATTACAATCAGCACCTTGTCACTTGGGTTCATGTAAGTTGAGTGATGCTGATCGTAAATTGAGTGGTGCTTATCGTAAGTTGGGTGCATGCAAATTAATGGATGATCGCACGTAGTTCTCAGGGGTGCTGGATGGTCGGGTAAAGGTAGGCTCAAAGGTTGTTGTGGGGTTTGCATGGGGGCATGTTGTGGGCATTTTGCGTGAACAATTCCATAAATACGCAGAGCGCGTTGAAAAACCTTGTGCGCAGGCTCGCGCAGAGCAGGGCTCAGCACGCCGGGTCTGCAGGTTCGATCCGCCCCCTTCCATGTATCAGGCCTTTCGTGTATTTGAAAAAAAAGGAGACTGATGGAAAATGCAGCAAGCTAAAATTGAATCCGAAGTCAACATTAATTGTGCTGAATAAAGACAAACCACAGCCCCACATTGTATAGTAAGGCTAGACGAACTCCATCATAAATACCTTGGTACCTTGGTACACACATTTTCCATCGTGTCATTGACCTCGTCTGATGGAGCGTTTTCTGAATCATCTTTTTCGATGTTTGCATTTTTGGACAAAAAACAACACATTCATTTATGTTACATGGCATGGAAAAACACACATAGGAAATGATTGCCGAAGAAAGTTGGAAGAATATCAAGTTTTATTTTGTATTCACATATTTATTAACAATTGAATTAGGGAGAACTTAAAAATGCAGAGGCTACAGTGTGACATTTGGAAATTAGCATTTTGTGCATTGCTGTGTCTGTAAAATAAACAGATTAGGAATCAAGAAAGGAAAGGTGGAAGTACTTAGCAGTCAGTCTCCAGAAATATTGCACAGAAGCATTGTTTTCTGGGATGGCAGTAAGGGCTGGGAGTTGTTACAGAGAATTCTCAAGCATGGCTAATTTCCCTTACCTACTGAGTCCCTCAGCAGCTTTGCTGGATTTCTAGGATTTATTTTTTTCACCTGGTAAGAGTGTGAGCCTTTTAACCCACTCTTACATGTGTTTAGCTGTGTGTGTTTAACATTTTCTTGTGTTCATAGACTGTGGAGCCTCACCTACTCCATAGGCATCATCTTTGTATTGTGTGTTACACAGCACCTTCAGTGCAGTGACACAAGGTTGACCTTTAGAGTTCCCAACGCAGACTCCATTTCCTGGCACTGACTACTGTCTCCCAGAACATTTAAAGTTGCCATTAACTTTATTAGTCTTTTAAAATCCACAGACCCAGTATACCCTATCTTACATAGAGTACTGATAGAGTACTGGAAAGGGTTAATACTTATCCCTTTTTGTCTGTTTCTCTTGGACCACTGTTTCACTCCCTTTTCATCAAGACTTGGCTGGTGGCAGTGGTAACTACCCTATTTTACCTACCACGGATATCTTAAATAACCTTGGTATTGAATTAGGCTATCTTGATAGCCTCGAACTTAAACTGTTGGACCATATATGTTTTTATATGGTTTCACCTGGGTTTATTCGCCATTTCTTTTTGAAGATGTCTTTCTCGTGTTTTACTCCACGCGCCAAACCAGGTTTGGTTCCTTTGTTCACAGTCTTTTCACGGGCTTCTCCACAGAAGCCCTCCTTAGGCGCCTGAAAGTCTGGGTAGGCAGGATGTGAGGGAGGGGTTTTAGGACCCCCTGCCATGGGTTCCCTTGGTAACCCAGGTCACACTCCTGTTTGATTGGCTAGGTGACTGTCCCGGCGGGACAGCCAGCCTTCTGTGTGATTGACAGCCAGGTTGTGTGAATGGGGGAAAACTGCATAAAAGGCAGGTCTCTGGGATTGGAAAGGCAGAGTCACCACTGGAACGAAAGGACCGATGAGGAACTGACAGAATAGGACCCCTACAATGGCTGAACTGCCCGGTGAAGCCCTGCTGCAGGTCCGAATCTTCAGACTCCAACGACAGATATGATCTACCAGGAATCTTCTTCCCCTGAGCTGGTGGGACCAACCAGTTCGCCCAAATTGCAAACCAGGACTCCCTCCTCTGGTCGAATTTTCTGTACAGAGCTACAGTGAACTGGAGCCAGGAAGGTCAGGCCCTGCTTGGGTTTTAGGACGTGCACCTTTTATTTGTTGCTTTGCTCTGCTGCTGGTTTCTTCCCTGGGCAGTGCAGGTCCCTCCAGTCTTCCTACTTCATGTCAGTCCAACAGTCGCTTCAGGAACTGTGAGCCTGCAGGAATTGCCAGGAACGGCCGCCTCAGCTACAGCTTCTTCTCCATTTAAAGGTACTGTGCAAATCCGGTTGTTCATTTCGTCCAGTTGCGGTGAAGGTGTGTAAACCTTTTGACAATCCGAGGGCTTGTCCTTCTCTACTCTTTAAACTAACTTTTGTGCTGACCAACTTTGGCCGGAACATTTGGCAAAGACTTAACAGCAAACTACCCTGAACTGTGTGATCTTGAGCAAAAGACTTTTGTCCTATTGACTTTGGCCATAAGCCTTTTTGTTCTGATTCCATCACTGTAGTTCCTCTTTCTAGATTGCCCTGCTTACTTACCTGTCGATGCTGCTCAATTTTTACCTAACTTTGTCTTTTCCTCCCTTTTTAAATTACTGGAGTGCCATTTTGCTCATACTTCATTTTGAGTTTAACTTGTCCAGAATCTATTGGGAGTGGTGTGGTGTATTAAGAGTGTGATTTTCAACTGCTTTACTTTAGTGAGATGTTTTATAACTGATGTGTAAATAAATGTATATTATTTTACTCAGAAACTTTGAGTCAGTGTTTGTTTGAAACATAGTAATTGCTGTTCTTTGTGTAACTATTGATACTGCTCACCTGCTCTTGAAATAAGTCTGGCTGCTCAGCCATCGCTACCATTTTACTTTGTAGTACAGGCTTGTACCAAAGGTGAATTTATGCTGTCACTTGTAGTCTTAATTGTGTGTGGTGTTCCCAAAGGGTACTGCATATAATTCTGCCTAACAGGAGTTTATGAAAAATGACCTTTTCGTGTTATTTTTGCCCAAATCACCTGAAGTGTCTTGCAGTACCATTAGACACATTTAGAGTATGTCCAATTTTTCCAAAATGGCCAATATTTATGTGATTTGGAAGGTTGCCAAATATGTTCAACCAGAATGTATTTGCTGTTAAATCGCCATAATTCGGTGTGTTTTAAGGTTACTCCGGTGAATTTAGTGGTATGAATATAAATAATGAAATCTCTACAGATGAGAGGAACCAAATCACCAAGCGCCTCTTATTAAATTATGTTTCTCAAAATATTGATGTACATATAAGCATTTCTGGCATCTGTTCTTATTGTAAATAGGACTGACTGCAAGTCAAGGAAAGAGGCCCACATCTGCTTGCTAGATTATCTATCACCGACAGACTCATGAATGTGTTCTTCTGCAGTAAACCTATTTTCACAAAGAAGTAATGACAGCCCATTTCCAAAAATGAATGCCCTGGTACTGTATGAGCACAAGCAGCAATGCACAATTTTCAGATGCTCTTTATGGGGCGTTTGGAAATTCGCTATTTTTAATGTTTGCGTGAAATGAGCATTCTGTGCAAAGTTGAGCACATGGAAAGCCTTACAGTACAGAAATAGCAGGACACCAACTGATGTCTAGACACACAGAAAATATGACCTCAGCATAATCCAATGTTTGCTTTTCTTCTTTTTTCAGAGGAACACTGCATCAATTATTACCACAGTAGTGCAAGTGTATAGCTATGAAATGACACAATTCTATTAAGTTCTCAGTGGCACACATCGTCCCTTAAACCACTCTTGTAATTCATTTAGGGAGCGAGGTCTTTGGAATGAAAGACCAATGTTCTGCATATGGCAACACCTTTTTCCTCCAACAGTGTGCATTTGTAGTGACAGCAAAGGGAAATTCCCGTTCCCCACACGCCATCTGTGCCAAGAATGTTTTCTGTCCAGAAAGGAAGATCAAGTTGAAAGAGGCACTAAATATGCATCCTGTAAAATGAAAACACGGATTAAACATCATCAACAATTCAATGATGCAACAACAATGTACAGCAGTTATTTGCACAAAAATCATAATCATACGCGTTTTTTTCTGGGCAGAAATGTCAACAATATTTATTAAAAATGTAAAACATTCTATTCCACATGGATCGAGGACATATTGCATGCTTATGGTTGCATCACGCTAACATGACTTTATCGGTTTTCTGCGTGAGTATTATGCTCAGTACAATGATGTCACCTCTGTTTTCATATAATAAGCATGCAATCATTGTCACACATGTACGTGTCCGCGTGAAGGAAATTGTAAAGAAATAGTCATTGCACCTGTGTGTTGGAAGGAATTTCTTCAGGCATCCTGTTCAGTACTGGGGGTATCCTTCACTGAGCTGGGCAACCTTTGCTTCCCTTGTGTATCCCCCATTCACCTAGCAAAGAACAAGCTGTGTAGCCAAGGTACAACCCTTAGAGGCTATGTCGGGCATCAGCAAACAGTGTAATATGCTATGTCACAGAATGATGTACGGTCTACAGTCTGCACAGCTGTTACAGAGCATATGTAATAATGTATGATTATTTTAGGTATGGTGAACCCCCTTAACTGCTGAGCTTTAGTGAAGTCTATGCAAAAAGGACGAGCCTACTCGTCCTTAGCACTTATTAATGTGAAAATGTTGAAAACCAACATGGTAGCAATCTCACAATTGGGTGCCTAAAGGCAGCATAGAAATACAGGGGTCGATTCATGGAATTAATGTGCGCCGAAAATTCCCGCGCAGAGGTGCCAAAACGTGCAAATCGCAGGAAAAGTGCGAAAATCGCAGTGCAAGTGCGAAAATCGCAGGAAAGCCAGCGCACAGCGATTCATGGAAGTCAGTGCGCGAGAAAAACATTGGATGTGCGCTAAAAATGTGCGCCGCGCACGCCGGCGCACAGGTCATCCAACAGCGTGCGCCACGGCCACTGCGAAATCGCACATAGCGCGGGGCACATCACAAAAGTAGGCGGAACACGGGGCGTAACACTCGGAATGGGGAACAACGCGTGAAAATATGGGCGTCACTGGGAAGTACAGGAGGCAAGTGCACGGAACGCCCACACGCTCGCCTACAACCCGTATTCATGGAATCGAATAGGGCAAACCAGCGCACGGTCAAAGACGCGCACAGGGCCAAACAAGTACGCCACAAGAAAGCAGGCGGTAGCGCCCCTGCGACTGAAAAAAATGTGCGCCAAAATGTGCGCTAACAAAAAGCACCCATATACAGCCAAGATGAATGGGCCATACAGTGGCGCTCTAGGACAAATGAGGTGCAAAGGGGCACCGAAAAACACGGACACCCGCTGTGTGAAAAATAGCGTGTGCACGTGTTCCTGGGTGCGCGGGAAGTTCCACACGCGATTAGCATGGGTACGTGTACTTCGGGGTGCGCAGGAAGTTCCACACGCGATTAGCCTGGGTACATGTACTACGGGGTGCGCGGGAAGTTCCACACGCGATTGGCCTGGGTAGGTGGGGGTGCGTGGGAAGTTCCACACGTGATTGGCCTGGGTACGTGTACTACGGGTTGCGCGGGAAGTTCCACACACGATTGGCCTGGGCACGTGCACCTCGGGGTGCGCGGGAAGTTCCACACACAATTAGCCTGGGTACGTGTACTTCGGGGTGCGCGGGAAGTCCAACACGCGATTAGCCTGGGTACATGTACTTCGGGGTGCGCGGGAAGTCCCAGACGCGATTGTCCTGGGTACGTGTACTACGGGGTGCGCGTGAACTTCCACACGCGACTGGGCCTGTGAGAGTGGGGTACATGTATTCCAGGGGTGGGCGGGAAGATTCACACGTTCGCCCAGTGGAGTGCACACAGGCTCATGGCCTGTGTGCACTCCACTGGGGTGTGATTTCTATGTGAAGTAATTAGCCACCAGCTGCGTACGGGCTGCCTCATCTGTAATGTCATGTTTAAGGTAGTTTGGAGGGTGTGTAGGTGATTGGTATTCAGAGGCCACCCAGGAAGTCCGAGGACAGGGTGCACACCAAAACCCACCTGTGTGGATCTTGTGAAAAAAAAACACCTCCATGGGCTCATGGCCTACACGGCTACCCTATTGTGGGAGTATCACTGCTGTCGCTATCCTCACCCTCTGCAGCTGCATCAGGAGGTGGTGGCACTATGGGAGGCAGCCCACGCAAAGCCCTAGTCTCTTCCTCCATGGCTGCAAGCATGCGGGTGTGGTAGTTCTCGTTCTGGAGGATAAGTGTGCGGAGGTCCCCATGCAACAACTCACGGGATGCCCGGACCTCTGCCCTAGTTGCCTGCATCTCAGCTGAGAGCGTACGGGTGAGACGCTCCAGCTGCTGTTCTGTCCTTCGGTTTGTTGAAGCCTCAAGCTCTACAAGAGTCATCCTGAGGTGAAGGAGTTCCAGCCTCAGGGCTTCCCTGTGGCCCTGGGACTCTATGGAGATGGCTTCCTGCAGAGTCGCCAGTGCCGCCCGCCTGTCCCTGTCGGACGCCAACATGTCCTCCCTGTGTGACTGGCAGATGGAGTCTGTTGCCTTCTGTAGTCGCTCCATCAGCCTTTCGGGGGGGACAATGGAAGTGGCCACCCTATCCATGGCCTGAGGCATCATCTCTGATGATGCTGCCTGTTGAGTTGGCATGCCGTAAATGGATTGCTCCCATGCGGTATTGCCAGGTGGCGTACGGCCACCACGTCGGCAGGCACCACACCTGTCTGGGGCAAGGCGAACTGCGCCTTGCTGTGCCGGCACTGCCTGAGGCTGCAGGACTGCATTCCCCCTCTGATCTGCTGGCCCAGGAACAGGATCAGATGTCGCGGAGTGTGACCCTGCATCCGTAACCACCAAAGGCGTACCTGCCAACACTGACATCCCCATTGAGGGTTCTAACCCTGGTGCAGGTGGGTCGGACAGAACAGAATCCCTCCCAGGAACACTCACCTGCGACGGCACGTAGGTCTCATCATCCGAATCGACACCTGAATACAGCTCGGGGGAGGTGCAGCCAGAGACACCCCTTGAGAGCACGACCTGCAGCAGTTGTGGGTTCTCACCCACCACCACACCATGTCCCTCACTGGTGGTTGGTCGGCTCTCAGACCCCTCCTGGGTCTGCACCATCTCCACAACCCCAGCAGTATCAAGTGCGTCTTCCCCTGCAAAGACATAAAAGAAAACAAATGGAAACAGGTATTAGCACTATGGCACACAATTAGGGCTGAGAGGCTACAGAAACAGTACTTGATTGACACATGTCCCACATGACTAAAACACTCCCATGCATGCACCGTCACTGCGTGTGATGGGGAGGCAGATGGAACACATTGATGACACCAAGATGGAAGATGAACACATTTGCTGCATGCTGCCTAGCAGTGGCATCACACATTGGCCAGTGATTGGCAGGTCAAATACACATGCCATCACACAGATGGCTTGTACCCTAGCCATGAAGTGAAGAGGGAGAGGAGGTCACCAATTGTTCATTCAGTCCAGTTTGCTCATATAATTGATTATTTTCATTGTAATGGTTCAAATGTTTAACCTGCAGCTGCCAGTCAAAAATGGTCCTATAGCACAGGGACATGTCCAAACTAATCATGTCCACGAAACTGAGCCAGTCCACTGTACCATAGCCATGTCAGACATGTGACAATAGGACTGAGAAATCCCGAGTAAAAGTGGTGGTATGCAAACAATCTGCCTGAATAAACAGAGGTAAATAAGCAACAGTGTTGTGGCAAGATGACACTCCAAGGGCAACTGGCGTGGTGTTGGGCTGGATGTCTAATGTTGGCCGAAGGGATGCTGCTATACCCAAATGCTGGTGCCGAGAATGTACAGGAAGAGGCACATGGGTGAGCCGAACCACTCAGGCACACTCACCCTCCCCTGGCACCCAAACAAAAGCCCTCCCACACACACCATGCACATGGATGACACACACATGCATGTGCACTCACCGGACAATGCCTCGTAATCTGCCAGTTCTCCCACGCCTTGGATCTGTTCCTCCGTGACGTAGGTCCCAGCAACCTGCTCATGTGGAGTGAGTTCTATGTCGTCTGCTGGAGACCCACCTCCAGTCACTAGAGTTGCGGCATGACTTGAGGCCAGCTTATTCTTTGCCCTGCGCTTCAGGTCATTCCAGCGCTTGTAGCATTCATTAGCTGTGCGCCACACGATTCCAAGGGCACTTATGATGTCCGCAATGGTCTGCCAGTGTGCCTGACGTTGTGCAGGTGTGGTCTTGGATCCTGCGACAATCACCATTTCGCGGTCATGTGCGGACACATACTCTACAAGTGCATTCAGTTCGGCCTCATTGAAGCTGGGCTTCCTTGACGGGCCGGACTGTGCAGCCGTGTCTGGGGCATCAGCCTCTACTGGACAAGCACTCTTCCTCTTCCGCTTGGAAGGTGGTGGGGATCCTGAGTGTCCTACGCCGCACTGGACACTAGGGGCAGGAGCGTGGGATTGCACACTCAGCATGGGAGTTGGTGCAGGCATTAGCTCAAGTGTCAGGGGGAATGTCAGCATGATGGACTTGGAGCGACACTGTCCTGGATGGGTGTGTGAGAGGTGGGGTGGATGGAGCCGCAGCTGCCCCTGCAGCCTCCCCAGCCTGCCTACGCGGGGCAGCAGATGACCTAGCTGCCCCTGATCCACGTGGCCTGATGACACCAACGTTCACCGGCGCACGTGGCCTAGACCTGCTGACCTGGAAGTCAGCCATGGAGTCACCCTGTGCCAGGTCTGGTTCCACAGTGGGCTGGTCCAACAAGGGCTGAGCATGGATGGTGTCAGCCACGGTAACCTCAACCGGGGGGGCATGGGTGTCCCTGACTGCTCCTCCACACATGGGGGGCTAGGGGCACCCTGCAAGTCATGGCCACATCCCCTACTGGATCCACCACGGCCACCACTTGGGGCTCGGCCACCTTTGCCACCCTTACGGCTTGGTCGCCTCCCAGCCATGGCACTGATGTTATTGTGCATATGGGAGTCGATGTGAACTATTGCCCTGGGCAATTGGGGGTCAAAGGGATTGGGTACCAGATGGTAATCATACCCTAGTGCTCTAGCAAGGCTGTATGTCACCCCTGGGGAAAGATGACGGGTCACGCAACGCACAGGCACACCAAAAAAGCGAAGTAAGGTGCACGCAACCCCTCCTAGACCACGTGCGTGGAAAAATAAACCTGCACTACGCTGTGGCACCCAGGAACACAAGAATGAACGTATGCGTGTCACACGCAGCCTAGAATGACCTCTGAAGGGGTACGTGACACACGGGGCAAGCACAGATGTTAAATACGTGCCCGACTCACCGTCTGCCAGGAACAAAAGCGTGAAAAATATGCGCGTGTGCGCGTTGGCAACACCCCCGCCAAAAGAAGAATTGTACGCTGTCTGAGGAGACAGGACAACAGTAGAAGGGAACGCTGTTTGAGGAAACAGGCCCAGGAAAAAGAGGAAAAGAGAAAAAGCTGTCAGAGGTAACAGGGAGTACGAACTGGAAACGCTGTGAAGTAAATCGCGTGTGAACCGACAAGAAGTACAGATTTCACCCACTCGCTCTCCACAAAAAGCACGTACAAGGAAATGGCGTTCTACACGTACCTTTTATACACACGTCACAGACGCGCATACGCGATGAGGCCATTTCCACCAATTACGCGCTTTGACACTCGGACGTGTATCTCTTCATTTTTACACGCGCCATTCTCTACGGCCATGTGCGTGGCGTCACAGCTGCGCATGGTGGCCTTTGGGCCAATGAAATCGCATATGCAAGCACACGTGGTAAAACTGCACGTCCGAGTGTCATCGCGTGTAATCGGAGGGAAGTGAACGTACACGCGATTGGCCTGGGTACGTGTATTTCTGGGGTGCGCAGGAAGTTCCACACGCGATTGGTGTTAATCCACCAGTGCTCTGTCATCACGTGTAATGAGGGAAACACCCACGCGCCTCACGTCACAGACGCGCTCACGCACTAAGGGCCTTTGGTCCAATGAAATCGCATATGCGTGCTGACGTGCATAAGCGCTAAGGGCCTTTCCTCAATTTACACGCAGACGTGCAGGATTTTCACGTGCCAAATCACTCCGTATCAAGCTGGCCACACGTAAGAACATGGAAGACCACGCTCCTGCCCAAAAGGCCGAATTACTGCCCCTCAGAGCCCCGAGCAGCCTCCCACGAGCTATCTGTTGCTGCCAGCCTGCCTGCCTGCTGCCACCGTGCCCTGCCATTTGGTGCCTGCACATCAGCCATCTGCAGGGGTCCATTTGCTGTGTCCACCCCTGCTGGAACAGAAGACTCCCGACTGGGATACCATTGCTCCACAGCCCAGCCCCAGTTGCCCACTCACTCCTGCCTCTGGGGTTGCCATGTCGGGCACTGCAACATCTGGCACCACTGGCAACCCCCGGCCAGAGAGGCAGAGGGGCACCAGCTTCACTGCCACCGAAGTTGGTGTCCTGGTGGAGCAAGTCCTGGGGCAGTATGATGCCCTCTTCGGAAGTAAGCGCGCCAACAAGGAAGGACGGACTCGGATCTGGACGGACATCGTGACTGCCATCAACGCGGAGGGGGTGGCAGTCCGCGACTACCAACATGTCAAGAAGCGCTGGGATGACTGCAGGTCCAGGACCCTCTTGAAGGCCCGGCGCCTCGTGGAGGGGGGCCGGGGCCTCATGAGTACCATCCAGATGAGGGTCCTGTATTGGGTAGGCCCATTGCTCCACGCCCAGATCCTTGAGAGGCAGACCCGTTGAGCGGTAAGTGGCCAAGCATTGCTGTGTGAGACAGGGCATGTCGCAGTGTGCTGGTTGTCTGATACTTGCCTGTATGTGTGACATAGGCCATGTATGCATGTGTGTGTGTGCAGGGACATCATGCATGTGAGACCAGTAATGTGTGAACCACACGGTTGGTGCATGTGTTCAAATGCAACATGGGTTGCCCTATGCGGAATGGCCACATGAAAGCATGCCAGTCTCTGTTCCTGGACGTGGGTGGGGGTGAGGGATGGGTGCTGATGCCATGAACATGTATGCTGTCCATGTCTGTGTGTCTGACCTGCGTGTCTGTGACTTGTGAATGCCAGGGATGCATGACACATGTCTGACGCAATGTTCAGGTTCACTGATGCAGCCTAGTCATCCTTGTATCCACTGTGTCTGTGGTGTACGAGGCCAGATGGATGAAACTAGGGTGAAGTGTGTGCATGTGATAGGCATGGCCCATGATGCATGTGAGTTCCAAAACAATAGTGTATGTTTCAAGAATCCCTTGGACATGTATGCTAATGTCCATAGCATGCGCCATGCCTGTTACCGCATGTGTTTTACCTGCACTGAGCCATGTGTTGTGGAGGGACATGATGGAAGTGATCTTTGACAGTGCCACTCATCTGCTATTGCTTCTTGTCTAGGGGACCATTGTACAGTACCCTGATGTTTTTGTTCTATGTCTCCCTCTACACAGCGCCACGTGAAGAAGAGGGCGGCAACGGCACTGTGGAGCAAAGCGGCGGGGATGCCCCCACGGCTGCAGCGGAAGGGGTGGGTGAGCCCCCACAGGGGCTTGCAACGGCGGAAGACGGGGTGGAGCCATCCAGGTTGGTGGTTTCCACAGAGGAGGAGGAGGCCGCTACTGAGGCGCACATGGGGCCTGGTAGGGACATCCCTGCTGGTGCAAGTGTTGCAGTCCAGGGGCAGGGGCAGGAGGCAGCACAGGTCGCCGTGGAGGGGCCTGTGCATGTCACTGTCCCTGACACTGTGACTGCACCACCATGCACCAGCAGGGATTCCCCATCCCAGGCCCGTCCGCAGGTAGGGGGGATGTCCATGTCATCTGACTCCCCTCCACCTGCGGACGATGGGACCCCTGGCCGTATGGAGAAGGTCGTGATTGGTGTCGCGTTGCGCACAGGTGCAATTCGTGATGAGGTGCATGCTTCCCGGGAGGAGCATGCACGTCATCACAGAGAGCACCGTGCCGACGTGGCCCAGTTGGGATCGGCCATGGTCGGGGGTTTCCTACATGTGACGGCCAATCTGGCTACCCTCTCCTCCTCTGTGGAGACTATGCACCAGTCGTTCTCCATGCCGTCTTCCGGCCCAGATGCCACCAGGGCCCCCTGTGGACCTGCCCCGACCAATGCAGCCGGCTCGGTGGAGATCCCATCCCTGCCACAGTCGGGAGTCGGAGGTCCAGCAGGGGTGGACACACCAGCAACTGGACCCCAGCAGATGGAGGATGTGACGGCATCATCGGGCAGGGCACGTGCACGAAGGCGTCGGTGGATTCCATCAGCCTGGATGCCGTCGTGCTGGCACAGGCAGTTGCGTCGGAGGCAGCGGCAGGCTCGACGTGGGAGGCATCATGGCTCGGGGCCATCAACATCAGGGGTGCAGGCATCGGCCGGAGGGCAGGAGAACCCTGGAATGGGAGTGGCTTCCGTGTGGGAGCGGTTGGGCCAGCAGATAGGTGCGGAGCGGCAGCGGGCAGAGGAGGAATGGCTCACAATGGTCAGGGCGGAGAACTCCATGCGGAGGGCGCTGAGGCGGGCTGAGTGCCTCGAGGGTCTTCGCAGGGAGTTGGAGCTGGACACTGCTTTATCCCTGCGAGACCTCGGGGCCAAGGAACATGCCCGCCTCCAAGCCATTGAACAGGAGTTCGATGATGCCCTGGCCCATGATAACATCCAGTGAGCCGTTGGACTAGCCCGCTGCCCATGTAAATAGTTATGTAGTTAGTGTTAGGTTTCCTTTGTTTTTGCATTTTCTTTGGACCTTTTGGACAATGGGCCACATTTTTGTATAGTATATAGTTATTAGGTAGTGTTGTTAGATAGGTTTCATTTCTTTTGTTGGGATCATGGACCCTGGCTTGTTCACCTGTACATAGTTCACTGTTGGATATTCTTTTCTTTTTACAATTTACCCATGAAGCAATGGCTTTCAATTATAATTTCCCATTGGATTTTCTTTTGTGGACTGTGACTTTGGACAGCATTCCTTTGGATTCTGATTTTTGGTTTTGCATTTTTTCACGGACATGCTTATTTTTACTTTTTTTACATTCCCATTTCTGTTGGTTTATTTTTGATTCAATTCATGTTTCCTTTAATACATATTTTTTGATCAAACTTCAATGTGTAGTATCATCTCATTGGTTTCATGCATATCATGATATGGGTTTTGAGATTCACTGACACCCATTGGGTGTATGTGAGGGACATGTGTTCGTTTCCAAACTTGCAATTGCTGTTCTATCATGTTATTGCCATTTGAAGTGGGTGGATGCAATAATCGGGTGGGTGTTTTGCATTTGGAGGCTGACCATAGGGACCAGGGATCTAGATTGTGATGACATGTTGGCTGGGGAACATGAGTTGGACATGAGTGGGGGCCTGCTGGCAGGTGCCCCACAGTGCTGGAGGGTGGGGGTGCAGGGGAACATGAGTTGGACATGAGTGGGGGCCTGCTGGCAGGTGCCCCACAGTGCTGGGGGGTGGGGTGCAGGGGAACATGAGTTGGACATGAGTGGGGGCCTGCTGGCAGGTGCCCCACAGTGCTGGGGGGGGGGGTGCAGGGGAACATGAGTTGGACATGAGTGGGGGCCTGCTGGCAGGTGCCCCACAGTGCTGGGGGGTGGGGGTGCAGGGGAACATGAGTTGGACATGAGTGGGGGCCTGGTGGAGGCTGCCCCTGGTGGCTGGGGGGTGGGGGTAATAGGGGACATGAGTGGGGGCCTGGTGGAGGCTGCCCCTGGTGGCTGGGGGGTGGGTGATGGGAGACATGAGTGGGGGCCTGGTGGAGGCTGCCCCTGCACTGCTGGGGGGTGGGGTGGTGGGAGACATGAGTGGGGGCCTTGTGGAGGCTGCCCCTGCACTGCTGGGGGGTGGGGATGATGGGAGACATGAGTGGGGGCCTGGTGGAGGCTGCCCCTGCACTGCTGGGGGGTGGGGGTGGTGGGAGACATGAGTGGGGGCCTTGTGGAGGCTGCCCCTGCACTGCTGGGGGGTGGGGGTGATGGGAGACATGAGTGGTAGCCTGGTGGAGGCTATCCCTGGTGGCTGGAGGGTGGGGGTAATAGGGGACATGAGTGTGGGCCTGGTGGATGCTGCCCCTGGTGGCTGGGGGGTGGGGGTGATGGGAGACATGAGTGGGGGCCGGGTGGAGGCTGCCCCTGCACTGCTGGGGGGTGGGGGTGATGGGAGACATGAGTGGGGGCCTGGTGGAGGCTGCCCCTGCACTGCTGGGGGTGGGGGTGCATGGGGACATGAGTGGGGGCCTGGTGGAGGCTGCCCCTGCACTGCTGGGGGGTGGGGGTAATAGGGGACATGAGTGGGCGCCTGGTGGAGGCTTCCCCTGCACTGCTGGGGGGTGGGGGTGCCTGGGGACATGAGTGGGGGCCTGGTGGAGGCTGCCCCTGGTGGCTGTGGGGGTGGTGGGAGACATGAGTTGGACATGAGTGGGGGCCTGGTGGAGGCTGCCCCTGCACTGCTGGGGGGTGGGGGTAATAGGGGACATGAGTGGGGGCCTGGTTAGGCTGCCCCTGGTGGCTGGGGGGTGGGGTGATGGGAGACATGAGTGGGGGCCTGGTGGAGGCTGCCCCTGCACTGCTGGGGGGTGTGGGTGGTGGTAGACATGGGTGGGGGCCTGGTGGAGGCTGCCCCTGCACTGCTGGGGGGTGGGGGTGCTGGGAGACATGTGTGGGGGCCTGGTGGAGGGTGCCCCTGACTGCTGGGGGTGGGGGTGCTGGGAGACATGAGTGGGGGCCTGGTGGAGGCTGCCCCTGCCTTGCTGGGGGGTGGGGGTAATAGGGGACATGAGTGGGGGCCTGGTTAGGCTGCCCCTGGTGGCTGGGGGGTGGGGGTGATGGGAGACATGAGTGGGGGCCTGGTGGAGGCTGCCCCTGCACTGCTGGGGGGTGTGGGTGGTGGTAGACATGGGTGGGGGCCTGGTGGAGGCTGCCCCTGCACTGCTGGGGGGTGGGGGTGCTGGGAGACATGTGTGGGGGCCTGGTGGAGGGTGCCCCTGACTGCTGGGGGTGGGGGTGCTGGGAGACATGAGTTGGACATGAGTGGGGGCCTGGTGAAGGCTGCCCCTGGTGGCTGGGGGGTGGGGGTAATAGGGGACATGAGTGGGGGCCTGGTGGAGGCTGCCCCTGCACTGCTGGGGGGTGGAGGTGGAGGTAGACATGGGTGGGGGCCTGGTGGAGGCTGCCCCTGCACTGCTGGGGGGTGGGAGTGGTGGGAGACATGAGTTGGGGCCTGGTGGAGGCTGCCCCTGGTGGCCGGGGGGTGGGGGTGGTGGGAGACATGAGTGGGGGCCTGGTGGAGGGTGCCCCTGCACTGCTGGGGGGTGGGGGCGCATGGGGACATGAGTGGGGGCCTGGTGGAGGCTGCCCCTGCACTGCTGGGGGGTGGGGGTAATAGGGGACATGAGTGGGGGCCTGGTGGAGGCTGCCCCTGCACTGCTGGGGGTTGGGGGTAATAGGGGACATGAGTGGGGGCCTGGTGGAGGCTGCCCCTGTTGGCTGGGGGGTGGGGGTGGTGGGAGACATGAGTTGGACATGAGTGGGGGCCTGGTGGAGGCTGCCCCTGGTGGCTGGGGGGTGTGGATAATAGGGGACATGAGTGGGGGCCTGCTGGAGGCTGCCCCTGGTGGCTGGGGGGTGGGGGTGATGGGAGACATGAGTGGGGGCCTGGTGGAGGCTACCCCTGCACTGCCGGGGGGTGGGGGTGGTGGTAGACATGGGTGGGGGCCTGGTGGAGGCTGCCCCTGCACTGCTGGGGGGTGGGGGTGGTGGGAGACATGAGTGGGGGCCTGGTGGAGGCTGCCCCTGGTGGCTGGGGGGTGGAAGTGGTGGGAGACATGAGTGGGGGCCTGGTGGAGGCTGCCCCTGCACTGCTGGGGGGTGGGGGTGCATGGGGACATGAGTGGGGGCCTGGTGGAGGCTGCCCCTGCACTGCTGGGGGGTGGGGTAATAGGGGACATGAGTGGGGGCCTGGTGGAGGCTGCCCCTGCACTGCTGGGGGCTAGGGTGGTGGTAGACATGGGTGGGGGCCTGGTGGAGTCTGCCCTGCACTGCTGGGGGGTGGGGGTGCTGGGAGACATGTGTGGGGGCCTGGTGGAGTGTGCCCCTGACTGCTGGGGGGTGGGGTGCTGGGAGACATGAGTGGGGGCCTAGTGGAGGTTGCCCCTGCACTGCTGGGGGGTGGGGGCGGTGGTAAACATGGGTGGGGGCATGGTGGAGGCTGCCCCTGCACTGCTGGGGCTGGGGGTGGTGGGAGACATGAGTGGGGGCCTGGTGGAGGCTGCCCCTGGTGGCTGAGGGGGTGGGGGTGGTGGGAGACATGAGTGGGGGCCTGGTGGAGGCTGCCCCTGCACTGCTGGGGGGTGGGGGTGCATGGGGACATGAGTGGGGGCCTGGTGGAGGCTGCCCCTGCACTGCTGGGGGGTGGGGGTAATAGGGGACATGAGTGGGGGCCTGGTGAAGGCTGCCCCTGCCCTGCTGGGGGGTGGGGGTGGTGGGAGACATGAGTGGGGGCCTGGTGGAGGCTGTCCCTGGTGGCTGGGGGTGGTGGGAGACATGAGTTGGACATGAGTGGGGGCCTGGTGGAGGCTGCCCCTGGTGGCTGGGGGGTGGGGGTAATAGGGGACATGAGTGGGGGCCTGGTGGAGGCTGCCCCTGGTGGCTGGGGGGTGGGGGTGATGGGAGACATGAGTGGGTGCCTGGTGGAGGCTTCCCCTGCAATGCTGGGGGGTGGGGGTATTGGGAGACATGAGTTGGGGCCTGGTGGAGGCTGCCCCTGCACTGCTGGGGGGTGGGGGTGCTGGGAGACATGTGTGGGGGCCTGGTGGAGGATGCCCCTGACTGCTGGGGGGTGGGGGTGCTGGGAGACATGCATTGTTGATCAGTAGTGCAAGGTGACATGTGGGTAGGCTGGGGGGCATGCCCATGGTGGATGGGCTGCCTGCGGGACATGCGCAGGGGTGCAGGGTAGTGCCCCGTGGTGTGGGCTGCCTGCAGGGGCTGTGGAGGTTGTAGAGCGAACACCTGGGAGGACCCACACGGCCAATTCACGTGTAGTACTCCCCAGAACCCCTGAAATACACGTACCCTGCTGAAATCGCGTGTGGAACTTCCCGCGCACCCCTGAAATACACATACCCTGCTGAAATCGCATGTGGAACTTCCCACGCACCCCTGAAATACACGTACCCTGCTGAAATCGCGTGTGGAACTTCCCGCACACCCCTGGAATACACGTACCCTGCTCGCACGGGGCCAATCGCATGTGGAACTTCCCGCGCACCCCTGAAATACACCCTTGAAATACACATACCCTGCTCGCACGGGGCCAATCGTGTGTGGAACTTCCCGCGCACCCCTGAAATACACGTACCCTGATGGAATTGCGTGTGGAACTTCCCGCGCACCCCTGAAATACACGTACCCTGCTGAAATCGCGTGTGGAACTTCCCGTGCACCCCTGAAATACACGTACCCTTCTGAAATCGCGTGTGGAACTTCCCGCGCAACCCTGAAATACACGTACCCTGCTTGCACGGGGCCAATCGCGTGTGGAACTTCCCGCGCACCCCTGAAATACACGTACCCTGCTGAAATCGCGTGTGGAACTTCCCGCGCACCCCTGGAACACACGTACCCTGCTCGCACGGGGCCAATCGCGTGTGGAACTTCCCGCGCACCCCTGAAATACACGTACCCTGCTCACACGGGGCCAATCGCGTGTGGAACTTCCCACGCACCGCTGAAATACACGTACCCTTCTGAAATCGCGTGTGGAACTTCCCGCGCACCCCTGAAATACACGTACCCTGCTGAAATCGCGTGTGGAACTTCCCGCGCACCCCTGAAATACACGTACCCTTCTGAAATCGCGTGTGGAACTTCCCGCGCACCCCTGAAATACACGTACCCTGCATGCACGGGGCCAATCGCGTGTGGAACTTCCCGCGCACCCCTGAAATACACGTACCCTGCTGAAATCGCGTGTGGAACTTCCCGCGCACCCCTGGAATACACGTACCCTGCTCGCACGGGGCCAATCGCGTGTGGAACTTCCCGCGCACCCCTGAAATACACGTACCCTGCTCACACGGGGCCAATCGCGTGTGGAACTTCCCACGCACTGCTGAAATACACGTACCCTGCTGAAATCGCGTGTGGAACTTCCCGCGCACCCCTGTAATACACGTACCCTGCTGCAATCGCGTGTGATACTTCCCGCGCACCCCTGAAATACACGTACCCTGCTGGAATCACGTGTGATACTTCCTGTGCACCCCTGAAATACACGTAACCTGCTGATTTTGCATGTGATACTTCCCGCGCACCCCTGATGCGCACGTACACAGGACAATCGCGTGTGGAACTTCCTGCGCACCCCTGAAATACACGTACCCTGATGGAATTGCGTGTGGAACTTCCCGCGCACCCCTGAAATACACGTACCCTGCTGAAATCGCGTGTGGAACTTCCCACGCACCCCTGAAATACACGTACCCTGCTGAAATCGCGTGTGGAACTTCCCGCGCACCCCTGAAATACACGTACCCTGCTCGCATGGGGCCAATTGCGTGTGGAACTTCCCGCGCACCCCTGAAATACACGTACCCTGTTGAAATCGCGTGTGGAACTTCCCGCGCACCCCTGGAATACACGTACCCTGCTCGCACGGGGCCAATCGCGTGTGGAACTTCCCGCGCACCCCTGAAATACACGTACCCTGCTCACACGGGGCCAATCGCGTGTGGAACTTCCCACGCACCCCTGAAATACACGTACCCTGCTGGAATCGCGCGTAATCCTTCCCGCGCACCCCTGAAATACACGTAACCTGCTGATTTCGCATGTGATACTTCCCGCGCACCCCTGATGCACACGTTCACTGCTTGGCGTTTGCTGTTTGCCAGCCCTGTGAACTGGTCCAGGGTTAGCGCAGCCCTTTGCAATTATTTGGGGATTTTGAAGGCTTTTCCTTGCGCGAGGGCCTTCTTGGGGGCGTAACTGGCGCTGCGGCAGGGTCGCTGCGCCATGCTGCACCACGGCTGGTTTTGGATGCGAAAATCCATGAATACGCTGTGCGCGGAAATCGATTTTAGCGCACGCGGCTGGCGCAGACATTCGCATGGGCACGCTGTGCGCCCGTCGCGTGCGCCACTTTTGTGCGAATTTCTATGAATTACCCTGACAGAGTCTGAGTACAATTCTGTCTTCAGAAAGCAAGAAAGCAAAAGAGTATTTGGAGCAAATGTAACCCCCATGTTAGCTTCTGTTGCTAACGCAGTAAGTGTTTTGATTTAAAAAATCACCTAAGAAACATAATATTGCAAACAAACACAACCACTAGGGCCTCAGTGATTCGCCCAACCACTGCTATTTTATTTGGGCAGCTGTCTCGATATGTGCATGGGAGAGGTTGCAGTATCCTGGGAATGGTGCAGCATGCCACAGACAGACAGGGATCTTGGGATAGTCCCAGGTTGCAGACGCTGTTGGCACTCTACATTCTTCTGTGCCCTCCACCTTCTTGCGACAGGATCTGTGTGGAGACCAAGGACAGGCATTGGATGGCAACAAAACCGAAGGGATTATGACTCTGCTGGTACTGCTGGGTAAAGGGAAAAAGGCACTGACCTGGTCCTTTGAAAGTCATTCAAGAAATCTAGGGTGTGCATCACCAGCAGTGCATGGTGCTATAAACTGATCAATTAGAGCTGCATTTCAGTAGAGCATCCAAGATCCTTTTTAGAGAGACTTCCCCTTCTTCATCCCCATGGGTACACAAAGTTAGCGTGCAGACCCTCTACTTGAATTGAAATTCAGGGAGCTTAACATCACCTTAGTTCCCAATCAGATGGCTGAATGAATTTAAAATTTTGGCAGCAACACACATGCTTAGTGGTCACCACATTTCTTGTTCAACATTTTGTATTTCACTCTGATATGTATTCCGCCCTGGGATCCAGACATAACTCAGTTATTTAGCCACTTATGGAATTGGCTTTGCTGCCCCTTGTCACCTGTACTGGCAGAAGTGATGACCATATAAGGCAACATTCCTATCCCATTCATATGTATTGGACAGGATGCAAGATTGTTGAATTTGACTTCGAATTTTATAGAGCGGTTCATTGTAAGGACACCTCCAGGGTACACGTGAAGCCCACGCAACCCGCCAATCAATGATACCATTGGGTTATCCTAACTTTGAAAAGGTTGGATATTAGCAGGAGCAATGGGACAGAACACTAGGTTGGCTGACAGTGTGCTTCAGACCGGTCGCCGGATACCATAATGTATATCAAATGTTTTTTTATTAACTTTTCTCTGCAAATAAAAACAAAAAAAAACATATTGACCCCATTACGAACATGGCATTACCACTGATTTACAAGCAAACTAATTTACAGTTGCTGCATTACCACTAGATTATTTTTGGTGGTATAGGGGTTGGTAATCCTCATTTTCGGAGTCGTTAAGGCTCTGTGGGGATTTTTGGTGGATTTACTGTAAGCAGACTATTCACAGCAATGTCTGTAAATGATATTGAGAAGTGGATCTCTGCTTTTGCAAGCACCCGCGCTACCTCTACTCTAGGGATAATAACGATAGAAACTTCTAAAAGTAAATCTTATGATAGAAGTATAAGCGATGCCAAAAGGCAGTTTAGAGCCAAAATCCGTAAGGCTAAAAATACCTGTATAACGTTAGGCTCCTATCATTCTACCCCAGGGGGAGATTAAGAATACGTTTAGGTCTTGGGTTAAACAAAAGAGACGCAAGAGGAAGATAATACAATGGCAGGAAACGGTTCAAGTGTTGTGCTCTAAAAACACCCGAAGTATCTGGGCATTATAGGGGCAAGCCAGGGGTGATAGAAGAACTCCCCTGATTAACCCTGTTGGTGCCCATCAATGGGAGAGTTTCTTGGAAAGTCACGATATTCCTACCTGCGAAGATGGTATGGCTGTAGCAAATACTGCTCTGACATGTCCTCCTTTTAAATTAACTACTGACCTACTACTTTCTACGTACTAAGTGAGCCTACCTTCCAGCGCCACGATGCCCTCGGGCAGATGTGCGCTATACAAACGCAAATAAATAAATAAATAAATACGAGTAAAAACTCAAAATCTTCCCCAGCACCAGGTCGCAATATAATGCGTCATCCCCTGATTCAGATACATCTACTCTGATGATACCATAGATAGCGAGGCAGACGAACAGAGAGAAAACGATGGGGCAGAGATTGACAAGATAATGCACTTGTCAAGTATAAACACTGAACACAGGAAGCAGCTGGACACACTCCCTATTTTTCCTCAGTATACAGCAATTTCTAAGAACATTGAGAAAAAAACACAAGCTAGTGATAGTATAACCTTACAGTCAATAACATCAACAGCCCAGGCTCCTCAGTTAACAGCACCCACACAGCAACCACTGTAAAGTCCGATGTCCAGATCCCAAGAAGGAGAAGTAAGAGTCATTCGGAAAATAAAATACACACTGTTGTTGACAGTACACCTTTGCGGATGTATGTGATTTCACTGAATCCATTTCTCCTAACAGTGAAATCTTTGAATTTTATTTTCTTCTAATTTTGTTTTAATTATGCGGAGGGAACCCCCACACCTCCTACTTCCCCCTTCCTTATCCTATACCCTTACCCCACCCATCTATGTTTTAAAATGTAACCACTTACCCAACCCATTCAGGGAAATGGTATTCGGTGAAATGTAGGTATTCGCACCTTTGCAGCCGTTACCATCAACAGCACAGGCTCTTCACGAACAGCACCCACACAGAAACGACTGTAAAGTACAATGAGCAGATCCCAATAAAGAAGTTCAGACTCATTTCAGCCCTACAAAAAGTGGCAGTGTAGAATTATTTTACAGCAGAAAAGCAAGATGCACATCTTGTAACCAGCTTTGCAAAAAGAGTGTAGTGGAAGGGACTTTTGGTACCAAGTTTGGCATCTTCTTCTTGTGGGCCCACATGAGGTGGCATCATCCACCCGCTTGACAAGAGAAAGTATGACAGGGCAGTCTCCCATCCTTCAACTGCAGGAAATGGGCATATTTACCTCACCATCCTGATTTAAACCAGAGCATCTCGATGATTCACAGATGTTCACAAGTCCTTTTAGAACACCATGTTTTCCTTTTTCCTTCAGATCCCATGGCACAAGACAACCTATTTCACTTACAATATATCAGCCGACCCTTCATTACGTGTTTGAGCCTGTCACAAAATGTGACCAAAGAAACAAAGCTCAGTCTATCCAATGACACATTTGGTGCATGTCTGAAATATAATTACTGCCCTATTTCTTTGTAGAAAACCTTAGACACCCTGTTGGCCTTATTGATCCCTGCTGGGAATTTTAGAGTCTGCACTACTTGACCAAACTCCTCTTCAGACATGTGATGGAAGCAATCCAAATGTCACTGGACCCCTGTGACAGTAGGAGCGTCCTCCTAACAGAGAACATGTGGATCACGGCTCGATGAGCTGGTTTTGTGGCCATCACACGAACCTGTGTCACCTTCACCCATACCTCTCATCAGCAAAGCCCAGGACTGCAGATGCAAATGCCATTCTCCTGCATGCTACTTTGTGTATGGAAGGGGTTGACAGCAGGTCTAACAGGGAAGTCCATTTCTAAGATAAAGCAAAGGATATAATGGCTCAATACCTGTGGTTTACAAGTGGGCCCTGTTGCAGAGAGACTTCAGGTTTAATGTTTTAGCAACCTGGAGGATATTCAAAACCATGTAGTTATCATGCTTTGCCCATATCCTTATTGTGGTGACATGCCTTATATGCCAGTGCTTGCCACTATATGAGATGGCAAATGGGGCCCCGATGAGCTGTGTGCATTTTAACCACTCCTAAAGTTACCAGATACGTTATGAAAAAACTGCAACTGTACCACAAACTGAAAAACACAATGGAAATCAACCCTCCATTAGTTGGAGCTCCTGGAGAACAGTGTAATGTAGCAACAAATTACTGCCAGAACCAGCAACACATAATTCACAACTACAAAATGGCAAATTATGGGCATAGTTTGTTCTTTGCTGTAACTATATGAAGAAGCCACCCAAGTGGTCAGTGTGGCCATTTGTCCTTATTAAATTAGCTGTTGAAAGCCAAATCTACCACCATTAACATGCAGTGTGAACTGGCTTTTCAGATTTCTGGGACTACTGTCTCAAGTCACAGGCGGTGCGTCAATCACACAAGAAAGCTAACTTACATAAAAAAGAGCATGAGACTATAGTGAGAGGAAACCTCAGGCCCCTCTCTTGGTCGACCACACTACATATTTCTCTGATGAAGCAGATTTGTTTGTGAGCCATCTACAGTAATTGTAGTGTCATTGATAAAAGTGGTGGACACCTTGGGGGTCATTACGAGTTTGGAGGTAGCCATGGTGCTATTATCGCCATAGCTGCCTCCAAACCCGGGTCCGGGCTCACTGAATGGGGACTCACCGGGACATTCCGACCTATGCGGACCCGGGAAAATCTCCATTTAGTAAACCATTTCCCATTCCCTTTTTAGTCCCCATAAGGCTCAATGGGAATGGGGAAGGCGCTAATAACGGGCCCGCAAATTGCGGCCCTTTATTAGCTCCAAGGTCCCTTAATGGGTCCGGCAAAGAACGGCTGGTCAGACCAGCCGTTCCTGCTGGGACCCGCTAAGGGACCTCAGACTATGGCGGTAGGAGCTTAACGGCACCGCCATCCTTAACGGTGCCGTTAAGCCCCTACCGCCATACTCGTAATGACCCCCCTTGACTCTGACATCTGTGGTTGAATGTTTTGTAAAAGTAAATATTTTATTTTCCCTTCCTCTTCAATGTATTTGATGCTACCAACCATCGGAGACAAGCTCAGAGTCCTGGTACCACACTCCCAATCTGGAGGGTCTGCATCAATTGATTTGTCCCTACCAACCAGCGTATTTACTCTTGGAGTCCTAGTAGGACACTCAAAATCTGGAGATTCCTGCTCAATCTATTTGTGTCTGCAAACCAGCAGAGCTACTCCATATGTCCTAATACCACACTCACTCTTTGGAGTCTGTGGGCCTCATCACGAGTTGGGCTGCAGCCCTTAAATGTGGTGGTAACGGTAGTACCGCCACATTTAAAGGCTGGCCCTATCACGAGTTGGGTGCTAAATGGGCTGTTTAACCTCTGTGCCTCTACCAACTAGCAAATCCACTATCTGATTTCTTGTACTTCAATCACAATCTGGAGTATTTGCCTTAATGTGTTTGACTCTACCAATCAGTGAAGACACTAATGCCTTTTTTCCTCTGTTCTTTCGGTGCACATTTTAGTGTTCAATGTTACAGGAGCATATCCATCTCCATGTCATGAGCCAGTATCTTGGGATCCAGCTTCCCCCAAACAACAGAAGTCATGCAATGTATCTGCATTCCTTGCCACTCTGTCTCTCCTGTCCTGCCCATATGGTGCCACACCCAGATTTCTTCAACACCAATAAGAAGCTCTGCTTCTATGGGTGGTGAGGTTTCCCTGCTAGTTGATGGGGCTCCTGGTCAGGGTGTGCTGGGACCACATTGTGGGGTCAGGGAGGGGATTGAGCTTGCCTTGACTCAGAAGGGTTTGGGGATTCTCAGTAGAGTATAATTGGTGAGCAGACTGTAGTGTCACCCAGCACTCCATTGAAGCTACCTTCACAGCAGGAGGATATTACTGTACTAGCTGTGCCATGTGACATGCACTCCTTAAACACATCACGGAGCAGCATCCTACAGTCCTTACACATCAAGTAGGGTCCCAAGACACTTTTCCATGGGTTATTCTGTTGAGATGCCTTCTGGCTGAGGTTGAATATTTCACCGCCTGTCTTCTCCCTGAAAAAAACACCCCCAAACAAAGTAAATTCACACCCATTACAAAAGGACAGGGATGACATGGGTGGCGATTCTCTCTGACCTGTTGTCACCCTCTTGTTAAAAGCCTCAGTCTGTCTTGCCCCTTGGCATTCTCAGGCAATGCTACAGTGACCCTACTCACCTCATCATGAGCTATGTGCTAGGGGACCCTCTCTGGCTCTTCCACTCGTTCTCTTTGGGCTGCCACAGTACGCCTTCCCCCTCTACATTCTTCGCCCTCCATCATTGTGTTTACCTTTCCCTGTCACTCCAGGTGTACCATATCCTCCACAGTAACTCCATACTAACTCCAAAGCCACTGTTCTTTCACACCTTCTGCAGATACTCCTTGAGTGTCTCAGCTACTGCAACATTTTCCAGTTTGTGGCCACATACTGCTTTCCTATGTTCTGCCTATGCCTCCTCAACCATCTTCTCACACTCCTAAGACTCTGTCTTAACCTCAGGCAGCCGCCCCTCCTCAGACTCCATCTCTGTCACCTGGCTGATGATCTCAACCTCTACTACAGATGTTGAGGAGCAGACAGCTCCCCGGCTCCCATCAATCCCTCCAAATAAAGGGGCAATGTGGCAAAACATTCTCGCAAAACTCACATGTGGGAAAGAGTTTGTCAAAATATACAAACAGTAGAGACTGAACACAGCACAGGAACACAGGAATGCTTCTCAGGTTCCCACACAAAAAAAATTCTATACAAACAAGAGAGGACATGTGTAAGGAAATGTGATCTTTTTTAGGGAGCAGGGGAAGGTCAAGGGGAACTTTTTCATTTGTTATTGTTTTATTTTGAACGGGCGAAAAGGGAAGTTCGGATCAAGCACCTGAAGAAAGACATACATCTAGAGAAATGGATAAGGCATGGATCAGGAAACATCCATTTATTTATTTATTTATTACATTTATAAAGCACACAAAGCAGACCTGGGGCATCGTGGCGCTGTTACAGCGGTGCTTACTTGCTTACACAAACATTACACTTACAGTAGAATTGTGCGCCTGTCTGTGGTTGTTGGTTACAATGAAGCTAGTGCCAGACAGGTTGCTGTTACATTGATACCGAAACAGCCGTTACCGGCTCAACATTTCTCGGTAAGAGTCTGAATTTTCAATACTTAGTCCGATGTCGGGAGACCTTGCCCTGGATGGGGGAGTGGGTAGGCATTGAACACTGTGGTAATCTAATTGAAGAGCACAGTTTCTATTAATTTGCGGAATGCTAAGTGTGAGGTCTCATTTCGCAGGGTTGTGGGGAGGGAATTCCAGTGTTTGGGGGCAAGGACAGTGAAGCTATCACCTCCTTCTTTGGCCCTTTTGAAAGAGGGGACTATACGCTGGGTGGAGTGCTGTGACCTTTTGGGCCTGTCGGTGGTGGCTCTGGTTAGTTTTTCAGCAAGGTAAGGGGGGGCTGTAACACCACAAATAACCAATACACTCCTCCATAACACTCCAAAACTCAACTAAACATAGAAAAACACTTCAAAACAACACACGTGTGAGCCTGCCATGTACTCTCCTACCGAGGCAACCACACAAACCACACAAGGTAAGGAGGGAGACAACTGGGCCTTTACAAACCCTTCAGTCTATTATAGAACGACTGAGGTGCTCTGACTGGCTGATTGCACTTTCCTCGCAAGCTTTGCACAGCTGAATAGGAAGACCTCAAACACCAAATATTCCATAATTAGCGTACAAAAAAGGATACCTCGCTCAAGTTATTACAACATATGTATTAGGGACACAAAAGGACATTCAACAGGTTATACTCTATGATATTGCTATTAAATGGAGGAAAGACCGGCACGCCTGCGGCCACATGGGTTCTATGGCCTAACCCCCCAAAATAATAATAATAATAATAATAATAA
Source organism: Ambystoma mexicanum (assembly GCF_040938575.1). Taxonomy (NCBI): domain Eukaryota; kingdom Metazoa; phylum Chordata; class Amphibia; order Caudata; family Ambystomatidae; genus Ambystoma; species Ambystoma mexicanum. The sequence continues at coordinate 1,025,409,301 of NC_090933.1, forward strand.
TAATAATAATACTAAATACTTGATTAAAAAAAGACGATGGACAATGAAGACGAATAAGACAAATGTATTTAAAGAAGGACACTGCAGGACTTTAAACAATTACTTTGATCAGTTTATGTAACGTGCACGCGCTTTTTGTGAAGATGTGCGGTTCGCATTCTGTATGTTGAATGGACATAAACAAACATTTGATGGGAAATGATCCCTGTTTCCTATTTACGCAGCTCACACAACAACATATTTCTTCTCGCATTAAACCCATAGGGAGAAAGAACATATTGGTTAAGGTAAACACACTAGCAACAGATTTAAGCTTCAGATCACAATTTGATGGTAGTCCTTTTTTAAATCATTCCATATGGCTAAACAATAATATGAAACTTATTTCTTGCAAGAAGCAAATGGGGATGAAAAGCCGGTTTTAACAAATCACAGCTGTGAGCATCTGCCTAGCTTCTCATGAAAGGACATAATATACGGCTAACCAAAATGTAATTATTTTCATTTAAATTAAATTAAAGAAGAGTTATCAAAGTGAAACACGAAAAAAGGGGAAAAGAATAACTGACATTCCATACTTTCCAAAAGCTATGTCCCACACCATGCATCGGTGTCTGTGGTCTGACATGGAGGTCCTCCATAGTTATGCTAATCAATCTTCATATGTAAGGCAACGCGGACAATTCAGAAACATATTTGAAGTTCGATTCTGAGAGCAATGACAATGAATCCATGAGACTATAAATTAACATATACAGGCAAACATTCTCTAGTACTAAGGGTGCCTCTGCAAATATGACTTGTCTATTGATCACTGAAAGAATGCTCGTTAAAAAAAAAACCTGCCCGTAATCCAATGACACGCTTAGCATGCTTTTTTGACAGACGCTCATTACATTTAAATAAATCGGTACACAAATACACAATCAAAAATACTATTAAAAACACACCATATTGTCTATACTGAATGGGCTCAAGTCTTACATTTCTCATCACTGTGTTACAAATATAAGCACGCAGACCAGTCTAACAAAACATATTTGTGTTAGGTCTGAGGAACAAAACGCTAGCAGCAGTGTCAGGTGCATTTTTTAACACAGTTGTGCAGCTTAATGCAATTAAGTTGTTCTAATGCACCAAAATGATGGACCTCCTTTCGAGTTTTGTGGTAACGGTACACACATGTGGCATTATGAGTAACACATCTTTTTACCATATGGACGATTATGAGTTGGCACCAGCCTCATGGTCAGCCTCATGGTCATTGCTAAAAGCGTTGAGAATAAACTGTTCGCTTAACCAACACGGACTACCTACTCTGTGAGTAACCGTCTGGATTTAGAGCCAGATGCATCATGCAAAGTGCCCCACCCAAGTCTTAGATGATGGTGCCCAAATCATGGATAAAGGTGACTCCAGCCTCTTGGTCCTCCATGACCTCTCTGCCCGGTTTGATGCGGTTGTTGTCAAGCCTATTCAGAGATAGAATAGGATTAACAAACACATTCCTCAACTTGTTTTCCTCCTACCTCCCGGTCAGATTCCAAGCAGTTCAAATGGATAGCTACAGAGCCAATGATTGACCCAAGCTGTGGAGTACGATCGGGATCATTTCTCTCCCCAGTGACATTCACTGTCTGAATGGAACCACTGAGGTTATTTCTCAATGATCCCAATATCTCATTTAATCAATACGTAGATGATGACAAGTTATACCTCAAAGTTACTGGTACTCCAGACATTTCTCGCCTCATGAAATGTCACACCTCCACCCAAGCTTGGATGGCAAGTACCTGCAGGGAAATGAATCACAAAAAGTGAAATTCATCCTACTAGGCCATCCATATAAACAGATGGCCATGCAGTGTTGGCAGGAATGCATTTTCCTTTATGGATCCACATCTCAGTTTGCTAAATAACTCAAGTTTACTATTGACAAGAATCTCTCCTTCCAGCTGCATATCGACATACAGATCCCAAACTGCCCGTTATCGGCTAGCAGGCCCTACGGAAATGAAACCCTCCCTCCAGCTTGAAGATTTTAGAACCTTTTCCAAACTGGCATGCAAAGAGAAGACCAGGAAAACACGTGCTTCTCTTTCTACACCCTTGCATACTGGAACATTGTACTGGTCACAATCAGGACTGCTCAAACGCTTATGCAATTTTAAGTAAAAAACTAAAGATCCTGCTGTGATGAATTACCATCTGACAAGTGTGTGGAAGCCCTGGCTCTTTTGATTTTTATTAATTAATGAAATAATGCAGGTAATTCCATCTCTGAAAGGGTGATCTGCTGATCAGATTCCTCTTTTATAAACTCCATGCCGAAAGCATGGTGTGTACCTGTGTCCTGCTACGTCAGTATCTTGACCTGCAGCACCTGCTCTACCAGTAGCACAGAGCAGGTTCAGAGGTCACAGGTGCTCCCTTGACAGCTGCAATGGCAGCCAATTCTCTTCAGCACAGGGCATGCAATTAAAATATGCACCACTGTTTCAAAATAGTATCATCAATAGCCCATGCTGGTGGCAGTGTAAACTCTAAGAATAAGCCATGCCTGAGTTAGGGCATAGTGCATAGCACTGCTCATAATCATTGCAGTCTCATCCAATTTGAAATCACAAATGTATTAGCTCTTGTGAGCCAGGTCAACTGTGGAAGGTGATCTATATTCTGGCTAGAGAGGCTGATCCTTGCAAGTGATGTGACCGGAACCTGAATGGCCATGCCTCTTATTTGACCTGTTTGTCAGGGTAGGTGACACTCTCCCGCAGAGAGAGCCACTCAACAGGAAGCTGTCCTGGGCTTAGAACTCAAAGGAGCACACCGATTTAAAAGGAGTAGCCACACACCAGGGTGTTGCATACCATAGGTGCCTTTTATCCTATTGAGAATGGACAGATGCAGGGTTAGTGTCTACCTATAGAGAGAGCTCTGAACAATTGGGGTAAGGTCCCACCATTTTGTTTTTCTCTGCCTTGCCTTGCCCTTCCTGTCCCTTCTACTTCCTCTAGCACAATTAATGTCATTCTCTTCCTTGGTGGCCAGGACGGTCAAGTGGGGCCGCCTGGCTCCTTCTTTGGCTGCTGATTAGCTGCTTCTCTCCCTGATGCTGGCATCCCAGTGAATTCCTCAGCAGCATATGTAGGATGTCTGGAGTGGAGCAGAGTAGAGAGCAAAGGTATCTATAGGTCTAGGCAGGGGGTATTTTGCACTAGCTATGTCTTATCTAGCCTAGTTACCATCATAACACCGTAAATACAACAGTCAAGCGTGTTGTGCTATGTGAGTGAGTGAGCGATTGACTAAAGTTGCCTTTTGTATGCTGTTCAGTTAGAGGACTTGGTCTAGAGGCAAACACTAATTGCTACAGTCTCCCCTACTCCCCTGATGGTTCTAGCACACATGTTGGCAATTAAATCACGTGATTGGTTATATAAACACCAGTGGATAAGTAACGCAGTGGCTGGGGTGGTTTAGCTATTGGATACCACCAATTTTGTTCAACAACATTACGTGGTGGGTCGACATGGTGGTAAGGACAATAGCTAATAGGGCACAGAATAACAAAGCTGCTAGACCAAGAAGGTCGAAAAGGGCAAAGCCATCAGCCAACAGCCGAGATGGTGATAGGTGGCTGCAGATTTAGGCAGGACTGCATCAAGTGGCCCGTGCAGAGGCAGACACCTCCACAAGGGTTAATTGAAGTACGGATCCCCCTTCAGGGTGTAGGAGCAGCAGCAAGCCCTCTGTCAAGTTTTGAGTTGCTCTCTATGGTACAAGATGAACACCTAAATGACATCCCAAATAAGGGAGCAATAGAGGGCAGCATTCATGTGGAGTACTGCCATTCATACGAGGCGGGCAGACCAAAAGCTCTGATAATGAAGGCCAAGCCAGCAAGTAAACTGATTCATGATAACCAGAAGAAAAGGTATATATTGAAACTGTCCATGTCCAGGAAACAGTGTATGGTTGCATGTCTCATGTCCCACCAGTGAGACTCTAGAACAGGGAACCATGTTTTTTGCTGACCTTGTTATCCTGGAATGTTGCAAGCATAAAAGAGAAAATGGATGATTTATTTATTTTTATTTATTCATTTGAGAAAGCGCTCTAGCAACCTGGAGGAATCGAGGCGTTGTTGCAAGAGAGTCTCTTAGTTAGAGGACGATTCTTTGCTCGAGGTTACAATGAGCATTGAAGCAAGTGTGTATAATTAATGGTTAACCTTTTTAGGAAAATATGATATGATATGCCTCGAAGTGGCCTAGTCTAAGTTTGGGTTTACCTTTAAAGGATATGACAGTTTATCGTATAACCCACAGAAAGGTGCTGGGGAACACCTATTGGGGGTATCTCTATATTAATTTGGAGTTGCCTCCAATTTATAATAGAGAAAGTAAGCCTTGGGACTAGGGAGGCCATGGGGGTTGCCCTAAAGGTTTCCCAACATCAACAGGGGTTTCTAATTGTTTGTGTGTACTTCCCACCTAATAAAGAGGTGCTGAAGAAATCAGACAATGTTATAGTCAAATATGAGAGCACCCTAACATAAACTCATGGCACCCTAGACTAATTGACTATCAACCCCGCTCTTGCAGATAACAACCTAGATGAATACTTTACTGCAAACAGTTAAACAATTAGAGACTCTCTCCTGACCTTCCTCACACTCCCTCCTCCTACATTTTACACTGCGTCCACTCTACCATCGTCCTCTGCCTCTATCTTCCACTTTAGTCACACTAACACTGGCGAAGTGCAATCTCTACTGATGAAGGCTAACACCTCTTGTCCCCCATCAGACCCTCCTGCTCCACAGCCAGTCAAGCCCATTACACCTTTAATTGCCTCTCACCTCGCTGAACTCTTCACCTGTCCTTTGATTCTGGTTACTTTTCCTCTGTTTTTAAAACAGCCATGGCCATCCACCTCCTACAAAAGCAAGGGACTGATCCGAACCTATGTCTAACTTGCACTCTGTGTCTCTCCTTCCACAGTACTCTAAAGTGCTCGAAGGTTATGTTCAACCATCTTACCAACTTCTAAGACATCCACAACCTTCTACACCCCCTAAAAGGAGGTTTCAGGGAACAGGGAACAGGGAACCATGTTTTTTTGCTGAACTTGTTACCCTGGAATGTTGCAGGCATAAAAGAGTAAATTGATGATTTATTTTTATTTATTTCATTTGAGAAGGCGCTCTAGAGTTTCTTTCAACACATACTCCTTGGAGACCTTATCTGGGGCGTATATTCTATGCCCTAATACACTTGTTGCTTGCGTGCAACACCCCCCTAATACTGAACATATACCAGGGAGACACTGTATACAACAACAAAGGAATAGAAAACTACCCAAGATAATCAGCAGGGCCGAAAACAACTTCCATCCCCATGACCGTAGAATGTACCAAAACCATGTACTAAATTCACAGTTTCCCTCGGGAACATGTACTTCCGAACTAAGAACATATAGATTTTGGATCGCCCTAAAGATCGTTGGAGAGGAGTCTGGACGGGAACGCAGCAAGCGGACCCCACTAATTTACATACTCCTCCACGCTCTGCCAGAATGGCCTCTAATGCCATCCGGTTCTGAACAGCTACTAATCTTATCGCTTTCTTTTATAAGTCATATTATAGAGTATGTCAGTGGTCCGGTTGATGGTTCTCTCCAGTACTCTCGCTAGTCCCCTGATATATTCTGAATTCGTAATTTGCCCAAAAAATGGCACAAAGGATTTCATAATGTCTCCTAGAGTTTGCCCTGGAGTATCCCCCTTCACATCTCGTCGTGGACGAGACTTCGAAATTTATGCAGTACTGGCAATAAATACCCCAGGTAATAGAATCCCTAAATAGCAGGTTCCTTGCCAATCCCTGGGCAACCATGGAAATGCCACATTAACGCAAACGAAATAGACAGGTTCACCTACGTACAGAGGTCTGTTCTCACTAGTCAAATTCGCAACGCTGGCGCATTTTCTAAAATTACCCATTGACCGTGTTCCATTCCTCTGTATGCAGAAGGAAACTGAATCGGGGCTATGGTTAACAGAATAAGATGGAGGCGTGGCATCCTTATTGCCTATAGGAGCCATTTTGAAAGAGATCAAAGACTGGAAAGGACGAGACAATCTATCAGAGGGCCTAACAGAAGCAACATTTGGCTTACTCCTATTTGCAAACAGTGAGCATCCCAGGGGCATCAAAACACGTTTTTTGAAACTATTCACATTTGTACCATCAAAGTTCCCTGAGATGCTGTCATTCCATCGGCCAAAGAATATTGCTCTAAGAGAAGCATAACAAGCAGTTGTCAAAGGTAAAGGATGAATGTACCAACCTAGCCCCTTATCCCCATGTTGCGGTAAATGTGAGCAGATCCAGCAGTTGGTTCTATTCAAAATTGCATGAGTGGCATTCATTATTAACAAAAGAGTATTATTCTGATAGTTCCGTCTATCGGAAGAATCTCTAGGCGACAAGGTATGCAATTGCACGGAAGGAGTAGGTATAACAGATACATTTTCAACAGGTAAAAAGTCCTCTAGCGGATATGCTTCCTCCAGATACCATAACCCAAAACCAATAGTTACTACAAACTCAGTTATTATTACTAAAAGGCAACAATACATTTTCGGGGTCCCCTTACACACTTGATCATTGTCTCTGCTAGCCACATATATATCTAAAAGTTCAGTGCGAGCGGTAGCGGGTGCAGGCATCGTCGTCTTCAATCGAAAAACACCAACTGTTCGTTTGGGAAAATGTCTTTCCCACAACCCTTAGCCAACAGAATCCTTTCGTACAGTCGGGCCAAAAGGCAAGCCCTCAAATGATTTCCTCAATCGCACAGTCAAACCGTGCCGTATGTCTATTTTCTCAGACGTAAATTATATTTCACAATTTCCGGTGCTGAAGAATCAGAAAAAAGTATGTCGTCACTTCCCACTGGAGGTGGCGAGTGAACGGAAATGGGATCAGAAAATGGATCGTCCGGAAGTACCACTGTTGGAGAGTCTGGAGACAAGATGGCCGTTTTGTCTGGCCTTGCAAACTCTGGAACAGCCTCCGATACTCTCTTGTCGGTTGTTGCTGTTTCGGGCACGTTGGTTACAGTATTGGAAAGGGATTCTGTGTCTTCTGTATCGTATGGCATGGGCTGCGGGATCCGTTTGGTGTGTGTCACATGGATCCAGTTCTTTCGCCCTGCTACCCGCACAGCAGTCTGGGTGACTAGCAGGACCTGGTAGGGACCCCTCCACCAAGGTGCAAGGCAAGACGACCTTTCAAAAACTTTTGTAAGGATCCAGTCCCCTGGTCGTAGACTGTGACCGGGACCCTCGTATCGTACAGGTAATGCCTCTCGCACCTGGTGATAAATTGAAAATAGATTTTTAGTCAACTGGTTACAGTAATCTGAAAGAAGCACATTCTCTATATCCCGCAATGAGTGAGTCTTTGGCATACCCCAAATATTAGCAGGTCTTCCCATCACCACCTCAAAGGGAGAGAGCCCAGTCTTAGTTTGAGGGGTTGTTCTCATCGACAGCAACACGATCAGTAAGGCGTCCAGCCATTTTAACTTGGTGCCTGCACACGTCTTAGCGAGCTTATTCTTTATAATGCCGTTGTGCCTTTCCACTAATCTGGCACTTTGGGCATGTCTGGCCGTATGGAACCGTTTATCAATCTGCAATCCTTTGCATATTTGTAGGATTAGGGCAGCGATAAAGTGTGGCCCATTATCCGACCAGATGACTCTCGGCAGCCCGAACCTTGGAAAGAACTCCTTTAACAGAGTTTTTGCCGTGGTTATGGCTGTTGCATCTCTAACAGGGAAGGCCTCAACCCACTTGCTAAATGCACAAATGACAACCAGTACATATTTAAGATTGTTACATCGTTCCATCTCAATAAAATCAAAATGGATGACCTCAAACGGAACATAAGGTCGAGCGAAACTCCCTCTTGGAGTCGAGGTACCTTTTCCTGCATTGTGGGGCAAACAGACCATGCACCCTTGGACAAAGAGCTCCGCAATTTTGAAAATGTTATCATTGGCCCATACACTATGTAACATTTTAGTCATTTTACGCGTGCACACATGGGTCGGACCATGAAACATAATGACCATCATTGTAATGTAGGCATCTGGGAGTAACCATTTTCCTTCAACATTGTCCACCCAACAACCATCGCCATCCAATCTCCCTGCACCCTCGACCCATTTCTTGGTCTCCTCTACAGTAGCATCTGCTTGAATGTCTTTTACAGAATCGATACTTTCACCAAAAGTGCAAACATTTACAATTTCTCTTACAGCATACATTTCTGAACTAAAATCAGTGGCAGTTTGTTTAGCTATCTGATCAGCGAAAGCATTCCCTTTTCCTATATCGTCTGTAAACTTTTGATGTGCTGTGCATTTTACAATAGCTAACTGAACAGGGAGTGCAAGCGCTGAAAGTAATTGCACTATTAAAGTGCTGTGCTGTATTCTTGTGCCATGTGAGGTCAAGAAACCTTGTTCTTTCCAAAGCCTACCGAAGTTGTGAACTACCCCAAAGGCATACTGACTGTCGGTATATATATTCACTGTAAGCCCTTCAGAAAGTTCACAAGCTCGAGTTAATGCTATAATTTCTACGGCCTGCGTGGAATTGTGCATTATTCTTTTGGTTTCCACAATCGTACTTAAAGTAGTGACGGCATAAGCAGCCGTGGATGAACCATTCGGAAGTTTGAAACAAGAGCCTTCACAAAATAGCTCTCCTTGTGGGCTATTCAAAGGCGTGTCTTTCAAATCGATTCTACCTTTAGTCTCTTGTTCTGTAGTATAAAGGCAATCGTGTGATGTTTCGTCACTATCAACAGTATCTTATGGGACAGGTAAAAGTTCAGCCGGATTTAGTACACAACACCTCTGAATTTGAATGTGGGGAGCAAACAAGATCAATTTGTATCCTGTCAATCGTGCGGAAGTAAGGTGTTGCATTTGAGTTCTATTCAATAAAATATCTACAGAGTGAGGTACCATTAGGGTTAACGCATGACCCAGGACCATTCCCTCGCTCTGTTTTACAGGCGCAGCAGCGACAGTTCTCAAACATCTCGGCAAAGCGCATGCAACAGGATCAAGGATGGATGAGAAATAGCCGCACGGCCAATTGTTCCCTCCATGTTCCTGCGTTAACACAGCCAAAGCACATCCATCACGTTCATGCACATACAACGCGAAGGCCTTTTCATAATTTGGAGTTCCTAAAACCGGTGCCGAACACAGCGCGGTTTTGAGTAAATCAAATGCTGTCTGGTGTTCCAAAGTCCATGGCAATGGCAAAGAAATGCCCTTCTTTGTCAAAGCCAGCATTGGTTTAATTGTTAACGAAAAGTTAGGGATCCACAATCTACAATAAGAAACCATACCTATCAGGGCTCTAAATTCTTTCTGCGTATTTGGAACAGACATGCCAGAAATAGTTTTTATCCGTTCAGGTGTCAACCTTCTTGCCTCCTTTGACAGCAATATTGGAATTTCTTGAGTGAAGCTTTGTGGCCATGTTTTGCTAGATGACAAAGCAACAACACAGTGTCTTCTTTACAGGCACTCTCAGACTCAGAAGCCAAGAGGAGATCATCTACATACTGTAGTAACGTTCAAGTAGTAGGCAACTCGAGAGCATCGAGTTGCTCTTTCAATGCTCTACTATTAATACTTGGACTCTCAGTGTACCCTTGTGGTGCACGAGTGAATGTGAACGAGCGTCCACCTAGGGTAAACGCGAACAAATACCTACTATCCTTATGTATAGGAATACTGAAAAACGCGTTTTTGAGGTCAACAACACTAAAGTGAGTGGCAGAAGCCGGAATCATAGTTAGTATTGTTGTAACATCAGGTACAATGGGAAATTGAGGAGCCACAATTTTGTTAATAGCACGCAAATAAATTATAAATCGAAAAGGAATCACATTATCACCTTTTTATATACTGGTAAAATCGGGCTGTTACACACACTACCTGTAATTTCCTCAATTACTCCACGATGTACAAAATCAGAAACTATACATTTCAAAGCCTGTTTGCCTTCAACTGAGATCTTATATTGCGGAATGCGAGGCAATTTTACTCCATGTTTCAGAATAATTTTAACAGGTTCAATTTGAAGAATGCCCACATCATTATCATCAATTGCCCATAAGCATTCCGGAATGTTTCTGAATTCTGGCGGTAAAGGTTGAGTCAAAAACTGAGAGATGAGTGATTGCTGAGGTGAAATTGTTAACCGAACTCCATCCAGGGAGCAATATATTACTGCATTCAATTCCTTGAGCAAATTTAACCCCAGCAAATTCTCCCCACAGTTCGTAGTAAGTAGAAATGGACACTGCTCCGTGAAGGGACCCAGTGTTATCGGTACCGGCAAAGAGACTGGACAAACTACAGGTGTGCCTGAAAACCCTACGGAAACATTGGACTGCCCTGACAGGGGAATGTTTGGAACCCGTGAATGGTCAATGGAACACTTTTGTGCTCCCTTATCTACTAAAAATAGATGTTTCCTATTTCCCACCGCCATCTCAACGTAGGGGCCTTTCTGATGATTGGGAATAGGCGTTGGTTCCAAATCCTGTTTCGGGCAATACTAACGAAACAGAATGTCATCAGAAGGAAGCTCTTCAGAGAGGTACGCGGCAGAAGGGTGATCAAAAATATTTCTATTATCCACATTCGAAACTTGTTTATCATGTGAAGGAGGTTGCTGTGATTCTGGTGCAAACTGACCTCTGCCAGGGCCCCCTACACATGGGCGACCTCTGGATCATCTACCCATGCTCCCAAATGACCTTTGCTGCAAGGTCGGACATTGTGGGGCCAGTGACCTTCTTGTCGACAATGGGCACACTGGTTAATGGTTACCGGCGCCAGGGGCGTACTTCCCTGTGGAATGTATTGACCTCTAAATTGATTACCCCCTCTAGGGTTTCTAACGATCTGTTGCAATAGTACTTTTGTTTTTAGGTCACCCTTTTTTTTCTCAAGTTTTTCCTTTTCATTATTTACACGATTTTCATAGTACTGAGCCATGTGCAGTACTTCTGATTGAGACTTCGCCTGCCAAGCGCTTTTGGAGGACATAATCTGTAACTGGATGTCAGGCAGCAATCCACGTACAGATGTGTCAACAAACAGCCTTTTCCCTGACTCTGTGCCTAAGTCTTGTCCACTGAAATCTGAAAATACCTGGTCAAACCGATTGAAGAATTCGGTGGCACCCTCAGACTTTCCTTGGACACAGGCCATAAGCTTGTCCCAAATGATCCTTTTTTCAGGAACTATAGTTTTCAATTTCACAATAATCCTATCAGGCAAAGTTAATATCACTTGAGGCGGTCGCTCGCCAGCTGGTCTTTCTCTGTCGAGTCTAACCATGTTATCCCATGTATCTCCTAACCCAGGTACATCATCTACAGTCCTAATCTGTTTCCATAAATCAACTGGCAGGAGTACGGAAAATAATAAATCAATATCACTTAAGGTGAATACCGATGATTGTAAGACCGACTCTATTTCTTTATAGAACCCCGTCAGATTTTTTCTTATATCAGGAATAGATTGCTTTATGGTGTTCACTTCCTGTCTTGAGAACGGGACGTGAACAAACTGCGATACGTAATGTGCAGGAATGTCCACAGCGACTAATCCTCGTGCAGCATCGGCCGCAATCTCAACTTTTGGAACAAATGTCGAGGGACCTCTCTCATAGGCAACTGAGAAGTAGGTAGCTCCGAACGCTTACTAAGCAACAGAGCCAAATCAAGCCTAAGGCAGTCGAAGAAGTATCAATCGAAAAGGCTCTCTTATAAACACTCAACAATTCTGCGGGACAGAAAATCTTTCTTTTTACACACTCATTCTGCAGGTATTCTACCATAACCTGTATCACTTTCTTTTGCATTTCTAACACATACTGACCATACGTGTCATATACTTCATCTGGAGTTATCGACATATCCGAAATCTATCTTATTGCATCCTTTGTACAAATTCGCGCTTCCTCACCTATGAATTCACGGCAAGGAGAAAACTGTTTCTGTAAAAACATAATACCTAAACCATCACCATCTGCTTCTTCATTCTGTAACTCTTCCAACTCCTTCCTGTACACAAAAATCCTCTTGACGTGCTCATATACTTTCTCTGCAGTATCTCTAGACAATGCTAAGGCGTTCAAATCCTGTAACCCTTGTGGGAGATCTACATCATCTAATCTATTCCACATTATACTCAAATGAATCCCCAACCCTTCAATAAAAACATCTTTCTTAGGAATACTTTTACAATTTTCGAGTGTGTAAAAAACATCCGCTTGTTCACCCTTCTCCATTCAATGTTTAGCCCAAGCAATCAATTCATTCTTTTTATCTTGGGACACAATATTACGAGTCACAACCCTTGATCCCGCTCCCTGGTCTACTACAAGCGATACAGAATCACTTGGAAGAGGAAGAGTAGGCACATTCTGAATGTCAACAGGTGTAGGCAAGGGGGCAGGCAAAGGAGCAGCGGCTGGAGGAACAACGGGAAGAACAACAGGGAGGACCGGAGGAACTATAGGAGGAGGAATACCAACAGGAAGGGGCAAAGCACCAGGAGGAGGGACGTGCGGGCGTGGTGCAGAGGCATCGGGCCTTTGTTCGTGCAAAAGTTTGTTAATCAATTCATCGGACGTATGAAAATCTTTCGAAGGGTAGATTTTCTGAATGCCTAATTGAAACGCTTTGTCCGTGTTCCTAACTGATTCCATTTGTTTATTTTGATCATATAACCGTGCCTTTTCGGCACTCGTCATATGTCGACGCATATGCTTCTCTCTACTCTTTTGTTGCTGCAAAGCTTCTGTTTTCCAACTGTGCAATGCGTCAAATGCTGCAGGTCTAGCCTTTTTCTTTACCAATACAGACTCTAATGTTCTATACAAGGGATTTCAAAGCTACCATTGGTTGGCCACCGAAGATTAGAATTATGTCTGGTCTGTCTGTGCCAAATGTCATTGAATGCTATACTACCAAAGCCTTTCTTACAGTACATAGTACATGCCGGCGACCCCTCCTGTGGTGCGGGACGGCTATCTTTCAAAGATTGTCTGTCGCTGCGGAATAATGCCCTGAAGCAGGCAGACACTTTCCCAGGCATATCAGAGTTCTGGTGTTACCGGGTCAAATAATTGTGCTCGCGAGTACAATGCGCCAAATTCAAATTGTCACGGTTAAATTAAGAATCGGGTCACGATTCACCTGAGCAAAGGACTGGGAGGCCCGATCGGGTTACTACGGACAATTTCTAAGGACCCACGTGTCCGGTGATTTTGGCAAATTTACCCACCTCGATATATGGACCCTCGTCAAGACATCGTCTCGGGCTACAGCTCACCGTTCAGGGATCGGATCGTGCTGTTCCACCGAGGAATTCACTTCTCGTCCAGAGGGGCCGTTTTGTTCGCACCGTCCGATACCAGTCCGATAGCCGAACCAACCTTCAACGAGACAAAGTCAATCTTGAGGGTCCCTATTTGGGCGGCATCTGTGGAATCATAAAATACAATATTTAGGCTTTTACACCATGCAAAGAGAAATACACCAACACGGGCTTGTAAAGATTCCCAGAACCTTTATTGCAATACTGTACAGTTTACAAAACAAAGTGCACAAATAGCTATTTGGCCGTCAGTACATCACAGAGACCACCAGAAGGTTCAATGTGAGCAGTGAACAGGAATTGCTAGCTGGACATCAGCGTATTTATACAGTTTTCTTCATAACGATGTCCAGCCTCCTACAAGTTAATCATGTGCTGGGCTAGGGTCGAGCCAGGTTCATTCCTAATTTACTTATCTCGTGCTTGCAGTTTACTTCTTAATACATTTTACTAACAAGCACTATTATTCTCTGCGTTTAACTTTACACTCTTTACACATTTGTTTCAATGCAGGTCAAACAATTGTTTCGCATGTCATGTTTAGATAGCATTAATGTTCTTGTATACTTGTAGGTTTACATCGCCGATTCAAGTAATCCCCTGATCCCGAGGTCAACAAAGGACAAGGTCTACATGACCCTAACATGTAGCCTGCAGGCAGGTTGGACATTAACTCGCCTACAAAGGTCGACGAGGTTAAGTAAGAACAAGAGAACACAGGTCGGCCATTTTAGGGCACAGGGTGACTTTGCACGAATAACTAAAATGGCGGCTTTGACCTAAAATGGAAGCTCGATTAACTTAAGGTTACGACCTTGCGATGCGGATTTCCTCGCAGAGCGACTGGGTATAGGCCAACATATTCAATGAGGATAAAACAATATTATATCAGTTTTAACTGCCCAATCCTGAAGGACTAGATCCGGATTCCATTAATAACCTCGAAGAACAAGAACAGCATTAGCAAGCAAGAACACTTACCTGTGAAGTAACCGGCCTTGAATCTATCCTGCGCTTCGCCATCCTCGCCCATCTCCGGAGTTCGCCGCAACCTGCAAAGGTAAAGAAACAAGGATAGCATTAATAAAAATTCTTACCTGGGCAAGCAGCGAGTCCTGCCAGCACCCTGTGCTTCTCTTACCTCGCCCATTTCCGGGTTTCACCGCAACCTACAAGGGAGAAGGAACAAGGTCAGCATTAACAAAGCACTTACCTGGGCAAGCAGCGCTTTGATCGCTCATCACTCTGGAACATCACCGCAAACTGTACAAAGAAGAGAAGAGAAAACAGGTTAGCAATTAACACCAATGAACAACGCAGCTCTCCACTCATCAATAACTCACCGTGGTCTGCGCCATTGGTGTGGCAACTCCGAGATCACAACCATACCTGTGAAAACAAAAGAGACATTGTTAGGGAACAGCGTAGTGGAGCAAGATGCAGAGAAGACAGAGAAAACGGAAGGAAAGAAAGAGACAGAATAAAGACAGAGAAGACATTATAACTCACCTGAAAGACAGCAAGCAGAGTCGGAGTCACAGCCAGTCTGGACCCGACATAAGGGCACACGGACCAGTGAAGCAACTAGGTCCATGGAACGCCCACACCAACCACGCACCACTGCACAGAGAAGCAGGACGGAGAGTTCATTGCACTAAAACCTAAGGTGAGCAATAACCCCAAGGGAGGTGATTTGGACCAGAGAGAGGTGGGAGTCCACCCATCACAGAACCCGTATCTTAACCCTCCATTCTCCTGTTATAGGCACTACCCAATGTCTGGCACATAACTAACCAGAGAGGGGTCCGGGATAGTGCTTAGACATCCATCCAGTATCGTGTGGCGCCCCCGTGGATACCAGGTGAGCGTAACACGTACCAACTCTTTGTGGAACACACCCAAATCTTCATCTCTTTTTCTGAACTCTTCTTTGCTCTCTCTATCAAAATGTCCACTGTCTCTCTGCCATTAAATATTGGATAGCTTAGCACTCTCTGAAAAATGACCAAAACACGGGTGCTCTTCTTCCATGCCAAAAGATCTCTCTCATCTCTTCCTTTGCCTATACAGTTCCCACCTGACACTCTCCCCTATTCTACAGCAGTTGTTGTGCCTTCCAAGCCTTTACTGAAGGGCTGTAGGCCAATCCAGGCAAACTGCATCAAGTAGGCTGCTGGTCGAGTGACCAGGCCATGCCACTCATTTTCTGGGCCCATCTCAGTTTTCATCCCCTCCAAGCCTCTAGTTAAGGACTGTAGGCAAGCTCCAGGAAGACAGCATGAGTAGGCTGCTGGTCACATGGCCAGGCCCTGCCACTCAGTTGCTCTGCACACCACCTATTTAATCAGTTCTCCTTAGACATCCTGATCAGCGGCATCTTCAGCAAAGGAAGTGCAAAGGCAAGGACCTCACCTATGTGTGCCTGTTTGGGCCCCATAAGGCAAAGGGCCTGATCTGCTATACTGCATTTCACATACAAATTAATTGCTACTTCTGCTACTAACCAAAATACATCACCATGTGTCTCCCCCTCCACAGCCATCCCCACTCTCAATAGAGTCCAAATGGTCAAGTGCCTTGGGCAGCCTCGGCAAGCTACCCTAGCAAACCTCATCAATATTATCCTTGTCCCCATCCAACACCCACAGACCACATGCACACACTTGGTAATGCTGATCAATGCTCGTTCAGCAGTCGCTCACACTGCAGAGATTGCTGATTTGAGAAACCAAAGCGTGTCTCACCTACTAGTCCCCGGGGATCTCTCTCTGATGTGGCCAGGGCATGGCTATCGCCTTTTGGATCCAGACCCTGTGGGTGGATCAGTGCGGGAGGATCACCTGGGTGAGGGGTCTTGGGGTTGTGGGGGTGACACAGCCGATTGGTGAGATGCAGCATGCTCCCCTTTCCCATACCTATCCCCCATCCTATTTTATAGGATTCTCCAACATTCCAACTCCCCCCCCTTTCTACACAAACACAGGACCGAGGAAGAGGCTAACCATTACCTATCTCATTGGACTTGTCCCGCTGATTGGGTCAGGCAAAGTCAGGCACTTTGCTTCAATCACATACATCTGATACCCATTAGCTCTCCCCACACAGATAGAAGATGAAACATAGAGACACACACTGAGCAAGGTGGAACACGAGAAGGAGCAGAACTTCCAGTGCGAAGGTGAACCTTCTGGAGCAAAACGACTGACAGAGGGATGAGAGTAAAGGGTAGAGAAACCCAGGAGATCCCTGCAGGAGGTTGTTGCCTCCGAAGAGCTGTGAAAGATACACAGAGAAGGCCAAATCACAAAAAAGAAGACTTCATTCAAGGACGCCAGCGACCCTCCTAGGTGAACAACAGAGTTGGTGAGGTGAGGCCAAGCCTGTGGTATTAACCTTAACACACGAATTAAAGCTGAAAAAACAAGAAAGGAATGCACACAGCCGGTAAATTGGCGAGCAACATGAAAGGCTGGTGTGTGTTAAGGAAAGATTGAAGTTGCAACAGTATATTTCACAATTGAAGGCAGCACATGAGTGGAGGAGACGCGACGAAAGTCAGACCTGTGCTAAACACTAAATTACTGATAACTGTTAAGCCAGTGATACAGAGTAGCAAAGTGATCTGGTGAAAGGAAGTAGCCCACTCAAAGGTCTCTGTGAAATATGTGATATCTTGTAATAAAGGAGTAAAGTGTACACTCTGAAATGCACATGATCAAGATTAACCCCGGCAAAAGGGGGAGTTGAAAGGTGAATACGTTGATATAAAGATCTCAATGAACATTTGTGCTTATGGTGGTGAACTACTAAGACCAAGAGAAACTGGGGCAAATAACATAAGAGTGTGCGCTGAAGAGAAAGTGGAAGTTCTCCTGCGGAGGTCTATGGCAAAAGCCTTGCACATTTGAAAGTCTTCAACATTAGTGAAAGGTCCGAGCCCGGCTGAGGGAGACCGCAAGTTTGATAGGTTAGGGGAAGGGAACCCCTAGTGGAGGTGAATTAAGCTTGGGGAAGGGAACCCCTGCAAGTGCTGTGAGTGCCAGATCTGAGCCCAGTTTAGGGAGATTTATGTGAACTGTTAAAGCTGTGAGAGGTCCGAGTCCAACGGAGGGAGACATATGTGAACTTTTTGTTGATCTGTGAACTTTTTTCTGAACTGTAAAATAACTTTTTGGAACACTGTAATAAGTAACTTAAACATGGAAGTCCAGGAGGGCCTCCACCCACATTTTGAACTGCCTTTGTTCTGAAGAACTGTGCAAGAGTGTGTCACCCCGTCTTACTCTGTGCTGTCCAACATGGGGAGGAGAACTGACTCAGCTATCTTGATCCTTTATGTTACAACACTGATTTCCCTTTGCATACATATTCCCCTTTACACATTTTTTGTATAAGAGATAGGGAAGGTATTAGGTTTTGTTAGTATAGGCCATTTTGATTTGACAAAGACTGACTAGGACTGCGTTTTCTTTATTATTTGATGGTAGAGACTACTCCCATCATAGCTGTAGGGCAAAGTAGGAGCTTTTCTAAATCCCAAAAATTGAATAAAGGTTTTGAAACTTGTCTCTGTTGTGTCATTGTCATACTTGTGACCTCATATCGTACAACAACCTTGATGCCCTGTTTATCACTGTAACATGGTTTACCCCATCCTCCCCACAGGTTTTCTACATCCTCCGACGAAAGACTAGTGCTCCAGCATGCCAACTGGACTGGAAGGTTAGTAAGTTCAGTGGCACACATCCACAGGAGCAATTGGCCATGCTCCATCATAAACCTCTCCCAGAACAAGTTCATTTGAACCCCTCACCTGCTGGTTCCCTCTATCACACAAGGAATCTATTACATTCCACCTCATCTACAGACTACCACACAGGAGGGAATCTTTAATTGCTTATATCACAAACTTGCTCTCTTCTGCCAAAGTAGCACATTCAAATAATGTCTTTCTCAGTCATTTTAACATCCCTGAATCACAGGCTGTCAACCACACTAGATACACGCTTTTAGCACTGACTGCTTAAATGGAGCTTAAGCAAATGTTGTTTTCCCCCCATGCATAACAAAGACAACAGCCTAGAAATAGTCTTCACATCATCCCCCTTCTCCGCCTGTGCAAACACTATCTCACTTGACTGTTCTGACCATGCCACCATCCCATTATCTGTAACTCACTTGACTACGACTCACAAAGGGCAGTCTAAACACCCCCTCACTCAAAAACACTCATTCAAAACCTTCCAAGTCAATGAGCTAGACTTCCCTACCACAGGCAATGCCTCGGACCACCTGGAATTATTCAGCAATTCTGCTATGAAACTGGTGGACGCTCATGTCCCGCTAAAATCCAGCTCGGCTAAGACCAAACCATCTGCCCCATTGTACACCCCCAAGCTATCCTCCAAGAAACGCTCAATCAGATCCATAGATAAACAGTGGTGCAAAACCCATAATTCGGAAGACCTCACCAACCTCAAATCTCTGCACGCAAACCATAGGATTCTGATTACGGAGGCTAACGCAGCTTACTAATCCACCACATTTGCAGCAGCTTCTAACAGGAGCAAAGCCCTCTTTGAAATAGTAAAGCTTTGTTAAAACCCTCACCTTAACCCCCGGAATACCAGAAACTCGTGCAAAATGAGACAGAATCAACACATTTTTTATTGAAAAATAGACAAAATCCAAGAGACCATTGAATCAACCTCTCACAGCATTGACATCCCCTTCACACTGACACACAGCCCATATGAGCCAAATTCTATCCTCCCTTTCCCCCGGATCTCCTTAGAATGATTGCCTCCCCCAAACCCACTTCTTACTCTGATGATATAATTCTGGCCACCATCATTAAACAATTGACAGACCCAGCACTCAATGCCCCCCTCAGCATCATCAAAGCCTCCCTCGAAGAAGGATCATACCCAGACTCCCTCAAGACTGGCATCGTATGACCTCTTGAGGAAAACAAAACATGAGATCCAGACAACTTGGCGAACTACAGGCCCATTACAAGCCTCCCGCTGATTGGCAAAATCATGGAAAAATGTCTATTAGTCAGGGTTTTGCACAAAGGGCAGCATTGAGACAGCCACCATCCAGGTGGTGGATGATGCTCTCCAAATCATGGATAACTGTGACTCATGCTTCTTCATCCTCCTTTACCTCTTGCTGCATTCAACACCATCGTCCACCACATCCCTGTCTCCCTCCTTGCAAACAGGATGGGATTCTCTGGCACTGTCCTGAATTGGTTTACCTCCTACCTCTCAGGCAGTCACTAGGTTGTCCAGATGAAATTGTTGTGTTCTAACTGACTCCAGGTCCCCTGCAGAGTCCCCAAAGCTCCATCCTCTCACCAATCTGTTTTAACCTTTACATGGAGCTTCTGGGCACTCCCCTCCTCAAAGATCCCAATATAGTAATTCACCAATATGTAGATGACACTCACTTGTACATGGGAGAATATAGCTTGCAGGACATCATTTGTCTCCGTGATTACCTACCCATCATCCAGTCTCGGGTTGATATGATATGTTTTGACGCACCTCTACACAAGTGTTTTGGGCGCGACAAGACAAGGAGGGGAAATGCCTACCTCAAACTAAACCCAACCAAGAGTAAATTCATGCTCATCGGTCCGCCTGCTAAAAAACATCTTGTCCAACGATAGCTCAATGATATGAGCCTAGAAGGATTTGATCCACAATTCTCAGACTCAGCTAAATCCTTTGGCTTCACCATTGATAGCAATCTGTCCTTCCAGAAACACATAGCCAAGAATGCCCAACTAGCCTGGCTCATAATCTCCTGTCCTTCATCTGGCCACAGGACTTCTGGACCGTGGTGCAGGCCCTTATGGTCTTGCACATCGATCCTCTGCTGCCAGGGCTCCCAGCTGCTCACTTGGCACCCCTATAGCAGTCCACCACTCTGCAGCATGTCTTATTATGGGAGCATGGAAATTTGACCAAACCATGCCAGGATACTGTCCAAAACTGCATGCATCATCTACAAAGCAGTCAGGACTACCGCGCCAGTGTACCTGGCAGCAACGCTACACATATAAGGTGACACGCTACTCGTGCAGCAACTTGACCAACTGGCTTGAATCACAACTCGTCTATAAACAGAGGACCCACAAACAATCCTTCTCTTGTCATACACCCACCCTCTGGATCCCGGTGCCGGCTTGGAATTTTATTTATTTATTTGAAATTATAAAGTGCACAACAACCCTCAGGCATTGTGGAGCTGTTACAGAAAGCTTACTTAGTTACATAAATGCTTGCAAAAAACAAACATACATACATGTTGCCTAATCCCATGTTGCAGGGCGGCTAACTTAGTTGCTTAAGTGCTTGCAGAGACATACAGATTGCCTAGCCCCATGTTGCAGGGCGGCAGCAGTATACAAATGTATAAAGTCAAAATCAGATGGCAGAAACCTGCTGCCCAACCCCATGTTGCAGAGTGGCAGCAGCATACAAATGCATAAAGTTCAATCAGGTGTCAAAAACATGCTGCCCAACCCCATGTTGCAGGGTAGCAGCAGCATACAAATGTGTAAAGTCAATTCAGGTGGCAGAGACATGCTGCCCAACCCCATGTTGCGGGGTGGCAGCAGCATACAAATGCATAAAGTCAATTCAGGTGGTAGAAACATGCTGCCCAAACCCATGTTGGGGGGTGGCAGCAGCATACAATTGCATAAAGTCAATTCAAGTGGAAGAAACATGCTGCCCAACCCCATGTTGCAGGGTGGCAGCAGTATACAAATGCATAAAGTCAATGTAGGGTTGGGAGCACACAGCATCACAGGCGACCGGGGGGGCACACAGCATCACACAGGTGACAATAGGAGGGTGGGGCTCACGCATCACACAGGCGACCATAGGGGGGCGAGGGCTCATGCATCACACAGGTGACCATGGGGGTGAGGTGGTGTGCTCACACATCACACAGGCAACAATAGGGGGGTGGGGGCACACATATCACACAGGTGACTATATAAGGGGTGGGTGGCACACACATCACACAGGTGACCAAAAGGGTGTGGGGTGCTCACGCATCACACAGGAAACCATGGGGGATGGGGGCTTATGCATCACACAGGCGACCATAGGGGTATGGGGGGGCTCACCCATCACACAGGCAACTATAGGGGGTGGGTGATCACGCATCACACAAGCAACCATAGGTGGGCATGGGGGGCTCACGCATTACACAGTCGACCATAGGGGCTGGGGGTTCACACATCACACAGGCAACCATATGGGTGTTGGGGGCTCACGCATCACCCAGGTGACCATAGGGAGGTGAGAGTCTCATGCATCACACAGGCCACCATAGGCGGTGGGGGGCTCATGCATCACACAGGTGACAATAGGGGGGGTGGGGGTTCATACATCACACAGGTGACCATAGGGGGAGATGGGGGACTCACACATCACACAGGCGACTATAGGGGATGGGAGCTCATGCACCACATAAGTGACCATAGGGGGATGGGGCTCATGCAT
The DNA here is from genome assembly GCF_040938575.1 of Ambystoma mexicanum. Lineage (NCBI taxonomy): Eukaryota > Metazoa > Chordata > Amphibia > Caudata > Ambystomatidae > Ambystoma > Ambystoma mexicanum. The sequence continues at coordinate 1,025,431,320 of NC_090933.1, forward strand.
CACACAGGAAAACATAGGGGTCATGGGGGGCTCACGCATCACACAGGTGACCATAGGGGTTGGGGGCTCACGCATCACACAGGCGACCATAGGGGGAGATGGGGGCTCATGCATCACACAAGCGACCATAAGATGGTGGGGGCTCACATATCACACAAGTGACGATTGGGGGCATGAAGGACTCACGCATCACACTGGTGACCATAGGGGGCGTGGGGGGCTCATGCATCACACAGGCAACCATAATAGGTGTGGGGGCTCATGCATCACACGGGTGACCATATAGGGAGTGGGGGGCTCACGCATCTTACCGGTGACCATAGGCGGGTGGGGGCTCACACATCACACAGGCGACCATAGGGGGTAGGGGCTCACGCATCACACAGGCAACCAAGGCGGTGTGGGGGCTAACACATCACACAGGCAGCCATAGGGTGTGGGGGGCTCACGCATCACACAGGCGACTATGGGAGGTGTGGGGGGCTCACGCCTCACATAGGCAACCATAGCATACCTGTAGCAGACAGGTAGCTGACAGGAGCCTTATGATTGGGCCTTGGGAGGAGGTCAAGGAGGATGATGCTAGTGTCCAAAGAGGAAAAGTACCTTGGTTTCCTTTTTTTTGCACAACGTGCGCCGCTCGCTGCAGCCCAAGGGGGGCATGCCAGACATGGTGGAGGTGCACTCAGTGCACTAGGAGGCCATCAGGTGGCCGCAACAAGAAAAGAGGGAGAAAGGCAAAGAGAGCACATTGCATGGGGCCAGGATCGGGACTTGGGAGAAGGGCCAGCCAAGCCTGACAACCTCCTTATTTGCCATGATGTAGAAGGCCACAGCCAATCCTAGGCCCCATGCACACCAGCCCAGCACTCCAGTGCTCGAACAAAGGGCACAGCCATCTTGAAATGGCATTTCTGTAAAGGATAGTATTTGTGCACTCGCACAATAAAAATGAAAAAAACAACATTATTTGGCTCAATGAGTACATTAGTCAAGGAGGATGACGCTAGTGTCCAAAGATGAAAAGTACCTTGGTTTCTGTTTTTTTGCACAATGTGTGCTGCTCGCTGCAGCCCAAGGTGGGCATGCCAGGCATGGTTGAGGTGCAGCCAGTGCGCTATGAGGCCATCAGATGAAGGTAGAGATGGCAGCTGCAGCCGCTCCGGTGGCCACAACAAGAAAAAAATGCCCCCACAATTAAATTCTCCAATTTCTGAAATATCTCAAAACATGGTTCTTACAACAAAACCTGACCAATTGATAATTTCAATGGATGCACATACCGACGCACAGACCTCACAGTACTGTACAGCACTCCACTGTTCTTGAGCTAGGTCTGCACTTTAAACAACAACAAAAACAAATGATAATAAATGTTTTATATGAAATGGATTACATGTATGAACTTTCCTATCCCCAAAACCCATCATATACACTGGCACACACACAAACACACACACACACTGTGAGAAACCTGAAAGTGTCTCACCCACTAGTCCCCAGAGACCTGTCATCCAGGTGGCCAGGACACAGCCATCGCTATTGGATCCAGTTCCTGGGGGTGGACGAGTGCGGAAAGAATCACCGGGATGGGGGGTGTAGGGGGAGTGGAAGTGTGACACTGTAGGGTGAGATGCAGTATCCCCTTTCTTTATGACACCTTTTCCCTATCCTTCCTGGTAGGATACTTATTTATTTATTTATTAGCTTTTATAGAGTGCACAACAGCCCTTAGGCATCGTGGCGCTGTTACAGAAAAACTTGCTGGTTACTACAATGAACGTGTTGCGCATAGTGGATACAAGGCAGTGGCTTAGCTTAGTGGTTACAGGGCAGCAGCTTAGCTTAGAGGTTACAAAGACATAATAAGCTTAGTGGTTACATTGAATACAGTAGAATTTAGTTACATGCTTTGCTTACACTGGATACTGTAGATGTTGATTACATACTTAGTTTAGAGGTTACTTGGAAAGCAGTGGGGCATATTTGCAGTTTTTGCTTGGAGAGCGTGAAGAGTTAGTTGAACAGCGTGGTTTTGAGGGTTTTGCGAAAAGATGAGGAGGGATGGTTCTGCTCTTAGTTCGCTAGGGAGTGCGTTCCATTATTTGGGAGCTATGTGGGGGAAGCCTAGACCTCCGGCGTTAACTCTTTTGATGAGTGGGACTTGCAGTTGGTTGGCATGGTGACTTCTGTTAGCATGGGTAAAACTGACTCTGTTTATTGTTTCAGTCATATAGGATGGGTACTTATAAACTCTACCCTCCCTTTTCCAACACAACCACTTTCTCACTCCATGACCGACAATGGACTAATACCGAAGCCATTTACCTGACATGTCCCAACACAAGGGTCAGACAGAGTCAGGCAATTGCTGACAACTACACACATCTGACTGCCATTTCCCTTCCCCACTGGGATAAAAGGCAGAGCAGAAGAGCATACTTTGAGCAAGGCTGAACGCACGAAGATCCAGTTAGTCCAGGACGGCAGTTCAGAGAAAGGTGGCAAGACCTGAAAGGACACCATGGAGGTAATTGCCCTTGCGCTTTTCGACCCAGACCCGCAAAGCCTCTGATGAAAGAAATGTAAGACCGGGAATCGCAGCTGGAAAGTGGTGTGATGGATGTCAGTGGTGCATGGAACACTCACACTGTGATAGCCAGGGCGGGAAGATGCAGTTGCCATTGTGTTACCGTCCTTGACGCCAGGGGCTGAAGAATCACCAATGAGTTATGCACAACTGGTGAGACAGATGAACCTGATAGTGAGCCGGTCTGTGTTAGATTCAAGGTTGCAGTGGCATTATTAAGAAGCTTAAGAGACAGAAGTCTTTTATGAATGAATTTGATACCCCTCTCTTGAATGAAGAGGCAGTTTTGACAATAAAAGAAATGTGAAACGGACGTTTGAACCCGACTGAGGGGAACACCGTATGAATTGTGTTTTTGTAAAGCCCACATTCACCATGGGCTACCAGAGTGAGCCAGCGAGACAAGATTGCCCTTTTGGAACTCTCTGTTTAAATTGGAAGTGCTTTGGGAGGTGGACGCTGAAAGAAGGAACAGAGCCCGGATGAGGGGGATCCAAGGGTGAAGAGTAATCACCATACGTGAAGGTTATCCGAAGGAACCTTTGTTTTGTTGTTTTGGCATATCAGGCTTGTGAAGCAAGAGACTTTGCATGAGTAGAGACTTAGGTACAGAAGGACCTGATATAGAGAAAAGGAAATGTGAGCTTCTGCCAGAAAAGCCCAGCAGTGTGCTTTGATCTGGAGTCCCGCCTTGTCCCGTGCTAAAAACGTGGGTCATAACATTCTGACTTATCATTTTGTGAACACCTCTTTCTTTTTTTGTGAACATTATCCCACACTGTTTTGTAGCATAGCGGTAAGGATTTGCAATAGGTTTTTTTTTTTAGTATAGGCCTTTTTTATTTGATTAGACTACACTTGGACGGTATTCTTATTATTTGACGGTTGTAGCTTGCTCCCTTGCTCCCTTCTTAGATTTAGGTCTAGGTAAGACATATATCTCACCCACTTTACAGTTTAATCAACACCCTTGAACTGTGATCATGTGAGTCTGTCTTACTTTGATACCATGCCTTTCTTACAACACACACACAGACACACACACTTGCTTAATCCCAACACTGAACAATCCTCCATGTTCATTTTCACCAATGCTGCTAACCATATCTGCTAGCCATGCTGCCTCACATTGTAACTTGGAGTAGCCTGTAGCAGAATACATGGGAAATATTGTCTGAATGCTGTTGGGGTTCATGCAGTGAACATGTACAACACCTGCACATTTGTTATACACTGTTAGTTGAGGAAAGAAAGAGTAGGGAGGAACATAGTCAAGTTTACCTCAACGTGTGGAGACAGAACCAAGAATCAGCCAATAAGTGCAATTGGCAGTAAAGAGAAGATCAAACAAAATGTCATGGATTGCTTACCAGATAATCAGTCAAGGTAGATTTAAAATGTAAGGAGAGAAGTTGATGAGTGGCAGGCCTCTGGAATCTGACAACCTATTTAGGCATCCAGGTTTTAAGAATAGGGAGATAGCATGAATGCAACTGTTGCCACACAGATGAAAGAGCCTGAAGGAAGTTCACAAGAAGCCAGCGGACCAAGAACACAAAAGGAAGTTCATCTATACCACAATGGCAACAGTATACTTCAGGAAGATGGCAATGTTAAAAGAACAAACACTGTCTCCTTTAGTGGGGGATACATTTATTTCTGGAGTTTCCATTGAAAATGGCACATGTGCATTGCGTGATTTGGTGGGACCACACAGTTGTGGTTATCCTACGCTGTGCTTAGGCCTGCTTTGGATGAATACTATATGTTAGGCAGACACTTTCTTCATGTTGTGGTCATTTACACTAGTTTCAACAATAAAATATTCTTTTAAAGGAACAAAAACTTTGGAAACAACAGGGGAAATCGGAGTCAGGATAATCCATCCATTAGGCAATAGTCAGACAGGACAATTACATTAAAGGTGAAAAGAGTAGGCAATCATTAACACGAACAAGGGACAAGAACTAATAGGCAGCTTTGAGTAAGACCAGGAAACCAGTTACATGATCTAAGCTCACAACACTAGTAGGCATGAGAGCTATAATTAGTGAGAGCAGGCATTCGAGTACACAATCAGTGGGCAAATCACTAGCAGGCATCATCATTATAGTGTGGAAGAGCAGGCAATTCCGTATATAGTTCAGACACAAGGTAATCTTGAGACACAGGGAAACTATAGGGAGTACAGTTGCTTCAGAGAATGCATATAGTTGAAATATCGTGATCATGCCACATCAGAAATAAGTGGATGCGTGAGAGTTGTTGAAAAGCTGGTAACAATAATTTGATAGCAGGCCAGAAGTTCTAAGAACTCCCCCCAAATACATTTCAAAGTAATGCGCTGGAAGAAAGGTAATAATTGAGCATTCAGTTTCAAAACCATAAGGATGTGCTTGGTACATGACACAGATATTACAAGCATTCTGCAAGAGAAAAACAATTGGTACGGTGGCCCAAGAAGCGCGATTGGTGCAAGGTACGGCACCGTGTTTTCAGCTTGATTCTACTTCCGCTTGACTATTATGCATTCCCATAGCTCAAGGCCATGTTATTGAAGTGTTTTCCTTTATCACTTTACCACATCTGCGACCATGACAGGATTAGAAAACAATTCAAGATCTGGATGATCAAGGACTAATCATCCTTTTATGGCACCTTGAATATGATTGAATGCTTACTCCTTTTTTTGCAAGATCTCTGATGCCACATGTTGCCTGCTGCATATTGCAAGTACAAATTAAATACATATGTTTTGACCATACTTGTTCAAATTCCCATGAAACAGCACTTTCACAATACTCCTAATGCAAGACTTAAAGATGTACATGGCTCTGATTGGACATTTTCCCCATGTAACCAGTCATGCTCAATAGGTCTAATTCAGATCTCTGGCTACCTGTCAAAGTCACAACCTATCGAATATCCTAATTTCAAAACAACAACAAACAGAGGACTGCAAAACTGCATCTCAATTAAATACATGCAGCCAACACACATTAGGGAACATATGGAAACTGAACTTGTGGCACCTGCTAGTTTTTTGTTTCGGGTACATGTCGCACTGATACTTCTATGCTGCTCTTTGCATTGCATGCTCTAGTAATCCCATTTTTTATCGTCTGCATGCAATTCCTAAAAACTATACATAAGCACTAGGAAGACCGATTGTTTCCCACGGAAACGTATATTTGAATCCATTTCTAGATAGTTACATTTTTCTCTGAAAGTATCAATTACTTATGAGGAGTCCTTTACAAAAGATACAACAGATTTGTTTAACAAATTGCAGGTTAGTGAAACGTTGTTAATAACAATTGACATTAATCCGTTCCAAACAAACATTCCTCAACAAAATAGTATCCGCGGTATTTGGGCCAATCTTGCCCAATCTGATATTTGTGATGTAAACTATGAATACCTTACTACCGTTTTCAATGGTTTATTGATGGTGTACTGAGTAAAACCTACAATGGCTATAAACCAAAGCTTGGGTGTAAAAAAAATGCATTTCTATGGGTGCACCATTCAATCCCATTTAGCGAATATATTTATATGGCTCTTCATAATCATCTTTTCCCTTACTCTCCCATGTCTTAAATGTTACTCTCATCCATTCTCATACATCAGTGAATGTTAGTTTAGACATCCCAATGCTGGCCAATGCAATCAAATACAGTCTTACATAACTTAATTTATTAATACACATGATGTATATGATCCAATGTCCTTGTGGACATAATTATGTGAGAAGAAACCACACATGCATTCACAGATAGGAAGTTATCTCTTGCGAGACATTTTACTTCTACAACACACACCGTACCATGACTCAGTTTTCATGTACATTTGAGTGAATATCTAATAACCACTAGACTGAATGAGACAATACATTGGCATGAGTTTTACTGGATGATTTAGAACATGCTAGTGTTTTCCCAACAATGTTTATGAAGATATTTTTTTTACTGCATTTCCAAGGAAACTAATTTCATGAGGCTATTGTGAATGTTTATGACTTTTGGGGTATATGAAAAGGTAAGTTAGTGATGAACACATCTATTTAAGGAACGGACCATGAACAGTTGTGTACGTGATATATCAAATGATGAGTATTTTCACATAAATGAGGTACTGTAACACTTTTAGAAGTAAGTATTTTCAGCACTGGTAAGGATATTCTAGAATTAGATTTTCTCTATTGCTTTCAAAGATGATGGTACCTGTTTGAGCACCTTTTGCAGTTGCTTGTTGGCAATCTAGGCTGTTTATTATGATGTATTGGTGAATTCCTAGGTTTTGCGTGCATATTTCATAGCCAATTGATAAAGCAAATATTTTGTTTTGAAGCATATTGCAGACAATCCAAGTTTGTCTGTGGATAAAATACCATAATTATTTCTTTCTAAAAGGAGACAAACAAGAACGGATGTCTCATTAGTTAAACATGTGGATGTTAGATGTTAAAATAGGACCCAAACCAGACTGTTACCATCATTTCTATAAATTAAAGTTCACAAGGGCGGGCATGCAGCACTATGAACTTTAATTAACTATGAGTGCACCAAGTCACTCTCTAGATGTATTATAATTCACCATTGCTGCTATACAAGTAGAACAGGTAGCTTCAACATCTGTGGTTGCATTGACTCTGCTATGGCACAGTATTGTCTGTGCAAGACACATGATATAGTGTCTACTTTGGGAGATGCAGTTATGGTACTGATGCTACCCTACCTGACTTTATTGGCATGGAGTCTAATTTGTTCTTCTGTGTTACTCAACCTAATAAGGAGTCATTATTAATGCACATTGTCTCATCAGTTGAAATGAGTTATATTATGCTAACATGTGCTATTGTCTCTTTGACTCCATTAAACTCTGTGGATGGTGTAAGGTGTCCTACATCCCTAAGGTTCCTGCTTAGTACATAACAGAAGCTCCCCTCTCCTTTGAATCAGCCCGTTGACAAAGACTGAATCCTAACGGAAGCACTAGGTTTAGCATTTTCAAAATCTTTCAATAGGATACAGCTTGTTAAAAGTAGCATCTAAACCTGACCTGATGGAGCACACTATTTGTCTCATCCAAGAGAAGAGGTTCACATACACATGATATTCTTCAAGGGCAGAAACCTGCATACATTCTAACCAAATATCAATCATAGTCTATAAAATCCAAATGTTCTTCTAGCTCACTTTGCTCAAAGATTCTGTGTCCAAGTCAAAATGCTAAAACAATGTGGATATAAAGTCACAGATTAAAAGGAAAACAGGAATTGAATGACTTCACATCTAGCACAGAACGAGAACACCATGGAGATCAACCTCAGCACATTAAACTACCCCAATAGCATGATTGCTATCATGAAAGAAATAACATCTAAACATTCTGCATTCTGGTTCCCTGTGGAATTAAACACAGATTGGAAAAGCCTACAGGTCATGGAAAAGAACATTTTCCACATCCACATTCCTGTACAAGTGCTACTTCTCAAACTTAAGCAGCAAATTAATAAAGTTTATAGATTTATAGTCGAGGAAACATGACAACATGCACAACCTTTTACAAAATTACTAGTAATACCATTGAGCCAATATCACCAACCTGGAAAAGCTTTTGAAGTAGGATCATATTTGTCAAATCATCAATAGAACAGTGTTCTTTCTTAGATAGTCTAAACATTGCACATGATTTCCATCATCAATGCATTTTTCAGCAGACCATGATTTATTGACTAATTTCCACCCAATATGTGTCCTCTGATATCCGAGAAATATCGTAGACAGATGTTTCATCACACCACTCCACCAACTAATCATGCACAACATATTACTAGGTTTCAGACCAGGCTGCATCATTACATTTGCCATCTTAAAATATATTATGCATGCACTATTAGACACATTTAATTATTGTCTAATTGATCGCCTATGTTGGTTGGATTCATTCAGCATGGGGTTCAGTAGTTGAAGATACACCACTGCTAATTCTAGAATATTCTATTGGTATAATTTCTGTTTTGTCTTTCTATTTTATGGTATGTCACGAGAGGCGTAGTTGATGACCACTACTGTCTATTTTAAGGCACAAAAAGTGAATTCTGACCATTATCCACGTTACATGAGTACAGGCTGAAAGTATGAGCCATAGTGATGCCCACCCTTTCCCCCATTAAAATGTCCCTTTGAACAATTTTCCTTGTTTGAACGGACACCCTTTTGCGTCCTTTATTTACAGCAAAAATGTATTTTAAATAAGTATATGGGCTCATTACAATGTTGACCTTCACCACTGGAATAGAAGAAAAAAAGAGTCCATTTTAATTTTGAAAATCCAACTCAGATTAGGATAGAAAATACCTTCTGACTTGGACTTGGGAACATGGAAATACCAGCAGTATTTGGCAAATGCATCCATCTTTACTGTTACCTCCCCACTCATAATGGTCACAAATGATCCTCCATTTCAGGCCCAAACTCATAAAATATAGAGGAACGTCTTTAATAAGTACAATCATGGCAGATATGTAATTTCCTTAATTCTCAGAAAAACCACATTGTTCTCAGAAAAATAACATCCATGGAGAGCACCAAATCAAAAGTCACTTTCCTTGTAAAAGAGTAGATCTATCTTGAAGTTACCAAAAACTGAGATCTACATGTTCGCTGCTTCATATTAAAATACCAATGTGCTCACAAATGTATCTTTTGAATACAATTATCATTTCAAACGTTGCAAGTGAGAGGAAACTAATATAACTCACAGGAAACTCTTACTCTTTGATCTGTAATAACTTTGATCCTATATGTGTTTTTATATAGTAGAAAAAGGGAATAAGAGATAATCATTGTCATGTATACATGGAGTGTGTCGCTTGCTAATCCATACATACTTCCTTATTCCGCCCACTCAGAATTGTGAATATGTGTGAGTGAGTGGGTGATAAACATTACCCTATGCAAAAAATACATTTGCATAGTACAGTTAGGAGTTTGCACCAGACAACCAAAGAATCCAACATACAGAAGGAACAGTTCTGAAATCATTGTATCGTTATATATTGTACTAATTACTGTCAGTATAATAAATTGAAAGGTTAGCCTTGACCATGTCAAATGGTAAAGGTTAGGACAGGTGGGATGCAAGGGTCAACAATGTTAAATCACATATTCATGTTTTGAGGAGACATGGTCATCAGGACTAGAGTAGCTACTTCAAAGTTGTAATCGTTTTAATGACATGCTTTGGATCTGGCATTCCACTACATGACTTTCAATATGACTTCAATGATCCATTAACTGTACCTATGCTGGGTAGTCCTAGTTCAACTTGTAATGTAACATCTCTAGAGACCCAAAGCTTGCAAAGACCTTCTATATTGAACTTGAAATTGTAGTTTTCTATGTACAAGACCAACTTTATTTAGTTCCAAATCATTATTTCCAATGCTTAAACCTTCATAAATGTCAAGGTATATTGCTTCTGTGCTGTATGGTCACATATATATGGTCATATACATACAAGGATTTAGAACAGACGGGTGTTTAGAACGCGCCGAAAAACAAAATGATTGCTTGTGGCGTGGAGGTTGAACGGAATTGACTTCCATAATCTGGCTTCTGCCACTGAGAAGGATCGACCACCAACCCGTTCAACCCGTTCAAAACAATAGTGCGGTACAGAAAGGAGGCATGCGTCCTTAGAGCAAAGCACACAGGATAACTGGTAGGGCAGAATCTTTCGTGCAGATATTCTGCTCCTAAACCACAAAAGGCCCGATGAACTATAGTAAGTGACTTAAACTGTACCAGTTGCAGTACAGGTGTACACTCGATTGAGTGAAAAAATGGTGAAATGTGAGAACCATGTGGAGTACCTGTTCAAATCCGGGCAGCAAGGTTCTGGGGTAGTTGTAGTCAGTGAAATAGGTAGAAGGGCTGGGCAAGAAAAAAAGAGTCCAGCTGGCTAAGGACCAAAGAAGCTGTCACCACGGGATGAACATGTATGAGGAATGGTAGGACTTTAGGTACGATTCTAAGTTGAAAGAAGCTAGCCTTTCAAATAGCACCTACCTGGGCTCAGGTGGAAATTCACATCACATTTATGGGGCAGAGACCAAGCTCGGGGGGTCAACATGCAGAGGACCAGGCCGGGATGGCAGGTTAGAAAGTGGACCTCAGTCTTGTCCCCATTAAGTTTCAGCCAGTTTTCGCCCATCCACTTACCCACCACTGCCAGGCACCTCCTAACCTGAGATGCTATTTCCAACACCTGAAGCCATGGGAACAGATGAGCAAAACAAGAGGCTGAATTTGGATTTTGAACAGTGCCAGGGACAAGGGGGAGGCCTGGGGGGCCATACAGAGTAAAGAGAAGAGAAGGAGGAGAGTGTTAGTATCTGGCCTCAGTCTGTCAAAAAAGAGGCAAACCAGGAGAGGACCTGTCCTGGGAGACCAGCCAGGGTGAGGCGATCCAACTGCACAAGGTTGTCCACAGTGTCGAATGACACAGAAAGGTCTAACTGAATCAGGACACCCACTCACCCATGGTCATCTAACCGGGACAGGTCATCAAAGACAGAGACTAACACACTCTCTGTGCCCCGACCGGGGCAGAAGCCAGATTGAAAAGGATTAAGAAATAATGAGTGTTCTAGAAAAGAGGTGAGAAGACGGGAAACCAAGGATTCCAGAAGAAGAGAGAAATGTGACAGAAATTGGCAGGAACCAAGGGTTTGAGAGATGGCTTTTTCAAAAGTGGAACAACAACTGATTGCTTAGGTTCAATGGGAATGATGCCTAAAAGGCAGGAATTGTTGACTGTTTACGTGTCCCAGACTAGAATGTGGGGCATCATTTCTTTTAAAATTCTCAAGGGAATTGCCTTGGATGGCGATACAGATTTAAGTCTTCAGTCGAGAAGACAGGGAAGGTAGACCATTGATGCTTGGACGAAGGGGTGGGAGTAGCAGTACAATGTGGACACACCTTGGACTACAATCAGTGCTGCTTGTAGTGACTGCTCATGTGGATGTCAGGGTCACTGTGCATGAAAATGTGGTCTGTCAGTGAAAGTCACATGGTGACAGATACACTGTAATGTGTGATGTACTGGGAAATGTGTGGGCCACTTACCAAGACACTTCGCCATATCACAGGGATTGTTTTTAAAATGTGAACTCCAAAAAGGCTTTGCACCTGAATCCACCCACGTGATCTGCTGTACCAGTGGTTTCACTCATGATGCCATAAGTGATATCACATGTGATATCATGCGTGATGTCATTTGTGAAGTCATCAGGGTGTTTCCAGGCTGTGCAATGGAAGACTCATAGTTAAGGTGGAATAGCTTCCAGCACCTGTCAAATTTCAGCGGTTTATTGGTGTTAAATAGGCACCTTAACATTACTTCAACTAAGGTTTTTTCACCACATTTTTAGGGTTTTGTTCCACTGAACCTATAACCTTAACTTTCCCTTAAGTACATTTTTTTCACTGAATTTCAGGGGGTTTGTCCCACCACCTGCATTTCTGCCCTTTTACTGCTAACATAACCATTGTCATATCATTTGTTATCAATATGTGTTCTTCAGCTATGCAACATCAGGTTTTTCAATCATTACTAATGGTGTACTGTGACAAGGAATAGTGAGGGGGGGTAGTGGAGTGGCTGTTATGACATATAGTGAGATGCTAGTAGTGGGGTCTGTGATGATGAAAAGCGAGGCTGTTTTAGTGGGGGAATGTGATGAGGAAGAGTGAGTTGGTGGTAGTGTGCTACTGGAATGAGGAAGAGTGACATGATGATAGTTATTTTGTGACCTACCAAACATCGAATTATGTACCTTACACATTGTAAACCAAAAAGTCCTACCTATGAATATAAATATTTTTTAAACACTCATCACTATCTTACAACCATATAGTGAGATGTGAAAGAGAAAGGCAAACCAGCCCTCCTTCTGCTCCTTGACCTGTTTGCAACTTTTGATTTGGTGGACCACAATACTCTTGGCCACCATCTCTCTTCTGCTGCCAATTTCTCCCCTAAGGCCATAGCCTGGATCACCTTGTTTCTCCAAGAAAGGGTTATGAAAGTCTTCTCTGACCAAGCTTGTGCCTTCCCAAGCAACATAAAATGTGGAGTCCCACAGGGCGCCTGTATCTCACCCATCCTCTACAACCTGTTCATGAGGCCACCATTCAATACTCTGGACGTGTTATGCATCACATACACTAATTATGCTGATGATATGTAGGTCCTCATCCCCCCCACCGTGTGACTATGAGTCCAAAATCAAAACCCTCAACTCCATTTATTCCACTTTCCAAACTTGGATTGCAGAAAACTGGTTCTGCCTTGACAGTGAAAAAAAAACAAACTTCTGCTAATTGGATCACCCACAACCCTTAAAAAACTCAACAAACCGTATTGCTCATTCACAATTGACAACACACCAATCTCTGTATCCCAAGCTGTTAAGACCTTGGGTGTCTGCTTGGACTCCAACCTCTCAATGGTCAGACAGGTCAATGCCATTGCATCTGCAGCGCCCTAACATTCTAAATTGCTCAACGCAGCTAGATCCTTTCTGTCAGAGCAGAATTGTCTCATGATAGCGAGAGCAATAATTGGGTCTCGGCTGGATTATTGTAACATCCTCCAAGCAGGTACCTCCTCCAGAAATATCAGTAAACTCTAAACCGTCCAAAATAATGCCCTTAGGGCTGCAACCAGCATATCCAAAAGGGACCATATTTCAGCTACTAGGAATCAGGTTCATCGGCTTTGTGTCAAAGAGCAGATTGTCTTTAAAACTCTCGCCCTTATGCACAAAGGTATTCATAATAGGGCCCTCATCTACCTTTCACAGAGAATCACCAAACCTATCACAGCCAGACCCACAAGAATGCCTTACACCAACCGAATCGCCATTCCCAAGACCCAGAGGATTTGTGCAGGAGGCTCTATATTCCCTGTCATGGCCACGACCCACTGGAACGGCCTACCATCCAACGTCAGAAGTCTTGAGTCACACATAGCCTTCCGGAAAGCTATACAAATTATGTTGTTTGTATAAACGAGTCCTGACTGGCCCCGTTGTTTTGCTCAGACTGTATGCTACCACTCTTGATGCGATGTAACCTCCATTGCTACTGTATGAAAACCAAACCTGTAACCACCTATGTATCATACTAAGTTCGCACTTTAAGGCTACACACTCACTGTAATCAAGAGCATCCTTCCTGTAACTAAGACATTTCTTGCAACAGCGCCTCGATGCCCATGGGCTGCTAGTGCGCTTTACAAATCCAAATAAATAAATACACAATAGTTTTCGATTAGAGAAAAGTTGTTAAAAACAATACATACATAGATGTTTTTAAAGTTTACCCAGTTTATATTCCCCACTCAAAACTAATTGAGAATTTGTAACGTTAAAAATTATTTGCATGGTACCGAGATGAAGAGTAGATTGGATATGAATGCTAACAGATTCATGATTCAAAACGCTCTACCAAAACCACAGATATTGCAAAACCTCAATATGTTTCAATTAAAAATCACATTACGTTGCTTGACTTTGCGATGCAAGCCATATTGTATTCCGCACTAAAATTATTGAGTCCAAATTCGTCAGAATATTCGCATAAGAGAAAAACATACATAGAGCATTCATTGAAGTACATATTTTCTATAACGGACCTAATCAACAACAAAAGTGACATTTCACATATTCAAATATCAATGATATAAAAAGAATAAAACAAGACTAATTTCTTTTCGAATCACGTGTGCACACAATCTGTAAACAAATTGGCTAAAGGGCACGTGAAGGCTATGACATACGAGAGCTGATTGGTTAATAGACACCAGAACTCTAGTCAGATATATATGTTCCAGAAAACCTTACATTTTCTCATTGCTCTGGAGACAAATTCATGAGGTAATATGTATTTGTATTTGTGTATTATTTATATAGTGCCTTACACCAATGCACCGTACGGATCCAGTTTACAGCACAATTAAATTATGAACATAATGGTAAAATGTAACTGAAAACACTTCAAAAGAAGGAAGACACAGATAAGATTGTGGTAAAACGCTTTTCAAGGCATTATGGAAAGCAACATAAGAGTCAACAGAATGAAGAGAAAGAGGGAGACTATTCCAAATAAAAGTGGCAAAGAGTAAAAAAGAGGGAAGATGTGATTGTGCACAAGGAGGGCGAGGAACTGATAAACTAAGAGATTGTGAACAAAGAGATTGAGAAGGAGCATAAAAAGATATGAGAGATGCAAGATGGATTGGTGCAAGATTGTGAAGACATTTAAATACCATACGAAGATAATTGAATTTGAGTCGTGAGTGAAAATAGAGCAATCCTAAAGGAGATAACGAGGCAGAGTCATGAGGAGAGAGGAGATAGAGAAGACGAATAGAAGTGTTCAAAATAGACTTTAGAGGGGCTAGACGAGAAACAGGAAGACGAAACAGTAATGTTCAGCAACACAACAACCTTGATAAAAAAAGCAAAGATATGAGAGGTTTAGTGGCAGAGAAAGTGACAAAGGACCTAAACTTACAAAAATTAAACAGGTTGAATCATCAAGAACGACTAGAAAGATCTGATAAGAGAAAGATAATTCATAGTCAAGATAGAAACAAAGATATGGGCAGCTAGAGAAAAGGTGAGACGTGAAGAGGGAAAAAGAACAGAAGAGCGAGGGGGAACTTCAGTTTTAGAAGCATCAAGAATCAGTAAATAGTTGGACATCCATGCTTGAATAGCTGAGAGACAGGCTGAAAGATTGGAGTGAATAATAAAAGTAAAAGAGGAGAAAGACAGAACGAGTTGGGTATCATCAGCATAAAAGTGATCAGATAACCCGAAAGCGGAGAGAATAGAAGCAAGAGGGGAAGTATAGAGATAAAAAAATAGAACAAACCAAGAACAGAGCCTGAGGGATACCGTGAGAGAGTGGAGCAGCATCAGAGCAGGTTGCAGCCCAAGTGACCGAGCTGGTGCACTTAGATTGATAGGACTGGAACCAAGATAATAGAGATCCAGAATAACCGAAGAGACTTAAGAAGTAACAAGTGATCCACTGTGTCAAAAGCAGTGGAGAGATCTAAAAGAATGAGGATAGAATAGTGTTTAGAGTAGCGAGCTGACAGCAGTGAATCCCAGATAGAGGAATTAGGAGGATGAAATCCAAGTTGGAATAGAATTCCTTGCAACAAATGATGAACCCTGTAAGTAAACAATCATGTTCTAGACATTTCAAAAGATAAGAGAGAAATAGGGCAACCATTAGAAAGTATAGATGTGTCTGGATATGTTTTTTTCAAAATGGGAATAATAACTGCATGTTTGAAACACAAAGGAAAAGCAGAGGAAAAATGAGAGGCGTTAATAGTCCAATCAGATACGAGTTAAGTGAAAGATAGATTTGTGTAATGAGAGCAGATGGAAGCGGATCAGTAGGGGAAGCTGTGGGATGAGCCAGAGAGGGAAGCATGGAAATAACAGGAGAGCATGAAGATATAGTACTAGATAAAGAAGAGGAAGAAAATAAGTGGGAAGAAGAGGAAGAGGCAATAGCTGAATGGAGAGTATCAACCTTAGAAGTAAAATAAATAGAAAAATCAGATGCAGTCAGAGGGGACTGAGGAGAGCGGTAACAACTTTGACTATCCTATTTTTCCAAAGAGCACTTTTGCCTACACAAACCTTTGTGTTCGCCCTTTGTTGTACTTTGTTTTCTGTTTGTTTACTTGTTTTATATTAGTTTTTGTTTTTTTATTCCCACTCACAAGATTGTTTGATTCCAGTTTTGAGGCAATTGAGGATGCCTAGGTGGAGCATGGTTAAAATTGGCAATAGTTTTTTTATTTGTGTTTTTATTTAACAGTGTTAATTAAAAAAGAAATATAATTTGGGGTTCTGTGGAGCAGCCGTCTAATATGGTGGCTTCCATCTAACCTCTATGCAGGGCGGTTGCCAGTTTAGATAATTACCAAGCCCATCCTTGCTTTCAATTATTTAAGTTACAAAATCAGTGATATGAAGATCTGCTGATAACTTGGATTCAACTCCCGATCTTGTCTGACACTGGGAACCTGGTGAGCGTGGTCTCACTCAGTGGCCATTGCCTAGGAGCTGTCATGGACCCCACGGGTTGCAGTCCAATCAGGTGTGAGCTGGCCGCTGTCGGCTGCTCTCACTGCAAGCCTGCCTGCAACTCCCACACTGGTGAGGACCTCCCCAGCAAGGTGGGCATGTGGTCAATGGGCACCCGGCCCGCCGTGGTGAGGAGCTGACCATCAGCCGGATTGGGGGCTCCAGGGGCTACTGCAACCCACCCCGACCTGCATTGGCTGAGTGACTGTGGCCTGAAGAGTGAGATTGAGATTGGCCTGGGTGCCACTGCTGTGCCATGGCAACGTGTCGGCACTGTGAAATATGGTGCAGGCCTGAGGACAATACCAAATCAGTGAGCGTATATCAATGGAGAGGGTACCATGGAAGGCAGTACCTGTGTGCAGGTGGAAAGTGGCTGAGTCTGCTGTAGAGCTGGGGAGTGAATACTGCAGCTACCTTTCAGAGCAGCATTACTACAGCTGGAACTGCTGCCTGGCAAGGAATAAATAAGACAATAAGAAGTTTTTTATTTACACATTCACTATGAATCTCATGTCATTTAAATCTACCCAGGCTTTACATTTGCCAGTGTAAAGAAACTTTTGTGGGTAAAGAAACATGCTGTTCATGGAATGTCTAAAGTTTCAGCACACTAATAAGGCATACATCTTCACGGTCCCAGCTGAGATGGTAGAGATGCATATATCTCTTTCTGACTCCGGGCCTGGGGGCTCGACTCCCACTTGACTGCTATGTTCTCACCCCTAAATCCTGTAGTTGTGTAATACGGGTTCATAGTAATGCTCATAGTGATGGGCTACTTTTTATGAGTCAGGCAATACGAAATGTGTTCTGCCCACCCATTCCATGCAGTAACAGCAAACCCCCTTGCAAGAGCAATGTGCTGTTGGGGGCTGGTTAATGTTGGGGAGGGGTCAAGCATTGCCACAGTTTGGGGTGCCGTGAGAGTGGGGTTAGGGTGTGGGGTGAGGTACTGTTGGGTTGGGTAAAATCACACTTGGTGTGACATACTCATGGTTTAAGTTGGAATGTGAGGGGTTAGGCAATCCGATTACAGCTCACAAAATTGTAGTGTACGCTAACAGGAAGGGCACGCAAACCCTGTTCCTGCAGGAAATGCATGCTTTAGACCGACAAGCCCTTGGCTTTGCACCTAGCTCGGGACCACAGCACTATTACACTTCTTACTTCACTAGCACTAGGGGCACACTTATCCTGATACACTGCACACTGCACTTCATGCTACTAGACACCAAGGTAGACACCAAGGGCAGATATATCCTGGTCCATGGAATCATACATAGGAAGGAACTCCTCTTGCTAAATGTATATGGCCCTAACATCGATGACCCAGCCTTCTATAATAAGCTGTTTGAGATTTGCGCCTCATACCCTTTGACAGAAATGATGCTGGGGGCGACATGAACACTATACTGAAAATAACACTGGACCGCTCTGGCATTTCAAATCAATCTCAATCCAGGGCAGCTCAAGCATTATTGCGTGGTATGCAAGCACAGGGTCTACTAGATGTTTGGAGAACATTGCAAAGTGAAAACAGGGAATACTCCTTTTACTCCTCTGTACATAATATGTTCTCACACATTGATATGTGGCTTTTATCTGTCCCCTTGATTAATACGGCCACACAATGCTCAATTTTACCCCTCACCCTCTCAGACCACACCTCAATACTTTTATTACTAGATTTACCAGGAGAGGGGTGACCCATCCGCTGTGGGGATTCAAGCCGGCTGCATTAATGGACACATAGTTTTCGATGTATTTGCGTAACCAGGTGACAAACCTTTTTGATAATAATGTGGGGTCTGTCTCATCGGTGGTGACCTTGTGGGAGGCATTCAAGATGTTTATCTAGGAAGTAGCCTTGTCAACAGAATTCAGAGTCTTTAAGTGTATAGGGAGACATTTGGCTAGGTAAGAAGCAGAGTTTGGAGCCCTGGAACAGAAGGTGGGCTATCCCCAATTTCGGACCTACACCTGGAGATTAAACAAGCATTATAGGTGTACAGGGACCTGGCTAAGAGGACGGTGTCATTCGTGAACAAACCACTAATGACCAGGAGGTATGGGGAAGCGGACAGACCAGGCCAGACCCTGGCACACTTAATTAAGTCGGTGTCAGGGAATGTGCATATATTCCTTATGTCCGATCTCCTGCTGGCTCGATAGCTTATACCAGGGATCCCCAACATGTAGCTCGGGAGCAACATGTTGCTCACGGCACCCTAAATTGTTGCTCGCCAGTTGCCCTGGGCCATGGTGTGAAGGCCTAGAAGGGGGTGCTGAATGGATGAGACCTCAGTAGCACTGTAGTCAGGACAGAGTCCTGGACTGTGCATGAATGTTGGCCAATGAGCCGCTGTGTTTCCAGCTGGATTATTTTTATACATGCAAGATTTGTTTGGTGCCACCATGCACATACCTCTTCAGTAAATGTCCTTACTTGTTATGGTAGTGTCATTGCTAAACCCTGTCATCTCCAGTTACTTTGCCCAGCTGACAAATGCATTAATGAGTAGAATATTTGAACCATGTTTGTGCCATGTATTCTGTTCTTTGATACTAGTATGAGCATAATGGACAAGGAGGTGGTATGCATACCCAACTTTCCTTTATTAAATAATGTGCATGCACACTTTCTGTACAAGTGATGTTTGTGTTTGATCCCACCATGTATATTTATCGACAATATTCATTTTGGTGTCTCCTGTATTTATTATTACATAGTATCCTAGCGGAAAATGGTCTTCGTTTGATAACCTGCCCATCTAGCACATGGTTAATGGGCAGATACAGTAAATGCATGCCACATTGTTCATAATTAATTTGCCCTGTATTCCAATCCAATTAATTGATTGTTAATAGGTTTAAACTAACAAGTAAATTCATTGATTCAAATACTCGGTTAACAGCACCACACCCCTCTATGAAGTGGTTATCAAATGTTCAAAGGTTTGACCAATGTTTGCCACCAAGTCTTGTGTAAAATCCCTTTTGGGCAGAGTAAATAGGCTCCAAATAATTGAGAAAGGTATTATTTTTATTCCTAACCACTTTTTCACTTCACCAATCCAACAGCCTTCTGGAGATTTAATACACACCATTTGCCATAATATTCCCAAATAATTCTCAGGAGGTAACCTCCAAAGGCCCAATGAAGTGATCTTTAAAGGCTACCATGTAATGACCTGAAGTACTAATTCATATTTATATTTCTCCATTAAGTCAGCAACATTTAAAAACATGTTTCATATTTTTTATACAATTCACACAGAACAAGCCCAAAATAAAAAAGCAACTTTAACACAATCAAACTTGCTATGTATACAAGTCTGAACATTACAATTATATATAGCAAAGTTCCCATGCATTCCACGCTTCTGCAAAACAGAGAAACAACAGCAAATGAACAGAAAATGAACCAAATCTTTGACTCCTATTTTGCAAGCGCACTTTGTGCTTCCTCCTGCACACTTTCTTAATTTATTGAGGAGTGGGTACATTTAAACGTATCATTACCACCAGCCTCCTGCATTCTGGGAATCTTATTTGACAGATTTCTCCTTGCCATTTTATATGTGTATGTAAGTCTGTATATAAGGCTAAAGTGGGCAGCCTGTGTATATTTTGGACATTTGACTTTTTTCCCATCAGAAACGCTCTTGCTTTTGGAGCTATTTTGAGGTGGCTTAATGCACCAAATGTAGTTATATTGCATCCCTATTCAAATGGACAGTGACTTACAACCGCCCATAACCACAAGTATTTCTCTTCACCAGGGCAGGCTACAATCGCACTTGCACTGAAATTCACTTCATGATTAGCAGAAAATCCCAGATGTGCTTTTAAAAAATAAGGAACATTCTTAACTGGCCTGACACTCAAATTGAACACCCCCAATTCGGCTCACAAGGGGATAGCAGGTGTATCTGCAGGGAGACCTGCTATTTGGCACAGGAATTTATTTTGCAACCCCTCCAAGAAATGACAGTTCTAACCACCCTAGATTTTGCGGCCTTAAAATCATGGAGCAGACCTTTGTCTTATATACCTCCAACTTCTCCAATCAGAATGCCGCAAACCTGAAATAACAACGTAAAAAGCCATTTAATCATTAATGATGCCTTTTCAGCTATCTTATTAAAATTACTTACACAAGCACTGCTCTTTCAGAAGAGTAGGCTCAGATAAAAATGAGACTGCCCCCTCATCTCTACATTCATTTAAAAACTATCTACAAGGTTTCAGCCTTTGCCTGAACACCATCATTTTTATTTTCATTATATTTAATTTCAAACTGTAATTCCCAAAATAGTAACTTGTGTTTAGCAGGCCCTGTTGGAGACCTGCTGGGGGCAAGGCCAAATTAGTTGTGTCTTCTGCATAAGGGTGCATGCTATAAAATGAACCCTTCAGGTGGAGGGTGGATTAACTTTCCTAAGAGAAGTACTAGAATCAACATCCAAAAGGAATACATTGGGACCAACTGACATCCCTGCTTGTCACCTTTATTTGTGTTGGAAAACAATGTATAATTCCACAATCTTGTATTTTGGACAGATGTTGAGATGTCTGCGTATCACGTTGGATTAGACTTAAAAAACCATTAGTGACCTGTAATAATCTAGAAGTAGGACTCGGACACAGTGGGCTCATGTTGATTGACATACTTTTATTGAAAGGAAAAGGGTGCGGGACTGGGGAAACTCCTGCCTTTCCCTAAAGCTAAGAGGGGTTTCCCATCCTTAACCAAAAATAAGGAAACTGCCAGTATGTCTTGTCTAAAGTAAATAGTCCACTGTCTGTCACAAGTCCGAAGCCTATTTCCATCCCTCACACTATTTACTAACCTATAAAAAACAAAATGTCTTCTTAATTCAGAAGAATAGGTTGTAGATCCAATCAAAGAGTTCCAAATAACAGGTTCCAAACCCAAAGTTCCAAATGTAAAACAAAGTTCCATAAAGTTCTTACACATTTCTCTGTTGCACAAACTTCGTAGCAACCTGGGCAACAACTCCCTTGTCCTGGTTCCTTCTCTTGGCAACTCTCTATTTATTGCACCACAGCCAGGGGCAATGGCTCCTTTGCCCTTTCATTCTCTTGTAGGTCCTAGATCTCTGCCTTTCTCTCTTTCTGCTTGGGCCAATTTGGTTCACTTCCCTGCCAAGTGTGGTCCTTAGTAAATTACTCTGTGGTTTCCCTTCTTTTCATGGGATTGTGCCCCAGACCTCTCTTTATGTTTGGGAACTGGGAGCCCTCTTCTCCCAAGTACCACCACGAGGAAGATGACTTGTGTGTTTCTCCTGTAGTGGGTCCCAAACCCCCCTTCTTTGCGTGAGGGTACTTGGAGCTCTCTTCTCCCATGTACCACCACGAGGAAGATGACTTGTGTGGTTCTCGTGTAGTGGGTCCCAGACACCTTCTTTGTGTGTGAGTACTTGGAGCCCTTTTCTCCTAAGTACCGCCGCAAGGAAGAGCACTCATGTTGCTTTCGTTTGGTGGGTCCCAGACCCTTAAGTTTCTCTTGTTGGGGGACAGACATGGTTCACATGCCTGCCAGGTACCGTGACTATTTAGATGCTGACTGCACCGTCTTAGTTTCCCACCAGCCAGCCTGAGTGCTTCCCTTTGTAGTGGGCTCTGCTCTGCCCAGGAACACTGCAGTGTCAATCTTTCTCAGGACAGCTTGGTCTTCCTTTCACGCACTTCCCTATCTGCAGGAACACCGGGAGCTTCTCTCTGCCAGCTCGCCTTTCGGTCCTTCCACTGTGAACTGGCACTTGTCCTTCCAGATCCTCTCTTGGCATCCTGGTGTGCTTCCTTGCACTTTCCTGCACCGTGCTGGCTCCTGCAGCTCCTTCATGAAGGACTAGACAACTTCTTCCTGAGTCCCTCATCCTTTTCTACTATGCATTGACCAATGAGCAGCCAGCAACAACTAGACTGCTCATTGTGGTTCTTAGGAGAACTCTTCATGCCTCCGCTTTTCCTCTTCATCCCAGTACTTATTCCAAGTTGTCTAGAATGCTCATGTTGGTTATGCAGAACACTCTTCATTCCTCCATGCAGCTTATTTGTCTCAATGGTTGTCAATAACATATCTTTCAACTCTTCCCCATTCTTCCTCGTCTCAGTATTTCAAACCTTGATCTCCCTTGGGTCAGTTGTGCTCTTCATAGTCCCAGTACGTATCTAGGGAAGTGGTTGTTCTTTGGGTTATAGGATGGGGGGGGTTCTAGGGTCTGGTGATTGGCGAATATATTGCGTTCTCAGGGTAGGGTTGTTCCTAGTCCCAGAAGGGGTTTCCTCTCCCATGTGATTCTCTCCCTGTGCACCACCATCAGGGGAACTATTGTACCGAGGACGTACCGCCCTGGCCACATGGGAATGGTCTCCCCCATAGGGGCGAAGGGACAGCATCCACAGACTCCAATAAAATGTAAATTCCGCCACATTATGTTTCTATCAATCAAATACCGACGAAATCCACCCTGGAGTGCTACGGACTCCATAATTGGGGACTAACACCGCCAAACCACCACTTGGAATCTGGCAGTGATACCACTGGACCAAGTAGCAGTAACGGTACCGTTGAGATGCCACCAAACTCGTACTAAGCCCCAATGTCCACTAAGGGAATTGGCCTATAACCTTGAGGGGCTAGTGTTCCAAGAAATACTTGTCTAAGGGGATGACATAATGTCTGTCTTGACAACAACAATAAACATAAAACGATTTGGTATCCTTCAAAAAAGCTTTCATTTTTTTCTCAAATTCTTTTTTTGTCTTACCGCAATTTTTTATGCCATTTTGAAACTATAAATCTGACCAGCAGTGTACACACCCCTCATTAAATCATGGTTCAGTTTTCTTTTCGAGATTCTAGATTCTGCATCGAACCATGGTGCATCCCTTTCTATAACCTGGAACTCCTGAACTTGGGGGCACGCTTTGTCAATAGCTCTGTCCTGGATAGTTTCTCCTAAAGACTCAGACAAACTGACGCTTTCCTTTGTGGCCTCTGAACTGTTCAACAGTTTTAAGAGAATATGTTAATTTCTTGTGAATTAGTAATTCTTTCCAATGCCTCCTTTTCAAGCGTAGGCATCGCCAACCAGCCTCTCTGGCTGTCAGATATCTTCTTTGTGGTGCCTACCCTGGCTATTGGAAAATGAACTCAAAAGGATCAATGTAACATTTCATAACATTCCTGAAGAAAAAAAACATCCACAATACAGTCATCAATGACTGTGGAACAGTATTGCTGATCTTGCATGCTTAGGAATGCACCATTTGCCATTAGAGATCCCATAAAATCCTAGGCAGAATCTCATGCTCAGTTTGGGGCCATTTTTACTGTCCATACATTTCCACTAATATTTTGCTCGGGAACCTGAAACCCCTGGTAATGTTTATTTACTCCTATTTTTGAACAGCTGGACTGGTCCTATATGTCTATAAATGTACTACTGACCACTCAATTTCCTCAACATTCCTTGTAAACAACCACTTAACGTCAAATGAAGTTAAAGGCCTTGCACTTTTCCTTGACTAGAATAACACGTGGTCTAGATAACTATTAAGTACTGCAAATTAAATGTTCTATATGCAGTTTTAATTTTGTTACATTTCTAATTTGTGTTGCAAACAATTTGTCCACCAACTGTGCGCCGATATATTCCGTCGAAAAATGGATGTTGCTCACCATTTCATTTGATATGCCAATGTTGCTCATTGTGCACAAAAGGTTGGGGACCCCTGGCTTATACTAACACTGATATAAACAAGGCTTTCTATGACTTCTAATGGGCCCATTACTAACCTAAGGGGAGAGCAACACTGAGCAATACATGAACAGGATTCCCACCACTCTACTCTCCAGTGTGACTGACGACACACTAGAAGAAATTCAGACACCTATAGTGGACTTGCCCCAGGACAAGGACCCTGGCTCGGACAGGCTGTGTACAGAGTTTTACAAGGAGAATTCCGGCCTGGTGTCTCCGTACCTGCTGCAACTCTGGGAAGAGGCACTGAGGGTGTGGTAGTACCTGACACTGTAGGGAAGCCATTATTATACCCCTGCTCAAAACTGACAAGGCACCAGAGGAGTGCTGGTCTTACAGACCATTGTCCTTTATTAGCATGGAGGCCCACATTTTTGTCAATATACTTGCAACGCGATTATCCCCCTTCATGGGCCACATGGTGCACCCCGATCAGGCTGGATATATACCTGGCCGGTCGACGGAACTGAGCCTCCAACGACTGTACAATGTTATAGCCCATACCCCACCTGACAGGGGGTGACAGTCACATTAGACATGCAAAAGAGGTTGGATGCTGTGTCATGGCCATTCCGTTTCCAGGAGCTGTCCAGTTACAGATTTGGGCCTAGATTAATCTCTTGGGTGAAACTGCTTCATGACCGTCCATACGCTTGAGTACGCACACATGGTTGTGACTCCCCGCTGCTGCTGGGCGGGGTACCAGACAGGGGTGCCCATTGTCCTCACTTTTATTTGAGCTAGTAATCAAACCACTGGCTGACAAGATATGGGCTGAACATTGCCATGCCAGTATAAAGATAGGGGGAGAAACCAAAGTTATTTCATTGTGTGCCTATGACATTTTATTGTACATGAGGGACCACAACTTTAACCTGGCTAGGGTGCTTAACACAGGGGTGGGCTTTGGACCGCACTCAAGTTTACACCTGAATAGCAGTAAATCTGAAATGTTCCCCATGACAACCCTGATGATAGAACCCGCTCACACTATGGGGTTAAAAAGGGCTGCACAATCTGTTCGCTACCTGGGTATAGTGATTGCGCGGACACCTGGCCTCATCCAAGAACTGAACTATGAGGCCTATTTGGGGGACCTAAGGGCTAAGCTACAAAAGTGGGAAAATATACCGATATCACTAGCAGGGAGGTTGTCCCTCATCAAAATGGTGATACTGCCCAAACTACTGTATATGTTTCACAGTATTCTGCTTTGGCCCAGCCGCGCACTGTTTCATGATAGTACTGCAGAATGTGCTTCTTTCATATGGACGTGAGGCACAGCACACTTGAAGTGGTTGCACCTGATGAGACACTATGAGGAGGGGGTTTCAATGAACCTGACCTCGAACTATACCTTATTGTCGCGCATGTACATTACACAACCTATTGGACAGTTAGCAATCTCACCCTCCTGCATACCCGCTTGGAGAGGGTATGTGAAAGCCCCGTTTCCTTAGCATCTTTACTGGTGGTTGGTGCATATCAGCCAATTTACCAGCTGGACCCTCTGGGGCAACCTGGAAAGCATGGAAGAAGTTGAATGCTAGGGGGGCGCAGGCACCAATATACAATAAGATTCTTCCCCTGTGGGGGCTTTCAATGCTTCCTCCCACCATGGATGGGAGTATAGTTAAAGCTTAGAATGCAGAGAGAATTCACACTGGTGATTTGTATCTAGAGGGTTGCTTTGTGGTCTGGGAGTTATTGTAGACAGCTGTGGGGGAGGACCGTTGCAGGCATTGTATTATGTGCATGTGCATGCAGCGTTTCAGGCGGACTGGCCCACATTTCTGGAAGAACTTCCAACGCATCCATGTTTGCCATATATTCTACAATGGGCTACAGCCAAGAAAAGTATCTCTGCATTATACAAACTGGCACAATCTATACACACAGGGACTGCAAGAACTACACACTCAAGATTGGGTAGGGACCTCCAAGTAGAATTCACAGACTCTCAATGCAGAAGACTTTGCTCACTATCGAAGGGGGTGTCATTGAACTCAAAGTTCAGACTCATACATTTCAAGGTTTTGAATAGACGGTACTACCCCCATCGAGATTGAATCTGTTTTGGATCGATAGAGCCAGTGTATGCCCCAGATGTAGAAATGAAAATGTACACTTGCTACACATGCTATGGTCCTGCCCAAAACTGTGTGAATATTGGGACGCTGTTAAAACCACCTTGTCCGATGTTCTGGGGCGGCAGCTGGAACTTTTAGCTTGTGACTGTATACTCAGCTACACTGGCTGCCTCAGCGTAACTCAGCGCAGATTCCTGAACTTCGAATTGTTGTTGGCCAAGAGGCCTATCCTGAGATGGTTGCATAAACAACCTCACACGAGAGAGATATGGATGAGGGACGTTCTCTGGGCAAATGATACAGAGGAACTGTACATCAGCTTATTGCTGAGTATCAACCGACCAAATGACATATGGTCTGACTTCTGGGCGTACCTAGCCAGGGGTGTCCCATCACCATGATATGAACAGTCAGCACCCCCATTTTAATGATTCGTGTTTGTATGAATGTAGCCTACATGACTGTATTAGGTTTGGTCATGCTTCTCTACTCAATATATGCTGATATTGTTTGCATACACCACATTTTAATAAATAGTTAAAGAAAAAAAACCTTGTCATAAAAAAGTCTACTTTTCACCTATCTTTCCTACATCAACTCCCTCCCATCCACTCGTTAATACCCCACCAGTTCTTTTCACAACAACACAAAAAGTAAAAAGACAAAAAGAACTAAACTTCGAGGATGTAGGTTTAATATTAAGTACCACGGCAAAAGGCTTAACCTACTGGTAACCATCCACCACCCAAGTTAAAGGCCCAAAGAAGGCAAGTGTCCCTTCACGCAGACAGCTGTGTCATTTCCTGCAGTCTCGGCTCTCTGCTGCAGGCTATATCACCATTATCACCCGTATAGTTTCTTATGTTGGTCGTAACAGTGGTTCATTTAAAAAACAAATCACATGCTTACATTGTGGCGCACCTAGTTCCTAAAATCCATTTTCTCTGTGGATGACAATGACATTGTCAACAGGGAAACAAACTGTGGACTAAACTACACGGGTGCTAAGAGGGAAGCTGTAGTGGGGAGGGGAAGAGGCACAGGGAAGGGGGCGGTGGCTAGTAGCACTCAGGCTGCTCAGATCCCAGGCTTTTCTGATTGATTGATTGATTGATTGATTGTTTATTGATAATTTATTTGTTATGCTCTTATACACAAGTGTTTCAAAGTGCAACCATGCATAGGAGGGAAAGACAAAAGGAAGACAAGACAAACAAAAACAAGACAAACGATCTTACTAAGCATGGTACATTCAGATCAGCAGATCATGCAGGTGCACAGAACAGGAAGTGCGTGGGGGGGCAATAGGGACCAAGTGCACCCAGTCCCGTCAGAACATGGGTTAAGAGCAGAGAGATACCACTCTCATGGGTCGTAACAGAAGTGCAGTAGTGCTGGGGCAAGTGCAAGGCCCGGAGGCAAGTGCAGGAGACTGGCGAGGGAAGCTTAGTACCTGTGAGGCTCTGAAGGTACACCAGGCAACCAGTCAGTGAAACTGAGCAGAAGTAGAGGAGAAGGAGGGTGAGAGCAGAAAGAGTTGGTTAACAGGGGAGAGGGAGAGAGAAGGATAATACAACCCCTGTTCTGGGCATCCTGACTGGCTAGAGCCCCCTTCCAGAGAGTAAATGAAAAACAAAAGAAAAATGTACATGTAGCTTATGATGCACCACTGCCTAATCCTCCTGAATTGTGTTTTGTATAAATATAAACATAAGAAAGTTAACACAACATCAACTTCTAATATATAAATATGCAATCTGAATTGAGAATCACAGTATGCAAACTAATATCCATATGACTTTTATTTTCAGAAAATAAACTTTTATAATTTTCATACATTTGATCATTTACTCTTTATTCATTGTATACTCTTTTCGTAAGTCATGACTTACAAATCGAGAAATCATGCAAAATAATTCATATATATCTCTGTGCACACTGCTTCTTTCCCAAAACTAACAACACTAATCTTCTTCTTTTATACCCCTCAAATCCTCCCTTAAATCCAATCAAACATGAAACAATCCTAAACTCAACTTTTAATACTTCTGTACAAAGCCTGACTTCAAGAAGCACGTGGAAGAGGACACTGAATTAAGAATCATTGTTTCAGATCACATGAAAATCTCATCCAATCAAAACAAACCACAATGTAAACACTGCTGGCCATGAACGTGTCTCAGTTACACACTTTGTATTCAGAAAACAAAGTTAAATAAAACACATTGTGATCTCAATACACACATGCAGAACAATAAAGAACCTTAATAAAACCTCCCTACACATGTTAAGTTAATTTTGAAAACATTTTTGCAATATATATTTCCTCCAAAAAATGCTTCCTAAAATAACTTACAATACTCATCATCCCCTAACTAGCAACCACAGTAATTGTCACATCTCAATATATCATAGTTTCCAAAAATGTTCTGTTTTTTCTGACGTTTGCACAGATTTGTGATCTCAGCCAAACGCTACACCCAAGCTCCAAACCTTCACCAATCATCCTTCCCTACGCTGTACACATGCTTGCTGGTGTCAAAAGTACCTGTGAAAATGTATTTATTCAGGTTAGCCTTAAGCTCCTCCATTTTGTTTCATGCACTCACTCCATCTTGCAAAATCTCCCCTTTAGAGCTGAAAGGAATATGTTCGCTGCACAAGAGTGCTGAGCCACATAGAAATGTTGTTGCAAAGAAATTAGCTCATTGTTTATACAGCCGTGGATCTTGCACAGGCCGGACCAAGCATGATAAAGATATTCTCGTCTGCAGTTGTTAATTGTGCGGGTCTCTCAAATGCATGTACTAATAATAAGAATAGTTTGTGACACAGGAGATTTTCTGTTCTGTTTTTACCAGGAAACGGTTATCCTAAAGAAACTCTAAACCATGCTGCTTCACAGTGACCCTCAGATATGAAAACAAAAGATAATGTTGGTAGGAATGTCTCCTTTCAATGAGAACAGTCTGTTGTCTTGTAAGGTCAGATAGCTGGAATGTACAAAATAAAATCAGAAATGAGTTTATGTTTTTCACAGAAAACCCTATACGTAGCAGGGAGCTGTAAAGTATGACATCTATGACATGGCACTCGCAGCAGAACTCATGTAAACTGGGGTGCATAAAAGGATGTGATTTTCTTTCTGTAAATTGCTCACTTCTGCAGAGCTATTGTTGTGTAAGAACCTGGCTCGGCATGAAGTGAATAAACTCTATTGTGTATACTCATCTCTGTGTCTGTTGGTCTTATCTTGTTTGCAGTACAGTCACCAGATTTTGGTTTTACATACCCAATTAATCATTTTAGGGCACTTTCCAATGTCACTTGGGAACATGATTCTCGAATCGCATACTGGCAGACTCTCAGAACTGATAACCCTTTCCACCAGCAATGTATCATTGGACATATTGCTAACGTTTTGGCTTCACAAAATAAAAAATAAAAATACAGGATGGTTTTGCACCAAATCAAAGGATTTCCTTCAGTTTGGGCTGTGCGCGTGAGCAACAAATTGTAAAACACCCTTTATATCTTTGGACTCGTAATGCAGATTTGCCCAAAATGTTTCAGTCCTGGGGAGGCCTGGGGCCTAATATAGGAACCAGTGTGCTGATCCGTTTTACAGCTCAAAATGTCTTAACCATAGAATCTTCACTTTTCCTATGCATGATAGGTTTCACATTAACTTTATGGCAGCTATTGCCACCCTATAATATATTAATTGTAATTGATAATTGCTGAGTTACTCAGAATTGAAGATTCTTCATTATGCAATAAAAAAAGATACCTCTTCATAGGAACTGTTAGAGGTATGATCTGCTGTCTTATCAACCCATCAATAGAAAGGAGTCGGCATAGTGGAAATGTTTTCATAATGTCGTTGGCTTATGTGAACTCATTTCTCAAACAATTTCCAAAGATAGCACTCCTGTGCATTTAACCAGTGTGAGAACCAACCAGGAGAGGTTGAGTTATCTGTTGAAGATTCACAGCTGGAAGAAGACCTTCCCACTGTTGGAGATCTGGATCCCAAAGACCATCCTGAGCTGCAGTCTTTACTCGCAGAAGGTGGCCCCTCTAGGGCAGACTTCAGTAGAGGTCAAAAAGAGTGTGCTACTCTTGAAGGATTTCACCAACAGGCAGCTTCCCAGCTGGAAGGGCAAGATCCAGAGAAGCACAGGTTATACTGGGAGGATGGCCTTCTCTACAGTGAACCTACTGTGTCTACCCCAGGAGACTACAGGAGACTTGTAGTGCCCCAGGAGGTGAGACCTCAGTTCCTACAGTTAGCCTTGAGATTCCTTTAGCTGGTCACTTAAGTTATAAGAAGACCAAGGAAAGGATTTCCCTATATTTCTACTGACCTAAGTTGGGGTCTGATGTAGATAAATTCTGTAGGAGATGTCACACTTGTCAGACTTCTGAACGTGAATGTTTTGCCATTGTGTGGTCTTTGAAAAAGTTTACACCATACTTATGTTAAGGATTTCAATCAAGAAATACACCCTGGTCTCAGCCTAATATGCAATGTACAAATGAAATCCTTATTGTATTGTGTATATAGGTTCAATATTCCGAGTGATATACCACTCATATCACACCCCTTCTCAAAATACCCCCAGGTCACAATGGACTAGGAATCAGGCTGGTTGATAAAGGTAATATTTATTTATAGAAAATTCAAATCAAACGTATATTTTAATATATGGGGCAGCAATCACCGATGTGGTGACAATCCAAATAAGAAAGTAGGGAATGCAGTTGAATTCACTTTTAGCAACACAGAATATAAAACACAGAGAAAAGAACAGTTAAGTTTTCCCCCTGCAAATTTCTCAACTCACAAATAAG
The DNA here is from genome assembly GCF_040938575.1 of Ambystoma mexicanum. Classification (NCBI taxonomy): domain Eukaryota; kingdom Metazoa; phylum Chordata; class Amphibia; order Caudata; family Ambystomatidae; genus Ambystoma; species Ambystoma mexicanum. The sequence continues at coordinate 1,025,462,838 of NC_090933.1, forward strand.
CAATTCTACACAGATGTAAGTAGACAGCAGGTATTCAGGATAAAGAACAGTGTACAGGATTTAAAGAAAACCTTCCCTCCCCAAACAAGAGAGAAAAACAGTTTGGTATCTTACACTTTTAAAATTACATTAAAAAATGGCTGAGCAAAATAATGAAAAGTGTGCAAAAATCCTTAAATCAATATAAATCTCTATGGGAGCAACACTAAAAAGATGCTAACAATCATAAGCTATATTATGAGCAAGATTACACACTTTGAATCTTAATGGAAGTTTGGAAAGAATTGAAATTGAAAATCACATGTGTAAAGTTTTGCACACATGCCAATTCCCGCCTAAAATTCACTAAACGGTTTTTAAAAAAAACAGGTGAAATACACTATTTATGGATGCGGTTTGTGTGTTGGGATGTAGCTACAGGTTTTATGTTTAAGTCAGAGTTGAAATGAAGTCCCTAGCTATTAAATTGAGGACGTTATGCAAGGTTGAATGAGAGGTGTTTTTAGAAAAATAGAACACAGAAAAACAAAAATCGGTTTTAACATGACAGGTTAATTAAACTAGATTTAATGGCTAAGAAAAATAGAATGCCACCCATGAATCTCCACAGTTACACGGCTTGTTATAACCCTTCATGTGGCAGATACTATGTTTTTTTATGGGAATTACTTTATTTAATCAAAATCACTAAAGGCTTATGGTCTAGTAAAACGAAAATGAGGAGAACAATCGGCGCTAACACTAGATATCACAGACATGGTTGAAAGAATGGTTCTGACAATATTATAGGTTCTTAAGGTAATGTCAGGATGGTTTAGATTGGGATAGGACAAGGAAAGGCAAGATATTCTATATTCCTATTTATACTTACTGTCCACTTTAATTTACGATTTGGACCATCAGGGGTTATGGCCATCCCACGGGTCGGGTCTAACAATGGACAGCAGCGCACATCTGGCACAATTGGATCAGCAGGCGGCTCTGGTACCTCGGACTGGACTGGATTGGATTGGCCCTTCTGGTTGCTGGACACTGTAGATCAGTGGAATGGTGAATCTGGAGCAGGCAAGCATTAATCATAGCAAGCCAGACTGGATCAAAATTGCTTCCCTTAAGTTTTGGGATTGCTTCAGGATTTGGCCTAGCTGAAAAGGAGTTCAGCAATGCAGAGGCCTTGGTTTTGCAAAGAAATCTGGAATCAGGAACAAAGATGGAGAATTCAGGCACAGGGCGCAATGCAGAAATCAGTATGAGGTCAGGAATCAGCGTGTGTGTGTTGTGAGGTTTCCTTATTTACCATGCCAAATGATATCACTCAAGTTTATGGTAGGGGCAGACTTACAACCCACACCCACAATGCTGTGATTGGTCAAATGCACAGTTTCCGCCTTGCTTTTCTCTGAATAGATGACAGAAAGGTATGTCATGGTTTATGAGATGATTTGAAACCTCCCATAACTATTGGGCCAAAAATCTACCTGTCCCCCAAATACTATATATATGTAAGTATGCCCTTTAAGAAAATCAGATACATAAATCACATATTTCGTGGGTCACATTTAAATCCAACTCCCAAGCCGGTGGGACCTGGTTCAGTCTTTCTGTTGAATTGTGGCAATTTTAACCATGAAAGGTTTAGCCTAACATTTCCCAATTTTGTACATATATGCACAATTAACCCTAGAATATGGGTACACAATATTATATTTGCACCATTAATAGTTTTGATGCCATTGCTCATTCTGTGTAACTTCTGTTCCTTAATCAGTAAGAAATTCTACCAAGTTTTCAAATGACTAGCATAAATTCATATGCACATGTATACATTTTTCATATCATTTCTCATTCTGGCTGCCAAGTTAAATGTCTTGAAGGTCAGTGGCAAAATAAGCATTTTAAACCCAAAATTCACATGTTTTTTTTATTTCTTCCCAAGTGAGAGCAACTGCCAAATTGTTTGAAGTTGAATAAGGGGCCTCTCCCTGGAGAGTAGAGCTTCCTGCCCTCCCCTGGAAGGGTAAGTGTCCAACCCTTCCATTGTTTTCACCTGGGGCCCAGACGAATGTCTAATGAAGTTCCTTTGTTACGAGTATGCAAGTCCTCCCAACAGCAATTAGCCTTTCCTGCTAGCAGTGTAGGTGTCAACCTTTCTCAGACTAGGAACTGTCAGTGGGTTTAGTTCTAAGTTTCACTTTTTTAAATCTTTCATTTAAACATATAACATTAAACACAGTTTATATGTGGATTTTTAACATTAGCAATCCTTTGACATTCTTAAAGAATTACACCTTTACACAAGAACATACTTTAAAAACAGGTGATTTTGCCTTTCATTCATGAGAAAGCACATTAAACTTATTTCTTTAAATCAGATTTTCATCTGCACTTCCCTTGACTGCTGGAGTTGTTTGCAGCCTGGATACATGTATCATGCCTTTGTTTAGAGTTTCTCTCTGCACAGCTGATTCTGATGTTGCACATTTTTAGTCATGTTTCCCGTGAAAATGAAACACACACTTCCTAGTTGATTTATCAAGGATACATTTGTCAGTAGCTTTCATTCACTGAAGCCCGGTTCCTCTGAGTCAAACTGGATGATCCTGGGCATTGCAAGGTCTTTTAATCTCAATGATTCAGTAGAAATGAATGGATCTAGCACCAAAACAGCACTTTTTGATGTTGAAAATCTAACATTTTAAAAGGCATTTTTGTTTTTCAGCACAATTATGCTGTTTCATTCACTTGTGCTCCTTGTTGACTGTGGCAGAGCACACTGGCACATTCCTGCAGTGATTACTCTTGTTTTACCCCACCTGAAATGGGGTTGGCAGAGCAGTGCAGCCATTTTCTGGTTATTACAAAACGCAATTTTGAAGATATTGGCAAGGACTGGAGTTAGCGCATCCATTTTGGGCTGTTTTCTTCACAATTTCAGTAAAGTGATGCAGGGAGGCACCTTGGAATGGGTCAAAATATCCCACACTTATATGGATCTACTTTTGTGAATCAAACAGGCCACCAACCCGTGAGATGGTTAATGCAGATGACGGGGGAGAATCCTAAATTGCTAAGATGGTCAATCAGCCTACAGGGGTTTGATTTTACCATTGAACCCAGGTCAGAGTGTAATCACCAAAATGCTGATGGTCTCTCCAGAAAGTATGACCAACTGGAGTAAGGAGATTCATCAATGTGTGGATTCAATCCTCCTGTCCTTTAGACTGGGGGGGGACAAGTGTTAGGGCGAATTCTCAAAATGTGTTGATTCCCTCCACCTTAGATACCCCCAGCAACTTTGCTGGATTTTGAGGACTTGATTGTTTTACCTGGAGAGAGTGAGACCCTTTTTCCCACTCTCTCATGTATTTTAATGTGATTTTATATACATTGTTTCTTTTTGGTTATGGAGTCTAACCAACTCCAAAGCACCTTCAGTGCAGTGCCACAGGGAGGTCTTCCAGATTTCCCAAGGTTTAAATACCTTCTCTGGGATCAACTACTGATTCCCAGAACAGTAAAGTGAAATGGCTTTACTTAGCATTGTACTTGCTAGAGCCAACACACCCTATCTTACAATAGAGTGCTGGAGCAATTAATTTGTATCCCCTGTGGCTAAATGCTCATATACATTTTTTATGTTACCCTTTCCTTAATGGACTTGCTGGTGGAAGTGGTTTAGTTTTGAACTACTTAGGTTTGCATTTCCCACAACCGTTCCCGGACATGGTAACGTTAACCGTGGGAGCCATCTTTTTCAAAATGGCATCTTTGCTAAAATGGTGCCTGGTCTTTTTTGCCAGGTTTTTGTGGAAAGGTCCTTCTAGAAAGTTTCCCTGCATGCAAAACCATGTTTGGTCTCTTTGTTAATTTTGCCTTTGGCGGAGTTCTGAGAGAAACCCGCCTCTGGTGCCCGAGTGTCTGGGGTAGGCAGGAAGTGAGGGAGGTGCCTGAAACTCTGTGTGCCTAGTCTCCTAGGAGACCCAAATGCACTCTGTGTTGATTGGCTGGCTCACTGTCCGGCAAGGACAGCCACCCTGCTGGGTGAGTGACAGCTAGGCTGGAATGAATGGGAGAGAACTGAATGGAAGGCGAGTCTTTTGGCTTGGAAGAAAGAGTTTACCAATGGATGAAGGAACGGAAGAAGAGCTTGAAGAGGATGCCTGCTGCAACTCCTGGACCGTTGGTTTACCCGGTGAAGCCCTGCTGCAGTGACTAATTGCCAAGTTCGCATCGACACAGAAGCCCTGCAAGGATAACTTCTCCCTTTGAGATGGTGAGACCAATCAACTCCCAAGTAAGCCACCTGGACACCCATCTTGGAGCTGGTTGAATTTCCTCAGAGTTGCTGCAGGAAACCGTAGAGCCAGCCAGATTGTGTGCATTGCTTGTAAGCTGGCCTAAATCTTTTGGAAGATCTTCCGGTCTCCCATGAAGCAGGACTGACCAAGCCTGACCCCCCTCAGTCGAGTACGGGACCTCAGATGTGCGGAAAGTCTACCTTGACAGCTAGGAACTGTACTTATTGCTATTTGCTGTACGGCAAGGAGCTGAAACGTGAAACAGCCCCTGAAAGTAAAGTTTGCTGGTTGCCAGTTCTGACAGTACTGGTGTAGTGCAGGAGTCCCCCGACGTCCTCCCTATTGCCACCATGACTGAGGCCCAAGAACAGTGAGATCTGCAGAGCTGCAAAGGAACAGAAGTCATCAGCTGCATCTTTTCTTCTTTACCAAAGTACTGTAAAACAAGTCTTAGAGATCTTATCTCTTACTGTAGAAGTGCTTGTAACTTCCACAACTCACAAGTCTAATCAGCTTGTGGCCCTACAATTGATTCTTATTTTCTTCAAAGACTCCTAAGAACTTGTGCAAAGACTTTTCCATTACTCACCAGAAGTGACTTATCCTATCGAAGACATTTGCCCATTGACTTTGGCTTAGCCAATTGAATTAAATGACTCTTCTAGTGAACAGAAAACGTATCTGCACTGCTTAAGAATATTTGTGGCCTCTTGTGTTCTAATAACCTTTGCCTTTTACGAACTTTTAAAGAGTGTTCTGAATGCCAACAGTAAGGTATTAATGTCCCCAGCACTCTTGTTACTGAAGTCACATGTGGGTGTAGGTTGTGTCGGTGGGCCATCCCAAAAGGGCCTTAGCTGATTCAGAAACTCAAAGTGTACAGTATTGAAGTATATTTGTGTGTTACTATTCTATTGCTCCCTTCTGAAGAAGGCTTTATAACTGAACGACAAATAAATTAATAATTGTTTATGCTAGAAACCTTGAGTGTAAGAGTGTATTTGACTACCTGTAACTGTGAATCTTTGTGTAACTCAATTTCTGCTCACATTTCCCCTCTTGAGATAAGCCTGGCTGCTCAACACGACACCAAAACTGTGTAGTACAAGCTTATACCAAACGTTTGGTTGCCTATACCTGCAGTCATAGTTGCTTGTAGTTTTCCCAGAGGGTACTGCATCAAACTTTGCCTAACACTGTTTAAGCTAAGGTGCGTGTTTTGGCAACTGCTTGCATAGATGTATAAGCGGACTAATATCCTCCATTTTGACTCGTCACATTTGACTGTCAATACTCACCGTTACCTTATACACTTTAAAAATATGTTTCAGAAAATCAACACAATATGAGCGTGCACCAACCATCACAGCTCCAAGGCTTTTATATCACGTTTTATTTCAGTCTACTTATTCACTAAACATCATCAGTTCAACTAAATAAACAAATAATTACATTTCAAATCTCTGTGCTTTCTTTTTCAAGTCCCTTAAATTCTTTGCTATTTCTTCACCACATATACATTATCCAACACATAAAACAAACAGACAAACTTCTCAATCTACGCTCCTCGTGACTATACCTTTCTTCACGTTCTACGTGACCATTCTTGCCACTAAAAATACTCCTATGGAGTATGGAGTTTGAGTCATTGCCTTGAGACAATCATTAAATGTGTCTGTACTCTTCGTCATCCACTATTGGGACTATGGATACGACTCCTTCTGAAAACGTGCAGTGAAGCAGGATACTGGGCTTAATCTAACTGTGACACTCCTCATTTCACAGTTTCTCATTTGCTTGACGATTCTCGTCTCAAGTCAATTACTTAATTACGCAACACTCATCATCTCGAGCCATTCACTATTATTTTGACATTCATCGTCTCAAGTTGTTTACCCCAAACAACCTCTGTTACTTATTTCCATTATCACTCTCTCCAGTCACTGCCCATTCATAATTTCCCACCTCACTCAGTTCTACTCACCATTCGCGTTTTCGACTTCCGACTCTCGGAATTATCACCTCCTCAACCGGAGGCTTCAGCCTTCCCCCCACTTAACTTCCTGTAGAAATCAGGAGGGGATTCCGTGAAAACCAAGGGAATCGTCCTACCTGCACTTGTAAGATTCTTTAAGCTAATTTCCACTATCTACAGGGAACTTCACGTCCTTTCAACTAAATGGCAGAGGACGTCCATTATTACCGGGACCCCAAAGCTTACTAGGCTGACGGTTCTTTAACCATCCTCTCTCTGCTACCATGTGAACCGGGATTACCGACCCAGCCCGCTAAAACAAGGTAGTAATATTTTGAGATGGATGGGGATGCAGAAGATACTCAAACATCAATAATCAGACTAACTGAAACTCAGGAAGTTGGCAAGGTTTAACTATTTAATGTCAATTATCTAATACAGGGAGTACAACGGACATCAACTGACGTCTCACAGCATGATCTCGAAACTTTGTAAAAAACATGGGTTATATAGTGAAAACTCAGTATTGCTGACATCAACCTGCGTTGCAAACTACAAAAACCTGGGTCTAAGGGAACATCTAGGTATACGTTTCATACTTGTCTAAGAGAGTGATAGGGTCTTTAACGTCAGGTAGGGCAACTAAGCCCACCCCCAAACACATCACTATGAACGTCATTAAATACACAACGTCCCATTGGTTACACAAACTATAGGGCTCTTTACTACGAGGCCCTCTATAATTGGTTTGCACCCTTACTTTCGTCAGTATTTTTCCACCTATGCCAGCAGCACGCAGGTTGGTCTCCAGGTGGTGGTGGGTTGGTCTTGACCATAACTTCCCACCAATTAGTATATCATCTATCATCACCTCTGTGGTCTGCATGTCAATTAAGGCTTTGTACTTGGCCTTGGAAATGTTCCTTGGCCTGGAGAATACGAGGTAGTAGAGGGATGCTCTGTCTCCTTGCCTAGATGTGGTTTGTCATGATTGTCCATTTCCACCCCTCCACGTGACTGAAGATCATGATTGTGAGCTCTGGTGTATTTAAAATACTTTTTTTAATGAACCTAATGTATGATCATTCCAGCCAAAAGCAGTCTTGGCTTCTTGGGGCTGGTCCAGCCTTGCCCTTCTTAGATTCACTCCTGTAATTCTATTCCTTTTTAACTGTGACACACAGGAAAAGTCTTCCTTTTTCTGGTCCAGCTCTGCTAAAATGTGTAGTGGAATCGTCCATAGTTCACTCACTCCTATATATATATATTTATTTTGGCCCATGCTGCAATCTATTCACTACATAGGCAGCCTTAAGAATACTTTGTCAGCTTGCGTTGCTATGCATCTGTACACGTTTAAAATAACTTGATATCTTCATCTTTTCTGTAGCATAAACATCTTCAACTCAATCCCGAAATGTTACTTATCTTTGATACTTTCTCTGACACCTATAGAATATCTGTGCTCTCTTGTCTCTACATCTCTTCTGGGTGCGTCAATCTTGCTTCTTGTGACGTCACCAATCTGCTCTGTTGCTAATTTTTCACACTTCTTCTAGTATTTCACTGGCCATCATAGTGTCGTGTATGCAGGTATGGTTTTCTTAATGAGAACCTTGCTTCCAGGATTCTCCTTGGTATTGGTACTTTCACTAGTACTGCACGTATTTCACATTCTGATTCCCAACATATAAGCAACACGAGAGCGATGCTTGAGGTGGGGGTACTTGGCTCCTTCTTTACACTTGCACGATCTGAATGACACAAGGCTTAGTAAGATCGATCACTGCTGTGTCCTCATATTGTTTCCCCCTCCTTGTCGCGCCTACAAACACTTGTGTACAGGCGCGTTATAACTGCCATATAGTTTCACATCATATCATTACTAAGTTCATCCAATTTTGAGGACAAGATCATGATTTCATTATGTACAGTTGGGGACAGAGAATGTATGTGTGATTGTTTGGATTCTCCATAATTAAATTGGGGTTTTGTGTCTTCATGTAAAGTATGTGCTATAATAAGAGAAGGCATTGTTATTTGACTCAGTACGGTATAAATACATTATTTGTTGATATTAAAAGATGTATCATTTACCATTAGAGATGATAGTTTCACTCATTTCTACTTTTGGGAAGTTTTCTTCCAATCACTGATGTGTGTTTGCCATTTCTTTGAAAATAAAAAAAATAGTGCTTTTTGCTTTTAAGAAAGGTTTATATAATGAATTATAATAACACAGAAATACATAAAGTCTACTTACTATTTTGTTAGAGGTTGTTTTGGAATGAGTGCCTGTTGTTTTTGCGTCTGTATGAAGAATTGTACTGAAGTGATAAAATGAGGTGTACAGTTACGGTTTGTGCTTGGTGCATTCCCTTATATTGTGTGCTAAATGAACAATAAATGTGTACATGTTCAAATGACAATTTTGTACAAAAGGTATATTTTGGTAAATACAAGTAATGTTGTATAGTGTATAGGTGTGTGTTTCTTGAAGGGTAGAACATTTGTTGTTCTCCCCTGTGCTTCCGGGCTTTGTGAACGCTACCTGATGTCTGCAGTCTTTTGTAATGTCCACAGACTCTGCAACTGCTACATTAGGGGTAAGTATAATATAATGAATTGGTAGCAAATTAGGGTGCACTGGTAAAAACCTATGAAAATTCAGTGAAAACATGCTGTTAAAGGAACGTAAGGGTTACAAGTAAAACCGAAAAACCATTGAAATTCACCAGTTATGGTAAGCTAAGCAACCATAACTCATGCCACCACAGTTTAGTACTGAATATATATATATATATATTACAGGGGCTGTGGTGGCAACCCTGCAGTTATCGTTAAGTTGCGTAACTCATATAAAGAGCACTTTTTGGATCGCTTATAACTTTACCTCCCCTCCCCAGACGAATCCTCACTAAGCTTTGCAAAAAAAAATATATGGTCCTCTCGGAATAAATCAGAGAAGTTTGGTGCGGTTTTATCTGGGGGGAGGCAAAGTTATAGGGGGATCCCATAATTTTTGAAATCCTCATAGACACAATGGAAAATAAATGTTGCCCGTACATACAGCCTAAACCCCTGGATGTATTTTTACAAAATGTGCAGCAGGAGTGGCGGCTTGGTCCCGAAAGCATGCTTTGTAAATTCAGTGTAAATCCACAGTTGGTCAAATAAATGGTGATATTTGGGTTCGGTCCGTGGACTTATTTCTTGATTTGGGGTAGTATGCAGACACCTCTGGACAAATCAGAGTCCTGCGTGCCGTCTGCGGACATTGTACGCACCCGCTGATTTTATGCTCAAAAACATGTGTTCCGTCATATTTTTGGGAACAGTCTCCATTTTGGATCCGCAGATAGCGCAGTGAGGAAAAAGTGTGGAAAAACATTTGGGGTTATTTGGTGACCAAAAGAGGCCCTGGAAAGGGTGAACGAGTGGAATAAAGTTAATTTGGAGCTGTTTCTATAGGTGACAAGTCGGTTAGCATGTGCCGCCGAATCCGCGGACATCACTGCTGACCGTGGAAAGCAGAGTGAGAAAAAAGTCTGCAAATCAGAATTTGTGTTATTTGGAGGCCAAAAGAGGGCCCAGAAAGGGTTGGAGTGGAATACATTTTATAATGAGCTGTTTTTATAGGTGACAAAAAGGTGTGTGCACCCATACTTGCCATCCAGATCTTTTAAGGAGGTCTGGCATGGAAAGAGAGCATTGGGGGACTAGCCAATCAGGTTTTGTGGTTGTGGAGAAAGAGTTATACGTACAAGAGTACCAGATAGTAAGCCTTTTCATTGTTGTTTGTAGTGAAGATGGCTGTGGCTATGGACATGAAGAAGCAGAGTGTGTGGATGGTGGGATATTCTTGGATCCATTCATTGAAGACAGGAGAGAGTGGGCAAAGAGGCCACAGAGAGTCACAGCGCTTGCACCGTAAGGTATTTTCATGGTACGCGGCAGGGGTTAAATTTTAGGCTGTGAGGGCATTGCCCTGCACCCAGCAGTAGAAACCTTGCTAAATCAGTTGTAAACAATTACACTGTGCCACACCAGGTAATCCAAGAAGTACAATTGTACCATATTTTAATTCATATAAGGCTGTACTGAATATGAATTAAAATATAGTACAACTGTACTTCTTGGATTACCTGGTGTGGCGCAGTGTAATTGTTTACAACTGATCTAGCAATCTATTCATTGAAGGTTTATACTGAACCTTGTGGCATCTCTGCTACTATTGGTTTGGAAGAAGTGGGGATTTTGTGGTATGCAGATTGTGGATTAAAGTGGGCGACTTTATTACCATTATGTGAAAGTATGGCTTACTTTAAACATCCAGATATTATTATTGTGCACTATAGAGGCAGTGGTTTGGGCTATGAGACTGCAGGATCTTTGCAGTTTGCCATGAAGGACATGTTGAAAAGCCTAATGGAACTGTTTCCAGCTGCAAAGATTATTTTTTCTGAAATCCATGAAAGTCAAATATGGAGATGTCCAAACTTGTTTTGTTCTGAAATGGAAGAAGCTAGACAGCATGTCAATAAAGGTGCATGTGCTTTTTTATTTGGCTTAGGAATGGCACCTTTTGACAACGGAAATACCAAGTTGGATGATGGTGTCAATATTTTTCGAGGAGATGCAATGCATTTGACTGATGTCAGAAATCCAGTTTTTCTTTTGAATATCCAAAATGCACTGACATTTTTTTTGTGAACTTGTGAAATATGTAGCAAAACATTTTTTTTGTTGATGTAGTGAATAAAAAACAAAAACAGAAAGAAATGTATTTTTTGTGAAAGTCAGAAAAAATAATGAAGCTCAGCATAACATTTGTTTGTGCAGTATATAAAACCCTCAAAAAATGAAAAGAAATTCTTTTAATAAAAAACAAGTTCATTGATTTTAATATCCCCACTCGACAGCTGATATTTTCCAGATGTCCTCGGACTTTCGTACTCTCCGCAAACTATGCACACTGCAAAAGAACCTGTGATTTTTATTTTTAGTTATATTGTTTTACTGTGAAAGGTGGGTCCCAATGGAACCTTTTTCTGTTATCTTTCTGGCTTTTATATTTTTTTCAATTTTGTTTTTTTACGAGAGGCTAGAAGGTGAGGTGGTGGAGGAAGGGGCATGAACCACAGATACCGAGTGTTAGGTGGACAGGTTGGGCGTGCCTTAAATTTAAGGCAGGTGTCAGTGCTTCTTGTGCCCCTTGACCACGGCCTTGAAAGCACTATGAAACTGCTCCCCCCTGCAGAGTGGTGTGTCACAGTACAAACAGAGTGTTGTGACTTTTGAAAGGTAAGGGTTAACAGTGTTCTGTATGGCATGTGAGGAAGCCAGTGGGATCCTCTAGCCCACAGGAAAGGCTGTGTGGACTAGGTAGGTACGGTTGAGGAAGATGGGGTGGAGGAAGATATCCTACTTCTGCCTGAGAAAAGAATAGGCGTTCTTAGAGCACGTTCAGAAAAGAGTACTGCCTAGTTTATCCACGACTGAGTGCAACAAGCTTTTGTTACAACCCCAATGGTTTTGAAGAACCACCACACCCATGCATCTCTCTGGATGCTGGAGGTAAGAACTTCCTCTACCTCATCTTTCTGTTCCTTGTCATCCTCATCCGCATCATCAAACTTGTTCCTCTGTTCAGATCCTCCACATTGTGATGGTGGTGGTAGTGGTGGTCCTTGGGAAGGTGGAATGGTCATGACAGAAGTCTCCTGGAAGTAGCTCTGAAAAAAAGCTCTCTCCTGTTCTGCCGATTTGAGAATGACTAAAAGTATGGGTCCCTTTAGAGGAACTGTTGTGGGCGTTACGACTGTCCGCAGACTACCGAGTTGAAAATGGACCTAGGAATAAGTTGACAGATGAACTAAGAATAGGTTTAGGAGCTCTGGAACAGTACACTTTCAACTTGAAACATTCTAATTGGCTGCAAAAATACAGTTGCAAACCGTCCACGGTCACAGACAGAGTCTGTGAATACGCTTGTACGCCACATGAGAACAGAGACATGATAATGTCTATGGAACATCTGTGGTGGTGGCGTGTATCCGTGATCATCGAGGGTGGGAGACACTGGGCCCATGCGTTGGGATGTCTGTAAACGTGTGCGTTGTATGTGGCCTAATTTAAAATGCATCATGAAAGACCGGACAAGCACAGGCACGGCGCAATATCTGCATATGCCCCACTGCGCAAATGGACCTTCCGAATGGTTGAGATGTTTGCAGACTATTGATTTGGGTTTAAAAAAATAAATACCAATGCACAATAATATACAAGATATTTATAGTAGAGTTTGGAATTTCAATAAAGTTCTCATCTAGGGAGGGATGGAGAGAAGTTTCACCAAATCTTGTTTGATTTATGTCTGTGATTTTGATTGGGGTGAGTGCTGTGGGCAAGGGAGACAGGTACAAGTAGGCGAGTGATAATCAACATTTTGTAATACAATGATTTTTAACATAATTTAAAAGTTCTTTAAAGTCGTTGATACATTAATCCAATTTTGAAGACAAGATCATTATTTAATTCTGTACAGTTGGGGTTTGGGATTGTTGAGATTCTGTATAATTAATCTGTGGTGTAGTTTATTTATGTAAACTATGTACTATACGAAAAGAAGAAATTATTATTTCAAGGAGCTCTTCATACATTATAACATGTGTTTATATTGAAAGATGTATTGTTTACCATTGCTTCTTATTCGGCATCTTATAACGTTAGCGTTGTTTGACGAATGATCACCAAAGTTTGCAGAGCGGCACATGCTGATTGGATGCTTGAAAATATGAGGTGTGTCATAATTTTAGAAATGGTGGCCATATTGGATGGCTGATCATGGCCTGTGTTCGCAGACAGCGTGGTGAGGAAAAGAAGTCTGGAAAATATATTTGGGGTTATTTTGTGGATGAAGGAGTGCCTGGAAACGGTGGAGGGGTGGAAAAAAGTTGATATACAGCTCATTTTATAGTAAAAAAAAAGCTGTGCAGGTGGTGCCGTGTCTGCCGTTAATTCTTTTCTCCGCGGACACTAGTGAGTTTGGGGGAGGTGAGTCTCGGGTATCTTGTTATTTGAAGGTGTATTGTGCATACTTGTTATATGGTTTAATTCTATTGTGGTGGTTGGGAACAGTGGACATATTCTTGGGGCCATGGTCGAAGGCAGTGCCCCAAAGAATCTGGCCACTGGCCACATACAGTATGGTAATATGTGCATAGTAATTGTAGGCACTATATGGAGGGGGAGTATACCGTATGTGTGTTATGGTGGAATGATATATGATATCAACTACCAGCTGCACCTCCTCAGAGGTGTTGTACCTATTCTCACTTCCACCCAAAGGAACACCATCTCCAGAGCCTTGGTTCTCTCTAGGCTAGACTACTGCAACAGCCTCTTTCTCAATCTTCCTACTTCTACTCTCTGTCCGGTACAACCCATCCAGAACAGAGCTGCAAGACTTATCCTTGTCCTCATGCCCTGGGACTGGGACTGCATCACACCAGCACTGAACTCCCTCCACTGGCTCCCCATGACTCCTAGGCGGAGAGCTGCGAGGAGGTGCAGTCTGGCAGGAAACTCTGATTTTTTCCCTGTTCCCTGTTTGCTGTGGAAGTCTGTCTGCAGTGTTTACTGCTACAAGGGCTTAAAAACCCATTTTGGCCGCGGAGCGGCCGCGGAGAGCTGCGAGGAGGTGCAGTCTGGCAGGAAACTCTGATTTTTTTTTTTCCTGTTTGCTGTGGAAGTCTGTCTGCAGTGTTTACTGCTACAAGGGCTTAAAAACCCATTTTGGCCGCGGAGCGGCCGCGGAGAGCTGCGAGGAGGTGCAGTCTGGCAGGAAACTCTGTTTTTTTTTTTTTCCTGTTTGCTGTGGAAGTCTGTCTGCAGTGTTTACTGCTACAAGGGCTTAAAAACCCATTTTGGCCGCGGAGCGGCCGCGGAGAGCTGCGAGGAGGTTCAGTCTGGCAGTCTGGCCGCTGGAGCACTATATAAAGTCAACGTACAGCAACTTTGAAAAGGATTAAACAAAGTGTTGGTACCCTTATTTAGGAATGGACCAAAAAGCGGGTACCCACCCTACCGCGCCTCCCCCATTACAACACATCTCAATTGATTCACTGTTGAAGAAACAAACAAAAAAATCATCTAGGGGAGAGTTTTGCGGCATCACGGAGGACACCACTGGGGGTAACAACCCACGGCCAAAAGAACATGAAGAAACGGGCCGCGTGTTAAGGAGTAGTGCACAAAATACAAAAGAAACAGTGTTGAGTGAAACACGAAAAAAAACGTTAAATATAACAACTGAAACCGCAATCTCGAAAACCAGCACAGCCTCTCCCCCAATACCCCCTCTCAGATCCCCCCACCAACACGACTCACCTTGGAGAGAGGAGATGAATTTGGAGCCTGGCTGCGAGGGACGTGAGCGGCCGCGGAGTTGGGAGAGACGGGTGCCCCAGTCTCGGTCTCTGCGAGGCGAAGCCGGCGATGACGAAGGGGAGGTTTTCGCAGAGAGACCGGGGCGGGTTCCGCCGTCTCCCGCTCAGGAAGAACGGGGAAAAGGTGAGGCGGGCAGCGGTAGTGATGTGAGAGACCGCTGTGGGGAAAGGGAGAGGGAGAGAGGAATCGAGACAAACCCGAAACGAGCGGCTCCAGGGCCCAGTGCGGAGCCCGCGGGGAGCGGAGCTAGCGAGTCCACCACTGTGCAGGGAGAGGTGGTGCCTGCCGAGGGCGGGGCGAAGGAGTGCAAAGTCACAGATAGGAGCAAGGTGTCTACACGAGTGGTTTTAGGGCTGAGCGCGGAACTCTTGGGGAACGGAGCTCGCGGGCCCGCCACCGTGCAGAAGAAGGAAGAGACACCACCAGAGGACTTGCTGAGAGAGCACAGAGAAACTGTTAGGGGAGAAGAGCCCGCACGAGCGGTTTTAGGGCTGAGCGTGGAGCTCTTGGGGAGCGGAGCCCACGGGCCTGCCGCCGTGTGGATTGAGGAGACGCTACCTGGTGGTACAGCGAAGAAGTGCAAAGCTACAAATATAATTAGTACAAATGAAAACATACAAAAGAATATAAAGGGCTCGGCAGAGCTCACAGAGATCGAGGTGATAAAGATAAATAAGAGGCCAGATCCACAAGATCTTCAAACATGCGAAAGTAACCTTCATCCAGTGACAGTGAGATCTGACCTACCCAGCCCGGAATGGAATCAATCAGAGCTCAGAGATGCTAGCTGTCAGAACATTACCCTATCATATTCAGATGAACAGGAAGGAGATGACATGGACGAATTAAACATCCTGAGAGAACATAACTGGGCAAAAACACATACTTATTTACAACTAGAGAAGCAAGAAGAAGAGTCTCATCAATCAGCAACAAAACAGTTACTTGAGGACAATCTAAAAGGAAAAGAAACACAAATACTTTCTAGTCATAAAGAAAATGAACTTTTAATGGACCAACAAACAAAAAGATTAGGAGGGGAAAAATACAATCCCACTGAGGCATCGACTCCGAAAAATAGATTCCCACCAAAGCCATAAACGAAAAAAACGGGAAAACCGTTAATACCGCCTAACAACCCGATTGGAAGATTCTTTGAAAAACTGGGGAAGCCTCCGACTGTAAATCGTTTTGAGCTTTCCGATTTAGAAATTTTGGCAGGAATTCCACCATCCCCCCAAAGAAATAAAATAAACCCACTGAAGACAGAAAAATCGACAGAGAGAGGAGTCTTACTACCACACATACGTTGGCACCCAAGCCAACCTCCTGTATGCCAAAGGACAGAAACAACTAAAACTGGCACAGACAAGAGAACTACAGAGAATAGACCTCAGGAGCACGAGAAAGATAAAAACAAATCAACACTGAAAATAATAACGTCAGAAAAGGATATTGAAAAAAAACAGGAAGTCATATCAAACTCTATTCAGACAGAAGGAAACAATAAAGCCAGGGAATCACCAGAGGTAACAAATAACAAAAACCAAAAATTGGGATACATACAGCCAGACAAACCAGTGGAAAAAACCATTGAGATTATACACAACGAAAATAAAAACAAGAAAGAGGACAAGAAAGTGGACGACTTGGTAAAACCAAAATCAAGCCATATGTGGAATCAAGAAGAAATAAAATTGGCAGAAGCAATACTGAACTATAAAAAAATGTTAAAACAAAGAGAGAATACTATAGGTGAGAAGTGCTCGCCGCAACATAAAAAATTAGACATCTCGACAGATGCCTTACGAGTTTTGTTATCCACACCACATAAAGCGAAAAACGAAACTGGAACTCCATTGAAAAAAAAAGAAGAAAAAAAATCACCAGTCAAAAACTCGGACATCTTACCTGTAATGTCAGCTATGACCATTGCTCTGGCACCCTTTGGGAAATTGTACGAAACAATAAATGAAACACTTAAAGATCACACTTCAGTACTAGCAGCATGCAACATGAAGCTAATTCATTTGGAAGGATACATAACAACGTTAGAGGCCTGGAAGGCCTCCACAAAGGAACAAGGCACCATGACGGATAAAACTGAGGTGTTCCAGTTTAAAAAAAAAGCAGTATCCTCTTACTCTCAAACTAACCAGAGGGAGACCAGACAAAACAGCTACGAAGAGGAACTAATAGAAACCACAGCAGATACCAATTATGAACTGACACCAACTAAAGAAAACGACATGAACTTAAAGAAAATGGAAAAAAAACTAAAAGTGGGACACAAAGAAATTCAGCAAATGAGGGACCAAAATGAAATTACCCCGCAACCCCAGAGACAGAAGATCTCAAAAATCAGTTTAAGTCAAAAAGATAAACTGAGCACTATAGGGTCAATAGTACAAGAGAAACAAACTACAGAAAAAAACGCAAATTTGAGCATTTCCAAATGGATAGCTGGTATAGCCCAAAAAACCAAAAATGTAGAAAGCGAATTACAAGAGACAAACATGAAAGCAAATCACAAACGGGTGGAGGAGAGCTCGCCAAACTTGTTGGACCTGAGTACATATTCGATTGAAAACTCAGAATCAGAAATCCCTCGTCCAATTAATAAAAAAAGAAAGGTGTCATTTGCGGAAGACACCGTGCCAATAATAGAACAAAGGGTCAAACAGAAGCAGTTACAAGCAAAAGTATCTGGAAAAGAAATAAATAAAACGGACGACTTAAGCTATAGAAGAAGTCTGATAACCCCAGAAAGGAAAACGTTGTTCCGAGTGGCCAACACAAAGATAAACAAAATCGAACACGAAAAAGTCAGGGATTGCCCTGCACAGAACACAAAGGAAAAGCACGTGAGAGAATGGGCCGGAAACACGTCGAATAGCGGAACACGTCACAAACAACACTTTCAATATTGCAAAAATGCACGACAATACAAACCAGAAACTTCTCCTTATAGAAAAAGGACAAAAACACCAGAAAATCGAAATAAAAGAAGAGAAAAAACGGGCTCAAGTGAGAGACACTCAGAAAGAAATAAGAGATCAAACAGAAGGCCTTCGGATTACCTTACACAGTCTAATCCCACCCGGACATCAACAATCTTCACTCACAAGAGTAACTCATCACGTACCTTGAAATTAGAAAAAAGTGACAAAAAGGGAGAAAAGCTTTTATTAAACAGGAGAGAAACCATGAGATTAATACAAAAAGTACAGAATGGAGACCAAATCAAAAGTGTCGACCTAAACATAGTGGAGTTCGCACATAAAGCTCGAACGGATAGTATCTTCCTCCACATCACATCTCATACAGTGAAGAAACTGCTGTTGTCCGTGGCAGGAGATTTAGCCAAAAGAGGGTATACCTTAAGAGAAACAACTGCAGAAGAAAGAGGGCACAGAAGAGAGGATGAGCATGACACAAAAGAAAAATGTAAACATATGACAAACGCTAAAGAACCAGGGAAGACAACGCCTGTAACTGAAAGACGAACTAGAACAAAGAGAAAACACAACTATACACCGGAAAGAGAAGAGCAAAAGGAAGAAGATGAACGTCGAAAATCACGAGAAACATTAGATCAAAGTGGTTCAAGAAAGAAAAAGGACAAAGAAAGAGACAAGATCAAAGAAAATTCTTCCTCCCAAGACAACTGGACACAAAACGATAAGAAACCACAAAGACTATCCCCAAGATACCCGAAAGGGCTGTTTCTGACACAGTCCCGCAGAGAAAAAGATAAACGTACCACATGTAGAAACATATCAACACAGATCCAGACGCAAGAAATAGAAAAAAACACCAATAAATGGGCATGGATTTCTACAGCACTAACAAAATATGTGAGGAAATAGCAATCAAATCGTCAATCTGACAATTTCGTTGGAGAGACGTTAAAGGAGTTACACGTGGCCCAAGAACCGGATCAAAACATTATTCTGGGCTCCTGGAATACAAGAGGCCACATTCACCTGACTCATCCAGGAGATGTCAACCTTGGTCTCTTCAACCTCATAACTTTGCAGGAGACCTGGTTGTTATCTCAACCGAGCCTGGATGGTTTTGAAGTATCACTCTCGCCGGCACAAAAAGGAACACGAGGACGTCCCACCTCAGGCTTGTTGACAGCTGTAAAAACTGGCGGAGTTCTTAGAATAGTTCATAACCTGATATCATCTCTGACAATTCAGGCGACATTGCTGGAATGGAATAAAGAGGACCCCCGGCAAAAAAAAAAACCAAAGCGAGATCTTAAACTGGTACTAAACATCTACTGGAACCCGTCGATAACAAAGACAAAAAACTTTCTAAATAAGGTGGAGAAAATCCTTACAGATACAACAGAGATGTATGACATGGACCACATCTTGATATGTGGCGATTTAAACGCCTCTTACCCGGTATCGGAGAAGGAAAGACCAACGTACAATACGAGCAACACTCAATCAACAACGAGAGGTGCAGCATGGGCCAAACTGATGGATTCCAGGGACTTGTACAATTTAAACTCCCTAGATTTAGCCAAATCCAGAATTCCAACATGGGAAAGCGCGGGTAAAAGAAGTACAATTGACCACATCTTTGCCTCTAAAGAGTTGTATCGCTTAATCACAAGCTTCAAGGTAGTGAAGACTACGGCCAGTGACCATAATTTACTAACCGCAATATGGCCAGCAAAAAAAAAGATGTCGGTGACAATGTCGAAAAATCTGGAACTAAACCAACAAGGAAACCGATTAAAAATTACAACAGAAGGCATAACTTCGATCACGGAAGCCTATAACGGACAAACGACCTTAAATACAGAGAAAGCAAACTTGGATTACACGCCTCTCTTGATCCCTTATCTCCATCCACGACGTAAAAGAGTAGATGATAAAACTAATTTACATACTCACAATGAGGAATTGAGAACAAAGAAATCAAATCTAAGAAAGGCTATTCGGCTTGCACGAACAAATCCAACGCAAACAAATGTAGACCTGGCATCTAAAACTAAAAAATTGTATAAATCCTGGCTACAAGCGACACGATGGAAACTATACCAGATGGACGCAGAGAATATGTTGAGAGCAGTTTGTAAAAGAACTCAAGAGATTTTTGGACTATCATAAAACACAAAATCTCGCCCACGGACACAAGAATTACAAACAGTGTCGCAGAAGAAAAATGGAGTGACCATTTCACCGAGCTATACAATGACCCCACTCCAGGGGAAGTAACACCGATTATCCAAGAAGAGGTTAATTGGATAGTATGCTCAGAGAAGGACATTTTGTCTAAGATCAAGAAACTGAACAACTCCAGGGCCCCCGGACCTGACGGCATCTCCAACGCCATTCTGAAGCAGGATGCTGAAAATTGGGCCCCATTAATAGCAGAAATCTTTAGAAGATCTAGGATTTCGAGAACCATTCCGGAGACATGGAAGACTGCAAACATCGTCCCAATTTATAAAAAGGGCCCAAGGGACGATCCGAGAAACTATAGGCCAATTGCACTACTAGATGTGCTTGGCAAACTTTACGGATCAATGTTGTTGGATGAACTTCAGATATGGCAAAAAGAGGCAAAAACAACTGACCCCTTTCAATCAGGATTCGAGAAGAACCTCGGAACGTCGGTAAATATTATGCTGATTAGCATACTAAAATCAAAGGTCTTCGAGGGGCAACCATCAATATTCATTGCTTCAATTGATCTGGTGCAAGCCTTTGATCGCGTGAACAGAAAAAAACTATGGAAAAAACTGGAGAAACAAAAATGTCCATCAGCCATTCTCGCTCAAGTGAAAGCGCTATATAGTGGATCATCGATTAAAATTCGACTCAATGAAGCAGGCTTATTGTCGGAAAATATAAAAACAGACAGAGGCGTGAAACAAGGCTGCCCCCTGGCACCGGCATTATATAAGGCCTACATGGCCGACATCGCAGATCCCGAAAATGACACCAGATCATTTCCTCCTCAAATAGGCGACTCAAAAGTGACAAGATTGCTGTATGCAGACGACATCTTATTGCTAGATCAAACAGCAATCGGTCTACAGAGACAAATAGACAGCCTCACAGCCTATCTGACGAAAAATGACTTGGAACTTAATATATCTAAAACAAAAATCCTGATCTTAGAAAAACCAGCGAGAACAAAAAAAAGAAAGAAATGGTTCGCAAATTCGGAGCCATTAGAAATAGTGAAAAGCTGCACCTACCTAGGGGTAAAACTATCGTCGAGTAAAATTGAAATAACGATGCAAGAGCATCTTATCTCCAAAACAAAAACGCTAGCAGCCCAGGCAATATCTTTGGACAGAAAATTTGGGAAATTTTCAATCCTCCCATTAATAAACTTTTACAGAGCAAAGGTCTGTCCAACTCTGACCTATGGAGCCGAGGCCATGCTATACCTGCCAAAGTCACTGTGGGCTAAATTAGAAGGTATATTTTGGCGGAGAGTACTACAACTTCCAAATTCCACTTCTGCGACAATCATTCGATGTGAATTGAGTCTCCAATCATTAGAATCTTTGGTAATAAGAAACAGTCTCTTATTCCTGGGTAAAATCATAAGGCAGCCGCGTCCTAAAATACTGGAGATAATACACCAAGAGATGAAGAGTGAAACAAACCCAATGCTATCAAGTTGGTACAGCAGACTATTGGAACAAGCGGAAAAAATTGGATGTTCTGAATGGGAAATAGAACGGATCCCGGGAAAAGTAAAGAAAAAACTGAAAATACAAGACTGGATTGAGACTTTAGATAAAACAGAAGAGCTCACAATCACTACACATTACACTATGAACACCCAAAAAGTAGACGAAGTCAGAAATTACCTAAAAAAGTTTCCAGACAAACGACTGAGAACAACTTTCTTGAGAGCAAGGTTAAACTTATTGAAAACCAATGAGATCCTCTTTCGAAGAAAACAGTCGACAACCAAAAACTGTAGATATTGTGAGCAGAGGGAAATCGAAACACTACGCCATCTTCTTCTCCACTGCGCAGGAACGGCAACCATGCAAACTATCCATCTCAAACCACTCAAAGCTCGGTACCAAACGGCAAATGAAGAAACTTGGTGGAATATGCTAATGTGTGGCAATTCCACATCTTTGACGGTGGCTACAGCGACCTTCTTGGAAAAATTGAAACTGGACGAAAAAGAAATAACAACAGAAAGCTTTCAAACATCCCATTGAACAGAAAATCCCAGGATAGTCACAAAGGAAAACAGGAAGCAAGGACATAAAAATTTGGACAACATTTGTAAAAATTGTAATACAATTATATACAAAAAAAAAAAAAAAAAAAAAAGACTCCTAGGATCAAGTTCAAGACCCTTTGCATAGTCCATAAGGCTTTCTGGGGCCGGGGCCCGCACTATTTACAACACTCTCTTCCTAAATACTCTCCTTCTAGAGCCCTCTGCTCGTCTTCCTCCAACTCATTGTGGTGAGTCATTTTTCTAAGCAGAGATTTGGGGGTAGGTCTTTATCCTCTGCATGTGGCTCTCTCTGGAACAGCATCCCTGCCTCTCTCTGCCTTGAGCCAGAGCTCCGTAAGTCCCGGCAACTCCTCAAGACCTTTTGCTTCGCTCCTCTTTCTCTCTCCCTCTCCCCCGCTAACCTTGTCGCTTTTTCTCTCCTGCCTCACTTCTCCTTCTGTTTCCTAACTCTGTTCAGTTTTTACTGACTGGTCACCTGGTTCACCTTCAGAGCCTCAGAGGTCCCAGACTTCCCCATCAGTCTTTGCACTTGCCACATGGCCTCTGCACTATGTTCAGACTGCTGCACTTTCAGCATACGCTCCATGAGAGGTGTAACCTTTCTGCGCTTAACCCAGGGCCCTCCTGGACTTGGCACACTCACCCTCCGACCCCTGCCTCAAACGTCCATCTGTACACTTGCACAACCTGAATTTACTATGACTAGTAAGTTCTGTCTTGTCCCCCCTTTGTCTGCCCTTCCCTGTTTGGTTGTGCCTGACACAGTCATGCACTAGGAGCAATGCTGTCAGGCCTAACACACTAGTTACTTTTTTATTAGATCATTCAGAAACATCAAGGCCTAAGAATGACTACTTGCTCCATTCCCGCCCTAAAGCGCTTTGAAGCACGTCACTTGTGTATAAGCGCTTTGCAAATAGACAATAAATAAAGGCTGAGTTGGCCTTTCCGGGATTCAAACCTGCAAATCACACACAAATTGCAGCAGCGAGCACTTAACCGCCTGAGCTATTTTACTGGCTATAGCTATCTTAAAGGCTATAGTAAAATGAGCAATTACATGTCTGAATGTTGTCAAAGTCAGAAAGCAAATGACCCTCTGTAGTGGACACCATTAAACTGGTAACTGTGATTTAACAGAAAGCCAGTTCATCTACAGGACTGGTGCCAAGTTGGCCACATGTCAAGTCTGCGTTGATCTACTTTTCAGGCTTCAGAGGTTGTCTAATAAAGAATTTATAGTTGTGCAGGGAAAGCAGCTCACCCACACAGCATCCTGTACTCTGGGCACTTGTTACCTCAAACATGCAAACAAACATCTTGAACAGCATATGAAAGATAGACACATTAATTGTGGCACATGAAATCAAGGCCCACACTATGTGCTATGGTCAAACATTTCTACACTACACACAACTTTTAGGCACAAAGATTTTGTCAAGTGAACGAGGACACCGAGATGGAATGCTTATGATGATCGTAACAGAGACAACTGCAGAAAAAAACATGCCATAACTGCAACTTGAGAAAAGCAAAATACATAGTCCGAAATGGATGCTTATTCTACTCTAAATGCTTTTTTGAGGTTTGTGTCTGTATTGCAAATGTGAGGTGTTTAAGAACAGACACTCGGGGTAATTCATAGAATTCAGCGCACAAGTGGCGCACGCGGCTGGCGCACAGTGTGCGCGTGCGGCAGTCTGCCCAGCCGTGTGTGCCAAAATCCATTTCCGCGCACAGCGTATTCATGGATTTCAACATCCATAACCAGCCATGGCACAGAGTAGCGCAGCGACCCTGCAGCAGCGCCAGTTACGCCTGCAAGCCCTCCCCGTGCACCATGAACAGCGCACAAATCCCATACATGGCGCAAAGGCCAGTGGACCAGCATACAGCCCCCCAACAACGAAAACATCTGTAAAACTCCCCGCGCACTCCTCCGAATACCCGTACCCCGCTGCAGGAAGTTTTACACGTGATTGGCCTTGTGTGAGCGGGGAAAGTGTATTTCGAGGATGGGCAGGAAGTTTCACACGCGATTGGCCTTGTACGAGTGGGGCACGTGTATTTCGGGGGTGCGCAGGAAGTTACACACACGATTGACCCTGTGCGAGCGGGGTACATGTATTTCAGGGGTGCGCGGGAAGTTTCAAACGCGATTGGCCCTGTGCGAGCAGGGTACGTGTATTTCATGGGTGCACGGGAAGTTTCACACGGGATTGGCCCTGTGTGAGCGGGGTACGTGTATTTCTGGGGTGCGTGGGAACTTCCACACGTGATTGGCCTTGTGCGAGCAAGGTACGTGTATTTCTGGAGTGTGCGGGAAGTTCCACACACGATTGGCCTTGTGCGAGCGGGGTACGTGTATTTCAGGGGTATGCGGGAAGTTTCACACGTGATTGGCCCTGTGTGAGCGGGGTACGTGTATTTCAAGGGGTGCACGGGAAGTTTCACACGCGATTGGCCCTGTGCGAGCGGGTACGTGTATTTCAGGGGTGCGCGGGAAGTTTCACACGCGATTGGCCCTGTGCGAGCGGGGTACGTGCATTTCGGGGGTACGTGGGAAGTTTGAAACACGATTGGCCCTATGCGAGCGGAGTATGTGTATTTCGAGGGTGCGTGGGAAGTTTCACACGCGATTGGCCCTGTGCGAGCGGGGTATGTGTATTTCGGGAGTGGGTCAGAAGTTTTACACGCGATTGGCCTTGTGCGAGCGGGTAGTACGTGTATTACGCATGTGCCCCAATGAATTGGCAGTGTGTGTCCTCCCAGGTGTGCCCTCTGCCCCCTCCCCAGGGCCTGCAGGCAGACCCCAACACAAGGGTACACACTGCACCCCTTGCCATGCCCCACCAGCAGCTCATCCACCCTGGTCAAGCCCGCCAGCCAGCCCACATGTCACCACGCACAAGTGAGCACTGACTCATGTCCCCAAGCACCCCCATCCACCCAGCAGTGAGGGCCACCTGCCAGCAGGCCCCGACTCATGTCCCCCAGCACCCCCATCCACCCAGCATTGAGGGTCAGGCCCCGACTCATGTCCCCCAGCACCCCCATCCACCCAGCATTGAGGGTCAGGTCCCGATTCATGTCCCCCAGCACCCCCATCCACCCAGCAATGAGGGGCACCTGCCAGCAGGCCCCGACTCATGTCCCCCAGCACCCCCATCCACCCAGCAGTGAGGGGCACCTGCCAGCAGGCCCTGACTCATGTCCCCCAGCACCCCCATCCACCCAGCATTGAAGGTCAGGCCGACTCATGTCCCCCAGCACCCCCATCCACCCAGCATTGAGGGTCAGGCCCTGACTCATGCCCCCCAGCACCCCATCCACACAGCATTGAGGGTCAGGCCCCGATTCATGTCCCCCAGCACTCCCATCCACCCAGCATCGAGGGTCAGGCCCTGACTCATGTCCCCCAGCACCCCCATCCACCCCCATCCACCAAGCATTGAGGGACAGGCCCCGACTCATGTCCCCCATCACCCACATCCACCCAGCAGTCAGGGGCACCTGCCAGCAGGCCCCGACTCATGTCCCCCAGCACCCCATCCACCCAGCATTGAGGGTAAGGCCCTGACTCATGTCCCCCAGCACCCCCATCCTCCCAGCATTGAGGGTCAGGACCCCACTCATGTCCCCCTGCAACACGACAGGAAGCTGCACAATCATGGGCCTCATGTGCACCAAAATATCACAGCACGCCACCGCAGTCTTGACATGCAATGATTTCACCAATCCACCCCACAAAAGTCAACCATGTACATCAACACATGTCCGTCACACACACACACTGTTTGCCATAGATCGTGTAAACACACATATTGACATGCATGAACCCAATGAGCGAATCCCACACATGGAATTAAAATATCAAAATGTATTATGAACAAAATCTATGTAATGAAATGAAAGCCAAAAAAATAATACAAACATGAAATGAAATGCATGTCCAAAAATATGAAAAAGGAAATGTAGATCCAATCAAAAGAAATCCTAAAGAAAAATTGTCCAAACTCTGTGTCCACCAAAACAAATCCAAAGGAAACGTAAAAATCAAATTCCATTGCTCCATGGTGAAATCCAAAGAAAATGTACACATAAATCCAATGTCCAACTATGTACAAGCAATTTTCAAAGGGTCCATGAGCCCAACACTAGAACTGAAACCTATCAAAGAAACTACCTAAGAAATAACTATATACAAAAGTGTGGGGCATAGTCCAATCACACCAAAATAAAGCAAAACGAAAAGAAACCTAACAATAAAAACTATTTACAATGGCGACGGGCTAGTCCGACGGCTCACTTTCTGAAGTCCCGGACCAGGGCATCATCGAACTCCTGCTTAATGTCCTAGAGGCGGTCCTCTTCCATGGCCCCGAGGCTTCGCAGGGACGATGCCATGTTGGACTCCAACTCCCTGCGAATAGCCTCGAGGCACTTGGCCGGCCTCAGTGCCCTCTGCATGGAGTTCTCCGCCCTGACCATTGTAAGCCGTGCCTCTTCCGCCCGCCGCCGCTCCGCACCTATGGCCTGGCCCAACCTCTGCCACACGGAAGAAACTTCCAAGCCTGAGTCCTCCTGCCCTCTGGCCGATGCCTGCCCCTCCGATGTTGATGGCCCTTAGCCATCATCGCTCTAACCTTGTTGCTGCTGCTGCCACTGTGCCTGTGCCTTGGCTCTTGCTGCCTGCACGTCCTCCTCCGGCTGGGGTGCAGTTGTCGTGGTGGCCACCCCTGCTGGATGTCCGACTCCCGACTGTGGCAGGGATGTGTTCTCCACCAGCCTGGCCGCTGGGTTAGAGGCAGCTCCATAGGATACCCAGGTGATACATGGGTGGGAAGATGGCATGGAGGATGACTGGCATGTAGGGGGTTCAGGTGAGGAGGGGGTCGGAGTAAGGTCCAGCATACAGAGGAATCCAGCCCTGGTGACCTGTCCCAGTAGGTCAACGCGGTCAACGAGGCATCCGAGATGATGTGCAGTGTCTTCACTAGAACACTGCAGGTCACCTCGCATGCTCCGTTGACGCAACGCCATCCCAGCCAGGACAGGCTCAACCCAGTCCCGGATTGCCACGTCCGCAGGGAGAGGAAGGCCAGTTGTTGTGCGCTCATCCCCTCCCTGAAAACGGGTCTGGACGTAGGCATCCCTGCTGGTGCAGGATGATGCAGTCAGAGGATCGGGGACAGGATTACACACAGGCACTTCTGTGGCGGCCTGTGCTGCCTCCTGTCCCTGCCCCTGCCCCTGCACTGCACCACTAGCACCAGTGTAATCCCCACCTCCAGACCCCGTGTGTGTCCCTTCCACGGCCTCCTCCTCCACCAAACCCCCACCAACCTGGATGACTCCATGCCATCTTCCTCCGTCGGACCCTATGGGGGTCTCAGCTGCCCCTTCTGCTGCTGAGGAGTTCACCTCTGACCTCCGCCTCTTGGACATAACCTCGGCAGCTGCGGCCTGGAACTCGGCACCAGACTCCTCACTCCCCGATGAGATGACAACGTGGGAGGGGAGCCGAGCCTTGCGTCTCCGGCTGGTGGTGCGATCCATGCCGCTTTGCTCCACAGCACCCTCACCGCCCTCTTCATCAGTTGACGCTGCAGACAGGGAGAGATAGAACACAGGCATCAGGGCACTGTACAATGGACTGATACACACATGACAGTTGCACATGAGTGGCAGTGTAAAACTACAGACATGGCATCACACTCCCCAACACACATGTCATTTCAACTCACACACATGAGCAAATCAACAGGAATATTGCACCAGGCAGCACCATCCATACACAAACAACAGCACGAGCAGCCGAAGGTGAGCCTGACGTCACATGAAACACAGGGAGTGCACAACACATGGACACACGCCACCAGACTTACATGCATGTGTACATCTCCACCAACTGTCGCAGTGATGAAATCGCCATCCATGTCACATCTCGCATTCAGCATTCTACATGTCAGTGTCACATGCATCCATGTTGCATCACAGTTGCACACTTGTCAAATACACACACATGCACATGTGCATAGTGCAGATACATGCAGCATGAACCAGCATCCATGTGTGACACCACAACCATGCCACAGTACATACTCATAATTCATTATGTGTGTGCACCCACACATACCTTTGCACAGCATGCTTACCAAAACATACACCATCGATGTGTCTCACACTTGATAGGAATCACATGTGGCAGGTTCACGTCCCTGTACATACACAGCCATACATGTCCCTACAAAGACATATGTGCAACCTGCACACTCCTGGAACACCACAACACGCACAGCGTCCGATCAGTATGCATGTACACTTACCGCTCGACTCTAGACGGGTCTGCCCCTCAAGGACCTGGACATGGAGCGCTGGGTGTATGTGTTCCAGGACCCTCATCTGGTTGTCGGTCAGGTGGACCCGGCACCCCTTGGCATCTACTGTCTTCAAGAGGCGCCGGCCTTGTTGAGGGTGCTGGACCTGAAGTCCTCCCAGCGTATGATCCCGCGGGCTGCCACCCCCTCCTCGTTGATGGCAGTCACAATGTCCATCCAGATCCTCTTCAGTCCTTCATTGTTGGCGCGCAAACTTCCAAAGAGGGCATCATAATTTACCAGGTCTTGCTCCACCAGGACACCAGTTTCCCTGGCACTGAAGCTGGTGGCCCTCTGCCTCTCTGCCTGGGGTTTGCCAGTGGTGCCAGATGGTGTAGTGTCCAAAATGGCAACCCCACAAGCCGGTGTCGGTGGGCAACTGGGTCCTGGGGCTGGGCTGTGGAGCGATGGTATCCCAGTCGGGAGTCTTCAGTTCCAGCAGGGGTGGTCACAGTAACTGCACCCCTGGATGACGTGCAGGCACCAAATAGGGCACGTGGGCAGCAGGCAGGCAGGAAGCAGCAGATGGCAGGTGGAAGCGTACTCGGGGGTGTGGGGGGCAGGAAAATGACCTTCTGGGCAGGAGCGTGGTCTTCCGTGTGTTGTTGCGTGGCCAGCTTGATACGGAGTGATTTGGCACGTGAAAAAAGTGCACGTCAGTGTGAAATTGGAGGAAAGGCACTTAGCGCGTAAGCACGTCTGTGACGTTGCACGTGTGGGCTGGCTTAAAAGGTACGAGTATGGTGCTATTTTCTTGTACGTGCTTTTTGTGGAGAGCGAGTGGGTGATTCTTGTACTTCTTGTCGGTTCACACGCGATTACTTCACATTTCCAGTTCGTACTCCCTGTTTCCTCAGACTGCGTTCTTTTCTTCTTTTGGCGGGGGTGTTGCCAACGCGCACACACGCGTCTTTTTCACGTTCTTTTTCAAGGCAGACGGTGAGTTGCGCACGTATTTTCCAACTGTGGTTGCCCCCGTGTGTCGCGTACCCCTTCAGAGGTCATTGTAGGCTGCGTGTAACACGCATACGCTTATTTTTGTGTTTCTAGGTGCCACAGCATAATGCGGGTTCATTTTTCCACACACATGGTCTACCGGGGGTTGTGTACACGTGTACTTTTGTTTTTGGTGTGCCTGTGCTTTCCGTGACCCGTCATCTTCCCCCAGGGGTCACAGACAGCCTTGCTAGAGCACTAGGGTACGAATTCCATCTAGTACCCTAACCCTTTCACCCCAATTGCCCAGGACAATTGTTTACTGCAACTCCCATATGCATGTTGTTACATCAGTGCCATGGTTGGGAGGCGACCAAGCAGTAAGGGAAGCAAAGGTGGCCGAGCTCAAAGAGTTTGGCATGGTGGGCGCGGTAGAGGACGTGTCCAGGATTTGCAGGGTGCCCCTAGAGCCCAGTGTGTGGAGAACTAATCAAGGCCACCTATGCCCCCCCGAATGGTTGTGGGAAATGTAGCTGACATCATCCCAGCTCAGCCCTTGTTGAACCAGCCCATTTTGTCAACTGAACCGGCACAGGATGACTCCCAGGCTGACTTCCAGGTCACCAAGTCTAAGCCACGTGTGGCGGTGAAAAATCCTGTCACCAGGCCACGTGGATCTGGGGCAGCAATGTCATCTGCTGCCCCAAATAGCCAGGATGAGAAGGCTGCAGGGGCAGCTGCAGCTCAATCCACCCCAGCTCCGAGTCTCTCAGCTGGGACAGTGTCGGTCCAGGTCCATCACACTGACGTTGGCACTGCCAACATCACCCTGCAGCCAATGCCTGCACAAAGACCTTTGGTCATTGTGCCTTTACGGGCTTTACAGTCCACCTGCGCTTCTGCCCCTACTGACCAGAGCGGCGTAAGCCACTCAGGATCCGCACCACCTTTCAAGAAGAAGAAGGGTGCTCTTGCACTACAGGCTGGAACCCCAGACATGGCTACACACTCCAGAACGTCAAGGAAGCCTAGCTTCAATGATGCCGAACTTGATGCACTTGTGGCCTATGTGTTGGCACATAGCCGCGAAATGGTGGTGACTGCAGGCTGCAAGACTCGCCTACTCAACGTAGGGCCCACTGGCAGACCATTGCGGACCACATTAGTGCCCTTGGATTTGTGAGGCACACAGCTGATGATTTCTACAAGCGGTGGAATGACCTGAAACGCAGAGCAAAGAACAAGCTGGTTTCCAATCATGCCTCTACTCTGGTGACTGGCGATGGGTCTCCATCAGAGGACGACCAACTCACTGAACATGAGTCTGTTGCTGGAACCTTCATCACAGAGGAACAGATCCAAGGTGTGGGAGACCTACCAGATTATGAAGCATTGTCCGGTGAGTGCCCATGTATGTGTGTGTAATCCATGTGTATGTTGCTTGGGTGATGTGTTCTGATTGAGTACCAGGTAAGGGTGTGTACTCATGAGTGGTATGGGTCACCCATGTGCTTCCTCCAAACCATTCACCGGCCTTGGATTTGGGTATGACAGTATCCCTTCTGACCACAGTAGCCAATTAGCACCACATTACTGCAGTTGCCCTTGAACTGTCATCTTGCAACAACATTGTTCAAAATTTTCAGTGTTCATTCAGCCTGATTGTTTCAATCCTCCCATTTTTACAACACATTTTTCTGCCCTAATGCCACATATGTAACATGATTCTGTCATAGATTACACCCCACAATGGCCCACATGTATTACCTTGTTATGGGAATGATTTGACCATTCAGGCTGATTAAGTATTGGCCTGCTCACATTACTTTTTGGGCCCTGATTGAATGTGGAACATGACTGTTGTCTCCTGTCATGTTGAAGTGACCAACCATTGATGTATCCATCTGCCTGCCATCACTGTATAACTGCACACTGGGTGTGTTGCAGTGTGTGGCACATGCGTATTTTGTCACACTATTTTGCATTTTCATCTCATCATGTCCATCTCACATGGATGGGTGACAGTACTCATTCACTAACATATGGCTGTACTTGTCAAATGTACCATGGCTATGCTACGTGCCATCTGTGTGCTGGCATGTGTCATGTATGTGTATTGGACATGCCAATCACAGGCTAATGTGTGATGGCAGTGCTATCCAGCATGCAGCAAATCTGTTGCTTTTCCATCTTGGACTCCTCAGTGTCTGCTTTTTGCCTCCCCTTCCAACTCATTGACAGTGCATGCATGCCAGGGTTATAGTCATGTGGGACATGAGTTATTCATGTACTGGATCTCTGGCTTGTCAGGCCTATGTGTGTGCTATGATGCTCATGCCTGTTTCCATTTGTTGTCTTTCATGTTTTTCCAGGTGATGACGCACTTGATGCTGTTCAGGTGGCGGAGATGGTGCAGACCCAGGAGGAATCTCAGCCACAACCGGGCACCAGTGGAGGACGTGGGGTGGTGGTGGGTGAAAACCCAATCCTCCTGCAGACCATACTGTCCTCTGGGTGCGCCTCCCCAGACCTCTATGATTCAGGTGCTGAATCGGACAGCGAGACATATGTGCCATCACAGGTGAGTGTTTCTGGCAGGGATTCTGTTCTGTCCAACCCACCTGCACCGGGGGTAGACCCCTCTATGGGGATGTCAGTGTTGGTAACTCCACCTTTGGTGGTTACGGATGCAGGGTCACACACCACAACATTTGCTCCTGTTCCTGGGCCAGCAGATCAAAGGGGGAATGCAGTCCTGCAGCCGCAGGCAGTGCCAGCACAGCAAGGTGCAGATCGCCTTGCCCCAAACAGGTGTGGTGTCCGCTGACGCGGTGGCCGTGTGCCACCAGGCAATACTGTATGGGAAAACTCCATGTACGGTATTGCAGCACAACAGGGAGCATCGTGTGAAATGATGGCTCAGGCAATGGATAGGGTGGCCACTTCCATTCTCCCCCCTGAAAGGCAGATGGAGCTCCAACAGCAGGCAACAGACTCCATTTGCCAATCACACAGGGAGGACATGTTGTCGTCCAACAAGGACCGACGGGCGGCACTGGAGACTCTGCGCGAAGCCATATCTGTAGAGTCACAGGGCCACAGGGAAGCCCAGAGGTTAGAACACCAGTTCCTCAGGGAGACTCTGGGTGAACTTGAGGCTTCCCGAAATTTTAGCTCAGAACAGCAGCTGGAGCAGCTCGCACGTTCACTCTCAGCAGAGATCCAGGCAACCCGTGCGGGGATCCGGGCATCATGCGAAGCCATGCAGGTAGAAATGCGGCCTACCCGTGAGGTGCTGCATGAGGATCTCTGTACCATCATCCCCCAGAACGAAACCTTCCACACCCGCATGCTTGTTGCCATGGAGGACATACCACGGCTTTGCGTGGGCTCCCTCCCATAGCATGGCCACCTCCTGATGTAGCAGCAGAGGGTGAAGAGAGCGACAGCAGTTCTCCCACAGTAGCGTAGCCCTGCAGGCCATGAGCCCATGGGCACATGCAGGCTTGTCATGCCTTTGGGTTAGATGCTAGGGTTCCTGACACACACGCCCCTCCTGCTTCCCCTTTCCATGGGCTTGCAAAGGGTGTGTCCAAGTGACAGTAACTTACACAGTGACATTGGGCTCCCATGAGCTGTGTGGGCAGTCTGTAGTCAAAACTGTGTGTATATCCCTAGTGGGGATTGTTGTTGGATTGAACACTGCATGGTGTATTGATAAGTGCTTGTGCATCCATGTCTTTCTCCTTATTCACATGTACCTTCTTCATGTATTCACAAAGGTGTCTCCTTTGCAGATGCAGTTCATTTTGTATGCAGTACACTAACACATTTGCCTGACAGCAACACTCTGCAGTTGGATGTGCTGGTTTAGTCAGGTTGTGAGACTTGCACTACTTTGATTTTGTACTGTCATATTTTGCCACTGTTTCATCCTGTGTTGCTGTTTTGTGTTGCTGGTAAGTATTTGTTCATGTGTGCTGTTTCTTATTGATTACTGGGAGCATATTGTCTGTGGCCTGTTTACATTTGGGACAGTGCACATTGTGACACTTGTGTCATGTGTTGTGCATTCATTTGGTTGCTTTCACATTGCATGACATGCCATGGTGTGTTGGGTAGCTGAGATGGGGAGGGGTTGGGTGACATGGCACTATTTTCATGTTGTATTTTGCAAGGGGGTAGTCATTCATGCTGCATGAATGTGTGTCTTTTTGTGACACAGCATTGGCTGTCTTTACGTAGGTAGGGATGCACACAATGTAACACTTCCAGTTGACCAATCTCAGGCTGGTATGGTTGTGACAGTTGATTGTCTCTTATGTCATCATCATTGCTTGTCAGCTGGTATGTGCCAGGGCTGTGTGCACTCCAAAGGGGTAGGATTTTAGGTGAAGTAATTAGCCACCAGCTGGGTACGGACTGCCTCAACACGTGCCCTTTCACCTCCCATGCGCAGCGGCCGTGCATGTGCTTGGGGATGTGGGGGCACCACCATGTCCACCCGCAGGCCCCGGCGGGTTGCAACGTTGTGCAGGACACATGCTGCCACTATGATCCTGCACACTACTGGGGGCGCGTATAGCAGCTGCCCACCAGAGCGGTCAAGGGAGCGAAAGCGTGACTTGAGCACTCCGAATGTGCGCTCCACTATGCCCTGGGTTGCAATATGGGCTGTCTTGTATCTTACCTCAGGTGGTGTGGTGGGGTTTTGAATTGGCGTCATCATGTGGGTGCTCAGAGGGTAGGCACTGTCCCCTGGGGAGGTGATGATGTGTATCATTAGTGGGGTTGTCACATTACTCAGTATCTGACATGCATGCATGTGCAGAGGCATTTATACTCATCAATCAGCCATATATCACCATGCCGCCCAGCTTATAGGTCTCCGTTTAGGGGTGACATTCTGAAAATGAAACTATCATGGGTGGACCCTGGATAGTTGGTATATACTGAGGTGATGATTCCCTTGGCATCACATACTACCTGCACGTTGATGGAATGCCAGTGCTTGCAGTTTCTATAGATGTGCTCAGTTGCCCTGGGAGGACGTAGAGCCACATGGGTGCAATCAATGGCACCTAGCACTTTGGGGATCTGTGCCACCCCGTAAAAGTCCTGGACGGCAGCCTGCCTTTCTGCAGGTGTTCTGGGCATGCATATGTGCCTGCGGACTGAGGCGGACTGAGGCAGCGTGACTGCGTGGTCTGTGACACCCCCCCACTATGGCACTTGTCCGCTGAAATGAACCAGTAGCCAAGAAGTGCAGTACATTGAGCACCTTTTCCAAGGGGCTCAGTGCTTGGGAGCACAGGGTGGGTGATGTGAGGTCATCCTCCCACTCACTCACCAGGTCGAGTATTATGTGTGGTGGAAACCTGTACCTCCCATACACCTGGTCATCAGGCATCCCAAAAAGGCTGGTCCTGGGTGAAAAAATGCGGGGCCTGGCTATCCTCCTCCTCCTGCGGTGTCCGACGACCACTGCAGCGAGGAACAGTATATTCATCGTAGCGTCTGAGCTTGTTCGTCTTTTTTTCCGCATGCTTTACCCCTTGTTAAATCTTACCCCTGTTCGATTCCATGAATACGTGTTGTAGGCGCGCGTGTGGGCGTTGCGAGCATTTACCTCCTGTACTTCCCCCGTAACGCCCACATTTTCACGTGTTGTTCCCCATTCCGCGTGTTACGCCCTGTGTCCGCCCACTTTTGTTGTGTGCGCTGCGCTTTGTGCGATTTTGCTGTGCGCGTAGCGCACGCCGTTTAATGACGTGTGCGCCTGCGTGTGCCACCCACGATTTTAGCACACATCCCAGGATTTACACGTGCACTGACTTCCATGAATCGATGTGCGCGGCTTTGGCACGCTTGCGCTGCGATTTTCACGCTTGCGCTGCCATTTTCGGCGCACATTGATTCCATGAATCGGCCTGTAAATCAGTGACTCATCCCCTGAAGTGTTCCTGAATTAAACCTTTAATGAGTCTAACAATTATTGTACAGATTTCCAGAAAGACAAATTATTTGTTATTCCTTTTATTTTTTACTTAGGGTCACTGCTCAAAGTGTTAAACGTGTGGAACCCCCTATTTCTTTTTTTTTAAGAGGCCTGAACAAGAAAGCCAGTCACTGCTGTAACAAAGAACCACATGGTGTTGGTCACATCGCAGTACCGTCGATAAAAAAAAAAAAAAATGTCTTTTTTGTTTGTTTTGATTTGTTTTTAGGTTAGCAAGGGAGGTCTCGGGGGTCGCAAGTGTGACCCCTGGTGGGCCCGAATTGACGTCCCTTGCTGGCGGTAGCAAGAAAGAAATAGAGGCAAGATCCACATCTTGATGACCCTGTAGAATTCCAGATGATGTACATGGAGACCTAACATACATTATGTCACATGACAACAGTATAAAACCGGGTATGACACATCATATTCCCTTCATACTTTCCAATTAATTTTACGCACTACGAAAAGCCATTCACAATAAATACTTTAAAATATACACCCTTCATTTTAAATGAGTTAATGGACAGAAATGATGTTTTTTGTGTGTACATCAGTTGAACAGTCAGCTGCGAACACTGTGTAGAGACTCTCACTGGATGTTGATCCAGATGATAAAGCAGGTGTCCGGTCCAAAAATATGTCGGGGGACTTCCAAAGAATACATTGGCTCTGTAAACAGTGCCGCTTATCCTCAATTAGTGTGCTGTACTAAATTGCTTCCGTCACTTCCTTTCCTTATGAATCTAAGCATAGAGTTATACTGTTGTCTCCAAATGCATATTCAATGTTTCAAACATTTCAAGTCGATTTGACTGCCTACCTTCAACTACAAACATAATATTATTACTGTTCCAGCTGCCACTGTCAGCCAAGAAAAAGAACAACTGTATTTTAAGGTAGCATTATTAGCAGACTAGAATTTGGCGTTCTTTGTGTAAAGCAAATCTCAGCACCGGGTGTCCTCGCTTAATCTTTATTCTTGCTGATGGGAAAAAGAATACATTTTCTTTTTTAAGTAACACATATTTAAATGGAGACTTTGTTAAAATATTCATTTCCAACCCTTGTTTTTATCTCTTTCCCTTCGAATCGTTGTTTTTTTTTTCTTCTGCCTAGCTATTCCTATGGCTATACGATGTTGCTATAGGATATCCCATTCTTGTAGCCAGATATTTTATTTTGATTTGCACATACACCGTAAATGCACAGGGCAACATTCTGGTTAGCGAGTGACGCACTTTGAAGTGCATTGCATTGTGAGCTCTAAATACGAAATAAATGCATAATCCTTTTACTTCTGCTGTTCTCTGAGATTTTGCAGGTCTCTACGTAAAGTGGCATATTAAATCAGTAAAATCCATTTGCTACGATCATCCGACATATTCTGTCAGAAATATTATTTTTCCAAAGTTTTGCTAGAGATCAATCTGAAGTTCACAATTCAACATACTGTCTATTCTGAATATGCGAAATCTGGAAATATTTTTTGCAGAATCCTGTAGAAAATGTTTGTGTTATTGTCTTAAATTCAGCAGCACACTGTACACAGAACATGCATTGTAGCTGTAGGTCTCGAAAGTGAGGGGCTGTATATAGAACAGTATAGTGTCTGGTGGAACAAGGTTGGGGGTCGTATTGCAGGGGTCGTATTGCAGAAAGAAGGCTATGGCAGTGTGAAGCAGCAGAACCAATACTAGAGAGAGTGGCATAGCCCCCACTGCTTTACTCCCTGAAATAGGCAAACCAGGGAGAAAAAAGACTCCCAACGAAATAGGAAATGCAGACCCATATGAGCCTGTCCACAGTCCCCCTCTCACATCTCCATGGGTATGCACAGATCAATGGTACCAGCAGTACCACAAGGAGACTGTCCAATACCACTAGTCACCAAACTGAAGGGAAATTTAGGTAAAAAGAAATGTGTTTTTAGGTGCAAAGAAGTCATTATAAAAAATAAAAAAAGAATGTCTGTTTTAGAGCTAAAATACATATTATATTCTTTCCATAGAAAAAACCGAACTTGTGAATGGTACTTTTTCAATCCCTAAAAAAATATGTTACTTTCAACTTGAAAAAATAGGGAATGAAATACTCCCTCTTAAAAATCATTCTGGTGTACTGAGAGGTAAATCAAATCCAATCTACACATGAAATGGGAAAGCCTACACTGGAGAAAATAAGCATGTGGTAGGTAGGCCGCTGTGCTAATTTAGACCACCCCTCTTGCTGTCTGCTAGAATTGGTAAACTGAAGCACATGCTGGCATTTCATTTCCTGCCTTGTAGCAGCATACTGCTGCCAGACAATCTGTAATACTGGTTTGCATTATGAGCAACCAGATCTCGACATTTAAGGTCAGCAACTGAGTCACAAGACCATGAGCCTGCAACCTACTGACCAGATGTTTTGGACTGCAACTCTCATGATTGTACTGGCTTGGACTAATGGTAGTTGGAGTCCAAAACATTTCGAGAGACAAAAGTTGCACACGCCTGCACTAGACCATATCTTGAATAGAAGCCATGTTAAAGTATCTGTCTCATTAGAAATACATTTTACACAATGCGATCCTTCTAAAGATATGAGTGCTTCTGTGTAATCGTGCCAGAGACACAGAGACTACAGAAAGACAGTGAATATATAATCTCAAAAGAATGATTTCGTAATACATCTGTTTATAGAATATAATTATTAATACATTGAGCCCTTTGGAGCGCCATGTGCACAAAAGATGTGTAGATTAATTCCTAGCGCACAATATTGGACACAATCAGTAATGTGCTCTACATTGTGGGAGAAAGCTCCACCCACATGTTTAGGTTGCAACAGGTAAATTAATCAATTTATTTACATTACAATTGTAAGGAAGGAGGGGGCAAATTATCCCCCCCCGCATACATTCTACATGAAATGAACCACTTGCTCTTGAACTAGTGGGGGGCGCCTCCATCACTCTTCTGCTTCCATGAGGAATAAGGCCTCAGCTGGAGCAGAGGTGGGGCTATTGCAAGACACACTTGGACTCCAATTTGTGTGCCCTTGACTCCATCTTTGGAATAGTCCGCAATCCGGCACTACAAAGTCTCCTGCCCCTCTGCAGCGCCGCGCCCAGCAAGCACTAACCGCGCCCACCTTTTCTGTGTGGTCCAAGTCCCTTTCTCACGGATGCGCTGAAGCTGACTGATACAGTTAAAACTATGTATCGTATCATTCTTCCTCTGAGATCACTGTCCTGTGTGTTAACTGGCCAGAACCATGACTTGTAGCTCATCCATCTCCACAAACCTGTTCCTGCACCCCTTATCCTTGCTGTTGGAAAATTACTGCCTGTGTAACCCTGTGACCTCCTAAGGTATTCTCTTGATGTAACAGAATGGTGCCCCCACTCTGTTGACCACCCCTGAGTGCCCCCAATAAACCCAGACCCCTATCACACTATATCCTGTCCTAACCTAACATGTGTCAATCCACTCCCTGCCTCGCTGTGATGTGCCGGACTAACCCATTTCCCAGGTTATCATAGAAGGCAAGCACCTCTCACCTTATGAATAACCCAATGTATGGCAATATAATCATGTGTGTGTAATTTACAGGTCTCTAAGATGTGTTCAAAGGTATATTGATGTTCATGGTGTATTGCATGTTTAGACTGAGTGTATCGATTAGCTAGTGAGGTCCAGTCACCTCTCTGACCTGCCTAACCTGCACCTCGCATGGACCGGCCCAGCTGAATCACGTGATGTCCAACCTTTCGCCAAGTCATCTGCCAATCCTGTGGAGCCGGCCCATAAAGAACTATATGTGCACCTCCTTCCTAACCAATGATATTGTAACTTCCAAACTGTATAGAACTCATCACTGATGACGCTGTAACACTTAAAAACCTATTGTATTTGTATCGGTTGCCAGAGCGCTCTTGAGGCCGCAGAGTTTGCTGGATGCTGAATTTCATATAAAACTTTGACAACTCGCAAGCTTCTCTCGTGGTCTCATTCACTACTGAGACGTGTTCTTTATTCTGAATCTTATTGGTATTGTGGGGAGTGAGTACTTTCACTTGGTGACCCCTGGGATGTGATTGAGGGTGCACTGAGAGAAACCCCTGTGCCGTGCGGTGAGATCCGGGATGCCCCCAGCAAAACCATTGCCTCATGTGGCTGACCAGTGTGCGCACAAAAGAAGAGGTTCAACGGTCCCCGCATTGCGAATACCCGACTGCTCACCAAGGCGGGTCACGGCTTGGTTGGGATGCAGCCCAGATTGTGGATAGACTGTGAACGGAGGCTCTCAGATCACCCTGGACACGTGAGTACTGGTTGCGAGAATCTCAAAGAAGGGGAATATAATTGGTATAAGGATAGTGTAAGGATCTGGCCTTCTGTGTGTGTGTGTATATTTCTGCCCGCCTGTGATGTCACCTGTGGAATGTTGATGGGCAGACTGATGTGAGTTATTTGAATTGTGACAGTTGGGGCCAGCTTGCCATCGGGGCTGGTGGATGTTCCTTGTTATCTTGCACTTGATCTTATAATGATATTGTTTTTAACAAATAAAAAATTATGCAATGAGCTAGGGACCTATCCATAGAGTTATGCGATGGGTGAGCTGCTGGTTTGAGCCATGGGTTCCCTACACTGTGGACACTTTAGTTTTAGTGTGGTTTTCAGTTCAGCATGGTGGTGATAAGTTGGCAAGGCGCCATGGGGTATTGTGGTGTTAGTCAGATCAGCATTCTGCTTTATGCTGTCTGATCTAAGGCACCGTGGTGTGCTTGAATGTAGGTGATAGTGCTCTGGTTTGTTGGTAAGGTTATGCTTGATGGTTAGTAGGTAGGGGCTGGTTCCCTTTGGACAGAGTTAGCTATTTGGCCGACAGTTGGAGTTAGGTTTTGTGTAGTGGTGTGTGTCATTGGGCACTTTGTGTGTTTTTTGAAAGGTAATTTTGCTTTTGGTGGTTTTCATTGAGGGTTCATTTCTCTTAATGATTTTCTTCTTTTAGCTTGTTGGTTCATTGTATTGTCAGAGTTATAGGGGGAGAAATATGTAAGCATCTGGCCTTCTGTGTGTGTGTGTGTTTCTGCCCACCTGTGATGTCACCTGTGGAATGTTGATGGGCAGACTGATGTGAGTTATTTGAAAGGTGACAGTTGGGGCCAGCTTGCCACTGGGGCTGGTGGATATTCCTTGTTATCTTGCACTTGAACTTATAATAGTATAGTTCTTAACAAATAAAGTACTTAAGGACTCAACAACAAGTCTCCGATCTTACATGAAGTATAGATCTTCACAGATAGCGATAAGAAAATAGTGGGCAGTCAGATTTTGGGTCTAGGGACTGTGTGATTGTAACTGATGGGCTCTTTCTTCTCTTTTCTTTATATGGCCATTAGGTTGTGAATACAGAGGTAACGGAATAAGGCAAGAGTACGGGAACCTAGCTACGAATGGGGGTAGAAGGCGGCGCCGCATAGCATTGTCTCGACCAGTGCAGGAAATGAGTGGAGATAAAAAACTTTGGAGTCTCATATATTGAGTAGACTCAGGAGATCTTAGTAAATTTAATAAATTATTGTCATGATTCCTGCCCCTCATGTCCCCAGCCCTCCAAGTTGTCAGGC
Source organism: Ambystoma mexicanum (assembly GCF_040938575.1). Classification (NCBI taxonomy): domain Eukaryota; kingdom Metazoa; phylum Chordata; class Amphibia; order Caudata; family Ambystomatidae; genus Ambystoma; species Ambystoma mexicanum. Next base: position 1,025,503,738 of record NC_090933.1, read on the forward strand.
TGGAGCCAGGCCACGAACACCTACATGGCTCTCAAGGGCCTCTCAATCCCTCCAAAGACCCACTTGGAGTCAGACTTGGCGCTTGTGGCACCAGACTCACTCACTCCCATAGGATAACATTGGGGATTGGACTTGTAGTGCATTGATGGGGACAGGATGGATGCCCCCACACATTTCGGTTCCCAGAACTGCATGTGTGGTCTAGTCTTTTGGGTGTGGTTCAGCCCAGAGACACCTGGGGTACCCAGAGACTATTTAAGCCACACCCAGGCTGAGAAACATGCTTTGCGTTTTCTGCACCTGCAGCGTGACACTCACTGTGTTCGGATCGGTCTCCAGTAGGCCTGCATCTTTCTTCTGCGCTCAGCTCCTGCAAGAACAAGAACACCGTTAGGAACAGCGATACCTTGCGGCGCTTGTGCCCATCATTCATTGCTCCTTCTGTTCTGTGGGCATCTTCGGCGGTGTCATTCCCATCCCGGCACACCGCTTCCAAAGGAAAAGGGAAAAGAACAGAAAAAAGGCATTAGTAAGCATTCTGCAAATCTTCGCTTATTTTTAAATACTGTACAAGCTTCAAACGCTTACCTGAATCCGAGCCGCTCTGGGGGAACTCTGTCTCCGGAACTTCTCATCCATCTGCACAAGGGAAAAGACACTCCAGGTTAGCGTGGAAATATCTAGAGGCGCCGCATACCATGCTTACCCACAGAATTTGTTCTTCATAACCGGCATCCATGCTGAAAACGTCGCAGCACCTAAAAGACACAGAAAAATAACTCAGTTCAATGCAAATACGAAAGGGGTGCATTGCGCATCTCGCTCTCACTCACCTTCAGCACTACTCATCTCAGCAGCACGCCGCCATCCCCGGACGCCGGCCATCATCTAAGGAAGGAAAGGAACAAAGTTAGAGAATTGTTCAAAAGGCTCATTATACTTACCTGTCGGACTCTTGCCAGTGAAGTAACTAGGCAGCAACAAGCCTGCATCAATCAACGCGTCCCTGCACTGAAAGCAGGACGGAGAGCACACTATCCAAGAAAACAAGGTGAGCTGTGGATCAAAGGGAAGGGTTGGACCACGGGGAAGAAGGGGTTCAAGCACACAGAGACAATAGGGAGTTAAACTCTACCAATACTGTGTTTCAGGCCCATTCTTCAGTCGAATAGCCTCCAGGGAAGGGTTCGAGGTCGTAAGAGGTCAGAACAGACTGAGTGACGTCCCCGTGGATACCAGGTGAGCGTTACAATTATTTTTCTTGTAAGCATAACTCTTTTAGAAGTAAGCCCAAAGGGGCCCATCGAAGGAGGGTAAGAAGAGTCAATGGGAAAACAGAATATGGATAAGTGTGACTAGGATAGTGTAGGAGTATAATTAGCACCAAAGCAAAATATATTATATGTTAACTGTCATCAAATTTGTTGGTCCTTTCAAAAAGTATATGTAAGTTTGTCGTCCATGTAAGAAGTATTGAAAGTGTGTCTTTTGTCGATCATATCGAAGCAAGAAGGTGTAAGTAACAAGGTTTTTGCGATAGTATGCAGTGAGTGTTGAAGTATTGCCAGAGTAAACAGAGATATTTTTTCAATTGTATTAGTGACACACTACACACATGCGAGTAAATACAAAGGTAGACAGGGGAGCCATCGGGGGAGACACACCTCTAGCTCATATCTGCCAGCACCTCCCACTGTATACTGAAAAAATACAAAAATATCACACACCCACATGCGAGTAAATACAAAGGTAAACCGGGGAGCCAAGGGGGGAGACACACCTCTAGCTCATATCTGCCAGTGCCTCCCCCTGTATAGTGAAAAAATACAAAAATATCATAAAGGGAGAGGGATAGTCCCAAGTATGGCCAGAAGCAGGGTCATTTGATAAAAGCGTTTTAGACCTTGTGACAACCCACCTGCTAGCAAAGTATTGAGGTAAGCAGTTTGAAAATAGATGTGAGATATTGGATCTCTGGAGGATCTTTGAAGATGTATCCCCTGGTAATGATGAAGTAATGCCAGAAGTGGCACCAGCCCCAACAGGGGAGGGGGGAGTAACAACAGAAGAAAAAGTGATAAAAACAGGGGTTAATGACCTCACTAGATTATATCCACTACTAACTAGGCCCGCTGCGGGATACAGTGACCCATCTTATTTGCCTGAACCAAGTACCCCTTCAACCCCCGCAGCCACAGCCCTGCCTCCTTATGATCCTAGAGGGCTGTACGGACCTACTAGCACCCCTCCAGTAAACATAGCACGCCTCACTTGGGATTTGGAAAGACAACTTGCCTCCACATAGATGGAGTTAACACGATTACGAGCACTATTTGACAGAGGACAAATGTTGCCTGGGGGAGGGGATGCACCATGAAGTGTAGCGGGTGGGTCAACACCTTCGCCGCTCCCACAGGGGAATTTACCCAGAGGGCCAGAACATGAGTGCAAATCGGGAGAGTTTTTCTTCCACTTTAATGATACCCCCATGAGAATTGTGCGGACAGAACAAGGAGGCAGCCAAGCAGGGGACGAACAAGGAAGCAAAGACTCAGACAGAGAAATAGATGAGGTATGGAGTGATTCAGACGAGTACAAAGAGTGGGGTGCAGCTGCAAGATTATCCATACCACTGCGAGAGGACCCAGAGTGGGGTAGTAAAGCAAAGATGGCAGGGAAGGCTGAGGAGCAGGTTGGGCAAGTTGTCATTGGGCAAAGCTAAAGGAGTAAAGGTAAGTAAAAAGGGAAGTACAGCAATATTGCAAATGCCTCTCATCGACAAGGGAGCATGGAGACCCAACTACATTACATGGGCACAGATGGACAAAAATAAAAACCTGTTGAAACTACTCCCCCTGCTGTCGGAAGTGGCCGGAAAGTGGATACATGCATTTGAAAAAAATATAGAAGGGGTGCCACTGGCAATAGGGAATGTAAAAGGTTTATTAGTGTCTGCGGTGGGAGATCAAGCAGATGGGGTGTGGGTGAAGGCAGGTTTCCCAGGAGTAACAATAAATTGTGACCACCATGAGGGGTTAGCCTTTAACAACGTGAGAGCCCAGCTTTGGGATGCACTGCGGAGAACCTTCCCTGATACCCCAGATTTACATTTGGTAATGCAATGTACCATGGGTGAGGAGAAAGAGGCTGCGCCATTCATTCTTCGGGTGCAGAACTTGTGGAGATCAGAAACGGGCACGGCTTGGGACCAATCCACCTCCCTTTTTTACTTTATCATCAAGAGAGGCCTCCCAAAGGAGGTACAGAGGCCTTGGATAAAATAGCTGGGATAGAAGCCAAAGGCTGCCCTGAGATCAGAGCATTATAGTACATCATTGTAGGAGGATCAAATAAAGAGAAAAAGAAATTGCACAGAGAAGTTTGGCTGATGAAGCAAAGCTTGTACAGACAAAATTGGTGAAGGTCGCTGCGATTAACGCAGTTCTACCCACTGAGACACAGGGAGACGGGGAGGAGGGATCAGGAGATTCATCAGCAAGGATGGGAGCCACATGGCCTGCAAACAACCAGGAACAATGGGCTGGAGAGGAGCAGTACGAATGGCCCCAATGGCAGGGAAGGCCAACAAGAAAATGATGTGGGTATAGGGGAATAGTGTGCTTCACTTCAGGGGTGTGTCCAGTGCGAGCAATGCTAATGATCTGTACCAAGACAAACGAGGTTGCAGTAAGGGGGGTGCCCACGGATGTTGATATGTTCATCTATCGGATACTGGTTCTGGCTAGAGTGGTACCAGAGATCACCCGGAAAGAATGGAGAGTGCCATCTGATTTTTTTTCCGCCCTGTGATAGGCCCCAAGATTGTGCCAGGCACCATCCTTTCAATTGACCTGCAGGGGGTGCAAGTATCAGGCAGACGTATTGTGGGAACAGGAGTGGGCATGCATGGATGCGAGTGGAGAACTGTATTATGCATAGTCCCAAAAATAGCTCTGAGAGATCTGACAGATGAAGAGCTGTTCGCTGAGAATGACACTGATGAGGAAATAATAATGGAAATATGCCTGTCATGTGACATAATGATCCAACACAGGGAGATACATAACCCCCTCATGGCCAGTGTCAGTACACCGCCTTCCATATTTGAGCAAGATATGAGAGAGGTACCACCAGAATTATGGATAACTTTTACGCTCACCTGGTATCCACGGGGACACCACTCAGCCCTGGTTGGTTGTCAGAACCTTCTCCCCGATTTCCGGATGGTGTCTTCAGAGGAAGTCTGGCCTGAAAACACAGAAGAGCTGGGTTCAAGACTGGCTTACTCAGGTAAAGTATCCTCCCACCACCCCTTTGGCTTCAGCGGTTAGGCCCTCTCCTCACCTTGTTGTGGTATTAGGCATGCTCTCTGTCTTGCTTTCTTAGCAGGGGTGCGTAGGCGACCGAGTTACTTCACCGGTGCGTGCCCATTCAAGTGTCTTTAAGGTAGGTTTTATTGCAGCTGTTTTTGTATATCGCTGTTTGTTCTTGCCTGCCTTTCTGTTGCGCTTATGGCATGCAGGAGATTCTGTGTGAGAAGAGCAAATGAGAGCACCACACCCCAGAGTGACCAACCACAGGAACAAGAGGTTGCTATTCCCTAAAGAAAAGATTGATTAAAGAAATAAGGGTGTAATGAAAAGTAGGGTTGTGACATAAAGGAAGAAGTAATAAAAAATGACTACAAGTGAAATAAGATTATAAATATGTATATATATGCAATATCCCTCTCTGTCTCTCTCTCTCTCTCTCTCACTCTCTCTTTCTCGCTATCTCTCTCTCTCTCTCTTTCTTTATTCAAAGGCAGTTCTCTCCTGCTTTCGTCTCTTACATTTTTCCTGCATCCCTTATTTTTGCTTAAAAATGTGTATGGTAAAGATGTAAATGAATATAATAATGATATGTTATGAAGTGAAAAAAGAAAAATGTAGATTACTTTGTGAACTTAACCCATTTATATTGCCCATTCAGGTGGAAATATGACGCAAAGGCGGGAGATCACTAACAACGCTACAAATGTAAATAGCGATAGGGTAGAAATTAGTAGTGCTAGAAATTACAATTATGTTTGTGGTCTCTGTTTTGTGGCTATTTTTTTTTCTGTGATGTTGTTTTGCTTTAGCCTATATTGCAACGTGTCCTTTATATTAGGGGATATAAAGGAGGGGGGAATGGGGTACAGTTAATACAAGAAGGGTGAAGCCTCATTTGAAATGGCTTTTAAATTATTTGGACCCACAATGCTTCTGTGAATGCTAACCTAACCACTCTACACAAAAACCGAACTGTCAAAACCCCCATTTTTACATACACTGCTATGGGTTATGATGTTGATAACGTATCCGATGAGTATAATGATGATTATTCTATGTCCGGTATCTCGGGATCGCCATATGTAAATATACACACAACTGAAGAACCTACCCAAGATGGCGATAAAATGCACTTTACACCCTGTGTCCCAACTACCCAAATGTACCCAGTGTCACAATCTTGGCACAGTGGTAGTAAACAGAATGATGAAACATGGACAAACATTTTTCCTATAAGACATCAAAAGGTGAAAAAATTACACAATGGCCAAGGGGGGAATAAGAGATGGAAAAGGTGGGTGGAAAGAAAGGGTTATGATGCATACCATGGCCTGGGGCTAGATGAAATAGAAGACCCTCGCCACCCGGATCAGTCCAATAAATGGTACTCAGACATGAGTGCAACAGCTAGACAAGCAACACATGAGAGCTGTTATGTTTGCTCTCATACCCCATGCCTCTGGCACACCCAAGGTTCCCAAGATGCCCAGTGTCTAATTCATTTACTTTTATGTAGAATTTGAAGTACCTTCCAGGCATGCACGGTAGCAATACAAATGCTGCAAAATTAAAAAACATCCACAAGCAAACCTCAAGGAGTAATATGTGTGAAAGAACCATTTTTTATCATTAAAGGGACAATGTTCACCGAAAATAAATTGCAAGACGAAACTTTCACATGCAAAGCTGAAGCATTACAAAGACTGACAGAAGAGAACTTTCAATGGGTCAAAAAAACAAGCACTGCAACATGGTCCCAACACATGGCCAAATTAACGTGTCACAGCACTTGAAAAACTGATTAAGATACAAAAAGAAATCCAGCATGAACTTTGTTTTCATGGCGAAGGGAAAGTATGAATGGGCTCCAACAAATACTGCAACACGACAATCATCCTTCCGGACATGAAAAAAGGAACAGCAGCCCCAATGGACACTTACTGGGTGTGTGGCAAACAAGCATACCTGCATCTCCCACCTTCATGGAGAGGTACCTGTGCCATGGCAATGCTACACTCAGCCTTGATGGTGATCCCGGAGAGTCATGTTCAAGGGGGGAAGGTGCCAATCAAAACATCACCGGCACCCCAGCCAGCAACCAAAGAGCCCTCCACATATGACATTGTGTCTGAACATGAATTACAGGACAGAGCTTCCCGCAAGCAAAGATCATCAAATTACATTTCAAGTGAATCCTCAAACCTCCTGGCAGAGATTCCCGACCAGTATAAACTCTTTAATTCTGCAGAAACATTTTTTGCCTCATTCCTACTGCCAAGACTACAGGCGTGAACAAACGCCAAATGGCTGCAGATTGTGTGCTGGGAACTGATCCAGCTAGCCAACGACACAGAAGAAGGGTTTAACGTAATAAAAGTGGAACTTCGCGACATGTGGTTGATGACCAAGCAAAAATGTTTCGTCCTAGACCTACTCACAGCAATGGACTGCAGTGTTTGCGGAAAAATCAGGAGTGCCTGCTGTACATTCATACCTTCAGCGGATGTGGACAATGGGACCTTGTCGCCTATGATCTCGGCAGTGCATAACCTGGGTGAAAGGATGACGAAAGAAGGAGGTATCACCCCCAGCAACTGGTTCGATGACATTTTCAACTGGATACCATCCTGGTTCAACATGATGATGAAAATGTTTATCCCACTCATCGTTTTCCTGTTACTAATTTTTTGTATGTGTCAGGTTGGGGTTCGATGTTGTGCAAAATCAATGCCTAGCTCCGCTATGATGATGGTGACAATGGGGCAACTGACAAGGGTGCAAACAATAAAAGATGCACAGATACAGACAGGAGAGTCTGGTCCCTCCAAATATCATATGACAGCAGTGTATCATTATCATAGGGACAGGGTGGACAATTTGTATCATACTACAATAAAGGAACCAAGGGAGTTACAGTGGTGCAAGGAAGTGTGGGTGGATCTGGTTGGGGATGGGGAATATACATGACCTGCACCCCCGATGAGAATGCTAGAGGAGGGGAGAGTTTAGGAGGGGTATGCAGGGCTTGGATGCCAATAAAAGGGACCCCAGCTTGGGATGAAGCGGTAATTGGGGTGGAGTACTACCGGAATGCAAACAATAATAAAACATAGTTTCTTACATTAGATGTAATGAAAGGGGGGAATGTGAGGAAGGAGGGGGTGAATTAGCCCCCCATACATTCTACGCAAAATTAACCACTTGCTCTTGCACTAGTGGGGGACACCTCTATCGCCCTTCTGCTTCCACAAGGAATAATGCCTCAGCTCTAGCAGAGGTGGTGCTATTGCAAGACACACTTGAACTCCATTTTGTGTGCCCTCGACTCCATCTTTGGACTAGAATGCAATCCGGCACTACAAAGTCTCCCCTCCCCTCTGAAGTGCCGCACCCAGCAAGCAGATGACCAACCCCCCGCCAAGTCAACTGCCAATCCTGTGGAGCCGGCCATAAAGAACTATATGTGCACCTCCTTCCTAACCAATGATATTGTTACTTTCAGACTGTATAGAACTCATCACTGATGATGCTGTAACATTTTAAAAACCTATTGTATTTGTATCATTTGCCAGAGCGCTCTCGAGGCATCAGAGTTCTCTGGATGCTGAATTTCATATAAAACTTTGACAACTCGCAATCATCTCTCGTGGTCTCATTCCCTACTGGGATGTGTCCTTTATTCTGAATGTTATTGGTATTGTCGGGAGTGAGTACTTTCACAATACAAAAAGGAAAAGAAAGGACCAGAAAACAGGGCTTTTCTGCATATGATATGCCCCAAGACTATGGAACCTCATCCCTGTCAGCATCAGACGCAACTCAACCCCACACTGCTACAATTCAGAAGGGAACTCAAGACCCACCTCTTCAAGGAGTCTTTCCTCCTCAACACCTAGGCCATCAAGTTGCCGCCTGCACCACTGCACTCGCTAGACGCCAGCTGCCCCTCTCCTGCCCATGTAAAGGATTTAAATCGGGCGACACACACCTTGGTCTCAGCCTAGTATGTAGCGCACCACTGAGAAGCCTTTTTGTTTCTTTTATGCAAATTCAATTTGACATGGTATACAACTCGTATCACAACCCCTTTTTCAAATACTCTGGTTCACAAAGGACCATGAACCAGGCCGGTTGATGAAAATACAATATTTATTTATTTTTAAAATTCACAGGAAATCATACAATTTTTAATATGGGACAGCAATCACCAATGGGGTAATAATTACAATAGAAATGTAAGCAATGCACTTGGTTAACCTTCTAGTAGAACATATACGCAGCACAAATAAATAGGATCACTTTTGGAATTTGGAGAGATAGCACCCCAGTTAAGGTTTCCCCCTGCAATGTTTCCTCAACCCACAATTAATCAAATTTGGAGTGGATAGAAAGATGCTGCGGGTAGTCAGAAATAAGGGTCAGAAAACAGAATCAAAATCCGACCTTCCCTCACAGAATAAGAAACCCTTTTGGAATCACATGAAATGCCACTCGGAAATGACAAATAAATAAATAATGTGCACTTTAAAACTTTGAGGTAAATATGATTTCTCACAAAGGCAATAATATATAAACACTAGCAATCACAAGGCAATGGATCACCAAGAGCATACAATTTGAAAACGAGTGGAAAGTTAAAAACATGCTGCAGCCAAATGACACGTTGGAAAACTTGCACTTTACCTAATTCCTGTTTAAAATGCCATAAACGGTTTCTATGAAAAACGGATAAAATACTCTGATTTGCAATGTGGTTTTTGGGCTGGGGGAAAGATGTATATCGAAGTGAAAGGATAGTGGTAGTTGAAGATTTGGATGAGATTTTCAGGGTGGAATGAGGTTCAGTTTTAAGAAAATAGAGCAGTAAAAAGTGAGAAAATCAGTTTTGAAAGAAAGACAAATTTGACTAAATTATTTAGACTATATTGTTAAAGAGGAACGAGTAAGCCCCAAGGTTGATTCTCGAGGTCAACCATATCACCCTAGCATTCAACTTTAACTGGAAATTAGTATGATTACACACAATATAACAAAGGACTTTGGATTTACACCAGACAGAAATGAAAAGAGAGATGGCGCTAAGTCAGGAGCAGGGTGCATAGATAATTCTAACAGTTTTAACAAGTTACCAGGGTATAGATAGGATTGCTTAGAGAGTGTAATACAGACAAAAGGGTCAAGATGGGGTAGACTATGGGTTATGGGATGCGGGATACTCACAGTCCACTTTTGACTCTGGGATTTCGGACAGTCAACAGGATCTGGTCACCACATGGCAGGCGCGCCTTACAGAAACAGTTGGACAGTTCTGGTCACCGGATAAGAAAGGTCAGCTGGATGGCAGGATTGCAGCGGGCATGCAGTTAGTGGGCCGCAAGCTCGTCTGATTTCAGGATGCAAAAGGTACCACCGCTTTCTCCTTTTTGTAAATGGGATATCAGTGGGTTTTTTCTGGATCAATGGCCTTGCTGGAGTAGGAATCAGCTATGCTTGGGTTTTTCAGTGGGCTCTGGAGTAGGGTCAACAATGCTTTGGCCTTGTAGGTAAAATCTGGAATCAGCAAGATGAATGAGATCAGGAACGCAGAGCAGGAATTCAGGAGCGGGTGTCTGTCTAGGGTTCTGCTAGGGGCTCTTATTTATAATGCATAGTGACATCATAGATTATATGATGGGGCAGGTTTAGCTAAGCAGGCCTCTAAGCAACTGGATTGGACAATCAATGTTGGTTGCCTCCTCTAGGATGTGACTCAGTTTAGGGGTTGTACTTTATGATGTACAAAGCCTTCCCACAGTCCTTTTTGCCAAGAATCAGTCATAACAGAATTTACACATTTGTACAGTTGTGGCACAGTAACAAATCACATGAGCAGATTATATATTATATGTAGAGCATAGCAGTCCAATCCTCACGGTTGCGGGACCTTGTTTCGCCCTTCTACTAGTTTTTCGCGCTTTTCAGTGAGAATTATATTCCTTCAAATTGTATAACTTTATACATGGGTGTGGATTATCATTAGGCATGTAAGTATTAAAATGTGCAATGGCATCATGGATACTTTCCTTATAATTCCCAATTCTCTGACATTTCTATTCCCAAGGAGTCAGTGAATGCTACAATGTCTTAAATTTTAAAGCACAAAATCACATTTAAACAGAGCCATTTTCAAATTTTTGCAAAGTCCTGCTGCAGAGATAAAAGTCTTCAAAGTTTATTTATAAAATAGACTGTGGAAACAGATGGGCTGTATTTTTCCCATATTTGGGCAGAGCTTCCCAAGCTACCCCCTCAGTCCAAGATTGTCACGGAAATGTACTTTGAAGCTTCTGGTGGAAATCATGAGGAGGTGTGAATTTTCACTTCGCACTTTAGTGTCCTAGAATTCTATTCTACGAGGCTGGAGCACAGACAACGGTCTGTCCAAACTAGCAATTATCACTTGGGTGTCCTGGAAGTTTATGGTGGTTCCCTTTTGTTTCTGTTATCCTCTCATCAGAAACGTGTTTCTGGACTGACATCCCCCCATGCAGCCACTGCAGTTTGATTTAATTTTATTTATTTTTGGCTCTGAATTGGAAGAAAACCTGCTGAATAGAACCATCTGTCATGATGCCTACCTCGTAGCACCAGGATAGGCACAGCACCCCCGGGAGCAGGCATCATGCCCCCGGGTAAAAGCCCAGCGGCCCCTTATAGGGGCTCTTTGGACTCTGTCCTGGCGCTGTTGGCGCCAGGCTCATGTTGGACATAAGTCCTGGCGCCATAGGCTCAGGCTCATAAAGGAAGGTGTTTTGTTCACTTACCTGATGCAGACCATGCTGCAAGATTCAGGCCTCTATGAGACCTGAAAGGTACTATTTTTTCATTGGGACTATTTTGCCACTCGGGCATGGCCAGGGAAGGATACTTACCTGGAACTACTTTGGAGGCTATTTAAGCCACGCCCAGACAGTAGCTCACGCTTCGCGTTGTTCTGCATCCAAACAGCTGAACGCTCACCGTGTCTGCTCCTGCATCTGGTCTCCAGCCACGCCCGCCTCGATCCTGGAACACCTGTAAGGAAAGAAGAGAAGAGAAAGGTGAAAACCAAGAATTTTATCAAACTTCTTACCTGCATCCGGGACCTTCACGCCAGCGTTCCTGAGAAAATACTTTCATTTAAAAGCACTGCGTTGCTCGCTGCAGCACCGCGCTTCACTCACCTGTCCACGGGAGTTCTTCTGGCTCCACCGCAACTGTCTGCACTGGTCGCCACATCTCTGCGCCTAGGGGAGATGGGAAGAGACAAAAGGTGAGCAGAAGGAACATCTGAGGAAAGCCTAATTTTCCGCCATAACACTTACCGGTCTTCTGTTGGTGGACCATTCCTCATTCCTCATTTCGGGTCGGCGCCGCTTCGTTGGCAGGTACTGCACCCCGCCCCCTATGGGGAAAGGACAAAAGACATTACTGGAGGAATATAAAGACATTAAGAGGGATCAAGCAAGATTTGAGGGTCCTGTTCAGTCGGTGTTCCGAGTTCTGCGCATCACGCTCGAAGAGGCCACAGCAACCCAGACTAGACCAGCGCCTCCGTGGGAGTCAGGTGAGCGTTACAGAACGGGAAGCCTTCCTACAAATTCCCAACCAGGCGCTATGGAAACTTCTGAGACTGATCAGTTGGCCCAACTACTGGGGGAATTACAAGCCGAAGTACACGCCGCTCGTCAAGAGACTAATGCTCTCAGGAGGGAAGTGATTGTATCAAAGGAAAGAACTGATGACCTGGCTAGACAGTTTTTGCAAAGTCAAGCTGGACACACTCCTCTACCTGGTTCCGGGGGGAACCCCGCTCCTGTGGTTCCCAGTAACCCTGTGCAGATTAATCTACCTGGAAACATGCTGCTGGCCCCACCCGAACGCTTTGCTGGGGACCCCAAACGATTTGCCGTATTCATGAATCAGTGTCGTTTGCACTTCCTATGCAGACCTTGGGCCTTCCCTAATGACCAGACCAAGGTAGCCTTTGTATTGTCATATATCAGCGGCTGTGCTGCCGATAGGTCAGTTCCACTGGTTACTCAAGATGACCCGATTCTCCGTGATTTTCAAGGATTTCAAGCAAGCATGGAAAGGTTATTTGCGCGACACTCTCAGGGGCAGGCTCTGGATGACGAACTCCTATCCCTGCGACAGGGCAATCAGGACCTCCTATCCTACATTGCAACCTTTAATAGACTAATTGTGGAAACTGGGTGGCCAGAGGATAAAAGAATCACGTTATTTTATCGAGGTCTACGCAGAGATCTTAAAGATGTCTTGGCCCAAGTTGTAAATCCGCCCCAAGAATGCACAGAATATCTAGACTTAGTGGTCCAATTGGATCACAGACTTCAAAACAGAAAAGCAGATGAGACCAAGTTTGAGACCCGGGTGTTGGTCAAGACCCACGCTAACCCCAAGGGTGCTGATGTCTCTGAGCCTTTGCAAATCGGAGGGGTTAAAGGACCTTTAACTCAAAAAGAACATGAAAGAAGACGGCAGATGCAATTATGTCTTTATTGTGGGTCCTCTGGACACTTTCTACGAGATTGCCCGGCAAAACTGCCCAAGAAGGTGGTAGGAGCCGCTGATAAAAGCCATGAAGAATCTGTTTCGGGAAACGACCACGCCCGACAAGCGTAGGGGTTCGCTTGCCGAGCTTGAAAACTAACTCTCAGACCTCGCATTTCATTGTGCCAATGGTCCTCGTAGATCCGGAACAGCCTAAGCGGTTGCATGCAATAAATACATACATCGAAAGTGGGGCTATAGGAAATTATGTGGATCATGAATTGGTCTCTGGGATTAACCTCCCTCTGCATCTTAAAACCAGCAAAGATGTCATCACCACAGTCGATGGAACCGAAATTGCCTCTGGACCGGTAACACATTCCACTGCTGAGGTGACACTTATAGGTCCGGACGGCCATCGGGAGGCAGTTGTGTTTGATGTAATCAAGGCTCCACAGTTTCAGGTTATTCTCGGAATCCCTTGGTTAGAGACACATAATCCTCAAATTGATTGGCGAGCGAAGAGAATAACCTTGCCGGATTGTGCACAAACCTGTTACCCAGAAAATCTGAAGATTAGTCTAGCATCTGTAACCTCTGTCTCCATGCAACTACCTCCGGAATACCAAGACTTTCAGGACGTCTTCCAAAAGGAACAGGCCAACACGATACCTCCCCACAGATCGTACGATTGCCAAGTCGATCTGGTGCCTGGTGCACAACCCCCTTGTAGCAGGATTTATGCCCTTACTGATCCTGAGAATCTGCATTTGAGACAATATTTAGATCAATACCTAGCCAATGGTTTCATTCGCCCGACAAAGTCTCCGGCATCCTCGGCTTTGTTCTTCGTGCCCAAAAAAGAAGGCGACCTTAGAACTTGTATCGACTACCGCTCATTGAACCAGATAACTGTTAAAAACCGTTACCCTCTGCCTCTGATCCCTGAACTCCTTGACCAGGTGAAGGACTCTTGCGTATACACCAAGTTAGATCTCCGGGGGGCTTATCATCTGGTGCTAGTAAAAGAAGGCGACGAATGGAAAACGGCCTTCCGTACAAAATATGGATTATTCGAATACCAGGTGATGCCTTTCGGGTTGTGCAACGCGCCTGCTGCCTTCCAATTCTTAAAGAACCATGTCCTTCGGGAACTCATCGATGTTTGTGTTGTCGTATATATCGATGACATTCTTGTGTACTCCTCTTCTGAATCTGATCACAGAAAGCATGTCAGGGCCGTCCTTGAGAAATTGCGCCAGCACTGTGTTTGCAAAGCTGGAAAAGTGCGTTTTCCATACCACCGAGGTTGAGTTTCTTGGATTCATCCTGACACCTAAAGGGGTCCGAATGGACTCACGAAAAGTGGATGCCATCCTCAAAAAGCCATCACCTAGTTCGGTGAAAGGTGTCCAAAGCATGCTTGGTTTAGCTAATTTTTATCGCAGGTTTATCCCGGAATTTTCACGTGTGGTACAACCCATCACTGCACTCTTGCAAAAAAATAAACGCTTCGAATGGACCGAGGAAGCCGAACAGGCCTTTCAGGAATTGAAAGCTAAATTCACGTCCGCACCTATTTTGAAGCACCCACGTCCCAATCTCCCATATATAGTCGAAACCGACGCGTCCAGCTTAGCCATGGGAGCTGTCCTGTCTCAGAGAGACCCTGAAACAAACCAACTGCACCCCGTAGCATTTTGGTCCAGAAAGTTCTCGCCGCCTGAGGTAAATTATGCAATCACCGACAAGGAATGATTAGCCATTAAGTCCGCCTTTAAGGCTTGGCGGCATTATCTTCTTGGTGCCAGGCATACCATCACCGTGATCACTGATCACCGAAACTTACAATATTTAAAAACTGCCAAGGCTCAATCGTCACGTCAGCTCCGATGGGCTTTGTTCTTTGCTGAGTTTGATTTTGTGATCACTTACCGCCCTGGCTGTAAGAATGGCAAAGCGGACGCGCTATCTCGAATAGGAATGGGAGAAATAGACACAAACTCAGAACCTGTGCCGATAATTCCCGAACAAAGAATTTCGGGGATAACCTCTTTACAAACCCTTGAAGACATTCAAGCACAGGTAAAACAACTCCTGGACTCTACAGCCTTGCAGGATTGGATCCAAAGGGGGTCTTACTTTTCGGTCAACGATGGCCTACCTTACTTCCAAGGACGCTTATTTCTGCCAGAAAAGGAATTGCAAGAACTGGTTATTTCCCGTCATCATGATACCCTGATGGAAGGACATCCTGGCATTGCCAAAACTGAGGAAAAAATTAAACGACAATTCTGGTGGCCTTCCTGGTGAAAGGATATTAAATCTTTCGTGATGTCCTGTGCAGTTTGCGCCCAAAACAAAGGCCAAAAGACAAAACCCGTCGGTCTTCTTCAGCCTTTAGACATTCCACCAGCACCTTGGCACACCTTGTCACTAGATTTTATCACGGACCTGCGCCCTTGTAATGGATAAAATACTATTCTGGTTGTGGTGGATTTATTTTCCAAGATGGCCCATTTTATTCCGTTGAAAGGATTACCTTCAGCTTCTGTCCTAGCCAAGGAATTCCTCGAAAATATCATCCGTTTGCATGGATTCCCGTCCATACTAGTCTCCGACCGGGGAAGCCAGTTTATTTCTCATTTTTGGAGAAAGTGTTGTCAACTGGCACAAATCGACATAAGACTCTCAACCAGCCACCACCCAGAGACCGATGGTCAGATGGAGAGAATGAACCAGACCCTTGAACAATACCTACGATGTAGGTTGCACCAATCGGAGGGTAATGGGAAGGATATTTTATGGGTGGCCGAATATGCATACAATAACTCGGTACACTCTGGAACTGGACAAAGCCCCTTTTATACCCTATATGGACATCACCCTCGTACTTCAGACCTGGACTCACCTCTGAGCCTTGAAATGCCCGCAGTGGACCATTTGCATTCCACGATAACTCAAGCCTTCAAGGATGCAACTGCACATTTGCAACAAGCGAAAGGGAAATACAAATAGAATGCGGATCTGCATCGGAGTGAGGCGCCTCCATACCAAATAGGGGATCAAGTATGGTTGGCTACCAAACACTTATTGCTCAAGGGACCTCGAACTTTTAATCCAAGGTATTTGGGCCCTTACTCGATCAAAGCTATAATTAAACCAGTGGCAGTCAAGCTCGATCTACCAGCTAACATGCGGATTCACCCCGTTTTTCATGCGTCACTTTTGAAACCATTGCAACCAAGAACCAGATTAATAAAGCCACCAGAACCAATCCAGATAGATGGGGAGCCTGAATTCGAGGTGAAGAACATTTTGGATTCTAAGATCTCAAAATAAAAACTTTTCTATCTAATTGATTGGAAAGGGCACGGGCCTCAGGAAAGGCCTTGGGAACCCAGCGACCACGTACATGCACCTCGGCTGGTAAAAAGGTTCCATTGGAATTTCCCAAACAAACCCACACCTCCAGAGGGAACGACCTTGGGAGGGGCCTTGGGGGGGAGTGCTGTCATGATGCCTACCCCCGGAGCACCAGGCCAGGCCCAGCACCCCCGGGAGCAGGCATCATGCCCCCGGGTTAAAACCGAGCGGCCCCTTATAGGGGCTCTTTGGACTCTGTCCTGGCGCCGTTGGCGCCAGGCTCATGTTGGACATCAGTCCTGGCGCCATAGGCGCCAGGCTCCTAAAGGAAGGTGTTTTGTGCACTTATCTGATGCAGACCATGCTGCAAGATTCAGGCCTCCCTGAAACCTGAAAGGGACTATTTTTTCAGTGGGACTATTTTGCCACTCGGGCGTGGCCAGGGAAGGATACTTACCTGGAACTACTTTGGGGGCTATTTAAGCCACGCCCAGACAGTAGCTCACGCTTCGCGTTGTTCTGCATCCAAGCAGCTGAACGCTCACCGTCTCTGCTCCTGCATCTGGTCTCCAGCCACGCCCGCCTCGATCCTGGAACACCTATAAGGAAAGAAGAGAAGAGAAAGGTGAAAACCAAGAATTTTATCAAACTTCTTTCCTGCATCCAGAACCTTCACGCCAGCGTTCCTGAGAAAAGACTTTCATTTAAAAGCACTGCGTTGCTCGCTGCAGCGCCGCGCTTCACTCACCTGTCCTCGGGAGTTCTTCTGGCTCCACCGCGACTGTCTGCACCAGTCGCCACATCTCTGCGCCTAGGGGAGAGGAGAAGAGACAAAAGGTGAGCAGAAGGAACATATGAGGAAAGCCTAATTTTCCGCCATAACACTTACCGGTCTTCTGTTGGTGGACCATTCCTCATTTCGGGTCGGCGCCGCTTCGTTGGCAGGTACCGCACCCCGGTCCCTATGGGGAAAGGACAAAAGACATTACTGGAGGAATATAAAGACATTAAGAGGGATCGCCCCCATCGCTAACTCACCTGAGTTTACCATCTGCAATTCAATCCCTCAACGCATCGCCTTCATTCTGCACCTGAAATAAAGGACAGATCACAGGTTAGGAAGGCAACAGAAAAGGAGGCTGTACACTTGAATTTTTGTAATCTTCATACTTACGGCGTTCCGCTCGGAAAAGTCAAGTGGATTTTGCCAGCGCCATTCTGAAAACCAGTGAAGTAACTGGACAAACACGTGCCCCTGCACCAGAAGCAGGATGGAGAGTTCATCCTTTCAAACCATAAGGTGAGCTTCAACCGGGGATTTCGGAGGAAGTTAGAGAAGAACGAAGGGAGAAGGGGGGAGCAAGCACACTATTCTGCAGACTGTTAATCCCCTTTCTCATCTGCAGAAGGATATTCCTACGGGCCAGACAAGC
The DNA here is from genome assembly GCF_040938575.1 of Ambystoma mexicanum. NCBI lineage: Eukaryota > Metazoa > Chordata > Amphibia > Caudata > Ambystomatidae > Ambystoma > Ambystoma mexicanum. The sequence continues at coordinate 1,025,521,382 of NC_090933.1, forward strand.
AAGATTTGAGGGTCCTGTTCAGTCGGTGTTCCGAGTTCTACGCATCACGCTCAAAGAGGCCACAGCAACCCAGACTAGACCAGCGCCTCCGTGGGAGTCAGGTGAGCGTTACACATCTCAAGTTTCTTTGGGCCTTTTTCAGATTTGGCTTGACAGTGCCTGTCATTCAGTGGTCATGCTTGGTTTTGCTGAAGCACAATGTGAATGTGGATAAGCATGGAAGGGTCTTATTAATAGAATATTGTGATAAGGAATCAGAGGAAAAGGAGCATCAGAGCAGCATCATTTTTAAATGTGAATAATTCCCTTTTTCCATGGGACTTTGTGGTGGCAGCAAAGCTTTGTTGCTATTCACTCTATTTCTTTTTCTATATGTAAGAACACACTGGCAGGCTTCCTCAGTTTGCCCCCTTGTTCCATCCTGCCCAATATGTGCTTGGCAAGATGGTGCAGCCATCTTTCTGTCACTGCAAAACACATTTTTGAGGCCATGGTGCTCACAGGAGCCAGCACAGACATTTTGCTCGTGACTGCAGATGCGCAGCTTGGTGATGTGGGGAAGAACTGCTGAGTGGGTAAATATATCCCACACCCACCACCATGTACAACTGTACCCATCCTCTGTGATCTTCTGTATCCTACCGTAAGCTGTATATTTGTTCTGTTGTCCTCTTTGAAAAGCGCTCCATAATGCATCTGTACTGTTGTATAGCTCTGTAAAGCACTCTGTTGCTTCTCAAAGCAAAGTCTGTGATCAGTAAATTCCATAATATTAACAATAATAATAAATCAAACAACTTGACATGGTACCTCCATCTTAAAAAGTATATCACTAGTGAGTTAAACAGATCTATTGTGCTAGCAAAGGAGCAGTTAGTATTTACTAAGTGAGATAGTGGTTCTCTTGCGTTTCCATAGAAAATGTTGAATGCAAAACATCTGTGGCAAAAATAAATGAGTTAAATGTATTCAAATCCTACTAAAATGTTGAATATACAGAAAAATGACATGTTGCACAAAATAGTTTTATTAATTATAATTTAACAGTACAAAGTTCATTTTACCTTCGATTTATCTGTCGGCTGCAATGTTTCGGGTTCCGTAGTCACACAAGATTACGCATGATGACGTCAATTCAGGAAGTGGATGTTTCTTGATGAAGAGGGCCGTAAAATGCTCATCTGATTTAGTGTGAGGAGAGGATTAGATATTTCAAGACGCAATAAGAGGCAATTGAAAGTCTGACGTTCATTGTGTTTAATATTGAATTGAGGTATGTTTAATTAAATATATTTAATATTTTGCAACTACATTAATAATGCATATTTATATTTTATGAAAATAGGAAGTGGAGAAAAAATTGTAAAAGCAAAATATATTTTGTCATGCAAGGACAGAAATCGACTTAACCATCAAGGTTATCTATATGATTTGGAACGTTCAAAAAAAGAGAAAATCTGGTGGAAATGCATACATTATTCTAAAAGTGACTGCAGAGGAAAAGCATGAACAGCCAATGATTTGATTATTTTTGTAAGGGATCAAAACCATGAACCAATTACAAGTAAGATAGAAACAAAAGAAAAACTAAATGCACTTAAAAGAAAGGCAAGTACAAGTAGCCAGATGGTATGATAAATACTTGGGGAAATACCGCCACACATTACCAGTGAAATACCATTTTCTTATTTACTTAAATGCCAAGAAATGTATCAAGTATTTTTAATCATCTATCAAAACCCCCCCAAAATATGAATGAGGTGATAATACCAGAACATTTGCAAGTAACACTACAGGGAGATAATGTCTTACACGTTGACAATATGGATGAGGAGAACAGATTTCTAATGTTTGCAACAAAACAAAACTTGTTTAGATTAGGAAATAGTCCAAATTGGATGATGTATGGTACTTTTAAAAGTTGCCTGAAACCCTTTAACCAGATCTAGACAATGGGCCTCATTACACGGTAGGCGGTATTAGGTATTGTACCTTACTTACATCACATTTGTCTCTTTTTCGCTCATCCTTTTTGTTTCTCCTGCCTCCCCACCACCACTTGGGTAATTATGTATTTTACATTTTTTGATTTCAAATGTGTATGATGTAATACATTGCTATGTTAATGCTTTTTAGTTTAATTTGTGTACTAATTTGACAAGCCCTATTTTGAGAAAGGCCTTTGATGGCCGAAACACGTGCAAACAAGGGCAAGTGAGATCCTGTAAAGTAAACTAATACAAATAAATTCACTGGAAACAAGGCGCAATTTCCTGGACTCCTTTCCATGCTATTGTATGTTGTTTTTTCATATATTAGACGGTTTTACCTGTGGCTTACCGTCGGTCCAGTGATCTGCGACTACAATATTGAATAAGTTGGAGAAGCGAGAAACTGTTGCACCCTTACCAAATTAACAAGAGTCGCCCAACATACCAGCTGTAACCCTAAGCCCAGTCTACTTTTCTTCGAGTAAAATAAGAGGAATGCATAGATCTTTTGAGTAAAGTGAAGTGAAAGAATTCAGTAGATCTGAAAAGAAATCTGAGTAAATATAAGCATGCACAATGTGGTGGTGAACAAATGATTATTCAATCATTATACATTAAAGAAAGCAGTCGAGAAGATTCAGATGTGCAGATTCGCGTGGCATTCACGAGGCCCTAGAAAGTTGGATGAATCAAAAGGAACTGTCACTTGTTTTTGTTGAATTACACAAAACAAAACCAGAAGTATTATGATGCCTGGTCAAATGCTTAGTTGGCTCTATCTACATTTGTGATGCCGCACACAGTGCACAAATCACACGAGCAAATTCAATGAAAGCTGCTTATCATTTTAAATGGCCGGGTATCATGACGAAAGAACAATGCGATACTGAACAGGGTTTTTAGATAAAACAGTGTTCCCAAGGTCGCACACGTGTTAAAATCGTGCAAGTCATCTCAGTGAGAGCAGCAGACTAGTTGCGGGTTAATTGGCGAAAGGAGCACTGCAAGTGGCTTGAGAAGCCTCTGTGGTTTTTTCTTGTGTGTTTTATGCTGGGCACATACATCGCGGGAATTCACATACAAAGTTACATCTTCTCGAAGCGTGGGCCACTAGTAATACTTGCTAATGGTCTTGGTGATGCCAGGATGACCTCCTAAAAGAGAGTCATCATAGCTTTTCAATATTAGAACACAAGATGTGATGGCTGGAAGGTTTAGAATTAATCTAAACCTCTGGCTTTGCTCTGGGCAACACTCCAGACCATCGTTCTTCGCTGCTAAACCAATACAAAAGGGGAAAGACCATATGCAAATCAGGCTTAGCCACACCCCAAAAAGGAGTAGTGTAGCCCAAACTGCTAGGACACATCTCTTCTGCACGAAACCACAATCATCCCCAGACATGGTTCAGCCTTGTTGGGCCTCATCAATGAGGAAAAGCTTGTGTCTCTAAGCCTAGCAGGTAGGGGACCCATGTCTGGGCATGCCCATCACACTCAGGGTGACTATTGAAAAACACAAGATATTTGCTGGCACATCTGAGCTTCAGGAAGATACATTAATACATCATAGTAAGGTAAGCCGTCTTGGCTTTCTCGCTTTGGATGCTGCATGACCGATACGTGCAGCTGCTCCAGTAAAAAAAGTTTTTTGGATTGCATCTTGCAACTGAGCTAGTTCTGCGGGTGTAAAATCTATGACCCCTAGGATTTTGTGCACTGAAATAATCCCCACCGCTTCTGGACATGCATACGCCTCTTCTTCCTCCCCTTTTCCACAACTTAATATGAACAAAGCTACTCCTAGTCGGTAGGTGACATCGAATCAAAATTGACAAAGAAAGTCATCCGGAGTATTTGCCGAGAGGACTGGGCCTGAGTAGTGTTAAGATATTGTACATTTATGTGGTCTGTAAGAACTGTGACAGAATAGCGGGCACCAGCAGGTGATGCTGCCATTCCTTAAATGTGGCTTTGATGGCCATTAGTTATTTTTCAGTTATGGCAGAGTTTCTGCCTGAAGCTGCTCAGTTTGTTGATTCCGTTGTGACAGAACCGCACCAAGAGCGATGTTGGAGGCATCGGTTTCGACCACATAGGGGAGTTCAGGCTTTTGGTGCTGTAGGATTGGATCCATGGTGAATAGTACTTTCTGAATGGAAAAGGCCTGTTCGCGCCTGTTCAGCATCTGTATTCTAGGAACAGGTATTGATAAGCCGCTGACATGTTTAATAGGCCGAAGGACATTACCTGATATTCATATTGGTCATACTTAGTGTAGAAAGCAGTTTTCCATTCATTGCCATTCTTAAGCTTTGTGTAGATGTTTGCGTCCTTCACTTGATCTAAGAGAACTGGGATTAGCGGCAGTGGGTATCTATTCTTCTCAGTGGTCCAATTCAGGGGTCTGTAGTCAATGCAGGTTTGTAAATCCTTTTCCTTCTTGGGCACGAAGAAGAGTGGTTAGGATGCTGATGACTTAGACAGGAGTAAGAATCTGTTTGATTTTCATTCTCCTGCTCTGTTAGTCCAAAGATACCCTGCAAGGGATTTGCGGTCCTGGAACCAGGTCTATCGGGCAGTCGTAAGGTCCGTGCAGAGGTAGGGTATTAGGCTGTCCTTTCTGAAAAATATCTGTGTAGTCTGCATATTCCTACAAGGCCCAGGACAGAACTGAATGTGTTTGATGTAACTGCCGGTAGCAACAATTCAGATGCTGGGGTTCTAGTGTGACAGGTCTCTCATTAAACAACTTGCCTACCCGGCACATAATGCACTCATCAGCAATGTGAACGCCTCTGTTGGTGAATGTGAATTCCCAGACAAGTTGAAAACAGCCCTCAAATGACCCCTTCTCAAACAACCTTGACCCAGAAAATAAGGGCAGCTACAAATAGTTACGATCATCAAGAAACCTATCAAAAGTGTAGTTACGACCCAACTGCTTGCCAACATCACCGAGCTTGACTTCTAAAGTGATGACCAGTCTGACGTCCGTCCTAAATGCAGCACCATGACTGCAACAATCAAAGTGGTGGGTAATGCCCTCAGAATCTCCAACAATGGGGATTCCTGTCTCCTACTCCTCCTAGACCTCCCAACAGTTGATCACCAAACGCTCCTGCCCTTTATATCCAACAGAATGGGCTTCTCTGGAACTGTCCTAAAATGGTTTACATCCCATTTATCCGATGGGCACCAGATTGTACAGATGGGCTCAAACAGATCCAGCCAACACCCAGTCATGTGTGGGGCCCCCAACTGCTTCATTCTCTTCCCAATTATCTTCAATCTGTACATGGAACCCTTTGGGGGCTCTCCTAAATGACCCCAACATAACCATCCATCAGTACATTGATGAAACTCAGCTGTACCTTACGGTCTGTTGTCCCTAGGTAATTGCTTGCGTCTGCAGATGCCTGGTAACTATTCAAACATGGATGTCAAATTTTTACCTTAAACTGAACCCGACAAAGACTTTGTCCTATCAGACCCCCCCAAACAACAGCTCATGCAACAATGGTCGGATGACATGTGCATGTAAGGATTCACCCCTCAGCTGTCAAAAACTGCAAAATTCCTGGGCTTCATTGCTGACAGTAGCCTTTCCTTCATTCCCCAGAATGTATTCGGTATGGTGGGCAAGTCCTCCATTATATCACACATCGATGAGGGAAATGCCATACTTACTGGGCTTCCAGCCGCACACTTGGTCCCTCTTCGAAGCAGCACGCCATGCGGCAGCCAACCCCATTACAGGTGCATCTTGACCACATCTCTCCAACACTGTGCAAGTTTCACTGGCTCACACTCCCCACCAGGTTCATATTCAAAACTGCATGTATCACATACAAAACAGTCTCAAATGGAACACCAACATACTTGGTGGCAAAACTGCACACCCCTGTATGCTCTTTTACTTCACGTAGCAAAACTAACAAAATGTTGGAGTCAAAGCTAGCTTGTTAAGAAAAGACTTGCAAGCAGACCTTCCCCTGCCACGGCCGACCATCTGGAAACCAATCCTGGCAGAGGCTCAAAATGCCCCTAACATCCTTACAGTTCCGCAAAACAAAAAAAAATGTGGCTCTTTCAACAATACCTGCCAGACGAAAAAAAATCCCTCTCAATCTGAACCAACAGTACTGTGTTAATCTATAAAATGCCAAGTCCGATTCTTGCACAAGCGTGATGAGAAGTGATCCTCTGCTCTTGAGCTAGGTGTGTGCTATCTGCAATAAAATACAAATACAAATAAACAAGTCCAGGCACATGCCCAGGAGCTTGAGAAAAAACAGAGTATGCAGTTTAAAAAAATATAATTATTGAGATCAATGTTTCAAAAACTGGGTGTATGATGAACCTAACCGTTATAATGTTTCTGTAACCTGACAAAAATGTAATGGTGTATGAACTGTTATAAAATAAAATTCCAAAATAAACCGCTCTTTCCTTACAAATTCATTTTTACTTTACCCTACCAACATCAAGAACAAATTGCTTTAGAGACAGAGTGCCTGATTCAAAGAGCATCTTTCCAATGGGATTGTGCCATTATGAGATTGTGCCATCTCTCTCCACTGCTGATGTCCCGACTGCTCCATGCACTGGTCACCTGCCTACCCTCTGACCTCGGGCCCAGGCTCTTGCATGTCACTGCCTCTGGACGCCCCCATTACTTATGGTCTGTATCTGCAATCCTACACTCCCTTCTCTCTGCACTTATGAGCCACCCACTGGCTGCACTTATTGAGTTACCTGCACTTCTCCCCTACCCCGCTAGGCACTTCTCTCCTTCCACTTCTCTGCACTTGCACGATCTGAATGACACAAGGCCTAGTAAGATTGTTGTTTTTTGTCCTCCATTTCCCCCTCCCGGTCTTGTCACGCCTAGAAACACTTATTCACCTAGAAACACTCTGATTCCAACCCTTCCTCTTATTTAATTGAGCTGCTTTATAGATCTGTCTAGATATAATTGTACCTCTCTGTATGTAGAGGGACCCTGTCCCAATCAGAAGCTTGTATGTCACGGCCCAGGCTCTTGCATGTCACTGCCTCTGGACGCCCCCTTGTATGGGGGCGTCCAGAGGCAGTGACATGCAAGAGCCTGGGCCCGAGGTCAGAGGGTAGGCAGGTGACCAGTGCATGGAGCAGTCGGGACATCAGCAGTGGAGAGGTAGAGAGAAAGCAGAAGAGAAATGGAAGGTCTTGAGTTGCTTCCGGAATCGGAGGTGGGTTCTGCTCAAGTTTGAGAGATGGCACAATCTCATAATGGCACAATCCCATTGGAAAGGTGCTCTTTGAATCAGGCACTCTGTCTCTAAAGCAATTTGTTCTTGATGTTGGTAGGGTAAAGTAAAAATGAATTTGTAAGGAAAGATTCATCTTGGAGCGGTTTATTTTGGAATTTTATTTTATAACAGTTCATACACCATTACATTTTTGTCAGGTTACAGAAACATTATAACGGTTAGGTTCATCATACACCCAGTTTTTGAAACATTGATCTGTTATAGGATATGGCATTTTCTAGAAGCCAGGGCTGGGAGAGGTGTATAATGTTGCCTATTCATTTTGTCTAACCTGTTTAGTACATGTATAGGTTTCCAATTGTGTGTTACATTTATATGTATTGTTTTTAATGATGTCTAAAGGGAGCAGGCTTCCCTTGATTCTTATCTAATCATTGATGCTTTTGGCCAAAAAGTGATGCAACATTACCCTCCCACCAACCAAAGTTAGAACACCTTACAAAGTTGAAGAGAGGCCTGAACAAGAGCAAAATGGCTGCTGAAGGCATCACTCTGAGGCCCTGTTATGGGATCACCAACTTTGTAGATACTAAGGGGGTAATTCATAGAAATCAGCGCACAAGTGGCGCACGCGGCTGGCACACAATGTGCACGTGCAGCAGTCTGTGCCAGCCGCGTGCGCCAAAACTCATTTCAGCGCACAGCGTATTCATGGATTTTAACATCCATAACCAGCCGTGGCTCAGAGTGGTGCAGCGACCTTGCAGCAGTGCCAGTTATGCCCCCAACCCCGCCCTGTGCACCATGAACAGCGCACAAATCCAGTACATGGCGTAAAGGCCAGTGGACCAGCATACAGCCCCCCAACCACGAAAACGCATGTAAAACTCCCTGCGCACCCCTCAGAATACATGTACCCCTCTCGCCCTAGCGAATTCGTGTGTAAAACTCCCAGCGAATTCCTCAGAATACAGGCACCCCTCTCGCGCTAGCGAAAATGCGTGTAAAACTCCCTGCGCACCCCTCAGAATACACGTACCCCTCTCACGCTAGTGAAATTTCATGTAAAACTCCCCACGCACCCCTCAGAATACACATACCCCTCTTGTGCTAGTGAAAATGTGTGTAGAACTCCCTGTGCACCCCTCGGAATACACGTACCCCTCTCACGCTAGTGAAATCTCATGTAAAACTCCCTGCGCACCCCTTGGAATACACGTACCCCTCTCGTGCTAATGAAAACGTGTGTAAAACTCCCTGCACACCCCTCAGAATACACGCACCCTGCTCGCGCCAGGTAAATGCATGGAAAAAGTCCCCCCTGTGTTGTGGGCTGCCTGTGGGGCATGGCCAGGGTGGATGGGCTCCCTGTGGGGCATGGGGAGGGTGGATGGGCAGCCTTTGTGAATTTCATGAGGGCGTGGGAAGTTTCACACGCGATAGGGCCTGTGCGAGCGGGTACGTGTATTTGTGGGGTAAGCAGGGAGTTTCACACGCGATAGGCCCTGTGCGAGCAGGGTACATGTATTTGTGGTGTACGCAGGGAGTTTCACATGCGATGCGGCATCATGGGACCTCCCAGGTGTGCGGTTTCCCCCCTCCCCATGCCCTGCAGGCAGCCCATACCAAAGGGGACTACCCTACAACCCTCACCATGCCCTGCAGGCAGCCCACATGGCACCATGCACTTGTGAGCACACTTGTGAGCCCTGACTCATGTCCCACACCCATCCACCCACCCCCAGTGATGGGCAACTGCCAGCAGGCCCCGACTCATGTCCCCTCACCCACTCACCCACCCACCATTGACGGGCTCCTGCCAGCAGGCCCCGACTCATGTCCCCCCACCCAATCACCCACCCACCATTGACGGGCACCTGCCAGCAGGCCCCGACTCATGTCCCCCTGCACCCCCACCCACCCAGCAGTGACGGGCACCTGCCAGCAGACCCCGACTCATGTCCCCCTGCATCCCCACCCACCCAGCAGTGACGGGCACCTGCCAGCAGGCCCTGACTCATGTCTCCCTGTACCCCCACCCACCCAGCAGTGACGGGCACCTGCCAGCAAGCCCCGACTCATGTTGCCCAGCACCCCCACCCACCCAGTAGTGACGGGCACCTGCTAGCAGGCCCCGACTCATGTCCCCCTGAACCTCCACCCACCCAACAAAAATGGGCACCTGCCAGCAGGCCCTGACTCATGTCCCCCCAACTCTTCATCACGATCCATACTCATGGCCCTTATGGCCACCCAAATCCCACCCCATGCCACCCCAGTCCAAACACCCAACCAAGTATTCCATCCACTCCACATTGAAATCCCTATGTCATGATAGATCCCAAATGACAAGCATGCACATCAATACATGTCCGTCACACATACACAATGGGTGCAAGTGAATGAGAAAACCCACATCGTGACATGCATGAAACCAATGAGAGAATGCCACACAAATGAAGAATGAAACCAAAATGTATTAAATACAAAAGCAAGGGAATGAAAGAAAATCACACAATAAAAGAAATAATAAACAAAAGGCAGCATGTCCAAAATGAATGAAAACTATATGAATGCTGAATCCAAATACATCCAAATGAAAAAGGCTCCAAAGTGTTCATCCATCAAACCAAATCCAAAGGTAAATAAAAAAGAAAACCACTGCTCCATGGGTAAAAAAAAAAATCATTGAAGTCAAATCCAGTCCAGAAATATATACAATGTAAAAATCCAGGGTCCATGAGCCCAACAATCCAAAGGAAACCTACAAAATACCCTAGCTAACAAATAACTATATACAAAAAGTTGGGGCATAGTCCATGTGCCCCAAATGAAAGAAAAATAGAAGGAAACCTAACACTAATGAACTATATACAATGGCAGCAGGCAAGTCCCACAGCTCACTTGTTGATTTCATGGGCCAGGGCATCATCGAACTCCTGTTCAACGTCCTGGAGGTGGGCCTGTTCCCTGGCCCGAGGTCTCGCAGGGATAACACCATGTCCACCGCCAACTCCCTGCGAATTTTCTCGAGGCACTCAGCCCACCTCAGCACCCTTCGCATGGAGTTCTCCACCCTGACCATAGTGAGCTGAGCCTTTCCGCCCGCCTCCGCTCCATATCTATTTGCTGGCCCAACCTCTGCCACAAGGAAGACACTCCCAATCCAGGGTCCTGCCCCTCTGATGTTGATGGCCCGGAGCCATCATCGCTCCCACCTTGAGCCTGCTGCTGCCGTGCATGTGCCCTGCCTGTTGATGTCTGCACGTCCTCCTCCTGCTGGGGTCTAGTTGTTGGGGTGGCCACCCCTGCTGGACCTCCGACTCCCAACTGTGGAAGGGATGTGTCCTCCACCAGCCTGGCCTCTGGGTCAGAGGCAGCTCCACAGGGTGCCCAGGTGATACTTGGGCCGGAAGATGACACAGAGGACGACTGGCGCATAGAGGGTTCAGTTGAGGAGAGGGTCGGTACAAGGTCCAGCAGACGGAGGAACCCAGCACTGATGACCCATCCTAGTAGGTCAACGCTGTCAATGAGGCATCCCAAATAATGTGCAGAGTCCTCACGAAAACCCTCCACATTATCCCGGATGCCACGTTGAAGCAACGCCACCCCAACCAGGACAGGCTCAACACATTCCCGGATTGCCACATCCACAGGGAGAGGAAGGCCAGTTGTTGTTTGCGCATCCCCTCCCTGAGAACGGGTCTAGATGAAGGCATACCTGCTGGTGCGGGATAATGCAATCACAGGATCGTGGACAGGATTACACACAGGGACCTCTGTGGCCAAACCCCCACCAAACTGGATGACTCCGTGCCATCTTCCTCCATAGGTCCCTGTGGGGTCTCAGCTGCCCCTTCTGCTGCCGAGGAGTCCACCTCCGACTTCCGCCTCTTGGACCTACCCTCGGTAGCTGTGGCCACGGACGCGGCACCAGACTCCTCACTCCCCTACGAGATGACAACCTGGGAGGGGAGCTGGGCCTTGCGTCTCCGGCTGGCGGTGCGATCCTTGCTGCTGTGCTACACAGCACCGTCTCTGCCCTCTTCATCAGTTCACATCAGGGCACTGTACAATGGTCTGATACACACATGACAGTTGCACATGAGTGGCAGTGTCAAACTTCACACATGGCCTCACACTCCACAACACACATAACATTTCAACCCAGACAAATGCGCAAATTAACAGGAATGTTGCAGCATGCAGCATCATCCATACACATGCAACAGCATGAGCATCCAAAGGTTAGCCTGATGTCACATCATCGCCATCCATGTCACATCTGCAAATCAGCCTCCTACATGTCAGTGTCACATGCATCCATGGTGTATCACAGTGGCACACATGTCAAATACACACACATGCACATTGTGCACATACATGAAGGTGGAACCAGCAACCATGTATCACACCACAACCATGCCACAGTACATACACAGAAATTTAAACATGTGTGCACCCACACATGCATTTGGCCACCATGCATTTGAACACATACACCATTGATGTGCCTCACACATGACTGGACTCACATGCGGCAGGCTCATGTCCCTGTATATACACATCCATATATGGGCCTACCAAGACATATGTCCAACCTGCACACTCCTGCCACACCTCAACATGCACAGCTTTCAATCAGTGCGCATGTACACTTACCGCTCGACTCCAGACAGGTCTGCCTCTGAAGGATCTGGAGGTGGACCGCTGGGTCTATGCGTTCCAGGATCCTCATCTGGGTGTTTGTAAGGCAGACCCGGCACCCATCTGCATGCTTTGCCTTCAAGAGGCACCGGGCCTTGCTGAGGGGCCTGGACCTGAACTCCTCCCAGTGCTTCTGGACGTATTGCATGTCGTGGGCTGCCACCCCCTCCATGTTGATGGCAGCCACGATCTCCTTCCAGATCCTCTTCCGTCCTTCATTGTCAGCGCGTGAACCTCCAAAGAGGGCATCATAATGCCCCAGGACCTGTTCCACCAGGATGCCAACTTCATTAACACTGAAACTGGCAGCCCTCTGCCTCTCTGCTGTGGGGTTGCCACTGGTGCCAAATGGTGTTGTGTCAAACAAGGCAAACCCTGAGGCAGGTGTGGGTGGGCAACTGTGTCCTGGGGCTGGGCTGTGGAGCAATGAAATGCCAGTCGGAGTCTTCTGTTCCAGCAGGGGTGGTCACAGCAACTGGACCCCTGCAGATTGCTGACGTGCAGGTACCAAACAGAAGGGCACGTGGCCAGGAGGCAGGCAGGCAGCAGCAGATGGCTGGTGGGAGCATGCTCGGGGCTCTGGGGGGCAGGAAAAGGGCCTTCTGGGCAGGAGCGTGGTCATCAGTGTTGTGGGATGTATTTACCCATGCATCCAAGCCCTACCTCAAAACTGTGCAGTACTGACATGGAAAACATCATGATGGCCAGAGCTTCCCAGAAAATGCACAGGGAAATACATGAAGAATAGGCTGCCACTCATTTTTGCTGATGTTATGGGCACAGAAGGACACTGCCTAAAACCACCATTGGACTACCCACACAGTAGTCTGAAACCATTGGGAGTGGCAATGCTGATTGCCAAAAGCAAACCCATAACTGTTGGGAATTCATTTTCTTAAATCCCAAAAAGGGGTGCAGTACCAGTACTCACCACTATCCAAAAGCCGGCGTTTTAAAACACCAGATTTTACTTTTTTGTAGAAAACTGGATAAATGAACCCAAAACATGCCAAAGAAAGACTTACTGAGAGGTGGATACAATGTAAAGTTATATTCTGAAGTGACTTGAAGGTTTATAACAAGACTGGCTTAGCTGTGGATTTCAGCAGTTTAAGTAAATTTGGACTGAAAGACACTAAAAATTTAAATGTTTAAAAGAAATGAGTGACCTACTTTGAGTGTCACATAGGTTGCAATTGTTTAAATGTCATAGTTTTAAACTTAAAATCAGCATTCTAGCTGCATATGTAAACATTGTCTTGACTTAAACTGGCTAACAAAAAGTGACATTTTATCTGAAACCTGGCTTAAGGAACTGAATTCTGCCTGGCAACTACCCCCGACAGGAGATGAAACTTGAGTCACAGCTGTGTTCCCAGGCCTATCTGCCTTTTGCTGGCCACACTAAGGATATGCCATCTCTCTGATAATTGAATTAAGGGGAACCCCCACAGAATACAGGAGCTCTGAACAAAGCCCTGTCCTGACTCAGGCAAATGTTTTATTGCAGATGTCGTAAAACAGCTTCCTCTTGGCAGAAGCTGGGAGGGGCAGGGTCTCTGAGCTTGGCAGAAACTGGAAAGACTGGTTTCTGTACCATGTGACCTGAAAAGACACACCTCTGTAGCCAGAATATGGTTTTAGAAAAAGATGAATAACTCATAGTACGGACTTGTGAAAATTATTTAAATGATACCATAATTCTTGTGATTTTTCTGCCCACATTTTAAGAGGTTTTTAGAACCGGTGGTATGTTCAGGGGGGTTTTAGCGGAAAAGAGGATATTACTCAAAATGTGTGCATGTGAAAAATCTGACACTTCATCAACTAATGTCTATACTCTTTGCGCACATGTGTGTAAATTTGGGGTAATGTCCGGTATCGCAAACCAGTTAAAAAGTGCAAAATATTGCCATTTCTGAATGCAAGCCCCCAGGAAGAGCAGAGTTTGAACAGGGTATACCTCCTGTAATGCATGATGGGTGCATATGATTTTAAAACAATATGTACCTCTGCAAATATGTATTTGGTTCAAATCTAGATTTGTGTGCAAGTTGACAGGAGGAGTGGACTTTCTGCAGGCTGTAAAATGACATCACTCTGACACAACTTAGCTCCCCCAATCAAGTGAGAAATGGAAGTTTGACCTATTAGAAGCTGAGAGAGAGGTAGGGTCAGTGATGCTAGAACACACCCACATTCTAAACACATAAAAGCAGACAGACAGGACAGATAGGGACCTTCAAATCCATTTGCAGCTGGAAGCTCTGCCGGGAAAATCCATACTTTTCCTTCCTCAACCTTCAGAGACCCAGACCAGACCAGCAGAGTAGAGCTGACCTGTTAGCAGAACCAGAGAGAGCTGACCCAGATCACTGTGAAGTGCAGAGACCAGAGTCCAGTCCTAAACCTGACCAGATCCGTGGCAAGGCATATTTCTAAATATATTGTGAGTACATAGCAAAACTGTGCAGAACCAATCTCTTAGTTAAGATAATATAATTCAAGCTATTTTAATCTAAGTAGAACTGTCTCCTAACTGTCACCTGTCATTTGTAAAGCTGTCACTTGTCATTTTCTAGTTGCAAGCTGCACTTGTCTTTTTGAACTTTAAAATTTCAAATCTGAAAAACGACCTTTATTTAATCGCTCATATCTCCGTGACCGTTCGTGCTAGAGACTTGCAGTAACTTTCATCTGGAAGCTGAGATCCTAGGCTTTCATAGGACCCCAAAACGATAGTGATATTCCTTGTAGTTCCTCTGTAATCGCGCTCGGCGCATTCGCAAATTTAGCCGCGATTTGACATTTTGCCGCGATTTGCAAATTTCTTCACGTGTAAAAATCTGCTGCTGCTTGCCTTTCAGTTGCCAAAAATTCGTTTAACCTGCTAGTTACACCCTAGATCCTTGCTAAAGTGAGCCTGGACTAATATTAACTTGATTTCACTCACCCTGAACCTCCTAGAGGGAATTAAAAGCATTTTAGCATATTTTTCACTTTATTGCCAGCACATATAAAAGCATTTTGCCTGTGTTTTCAACTTCTGTAGTCTAAGTTGCTGGGTGAACTGAATTACATTTGAATTGCATTTCTGAGAATTGTGTGCCTTCCTTCCATTTCCCTGCATTGCATAAAAGGGGGGGTGAATTGTACAAGAAAGTGATTACATTGTTTTTGCTGAAATCCTATCAAGTTATTTTCTGTACTGCATTTCATTCCACATTGCATCCATTTGAAACCATAAAAGTATTGTTGCTATCTTATCCATTTCATGTCAACTCCTTAGTGATTATAAAGAAGTGTGCTAGTGCCAGATTCTCCGTTGTTAATCTTTATCATATCAGATTAAGTGTGATATTCAATTATTAATTTACTATAAAGTCTGATATATATATCTATTGTTTAAATTATCAAATAAACCTTTCAACTTGCAAAACAGAACTACTTCTTGGCTCAGTGGGGTCAGGGGGATTCCAAGAGAGGGGTGTTATATAGGGGTAGTCATCCAGAACGCATGAACTGGACATAAAGATATATCAATAAGGGTTTTCATTCAGTATTATAGACTAGGCGTTGACTTAGCTGTAATGTTGAATTGAATCCTCTTACAGTGTGTTGTTGCGTGGCGAGCTTTATACAGAGTGATTTGGCACATGAAAAAAGTGCACGTCAGCGTGTAATTCGAGGAAAGGCCCTTAGCACGTAAGCGCGTCTGTGACATAACGCGAGCGGGAGTTTCCCTCCACATGGGTGTATGTTGATTGTACATGTGAAAAACAGCACGTCTGGGTGTCACTGTGTGTAATTGGAGGAAAGGCCCTTAGCGCGTATGCGCGTAAGTGACGTTGCACGTTTGGGCTGGTTTAAAAGGTACGCATAGGACGCCATTTTCTTGTATGTGCTTTTGGTGGAGAGCGAGCGGGTGATTCTTGTACTTCTTGTCGGTTCACACGCGATTACTTCACAACGGTTCCATTTCGTACTCCTTATATACCCAGAGAGCGTTCAATTCTTCTTTTGGTGGGGGTGTTGCCAACGCACACACGTGCGTCTTTTTCACGTTCTTTTAACCAGGCAGATGGTGACTCGCGCATGTATTTTTCAACTCTGGTTGCCCCCTTGTGTCGCGTACCCATTCAGAGGTCATTGTAGCCTGCGTGTACCACACGTAGACTTCTTTTTATGCTTCTGGGTGCCACAGCATAGTGTGGGTTCTTTATTCCACGCACGTGGGCTACCAGGGGTCACGTGCATGTAAACTTTTGTTTTCGGTGTGTTTGAGCATTGCGTGACCCGGCATCTTCCCCCAGGGGTCACAGATAGCCTTGCTAGAGCACTAGGATACGTATTACATCTAGTACCCTGCCCCTTTCACCCCAATTGCCCAGGACAATTGTTTACTGCACCTCCCATTTGCACAAGAACATCAGTTCCATGGTTGGGAGGCGACCAAGCGATAAGGGAGGCAAAGGTGGCTGACCTCCAAGAGGTGGGCGTGGTAGGGGTCGTGGCCAGGATGTGCAGGGTGGCCCAAGAGGCCAATGTGTGGCGGACCAATCAGGGACACCTATGCCCACCCAATGGGTCGCGGAGATGCAGTTGACACCATCCCAGCTCAGGCCTTGTTTACCCGCCACATATTGTCAACCGAACCGGCACAGGATGACTCCCAGGCTGACTTCCGTGTCACCAAGTCAAAGCCATGTGGCGGTGAAAGTTGCTGTCACCAGGCCCGTGGATCTGGGGCAGCAATGTCATCTGCTGCCCCAAGTAGCCAGGGTGAGGAGGCTGCAGGGGGAGCTGCAGCTCAATCCACCGCAGCTACGAGTCTCCCAGCTGGGACAGTGTTGGTACAAGTCCATCACACCGAGGTTGGACCTGCCAACATCATCCAGCAGCCAATGCCTGCAGTGAGACCTTTGGTCATCGTGCCTTTGGCTACTTCCAGTGCCCAGTCCACCTGCACTTCAGCCCCTGCCAACCAGAGTGGTGTAAGCCACTCAGGGTCCGCACCACCTCCCAAGAGGAAGATGGGTTCTCTTGCCGTACAGGCTGAGACCCCAGACATGGCTCCCCCCTCCGGCACATCAAGGAAACGTAGTTTCAATGATGTGGAACTAGATGCGCTTGTGGGCTATGTGTCGGCCCATGGCCGCAAAATGCTGGTGACTGAAGGGTGCAAGACTACGACTGCTCAGCGTAGGGCCCACTTGCAGTGCATCGCAGACGAGATTAGTGCCCTTGGATTTGTCAGGCGCACAGCTGATGATTGCTCTAAGCAGTGGAATGACCTCAAACACAGAGCAAAGAACAAGCTGGCTTCCAATCATGCCTCTACTCTGGTGACTGACAGTGGGTCTCCACCAGAGGAGGAAGTACTCACAGAACATGAGTCTATCGTTGGAGGCTTCATCACAGAGGATCAGATCCAAGGCATGGGAGACCTACCAGATCTTGAGGCAATGTCCGGTGAGTGGCCATGCATGTGTGTGCAAACCATGTGTATGTTGCTTGGGTGATGTGTTCTGAATGAGTGCCAGGTGAGGCTGTGTAGTTATGACTGATATGGGTCACCCATGTGGTGCCTCCAGACCATAGCCCAGCCTTCGGTTTGGGTTTAAGTATCCCTTCTGACCGCAGTTGACAATTTGCACCTGATTACTGCCCTTGCCCTTCAACTGCCATCTTGCCACAACATTGTTCATACTGTTTCCCTGTTCATTCTGCCTGATCAATGAAATCCTTTGCATGTTAACCACACATTGTTGTGCCCTTCTGCCCAAAATGTGACATACTTCAGACATAGATTACACCCCACAATGGCCCACATATGTTTCCTTATTATTGGAATGATTTCATCAATCAGGCTGATTGAGTAATGTGCACCTACACATGACCTGCACACAATCACTTCGGGGCCCTGTTTGAATGTTCAACATGACATTGTCTTCTGCCATGTCTAAGTGACCAACCATTGGTGTATCCAGGTGCCTGCTATCACTGCATTAGTGAACACTGGCTTTGTTTCAGCGTGTGGCACATGTGTGTTTTGTCACACTATTTTGCATGTTCTATTTCATGATGTCCATCTCACATGGATGGGTGACAGTACTGATTTGCTACCATCTATCTGGGTGTCCTTGTCAAATCTGCCATGGCTATGCTACGTGCCCTCTGTGTGCTGGCATGTGTCATGTATGTCGATTGTCCATGCCATTCACAGGCTAATGTCTGATGCCAGTGCTATCCAGCATGCAGTACATGTGTTGCTTTTCCATCTTGGAATCCTCAGTGTCTGCTTTTTGCCTCCCCTTCCAACTCATTGCCAGTGCATGCCTGCCAGAGTTATTGTCATGTGTGACATTTGTCATTTATGTACTGGATGTCTGCCTCGTCATGCCTATGTGTGTGGGCTATGGTGCTCATCCCTGTTTTCATTACTTTTCTTTTATCTTTTTGCAGGTGATGAGGCACTAGATGCTGTTGAGGAGGAGGAGATGGTGCAGAGGCAGGAGTACTCAAAGCCACAAACAGGCACCCGTGGAGGACGTGGGGTGGTGGTGGGTGAAAACCCATTACTCCTACAGACCATACTGTCCACAGGTGTCTCTGGGTACACCTCTGGAGACCTCTATGAATCAGGTTCTGAATCTGAAATTGAGACGTATGTCCCGTCGCAGGTGAGTGTTTCTGGCAGGGATGCTGTTCTGTCCAACCCACCTGCACTGGGGGTAGGCCCCTCTATGGGGCATTCAGTGTTGGAAAGTCCGCCTGTGGTGGTTACGGATGCAGGGTCACACTCCACAATATTTGCTCCTGTTCCTGTGCCAGCAGATCAAAGGAGGAATTGAGTCCTGCAGCCTCAGGCAGTGCCAGCACAGCAAGGTGCACATCACCTTGCCCCAAACAGGTGTGGTGCCCACCAACGCGGTGGCCGTGCTCTACCAGGCAATACTGTGTGGGAGAACTCCATGTACACTATAGCAGCACAACAGGGGGCACCATTGGAGATGATGGCTCAGGCCGTGGGTAGGGTGCCTACTTCCATTCCCCCCCTGAAAGGCAGGTGGAGCTCCAGCAGCAGGCAACAGAGTCCATTTGCCACTCACACAGGTTTTACATGTTGGCATCCAACAGGGACCGACGGGCTGGACTGGAGACTCTGCGCACAGCCCTATCTGCAGAGTCACAGGCCCACAGGGATGCCCTGAGGTTAGAACACAGGTCCCTTAGAGATGCTCTGGGTGAACTTGAGGTGTCCCATAGTACAAGGTCAGAACAGCAGCTGGAGCAGCTGACACACACACTCTCAGCTGAGTTCCAGGCAACCCGTTAGGAGATCCGGGCATCACGCTAGGCCCTGCAGGCAGAAATGCATGCTACCCGTGTGGTGCTGCATGGGGATCTCCGTAACATCATCCTGCAGAACCAAACCTTTCAGACCCGCATGTTTGCTGCCATGGAGGAGCATGTCATGGCTTTACGTTGTCTGCCTCCCATATCACACCCACCTTCTGATGTACCACGAGAGGCTGATGACAGCGACGGCAATTCTCCCACTGTAGGGTAGCCGTGCAGGCCATGAGCCCATGGAGGTTTTTTTTTTCTCAACATCCATGCATGTGGGTGTTGGGGTGCACCCTGTACCTCGTCCCTCCTGGGTGCCCTCCCCCCCGGTCCACACATGGCCATTTTTGATTTGTTTGGGTGGTTTTTTCACATTTCATTCCGATTTGCTAAATGAAATTAGTATTTTATTCATTTGTTATCTTTATTTCTTCTTCTTTTTCATATTTATTATTTTCATTTTATTTTGATTCTTGATTTGTTATTTTGATTTTCATTTATTTTTATTTGGTTATGCTTCTGATTTGTACTTTATTATTTAATTTGTTTCATTTACTTTACATTTACTTTTGCTTTTTCTATATTTGATTTGCATTTACATTTTTGTTCATAACCATTTTCTTTCAGATTGTGAAATAATGTTACAGTGTGTTGCTTTGTGTGGCTCCTGTAGGCATCCACTGTGTATTCCAGCTGGGCACATGCAGGCTTGTCCTATCTTTGGGTTAGAAACTTGGGTTCCTGACACACACACCCCTCCTGCTTCCCCTTTCCATGGGCTCGCAAAGGTTGTGACCAAGTGACAGTAACTTACACAGAGGCAATGGGCTCCCATAAGTTGTGTGGGCAGTCTGTAGTCCAAACTGTGTATACATCCCTAGTGGGGATTGTTGTTCATTTCTCCACTGCAGGGTGGATTTGTATATGGTTTGACATACAGAACTTTTTGCATGTATACATGTAGCTTCTTCATGTCTTAACGAGCCCGTCTCCTTTGCAGATGCAGTTCATGTTGTATGCTGCACACTGCCACATTTGCCTACCAGCAACACTCTGCAGTTGTAAGGGGTCGATGTGCTGCCTTAGTCAGGTTGTGACACTTGCACTACTTACATTTTTTACTGTCATATGTTGCCACTGTTGGATCCTGTACTGATGTTTTGTCTTCCTGGTAAGTATTTGTTAATGTATGCTGTTTTTTTTTCATTGGTGAGAGGCAATTGTCTTTGGGCTGTTTCCATTTGGGACGGTGCACTTTGTGACACTTGTGTCATGTGATGAGCATTCATTTGGTTGCTTTCACATCACATGCCATGCCATGGTGTGTTGGGTAGCTGAGATGGGGTTAGGGAGGGGTTGGGTGACATGCCACTATTTGTTTGTAGTGTTTTGCAAGGGGGTAGTCCTTATGCTGCATGAATGTGTGTCTTTTACTGACACAGCATTGGGTGTGTTTAAGTAGCTAGGGATGCACACAATGTAGCACTTCCAGGTGAACAATCTCAGGGTGTTATGGTTGTGACAGTTGACTGTCCCTTTTGTCATCATCATAAATTGTCAGCTGGTATGTGCCAGGCCTGTGTGCACTCCGCAGGGGTGGGATTTTAGGTAAAGAAATTTGCCACAATCTGGGTACGAGCTGCCTCGCCACATGCCCTTTTACCTCCCATGCGCAGCGGCCGTGCATGTGGGGGCACCACCATGTCCACCGCCATGCCCTGCCGGGTTGCAACATTGTGCAGGACGGATGCTGCCACTATGATCCTGCACACTAATGGGGGCGCATATAGCAGCTGCCCCCCAGAGGGGTCAAGTGACCGAAAGCATGACTTCAGCACTCCGAATGTGCGCTCCACTATGCCCCGGGTTGCAATATGGGCTGGGTTGTATCTTAACTCGGGTGGTGTGGTGGGGTTCAGTATTGGCGTCATCATGTAGGTGCTCAGAGGGTAGGCACTGTCCCCTGGGGAGGTGATAATGGTTGTTATTAGTGGGGTTTTCCCATTTCTCAGTGTCTGACATGCATGTATGTGCAGAGGCATTTGTACTCACCAATTAGCCATGTGTCGCCATGCCGCCCAGAAAAATAAATGCGGGGCCTGGCTATCCTCCTCCTCCTGCGGTGTCCCACGACCACTGCTGCGAGGAACAGTATATTCATTTTAGCGTTTGAGCTTGTTTGTTCTTTGCGTGCACTTTTATGCTGCGCGGGGCCACTTACGCCTGCTTACTGCTGGCGTACGTGTTTCCGGATTAGCGCGTTTTTTTGGCGCACGTGTTTCCCCTGTTCGATTCCATAATTACGTGTTGTTAGCGCACGTGTGGGCATTGCCAGCATTTACCTCCCGTACTTCCCCCGCGACGCCCACATTTTCACGCGTTGTTCCCCATTCTGTGTGTTACGCCCTGTGTTACGCCCACTTTTTTTGTGTGCGCTACACAATGTGCGCGTCGCGCATGCCGTTTAGTGACGCGTGGGCCCGCGTGTGCCACCCATGGATTTGGCGCACATCCCAGGTTTTACACGCGCAGCTGCTTCTTCATAAATAGCTAAACACTGACAAACGCTATTTTTGACCAGTATAAATATACAACATTTCTCTCCCTCAACAGTCCATCTCCCTAAAATTGCGCGTGCTACCTGCATCCTCTCCAAGACATTATTATAGGAACGCCAGTTGTGTAGGAACAAGAAAAACTGTGTAGGTTTGAGGAGGAATTGTAGTATGTTGCCTCTAATAGCACCTTCAATTTTTTGAATGAAAAATGCTGTGTTTTTAGGCGCTAGTAGAGTGAGCTTGGGTTCTCTGCAAGAGTTCCTTCCGTTACGTTTAGAGTGGCCTTGATTTCAATCAGCTGCTTCGAGATTTAGGAAGACTATATCATGATCAAATCTGTGTTGGGGCCATTTTGCTAAAGCTCATTTTGCAATCTAAGTTGGGAAAAGAGTCATTAAATGTTGCTTATAAGAAGTTTTTAGTTTTCATGCTGCTTCGTACATTCAGGTTTTTTGCAACGTTGTGCTTTATATAGTTTATTTTGCTATTATTGTTACTATTTAAGTACATTGATGTTTTGGGTATTGCTACTTAATACATCTGGCCTTTTACTCGTCTATTGCTGCCACTGTCTGTGTGGTTAAAGAAAATAATGAAAATAATGAAAAGGCTCTAAGATGACAATGTTATTGTTTGTGTATGTGTGTATGTGATCTTGATTCACTGAGCACATCTGTGAAACTGGGGTGTAGCTGGGGTTAACAGCGAAAGTAGCACTCTCTACGTCTCCTGCAGACTCACATTCTCTCTAAAGAATTGCTTGTTTCGCTGTGAACGCACATTAATCTGCGTCTTCTGAACTTGTGTAGTGTCTGGTTTAAACTCAAACTCTTTCCAAACTTGCACTTCAAGTTGTGGTGGTAGATGGGGTGAAAGCTGTAAAATATATACTGTTAGGGAAAACAGCCGGAAATAAATGAATAATAAAGTTAAATAAATAACAGACTGACAATAGTCACAAAAGTAATACGTTTGGTTATAGCCCCACTCCACCACTCATCGAGGCACTTCGGTTTCTTCTAGCAGACCTTTAGATTTCCCCTATATTGCTGGATTTTCCAACACTTCTTCCCCTATCGACCTTTATTGAGCATCTGCTTTAGGAAGAACAGAAAGGTGCTGTTAGGCAAGAAAGTGTGCCACGGTCGTGTGATGTCCAAAACCAGATTGAACTAGAATGAACAACTGGATGTTCATGAATCTGGTGTAAGGTCTGAGCCCCTCAGCAGAAATCGTCAGACTGGAAGTTGCAATACACCATGGTACCCAGGTAGTAAACACTGTAAAGGGACTGTGAGGTTATGAAAGTGCCTACTGTTTTGGCAGAAGGTGGAATGTGTGTGCCAGAAGGCCTAGCAGTGGTTCTAGAATATTCTTATGCCTCAGTTCCGTCAAGTGATTAGTTACCTATAAAGGTAAGGAATCTGGAAGGTGGGTCGGGTTAGAATGGTCAGACCCCATTAGATGTAGGATGTTACTTTTTCTTTACTTGCAAAACAGTGACTAAGGAGGCCTCTGTCATCATCCTAAACTGATGAGTGAGCCTGGCTGCATCGACAGTTTGTATGCAACGCCTTATACAGATAGATAGATAGATAGATAGATAGATAGATAGATAGATAGATAGATAGACAGACAGATGGAACAATTTGCAAATAATGTCAAATGTCAACTTAAACCTGTGTAATGAAAAGACAGAGCAGCGATTGTAATAGCACAGACACCCTCCATACTAAGGAGTTACTAAAAATAAAGACTCATTTCTGTAACCATACAAAATCATAAATGTGTTTCTAAATAGGGAGAGTCTTTGTATCAAAGCCAAGACAGCAGGGCTTCATGGAAAGTCTGCTTCCATCCGAGGATCACTTTAGGCCACAGGACAAACCCTCAGGGTGAACCCTGATGTGTTACCGAAAGGCAGCCTCGATCTAACCATGTCGTGACTCAGAAGTGCCAAAGCCACGCTTTGAAACAATACATTTTTCACTTTTATATGAAACCTCAAGCAGGCAGTGAAAGTAAAACTACACTTTGACAAGTACTCTTCATAGATATGACTTGCAGGCACCAGAAAACCAAAACCCCAGCAGAAAATGTAGGACATGTTCGAATAGGAGAATCTGCTAGAAAAATTGCAATTCACCCTTGAATAGTTCATGATAACATGACAAAATCAATGTGGACCTAAAAACTGTTTGTCTGCAGTAATCATCTGCTACATGGTGCACTGATAACTGTGGAATAGGCTGAACAATTGATCAAATAAAAAGTACATTCATTAATATGGATCATCGACCATGCGTCCACCAAGAATGCTTTCCTATTAACCATTGTTAGATCAGAAAGGTAGATGAGGTAGCCCAAATAACATCTTGAGGGTACAACTTACAAACATTACCAAAAGGATTCCAGACTCATTTGAATGCAATCCTGCATGTTGCTACCTTGATGACATCAATCAGACATGACCACCCACAATATGCCCTATGTTCATAACCCGAATTGCAAAGATGATGTATAATGTAATTTTACAATGCAACCAAAGAGATCATATTTATGACAAACTCGGAAACTGGAGAAGAAGATAGTGTAGAGCACGTCAATAAAGGAAGTCAGTTAATGGTTCACATGTCTGGTGACCAGGTTCTTCATGGAATGACAGACAGTATTTTCTTTAATGTCCATCCCGTTTTCAGGATTTTATTTTTGCATTCAATAAACTTAATTTCAATAGGGCATATGTCTTACGATATTAAGGTTCCTTGTTATCAGTCATGCCTTTGATACAAGACTGCAGGTGAATAGGTCTTCCCGGAAACACTCTTTTTTATAATGCGATAAGCAAAGAAGTAAATGTATTTTCAGATGTTCCACAACCACACTATGAAAATGCCCCCCACCCCACCCTCCCACTCCCTCCTTATGTCTGCCTTTAATAGACTAAGGGCTCAGTGATCTCAGCCTAATTCTCCAGGATGATACAACTGTAGTTGGTCAACCCTAAGAAACCTTGAGACTCACATAGATTTTTGAGTTTTTTTAATGCCTGAGGACGAAGGCCCTCAGCTGTGATTTAAGGGCCTAGAAGGTTTACTTTGGTTCTACACCATTGTGCATTCTGAAGAGACCGTTTTGTGCCTCCATTCCTTAATTGTTCACCCCAGCAGAGGTGAACTATTTTTGGAACAAGACCTGCCTCTCTGCCAGGCACAATGGTACACAGGTCCTCACTGTGCTGAGGGAAACCAGCAGTTGAGCGCCACCCTCCCCTGTTGAGTACCTGACTTGGGACTCACAACAACCAAGTGTCAAGGCATCCAGGATTCCTGTGTTTTCACCATCAAACCAATTTGAACTGATTTGACTGCCTCATACCATCAGGACCCTACAAAGCTGTATTTGGCAGTCAGCTCCTCTTTGAACTGACAAACTACACATTTGAAACCTATTCGCCACCTCACCATGCTAGCTGAGCACTTCATTGGCCCAGATCAAACGTGAAGCTCATCATTGTGTCGGCCACATTCACACCATCTCTTTGAACCTCCAGCATCTTTGTTGCCAATCTCCATCTACAGTCAATCAAACCCTGGGGGATCCTTGGAAACATGACCCTTGAATGCCGCACCAAAGCATCTGGATTCGAACTGTGTACTCTGTCAACAGGCGCCTCACCATCAAACTGATTATCAATGTGTTCCTGGTGGTGCTCACAATCTGCACTTCTTCGAACCTCACCTTTGAACCTCATGATATTCTTTCAACCTTTACTCAACACTGATACTCATCCAGAACAACATGGCTCCTGTACTCAAACCGCTGAATGCCACATTAGAACTTATTCGCCACCACACCTGGCTAGCTGAGCACGTAACTGCCAAATCAACCCTGGTGGCACTCACGATCTGCCCTTCTTCAAGCATCACCTTTGAATTGTAGCATGCCCATTTACTCCCTGCTTGACACCTTTCCCTGTCTATGCCAACATGGCAATTGCGTTCAAACTTCATTGAACCACACAAACAGCACGAAGAATCCTGGTTCAAAGCCGCTGAACCGCCAAGAACCAAAGAAGGTATTATCGACTGCTAACTGCTCTCTTGGTCCACCTTTGGGACATAGAGACTGGCTATTTCACCTCTAATTTTTGTTTGCACCAGAACATATCTGCTTTACAAACATTGTGGTTTGTACCTGCCTTACACACCTGATTCATTACCCAGAGTGCTAGCTACATCTTTCTATCTGTACATATTCTGTGCTTTTCCCTCGGGGGTCAGATTTGTGTAGTGGTTTTTCTATTTAGTTATTTTTCTGGATGGTGTGTTTCATTAAAGTATATCTAGTTGTATATTATAGAACCTTGTTTTGATATTCCCTTTCTTTTTGACTTTTGTACTGTTGCTGTTTAGGTTCCTACTGAATAACATTCACAACCCTCTTGAGCGTATTAACCACCTTTGTGATTGAGTTAACTCATAATTTGTAGCAGTTTGAGCACAGAGTAGGTGCTTTAGACAACCCTCGCCATTTTACTCGTGCAGGTCAGAAGTCATTTAATCACACCCTGGATCAGTCATTGAACTGCATGATACATAGCAGATCTGAGTGATGTGGTTATAAATAAATCCTAAATCCTAAATAAATTAATTGAAATCCCAGTTTTTGAAGTTACAAGCTGCAGTGCTAGCCTTTGGTGTGGCACTAATTGTTTACCTGGATGACTCTATTGAATACATGTGTATTCCTTTGAGAATCGTATGGCCTAACTCAACTCAATCTTCCCACATAATGCTAACAAAGTCGCAATGCGTCATTCACTCGCTCCTGGGGTAGCAATGCAGATAAAGTATTTCTCCAGTGTTTCTCTTTGCCTTTGCAAAGTGTGGAAAGTTAACTGTGAGAACATATTTCAGATTATCCCCTCCCCAAAGTGTATTCCTTTGAGACTAAAGCCACGTTAAACATCAACAACAGGGATAACCATGGGTGAAGAATTGTGAGTGTGCATGGCCATGTATTACTGAATTGTAGTCTCACTTCGACAGGGTGGCTATATGGTGCATCACCCCAGGTGGTACCTGCAAGCTGGTGACATTAGGTAGGGCCGGGTTTACTGTTTGTGGTAGCACTTGGGGATCTGAGACAGGATGACACAAAGGTCAATAATGGGTGCAAGGTTTGAATGTGCCACTTAAACCATGCCTCTCATTTGGAATTTTATCAGTGCTCCCCTATCCTTTTTCAACTCCATCCCTTATTTAAGCAATAGAACCTGAGTGTCTGGGGCATTACCGACTCAGGTAATGCCCCAGGGCCCATAGGTAAGGACCTGAGCGAAGCGAGGGCCTTACCGAAGTCCCCGGGGCATTACCAGAGTCGGTAATGCCCCCGATGCGAGGGTTCTACTGCTATTAGTACCCCGGCCTGAAAAAATTGCGTGACCGGGGCACTAAAAGCTTTTTTTTGTCCCGAAACGCTGCAGCGTTTGAGGGAAGGGAATCAAAAAAAAAAAAAAGGTTTACCCGAGTCCCCAGCAGGGGGCGAATGCAGCCTCTCAGCCACGGGGAGGCTCGCAGCGGGGATGGCCCCGCTTCGAGCCTCCTCATTGGCTGTGGGGTTGCAATGCCCCCCGCTGGGGACAATGGCCGTGGAATCCCGACGGAGGGATTCCCGGCCGGGTAGGGACCTGGCAAGAGCCACTCAGAATGCTTGCTGCATTCAGATTGTCTCTCCCCGGGTACTAATATGTTATTTTCCCCAGGATCAATGGGGGAACCACCAAGAATTGAGGCCTTTCTGGATTGCTTAGCGGTGCCTTCAGGGTAGATGAGTCTAGAGACGCGTGCAGCACCTTGTTTCCATAACCTTGCACATGGCAAGCAATTCCTGGGGGTCTGCTTTAAGAAGCGTGAGTGAAAGCTATGCAAGGATTTCAAGGCTAAGGCAGCTGAACTATTTACACCATAATCAAATATATCAGCGTACCGGGAGCCAGGAATTGAGCAGTGTTCCTGGGAACCACCACGTTTTGCTTATATTGCTGTCATCTAAGGGACAGGCACATGTACCATTTATCATCCAGATAGTAATAAGGGATGGGAATGACAATGACTTCCTCCCTGGCCCTTTGGAGATTTACCACCAGCTTGGAAAAAACATGTCAATGTTGGGCTGCATGGAGTTGAATCTATGGGATCCATTGTGGGTACAATGCGGGTCATTAAAGCGCTATATAAACCTAATACACATAAACATAAACATAAATCTTAAAATCACTTTAGGATGTTTCCTTCTGATCTAAAATCCGATCTTTCGGACACTGCCTTTGGACTCCCAATAATAGTTAGACAGAAACTAAAGCATGATGCACGTATTTCCAAGGATACAAGCAATGGAAAAGTACAAAAGACAAGGACAAAAGAGAATGATGATACATGTTTATAATAACTACCAGTAGGAGGAGAAGGAACAACTTGTGTGCAATACTCTTGAGGCCTGATTTACCAGAGCGTTATTGAATGGGAAATCCCCATTGGAAAATGCTCTGTAAATCAGGCCCTTAGTCTCTCATTCTCTCAGCCCAGCATTCCTGATGACAAGAGCACCTGCAATCAGCTTACCACCTTACCACCATGACCCCACACTTCAGTGACATATCTTGGCCCACAAGAGCCAGAAATGATGCTGCATTTCTGCTAGCCCCAAACCTGCTGTAACCCTTTTTGCGACCAATGTCTACGATCAGGGGTAGCAGGCGGGCAGAAGGATTTTAGAGAATGCCAGAATCTCAGTGTGCTACCCTGGCTTTCCCTTTCCCCTTGCTGGACTTTGCAGGTTTTGGGCCTCATTCTGAGTTGGGCGGTGAGGGATACCGGGCACCGGTAAGGGGACCGGTGCCAGTAATCCCTTCTGCCCAATTCCAAGGTCCCTTGGTGGGGACCGTAAACGATGTGTGGTCTGACCACACGTTCTTTCCAGGACCCGTTAAGGGACCTTGGAACTAATAACGGAACCCACAATTAGTGGGCCTGTTATTAGCGCCTTCCCCCTTCCCATTGAGACCTATGGGGGCACAAATGGGAATGGGGAATGGCATTTGGAATGGGGACTTACCGGGTCCGCCTAGGGCAGAATGTCCCGGTAAGTCCCCTCTCCACCACACCGGACCCGGACACGATTTTGGAAGTCATAATGAGGCCCTTTGTCAGGGAGTTAATGTTGCTCTCAGACAGGCACCATATGGATTACACTGCCTCGCCCACAACCACCTTTCATTGCCTCCCTTCCTCGTCTCTTCATTCCCCATCCCCTCACAGGGTAAAGCGAAGTCAGTGCTGGGTTCATGATGGGCGGGCAGGCACGTGCATCTGTTTTGTCAACCACTTCACCTCCAGCAGAGAACAAGCCACATTGAAATCAC
The DNA here is from genome assembly GCF_040938575.1 of Ambystoma mexicanum. NCBI lineage: Eukaryota > Metazoa > Chordata > Amphibia > Caudata > Ambystomatidae > Ambystoma > Ambystoma mexicanum. Next base: position 1,025,550,671 of record NC_090933.1, read on the forward strand.
GCATCTCTTAGTGTGACATGGGAGAAAGACAATACCTAAATGCCAGAAGTCCTTTCTGTGCTACTTTTGTGGTATTAATCACCCTTTGAGACTAATATGTTCGCAGCAGGTCAACCACATCTCATGGTATTGCTTAATGAGGCAGTGCATGTATATCACTGCAATCAAATGAGTGCTTCTACGAAAAGAATGCTTATGTTTTTTTGTGGAGGTCGGAATTCCATTGTAAAAGCAACGCAAGGACTCTATGAGGTCACATGGTGAATGATTATTTTTAAATGTACCCTCTCTAAATGTATTCACAAAATAGTGTGTTTAAAAAGTGCTGCACGTAGGCCACATACATGCCATATGGTATAGATCCCATAATAGGTAAAATTTGACTAATAAACGTACTGTATGCACTCAAAAGTAAAGCAAGGTTCTGCACATTGCTTGTCGTTATGGTTAAGTATTCAATGTTAGCAAATTGGTCCTCTCCATTACAGAGTTTAACATGCTTGTTCTGTGGTCTTTTCAGCAAGGAACATGAGAGGAAACTGTCTGCTCATCATCTGAATCACTGATGAATAAAGCCCTTAATCATCGCTTTCCACTGGAGCACCCAGTAATTTAACACTCAGCAGATTGATTACTGGCTTTTCCTGCTCCATCTTGAAGCAGACTTATTTTGTTTAAGTATAACTCAAGACAACTTAGATACATCATTGCAGTGTAACTGTTATATGTCCTTAAACAGCACCCGTGAGGTTGTGTCTCCATGCCATGACAATTAAATACCAGTTTGCCTTATTCTTTGGACATTTGTCTGACTGATTGTATCTTTCACAGCTGTGCAATCTGCCATCCCTTGATAGAAAATTACCATTTACAATACTTGTCAATTGAGGCGTGATTACATGTTTTCTGTTTAAGGCATATTCCACAAAGTGAAACAGATTTTCTATTGCTCTTTAAACCATATGCAGGGAAAGTGGGACTTTCCTTTTTAGAATTGCTTCGTAAAATAAAGCTTGTTTTTACTAAAAAATATATTATTTGTAATGATGTATACTAAGAACAGTTGTAAAAAAAGGACTGCTGTTACAAATGCATTGAAATGATGAAATACTTTACTGTGTATTCTGTTGCCCGCTATCATTCAAAATGAACAAAAATTGGGCCGAAACTTGGAATCTTCGAACTCCTTTAAAAGAAACCCATATTTAGGGGGAATTTGAGCAGGCTCGTAGGTTCTCCTTGCAGCCTACTATATACCACACATTTAAAACCTGAATGTGATGCCTGTGACGACCATAGTCACCTTTGTAAGTGCCGAACTTCATAGCATCAAGATTCCTGAGGTAAGATGACATTTTTAAAACACTAACACAAATATACATCTTTTTTTTCCTTCTGGGGCTTTGTTACATTACTGCAGGGAGATTAAACTGAACAGGGTCACAATATGGTCTTCTTCTGACCATTGATTGCCTAGGAGTTCAGGAAACTGGTCTCAACTGGATTTCCCCCTACTTTCTAATCAAATCCTTTTTCATCTCTTGGAACACAGCCACCTCTGACCATACCTCCATGTCTGTTGCTGTCCGTCGGCCCATCCACTGCCATCTACTCTACACCCTCCAATCATGTAACTCATCTCCTCCTTTAGGGTTCTCCTATCACCTTTTGGTGGGCACAACCCACATCTTCATCTTCTTTTATTTTCTCACCCCCAATCTCACTGCATGCATCTCTGATTGCCTCTCCGCAATCCACCACCATTGTCCACTGTTTAACTCTTCAAAGACTGAAATTATCTATTTGTTTGGCCTTTAACACAGCCTCATCCATATCATGTCTCCCTAGCCTGCTCTCACCCTCCCCAAAGGAACACAGCCTTGGGTCTTTTATGGCAACCAGCTTAACCTTCAACACTTTATCACTAAAACATAAATTGCTGCAATGACTAAAACAGCTCAATATCTTAAAAATCCACCCTCCCCTCACTTGCTGAACCCTTATCCGTACTCTGGCAGTCACCTCCACTACTCTGTGGTCGCTTCTGCCTCAACCTCGCCCTCAGCTCCTTCACTCTGCCTGGCAAAATAGACTTTACAGTCCCCACTATACATAAACCTGTCAGAAGAGTATCCATGCAAGATGATGTTCTATGAAAAATGTATCCCACTTCTCTTTTTATCTGCATATCTTTAAATTCATTCATGTTTTTGCCCACATCTACATGGCTAAAGGTATCTCCCACTACTCTCCTCTCTGCAGTCTCTCCTCTAGTACCACCCTTAATCATCCCTTGCACCCTGGGCATCCTATCATCTCCACAGTCTCCTTTCTTCTCCTTACCTCACAGCACCCCTCACTTCACAATTACCAGTAAATGTACTCTTTCAAAACTGCCTGAAGCTCCACTTCTTGATTCAGAAGGGGGACAAGCAATACCCTATCAGATTAAACTTCCTCTGGGACAACATTGTCTCTAGCACCACACTATGTAGGACCATTCACCCTGTATACTCCCATTATCCCCTTGCATCATGCAGTAAATAAAGGTCTGTGACTCAGGTGGGTAGAAGCAGATTCCATTCATTAGGTCGTGGGCACATGGATTACAAGTAAAGGGGATGGCGAAGACCCACCAGTCCCCACCATCCAGGTAGCTCTTCCAACTCTAACTCCTACAACTTCTTGGAAGAAACCTTCGATAATATGCATGCATTGCAGCACTCAATCTGACATCAAGGCCATCAGGCTAACACACATGGAGGGAAGGGAAGGACTACAAAACACTACACACCTCGCTTCCAAAATAATCAAAATTAAACCTTACACAGGAGCAGAGGCAGGATACCACAACCAAAACTCACAACAAGAATATGAGACAGGACACCACGCACCTACCTATCACCAAACCCCTTTAACACCAGGGCAATCCTTACCAAAAGTCAGAGAGAGATGGAGCACGCACAGCAGACACACTGCCATCACATGAAAGTTGGGGAACAAACAGAATTGAAAAAACAGATGCCCCAACCAAATACGGAGAACAGGGACCACATACACAATTAGCCCACACAGACTCAGGGACCAGGTGAGAAAACACCTAGTATCAGGACCAGGTCTCTAATAATGGAGGACAAAACAACATAAAACACTACTCTCTCTTAACACACACAACCTGACTAACCATTGAAAATGCATGTCAGGTCGATAATAACTTCCCAGTAGCATACACCATATATTATGCAACCGCGTTTACTCAAATATTTAAGTGGAAATCCAGAAATACCAGGAACCAAAATAGCACATTCAGAGAATGATGATAATCTCTCTTCCTTTTGGAAACCCCTTAGTTAAACTGGAATACCATGTACCTCCATCACAAAATAATTGCTTAACTCACACCCTTTTGGATGCCCCTTGGAAAAACCTGGACACCATCTCATCATAAATAATACTTATCACAGTTCAATTCCCATCCACACAATAATTGACATAGATATTTAGTATATGTGCTTTATACTTTTTTCTCAAGATGACATTTGTCCTTCTTAGAAAACATGCATACGCAATAATCCACATTTTGCGCTCCAAGGAATACTGCAACATTTGTCACTAACCAAATGTGCCACCTTTGTGGCATTAATGATTTTTCAAACCTACATTTGTCCACTCTCTTTTTTTTATACTGTGACTTTTTCTGCTTCCACCGAAACATGCAACTTTTGTTGCATTATTGATTTTTCCCATCAACATTTGGATTTTTCCCTTTTTTTATATGACCTTTGTCACTATTAGTCATCTTAAATCACATATTTTTAACAGTGCAATTCTTATGTGCACTTTAATGTACATCTTTTCATATAAACACTGTTTGACATAGAATAGACTAGTTGCATTTTCATTCATTCATTGTCATTTAGGGGCCAATTCATGGAACAAACGTGCGCCGAAAAAAGTGGCGCAAGCAGGCGCTAGCGTGAAAAATAAAGCGCATGCGCACGTGTGCGATTCATGGAAGTCCCTGCGCGTGTTTTACCCGAAATGTGCACCAAACCCATGCGTGGCGCACACGGGCACACACGTCATTGCAACATCCCGAACGCCGTGCGCGACGTACACAGGGAAAGCGCACAAAATCCGCGCACACACCAAAAAGGGGGCAAGACATGCGGCGTAACACACGGAATGGGGAACAACGCGTAACAGGGGAAGTACTGCAGGGAACTACACAGAACGCCCACACGCACGCAAACAACCCGTATTCATGGATTTGAATACGGGAAACCCGCGCATGGCAAAAGACGCGCATCGGCGTCAACGCGTCCGCCACACGAAGGAAGGCGGAAGCGTCCCCGCGCACAGTATAAAACTGTGCGCAAACAACAAACACGAATATACAGCTATGATGAATGCCACATTTGTCACAGCACTGATCGTGGGACACCGCCGGAGGAGGAGAATAGCCAGGGCCCGCATTTTTTCACCCCGGATAAGCCTTTTTGGGATGCCTGACGACCAGGTCTACGGCAGGTATAGGTTTCCACCTCGTATCATCCTAGACCTGGTCAGGGAGTGGGAAGATGACCTTACATCCCCCAATCTCTGCTCCCAAGCATTGAGCCCCTTGGAGAAGGTGCTCAATATCCTGCATTTTTTGGCCACTGGGTCATTTCAGCTGACTACTGCCATAGTGGGGGGGGTCTCACAGGCCACGCATTCACGCTGCCTACACCAGGTTTTGGTAATCATGACAGCACGCCCCTCAGTCCGCAGGCACATATACATGCCCAGAACACACGCAGAAAGGCAGGCCGTTGTCCAGGACTTTTACAGGGTGGCACACTTCCCCAAAGTGCTCGGTGCCATAGATTGCACCCATGTGGCCCTACGTCCACCTAGGGCCACTGAGCACATCTACTGAAACCGCAAGTACTGGCATTCCATCAACGTGCAGGTGGTATGCGATGCAAAGGGAATCATCACCTCTGTCGATGCAAACTACCCTGGCTCCACCCATGACAGTTTCATATACAGAATGTCCGCCCTGAGCCTGGCCCTGGAAGCTGGGCAGCATGGTGACACATGGCTCCTAGGTGACTACAAATGCCCGTGCACATGCATGCATGTCTCACACACACAAATACACAAACCCCAATAATCACAACCATTATCACCTCTCCAGGGGACAGTGCCTACCCTCTGAGCAACCACATGATGACGCCAATCCGGAACCCCACCACACCACCCCAGGTAAGATACAACGTGGCCCATATTGCAACCAGGGCCATAGTGGAGCGCACATTTGGAGTGCTCAAGTCACGCTTCCGTTCCCTTGACCGCTCTGGCAGGCAGCTACTCTATGCACCCCCAGTAGTGTGCAGGATCATTGTGGCAGCATGTGTCCTGCATAATGTTGCAACACGGCAGGGTGTACCGGTGGACATGGTGGTGCCCCCACATCCCCAACCACAGGCTTTGCCAATGAGAGGGGCTAGGGCACGTGGCGAGGCAGCCCGGACCCAGCTTGTGGACACATTTTTCACCTAAACTCCCACACCTGCGGAGTACACACAGGCCTGGCACATACAAGGTGATAATCGATGATGACAAAGAGACAGTCAACTGTCACAACCTTACCACCCTGGGAATGTTGCCATGCAAGTGCCACATTGTGTGCATCCGTAGCTACTTAAACATAAGCAATCCTGTGTGACCAAAAGGCACACATGCAAGGTGTGAATCACGCAGACCTGAAAAACAGGCCAAGACCATCACTGGTATGTCACCCAAACCCTCCCAAACCACAACATGACATGGCAAGCAATAGCAAAACACCAACAGAGTACCAATAAGGTACACATTGACATGTGAAAAATGTAAAGTGGCATCAGACAATGATGCCTGACATGGAATCAGATGAAATGACTGACCAACAACCTCCCACCCAAAATAAGTCACACCCAAATGCATTCCAACAGTTGTAGTTGTAACATAACAATGAATGCCTGTTTACATGCACATTGTGCATTGCAAAATCAACACTGCAGATTCCGTGTGCTGTGTCCATCTCCTGCAATACACTGCTCAGCACACAGCATAGTGACCAGCCATTGTGTGTGACGCACACCCTGAGCATCACATCAAAATGAAAAACTACATCAAAAGGCAAATTACGCACGTACAGGATCCACAAATGGTCATAGATCATGTGTTGCAGGGACACGGTGGGCCCCAGAAGGCAAACTGAGTGTACATGTGGACATGGAAGGGTGGTTGTACATGTTGTGGATCATAGTGCGAGTGTGTGTGTCAGTAGGCACATGCACTCAATACATGCATGAGCAATCAAGTGACCATCAGTGTCCTCTACACATCACATGTGAACATTGACCATGTGTGCACCACAACATGTCAAACCACAACTATACCCTCACACCTGAAAGGTAAACACAACACATGAACAGGCATTGATCAGCAGAATACATCATGTACATAGGATACCACAATTACAATGTCAGGGTGCCCATCACACTGTAGGGCAAGGCAACTGTCAACAAACAAATACCCCCCCTCCCTCACAAATCACCATGACCCACTGAAAAACTGCACCTGGGTTATGTAGCCTTCATCCTTGAAGTTCACCTGGCCACAGGATCACCCTTCCCCTTTGTCACCATCTTCCACCTTGTGTGTAAAAAGTGTCCAGCACCCTCAGAGGCCATCTTGACTTGCAAAAACACCAAATCAAAGAGAACGCAAAGCAGGCCAACACAGAAGCCAAGCAAAAATCCTGCAGGCAGCAAAACAAACAAGAAGAGCCTCCAGTAGATGACTTGAAGTGGCAGTACGTCACAAAGCCCAAGTACTACCACAATGATAGGGTGGGTTTTAGGCTCTAGGAGTGGAACCTGCCAGTGCTAAGCTCCAATTATTGTGATTTCAAATTTACGCGAGATCACAGGAGCGGTTTTTGGGGTTTAGCCTAAGCCCCAGTTTGGTAAGTTGAAAATCAGAGGTTTGTTGCTCCCGGCTATCTTGCTTGCAGTTTGTGAAGTAAATAATATGACACTTTGGTTAATACGAATTAATTCGTTTTATTATTCAGCGTTTTTTCTAGTGATTTAATCTAGATACATGTGTTTATGAGAAACACTTTTTGGAACTTGACGAGCAAGTTTTCGGTCAGCCGACACGTGTTTCGACCTTACGGTCGTTCTCAAGGCTGAACAATATTCAGTTTGTGATCAAGTAGTGACATATTGCATTATTTTCAGCAGTGGTGTTTTAGGTGATGTGCCCACATAGTGATAGATAGTGACATTACATTAAAACACATTGATGTGTCGGTATGTAACAGTTTTGGAAAAAAGTAAGAAAATCATTGGAAGAAAAGGAGGGAGGAAAAGAAAAGAAAAGTAAGTTGCTGGTAATTGGGCTTGTGGTATATTAGATTGTGGTAATTGTCTCTTACCCAGTCGTGGCTTGCTGTGTGCCCTCAGTAGGGTTCCAAATTGTGAACTGTCCTTTACGGCAGTTCCGGCTCCTGTTGGGCCCTTTGGCAGAAAGAGAGTGGAGGCGATGGTTGGTGGGAGCTTTCACAAAAGGAGAGCCCCCAGGTGCGTTATAGTCACATTCGTCTTATTGAATTTAATCGGCTGTGGTCATTGCACAAGTAACAGGTGGAAAACATCAAGGGCTTTTCTTGAATAGCCCTTGTGTATTTTCACCTGTTGAGCGTGTTAGTAGTGATAGTGATGGTATCATCTAACCGTGTACTTCCTGATGGTTGGCCCCAGGTAGTGAAAATGACTGTGGTTGGTGAATTGGATGGTCCTAGATGTACATCAGGGGCTTTTTTAGAAGAGAGCTCCTGTGTGTACCCAGCCATAGATAGCATTTGTAATACATTTCCTATTGTTGGAAAGTGAGCATGAAGAAAATTAAGATTAGCGCTAAAAGCTAACTATATCCCTTAGTTGGGCAAGGTACTTGCTGTCTCTGGGATGGGCTAGGAAGCTCACCTGTGTGCTCTGTCTGACGTCCCAGGCGGTGCTCTGCTGCTTCTGCACACCGCGCTGGGTGCCGCCATTATAAGCTGTTTGTTGACTCACGTTCGTCTCGGACCGCACATGCGCGGTGGTGAAGTGTCTTAGCGCTGGTCCCGGCGCATGCGCGTCGTAGTGCGCGACTTGCGCATGCGCCGCGGATCAGTGAAAGGCCTTCACCGGGAATTGCTTGTGATTAGATTGGAGGATCGGGGGTGGGTTGCCCTAGCCCTTGGCTATGTGGCAAAAGGGATCTAGATGAGCTTGAAATGATAAAAGGTTGTGTGTTTCTAGTCTGTTGCGAGGGGTGTCAATTAGAATGACGGTGTGTGTGGCATGGTCTCATGTCGGGCCGTGTCATACCCACATTTGGGTCACTATCCCTGCCGGGGTTTGAAGATTAAGATTTAGGTAGAGAAAAATTGTAGAAAAGGAGGATGATGAAGATTTACAGGAAGACATTTAAATCATGGTCTTTGTTAAGGCCATTCTTCACACATCTAAAATGACAAATTAAACGTGCTTCCTCTTGTCTCAGTTTCCGGATTCTGTCTCCTCCTCTTGGGCCCAGCCGGACCAACTTAAGTCCGATGAACCTTATGTCACTCTTGTTCTCCATTTGGTGGTTCCTCTGCCAGTGGTTAGCCAATGGCAGTTTGGGGTCCTGTGAATGTATACTGTTCATGTGCTCTCTGATCCTGAAGCGTGTCTCTCGGATGGTGCTGCCTATGTATATTTTATTACAAACACAAATGATTGCATAAATTACAAATTTACTTCTACAATTAATGTGCTCAGTGATGTTGAAGATGGGACAGCCTGAGAATTTGGCGCATTTGGTCTGTGTTGCATGCTTGCACATTGAGCATGTCCCGCATTTCGTGAAACCAATTGGTGTCCTTTTACTGAGCCAGTCCTGTGCCATGATACGTTTGTCTGCAAGAAAGGAGGGGCTCAGTAAGGTCCTTAGTGTTGGTGCTCTGCTGTATGACATGCTGGGATATGTTTCTAGTTGCGGCTTGATATGCTCGTCCATGAGGAGTAGTCCCCAGTGCTTCCTCAAAATTTTTTGTAATGCATAACTATCTTTGTTGTATCTTGTTACAAATCTGATGGTAGGATTGTCATCGTGTCTTCTCGGTTTGGGTGAGAGCAGTGTTGATCTTTCCAGTCGGCAGGCTTGTTTTCTTGCTTCTGCCAGGTTCACATGGGAATAGCCCCGACTACTGAATCTTTGATCCAGCAGGTTGCATTCTTCTATGAACGATTCCTCTGTGTTGCAGTTCCTTCTTGCCCGAATGTATTCTCCTTTCGGAATGTTGCGAATAACACTTTTTTTATGGCAACTTGTTGCATGGAGGGTGGAATTGACTTCCGTTGGTTTGCGGTAAGTTCTGGTAGTGATTTGGTTCTCTTTTATTTCAATCTTGAGGTCCAGGAAGTCAATTTGAATATTGCTGATGTGGCTCGTTAATTCAATACCAAAGTCATTGGTATTGAGATAGCTCATATATTCATTAAGTTCATCTTTAGTTCCTTTCCAAATTAAGATGATATCATCTATGAATCTGGCCCAATTGACAATGAGCCTGGTGAATTTGTCTTCTTTCATTGCGTGTTTAAGTTCATAGGAGTGCATAAAACAATTAGCTAATGCAGGAGCATAGCTGGCTCCCATTGCGATCCCTTTAGTCTGCTTGAAATATTCTCCATTGAATATGAATATATTGTTCTTGAGAGAGAAGTTCAGGAAGGCTTTAGTCATTTCTACTTGATCTAGGTGTGAGGCTGATTCATGTTTGAGTAGAAACCCCATGCTGGTTATAGCCAATTCATGGTCAATTGATGTGTACAGCGCTTTAACATCAAGCGTAGCCATAAGGAAATGCGGTTCCCATTTGATTTTGGCAAGGATCTCTAAGGTATGCATGGTGTCTCTCAGGTAGCTCGGTATTTTTATGACCAGTGGCTGAATGACATTGTTGATATATCTGGCTAATGTCTCCGTGATTCCTCCTATACCACTCAGGATTGGTCTGCCCTCTGGAATAGTGTTGAAAGCTTTGTGGACTTTTGGCAGAAAATAGATTGTTGGCATGATGGGGTGGTCTGTCCTAAGGTAGTTGTATTCATCATCTGTTATCAGCCCCGTCGCTTTGTAATTAGTTAGTAGTTCCTGGTGTTCTTTCAGAATCTTCGCCTGTGGGTTGCTGTCCAATTTGACATAATTGCCGGGTGTTTCCAGATGGTTGAGTGCCATTTTGATGTAATCTGATTTGTCCATTATTACTATATTTCCACCTTTATCAGCTTCCTTAATTATGATATTGGTTTCTTCTCGTAGGTTTCTGAGAATGGTCTGTTCTTCCTTGGTTAGGTTGCCCTTGTTCTCTGTTTCATGCGTCTGTTGGTCTTCCAATTTGTGTAGATCCATGGTTACTGCTTGATGAAAAGTGTCGATGTAATTTTCTGCATAGAGTTGCGGCGTGAATCTGGATTTGGTTTTGAGTTCCGGAATCGTCATTGCTATATTACAGATGCCCAGTTCATGTAAGCATTCTTGCTTGCTTTTGTCGTTATCAGCCAGAGTGCTGAGGAGATGAATGTCTTCAACATCCCCGATGGTGAGTGGGCTTGGTTTAGGTATTATTTCCGAAATAATACCTAAACCAAGCCCACTCACCATCGGGGATGTTGAAGACATTCATCTCCTCAGCACTCTGGCTGATAACGACAAAAGCAAGCAAGAATGCTTACATGAACTGGGCATCTGTAATATAGCAATGACGATTCCGGAACTCAAAACCAAATCCAGATTCACGCCGCAACTCTATGCAGAAAATTACATCGACACTTTTCATCAAGCAGTAACCATGGATCTACACAAATTGGAAGACCAACGGACGCATGAAACAGAGAACAAGGGCAACCTAACCAAGGAAGAACAGACCATTCTCAGAAACCTACGAGAAGAAACCAATATCGGAAATAATACCTAAACCAAGCCCACTCACCATCGGGGATGTTGAAGACATTCATCTCCTCAGCACTCTGGCTGATAACGACAAAAGCAAGCAAGAATGCTTACATGAACTGGGCATCTGTAATATAGCAATGACGATTCCGGAACTCAAAACCAAATCCAGATTCACGCCGCAACTCTATGCAGAAAATTACATCGACACTTTTCATCAAGCAGTAACCATGGATCTACACAAATTGGAAGACCAACGGACGCATGAAACAGAGAACAAGGGCAACCTAACCAAGGAAGAACAGACCATTCTCAGAAACCTACGAGAAGAAACCAATATCATAATTAAGGAAGCTGATAAAGGTGGAAATATAGTAATAATGGACAAATCAGATTACATCAAAATGGCACTCAACCATCTGGAAACACCCGGCAATTATGTCAAATTGGACAGCAACCCACAGGCGAAGATTCTGAAAGAACACCAGGAACTACTAACTAATTACAAAGCGACGGGGCTGATAACAGATGATGAATACAACTACCTTAGGACAGACCACCCCATCATGCCAACAATCTATTTTCTGCCAAAAGTCCACAAAGCTTTCAACACTATTCCAGAGGGCAGACCAATCCTGAGTGGTATAGGAGGAATCACGGAGACATTAGCCAGATATATCAACAATGTCATTCAGCCACTGGTCATAAAAATACCGAGCTACCTGAGAGACACCATGCATACCTTAGAGATCCTTGCCAAAATCAAATGGGAACCGCATTTCCTTATGGCTACGCTTGATGTTAAAGCGCTGTACACATCAATTGACCATGAATTGGCTATAACCAGCATGGGGTTTCTACTCAAACATGAATCAGCCTCACACCTAGATCAAGTAGAAATGACTAAAGCCTTCCTGAACTTCTCTCTCAAGAACAATATATTCATATTCAATGGAGAATATTTCAAGCAGACTAAAGGGATCGCAATGGGAGCCAGCTATGCTCCTGCATTAGCTAATTGTTTTATGCACTCCTATGAACTTAAACACGCAATGAAAGAAGACAAATTCACCAGGCTCATTGTCAATTGGGCCAGATTCATAGATGATATCATCTTAATTTGGAAAGGAACTAAAGATGAACTTAATGAATATATGAGCTATCTCAATACCAATGACTTT